>NC_135784.1:245710052-246339739 GCF_051106095.1 Pogona vitticeps | reverse complement strand
GTGTTTTCTGGACCCATGCTTCGCAGGGCAACCATTTTAACAGCTGATTGGCACTCGGAAAATTGCTTCCCCTATGGGCAATCTTCGCTGGACAACAAGGTAATTTCCCCATAGGAACACATTAAACGAGTTTCAATTCATTCCAATGGGGAAAGGCTTTTCGCATAACGACGATTTCACTTAACAGTGATTTTCCCAGAACGGATTATCGTCATGCGGGGCACCACTGTAGTTCAAAGAATCCTGATCTACACGTGCATAGGGGAAATTACATAATAGCAAAGTAAGGTAAAGGTAAAGGTTTCCCTTGATATTTAGTCCAGTCGTGTCTGACTCTAGGGTGCGGTGCTCACCCCCATTTCCAAGCCATAGAGCCAGCGTTTGTCCGAAGACACTTTCCGTGGTCACGTGGACAGTGCAACTAGACACCGAACGCCGTTACCTTCCCACCGAGGTGGTACCTATTTATCTACACACATTTTTACATGCTTTTGAACTGCTAGGTTGGCAGGAGCTGGGACAAGTGACAGTAGCTCACCCTGTCATGTGGATTCTTAGGACTGCTGGTCTCCTGACTTTACAGCACAAAGGCTTCTGCGGTTTAACCAGCAGCGCCACCACGTCCCCTAGCAAAATACTGTTCTTTAATTACTTAGCTGCTGGCTCTTTATCAGAGTGTGTGCTTGATCAGTATGCCCTGCAACACATTCAGCACTTTGTTAATGTGGCCATAACTTACATTATTTCCCTTGTGTAGGCATACATTGGGAATAAGATTCCAGCCACACAAAATTTTCAAGTCATTCTCACTAGTGGCCCTTTATGTAAACACATCTTAGTCATTAACTTTTTTGTTGCTGCTTCTTTTGACCCAAAGAGAGAAAAATATCTCTTTTCAAAGAGACATTTTAAAAAAAACCACAGACACAGACACACAGACACACAGAGAGAGAGAGAGAGAGAGAGAGAGAGAGAGAGAGAGACACACAAGGAATGACGCTTTCCTTCAAAGCTACTCTCTCTTGCCTCCTTTCCACAAACTGGGGACCCAGGGGCCTCTTTAGCATCAGCTACCTCCAAAGTACCTGCAAGATCACATAAAAACAAAATTTTTCTTTGTACATTTTGACTGTGTTTGGCAGAAGAACAGACAAGCAACAGGCATGGGTGGGTTCTTCTCTCTTGCCCAGATGATCAGGTTGGAACAGAGCCACCTTTAGCTTCCCCCCCCCCTTCTTTCTCTTCTTTCATCCCACCACCAAGCACACACTTTACTTTTCCCCTCCACCTTTTTTTCCTGCTTTTTCCAGGATGGAATTGAGCCATCAGTGCATACCCTCAGGCCTCGGCCTAGCCATCTCCTAACAGTCCCATCTGTCATAGTATCTGGGCCATCTTTGCCGCATGATTGGCACTGGGCGTGAAAAGAAGATGCAGGACGGGGCATGTGGTGACCCTAAATAGAGAAGTGGGGGCAGAGGCTTGGAATGAAATATCGGGACACCAGACTCAGAGGCCCCACTAATCACTGCAGCTGATGGCTGGAGAGGACTATACATCCTCCACTTGCAGGCTGTATACATTCCTGGGAGCTTTCCAGCCCTCCCCTTCTTTGCATTATTCATATAGAGGACTCCCTTTACATCTGAAGATGAGATTAGGGCTCTTCTACACCCACCCACCCCCAATCTCCCAACCTGGCCTCACCCATAGCTGCAAAAGCAACAGGGAGGCCCATTGTAAGGCCATTAGCAAAGAACAATGGGAAGCTGAAAGGGTAAATCCAAGTGAATAGAAGAATGAAAGTTGGCTTGTGCCAGAGATCCTGGCTTAGCTCATTATGTGAGGCAGCAGATGGAGTGTGGCCTGGTTGCTGGGCAGAATTCAAGAGAGAGTGGAGGAGGGGTGGGTGGTATTTTCCTTTCTTTGTTTAAAATAAAAGTGCCACTTTGCTAATAAAATGACCCAGACATTCTGTTTCAGAGCCCTTCAAATGCTTTTAGCTCTCTGAAGACAGTGATAAAAAATGACCAAGTTAATTGGTATGATCTCCATTACCAGTAAAACAAAAGTAATACAAACACTGGTGGGTTATTTTGTATTTATTCTTTTTCACAGTATTCTCTGTCCACACTTCACTAAGCGCACTGCACTTAGTTTTTAGCCTGTTTTTTAGCCTACAGAAAGAACCTCGGTACTACTATGCACACATAGTAAATCTGAATTTATTTATTTATTTACAACAAGGATAAAGAAGTTAGCATTTTGAAATTGTTGCTAACAGCCATTTACTTGAGTAGGTTTACATTTAGATAAAAGTTTTTTCTTTCAAGGAGAATGAGAAGATTTTTTTAAAACAGGTCTAGCCAGACCTTTGGCAACTTCAATCCAACAGCAAAATGCTGCCCCACGTCCCATTCAACATCCATGAGTTGGCAGTTGACTGTTACTTCAGTCATAGGAGTTGGTCAAATGCCGTCCATTGCACCTGAGGTTAATATCTACTTAGGTATGCAAAGTCAGCCATGGGACACACATGGTAATGTCCTGCATCACCTAAGGCTGCAGCCGGTCCTGAGTTTCTTTATGTCATAAATACAAATCCATTACTTTCATCCAATATTGACAGAGCCAGGATGGATAATTACATGGGCATTATGAATGTGGGACATTGTGTTTCTATGGTCACAAACCAAAACACAAGGAAATAGCATAGCTTTGCTGTTCAATATTGTGCCTACATTGCCAACAGGAAAAAGGATGTCAAACAACACAGTAAAAGGTAGCCCGAATGTTGACAACACCAATGGCATCAGTCAAGATGGTCTACACCCGTGAGCGCGCCTTATCCATCTCTGCATGTTCGTGAGCGTGCCCTGCCCATCCGTGCATATGTGTGAGTGCGTCCCACCCACCACAAGCACAGGGGTGCCCCCCCCCGCGCATGGATCCCACCCACCTCCAACCGGTGGAGGGTTCAGTAAAGGTTGGGGACCACTGGTCTACATGATACCTTCTTGTGCTCACTACCATTCACAATGAAACACCAAGCAAAGGAAAACTGGCATAGATAAATATGATAAATGGATCACTGTTGACACTGTTTGGATTGATAAAAAGACTTCATCTGCCAGTGTTTCCACTTAGGACAATTTTTTTTGGCACAATTCATTGTGATCCCAAGTACAGTACAGTACAGTACAGTAGCTCTTTGTTTAAGCATCGCGAATGAGTACTTTCACCCAAATGACACTGGGAGCACTATTAGCTGCAGTGACCACTCTGTGATATAATAGGTAGGTCACAGCATTGAAATGAAACCATCCCCCTTATTATTATATTTTTAAAATTCCTCTTTGAGGGGGGGTTAAATAATTCCCTAGCGATTCAGTGCTAGCTCTAACAAACTTTAGTTACATTTTACTTAATGCTTCACTGAATCAGCTGAATGTGGATAAATGGGGATCTGTGCCATGGAATTTTGAAGCAAAGCAATACACTGATGGATCCATGATTTCTGTGATGTAATCTGTGGGCACAGATGGAACCTATGGTTTGACAGTGGTTTGGGGCAGATCCCATGTAACAATCTTATGTGTTCATGTAGATCCAATCCTCACACCCATATTTTTGCACCACTGCAAAGTCATGAGGTGATGAATCCATGACTTCTGTGATATAGTACATGGGCATAAATGGAACCTAGGATTTCAGAGAATCCATGTGTGGTTGTCTTTTGCCATTGCAACGCCATGCAATGAAGGACCCAGTCGAGGCTGCCCTTTGCAAAGATGGTAGCTGCAGCTTTCCTGCCCTAAATGAAGCCGCAGCCGCTGTCTTTGCAAAGAGCAGCCAGTGTCCCTTTCTACAGGCCATGGCTATGGAGGCCAGCTGGGGACGGTGGCAATGGCAGCGGTGGCGATTACAGTGGGGGGTGTCGGTGGGGGGCGGGGGGTGATGGCGCCGTAGGGAGGCGACAGGGAGTTAGGGGTTTTTTAAGTAACCCCCACAAATCAACGAATACATTCTTCCTTCATGGGTTCATGGGGGCAGCTTCATGCTTCGTGAGTCATCAACTTTTGACAACTCACAAAGCAGGACGACTCACCAAAATGGTGAGTCGTCCCCATCTCTAATGCAGACATTTTTTTTAGAAAATGAGAAAAGCAAAGATGTAATTTAAAAAAAAAAAATGCTGTGGGAGCCGGTGCAGCCCTCCGAGCTCAAGGGATGGTTATATGCAGCTCCCAGACCTCTGTAAATTGCCGAACCTTGATGACCTCTCACTGTACAGTATAGCTATTAACTGTGCCAACAGATAATCCTGAGAGGATTGAGCAAAGGATCCTGTGTGGTATAAGGCAGCATGTTCACATTCCTTTGTTTAAAGTGAATGACAAGCCACTGATAATAGTTTAACTGCCCCTCTGTGAAGAATCAACTGTGGCACTTTAATTGCACACGTATATTGTGTCATACCATTTTGTGAGTAAGAGTCCACAAAACCATGTAGCACTAGTCCTTGAAAAAATCTAACACTATAATGAAACCATTTTCTTTTACCATGCATTGCTTTTCAATGCAACAGACAAGAAGGTTGCACATAAAATGTCATGTAGGAGATTACCTGTATAATACTTACCTGCTAATAAATAAATATTGTAAAGATAATCCTCTGCCTGAAATTTGATGCACACTTTTTCTTTATTCATTGCAAGTATTGGTCACCTCACAAATAGCATTCCCCCACCAAGATCCTGTTTCAAATAATATGAAATCACACAAATCCATCAAAACATCAAATCAGTTAAAAGTAGGCCATAAAAGAGGACAACAAATAATGAAGTTGAAATCCAGAAAAATTTGGCCATTGTCACAAAAACCAATCCTTCCTGCTTAACCTTCTCAAAAATAATTATGTAAGTACCAGAAAAAGTAGAAACAACTCCCAAAAGTGCGAGGTTGTCTATTTTCCCATAGCATTCTACCACATGTAGGTACAAGTTGCTGTTCCATCACACCCACCACCAATGGCATACACCAAAGGTTGGAGGCATTACTTTTTTTTGAATTACAAATCACAGAAACCCTCAAACAGGCATAGACAATTTGGGTTCATAACACATGCCCAAACTCTTATAAATCTTAGAATATTAATCGTAGGTAGCAGAGCTGGAAGGGACCCTATGGATCACTGAGTCCAGCCCCCCATCAGGAAGGCACAATAGGGAACCGAACTTCCAGCCTCTGTCTCCACAGCCAGATATGTAAGCCACAATGAATTATTTTGTGTTCAGTAGGGTTTACTACTGAAGGAGTGTGTGTAGGATCAACTCTACCTACCTGTGCTTTTCTTTGTTTTAATCCAGTTTGGGTGGGTGTGCACACCATCACTGTGGGCATGTCAGGGGCGGGGCATAATGCCCCATAATGGGAATGTCATACCTCACTTCCACTTTAGTTACAGCTTCAAAAAGGAGTTGCACATCTTTATGTGCAAGAAGATGCAAAGAAGGGAAGAGTGAGGAGAAGTGGCAAACGGGAGGAAGGGAAGGAGCAGACAGAAAACTGGCAGTAAAATAAAAAAGGAAATCCTGCACAACCCAAGACAAAGCTGTCCAGTGGATACCATTTTGAACCACAGTATGGCTGGATGTTGTGCAGAAGTCACTATGGATTCCATCCAGTTTTTCCAGGTTGTTTAGTTTTGGCCATGGCCACACTTCTGCCTGCAACTGGCATATAGCTCTTAGTTAAAATATTATTAACCTAACTTCACTGTTCCTTTTTCAGTGATTACACCTTAGAGCAAAATAAGAATTATAAGAATAAGAATTATACCAGTGCCAAACATATAAACCTTGTTTTAACTATATAGGGACTTCTGAGGTTGCCGATCCAGGCCTCACCCATAGACAGTGTTCCAGAGATTAGCTCTACTAGGGCATGACCTTATGCCCCAAAATAAAATTTCCACATGCTTATTATTAGATTTTCTTTCATCCTCTCTGGTCTAAGCCCTCTGTTTTCAAAATAAACACATTCTTTAAAAAATATATAATAAGCATCAGAATTGACAGGCATCTCTGAAACCTGCAGTTGTGTAGTAAAAATGAGTTTGGATTGTGTAATTTAAGGATCTTGCTTGTTAGGTTTTTAAAAGGGAACCCTTTTCACTCTTTTTCTTAGCCTCAGATTAGCAGCCAGCCCGCCAGCCAACTGGCCAATTTCCAAAGCCATTCAAGTCAGAGCCTCTTTTGAAAATCCAGGAAGTCAGTGCCCAGCTGTGATAATCCTCAGATTCAACCTACACTCAGCAAAAGAAGGCAAGTTTTAAAAGAGAAAGGAGTAAAAGCAGACCACCCGGCAAAACTCCTGTTTTTCCCCCTTCTTCTCTATCATGTAAACATGGGTTTCCTGGAAATTAGCTGGTGCAGAACTTACAACACCCAAGACACAAACAAAGTATCAAATGGGGGCGAGTGGGTGGTGGTGGTTCTGTTCTGGACTTTCAAAAACTTCCTGCTGTTTGAGTTCATGAATCAGGGACATGAACACTTTGCTCTCTGATATAGCTGTGTGAATTTGCTGAATGTGCCAACAAGCACAAAGGATGAAGTCCAAACATGTGAGTGGATATCTCACTGTCTCAATTCGGCCAGAAGACTAGAAAATATGTTTTTCCAGGTTAAACTGTAGTGAGCTGTATGTACCCCCATGACATCTTGCCTATAGGACAACTGTGCAGAGCACTCAACTGAGAGCTTCATGTACTCACTCGGTTTGAAAGGTAAACACTATAGTCAGCCCAGAACATTTTGCTATCTGAAGCAGAGCCACAAATGGCACTCTCTCACCCCACCTCCAGCCAAGTCAAGGGACACAAGACCCAAAGCCAACTACATTATTTTGGGGTGTAAGGCAAAATGTACCACTAAGACCTCCCCACAACAAGTGAATGCCAAACAATTTGCTGTCCTTTCTGGACAATCCAGAACTGCTGCCAGCCCCTCTGCCTAATAGCAGGTCTGGTACGGACACAGGAGCGGAACTGGTTTCAGCTGCTGGTGCAATGAGGTCACGTTCAGTGAAATCACTCTCTTGCGAGGTACTGACTGAGGCAGCAGAGCTGAAAAATCTTTACCTTTTTTGGACTATAACTCACGGAATAGCCTAACCAGTGTGGAAGATTCTAGAAACTGTAGTCCACAAAAGTAATATTTCCAAGACACCCTGCCGTCTCCTTCCATTTTCTTGGGATGGCTGAGAATTTCATTCCCTTTTAAGTCACCTCAAAATGGGAGCCAGCTGTCTCTACTGGAGAGTAGTTTCACTGACCAATATTGCAACACTGGCTGAAGGGCCACAACATGTGCATCTTGCACAGAGTGACAGCACAAACATCCATGTGTTCATGCACTGAGTTCAATAGGCCTGAATCCCAAATAACAAAGCAATGATTCATACCAGAGACAAGAGAGACATACCCAAACACCAGCATTATATTCATTTGGACATATTTCTTGAGCAGACACGGACGTGATGGAGTATGCTATCAGTGAGGGTTAATATTACCGACCGGTCAATAACGTTCAAGTCTCCCCAGCCCCTCCTGTTGTGCCTCAGGTGTTCTTTTTAGTGCTTGCATGTCCAGCTCCTTTCTTGAGTCAGGCTGATAGCTGGGTGTCCCACAAATCAGTGAGGTCTCCACAGAGTAGCAGGCAGAGGCGGGGATGCCAGCGGATTAAAGATGGCATCCCTGCCTCTGTCACCAGCACATCCTCTCCTTTTAGCCACAGGGACATCCACAAAAATCTCTATCCAGGGGTTAGTTCTACCCTGTAGTTCATCCAGTGGTTCAGCTCCTGCTCTGCTTATATCCAGTCTTCCTCCTTTGTCTTGGTTATGTCCAACAAGCTGTAGTCCTTCCCTTACTCCTCATCCCTCTCCGTTATCCTCAGCCCTGCCAGTTGGCCTTGGTTCCTGCATCCTCCCCCAGCCCGTCCTCATTACTTGGTGCCAGTCCTTCCCTGTCTGCACCAACCTGAAGTCTGTATGCCAGAGTCTCTATCAGGCCTTCAAGAGTCCCAGGGCAAATAGCCTGCAAGGGGCACCAGGAGCAACTCCCTCACAGATTTACATGTGACAACTACTGAATTTCATGGGGCTACATTCCCTTTCCTACCATTTAATCTGGGCAAGCTATACAACTTTCTACATCTCCACATTGTGGATTCTGGGAGCTGTATAACTAAAAAGTAGAAATTTCTTGAGCTCTGCCCAAATGTCCTGGAGGTCAATATGTGACAGTGGCCATGTTGGCTGCAGGACTATGGCGGTGGTAGTGGAGGAGGAGGAGAGATAGCGCTAAAGGCTACAAACCTAATCATAGGAGAAATTACTTCAGTGTTTAACATTTAATGTACATGCGTGATATTAAGTTATCTGCAAACTTCCCCAATAAACTGATAATCTTTTAAACACCATTGAGTCTTATAGATGTTACTGCTATTAACAGCTGGGCAACACCAGTACAAACATATTCTTTTGGAATTGTGGACTGGAAGTAGAGTAATTGTAATTATTTAAATAGGAAAGTTTGAGTCCTCCTCTTACAATACGAGTACCCAAAGGAATGTACAAAGCACCTTTATTTGCCTTGCATAGTCAGGCATAAGCTTGTTGACCTCAAGGATCTCTGTACTGTATAGGTCAGATGATCAAACATCCTTGGAAGTACAGTCCCACCTCATCAGAACATGGTAGAAAATGGTAAAGGGCCAACAGTATTACAACCTGCAAATGAGAACAAACTCACATTTATGGAAGACTGTAGCACAGGGATCATTCCCCATGCACCAGCAATGCTGAGAAATAAGTGCAAATTTGTTGTTGTTGTTGTTGTTGTTGTTGTTGTTGTTGTTGTTGTTGTTGTTGTTGTTGTTGTTTTCCAGGCTCTGTTTCACTTCAGTTTTGTTTGGCTTTTTTAAATTAAATAGGCTGCATCTGTTTCAGACAGAGTTCCTATAATGCTGAGAGTAAAATTTTAATTTCCTGAATCCCAACCTGCACTGTTTCCAGATTAAAACCAATACAGTCTTCATGTGAATTTTTCCTGTCTTCTTTCTGCCAGATAAATAGGAAGCTACTTTCTAACCAGTAAGAAAAGAACAAGGGTCTTTAATCAGGAATGCAAAAACAATGGCTGTACATTGGTGAATATCATCAATAAATGAATGTTGAATTGTCATGTGTACCTATTTAATAGACAGGCCAGGTGGAGGCTAAGATGTGAAAGGTGGTAAACACTCTACTCATTTCCTAGAAGCCAACAGACAGTTTCCTACAGAGAAATATCATATACAGCCAGAAAGGTTACATGAATCTGACACAGTTTCAGGAGGATACCTTGTAGGTTTCCAAACAACAAGATCACGTGAGTTCTCTTACACACAAACATTTTCTTTTAATAATGCATATATATGTTTATTACACATGGGAGAGTTTTATATGATATTGTTTGTGGCTTGCCATTTGGTGAATTGTAAAAATCATTTGCTGAATAATATATACAAAATGGGCGATCATATTTCTCACCAAGATACTGCTGTAAATGCAAAAGAAGCCCATCACTGTGAGTGGCGTACCCCAAATTTTCATCGAGAAGGCAGAATGTTGCCTCCCATCAGCAAAGGTTACAAGCTGGCTGTAAGATTCTGAGAGCTATGGTCCAAAAAAGTAACTTTTCCATCTTTGCCATGCACACTGATGGGATACAAAAGAGTATGTTTGAGGCCAGCATCACAAACATTTACAGTTCTCATAAATGATCACCTCGTCCACTACTCATGTGCAAACCTTCATGCCTAGTTTGGAGGAGAGTGTTGTACATGCTTAGTTTTGTGACTTGGTGGCTACAATAGCTAAAGTGCCTTTAAATAATTGGACTTTCCTGTTTTGTAATTAGAGCAAGTTAACATTTTTTGCAGCTGTCAAAGATGCAGAAGTCCTGTCCTCTTTTGCATCTTGCAGAATCCTCTTTGACCCTACCATTCACACAATAACTTGCAGGGGATGTCCCATTCCGATTTTTGGACTCTAGCTCCAAGAGTTCCCCAAGAATACTCTAGGTATTATTTATACAGTTTCCGGAATATAATGCTGTACTTGCTAGGAAAGGGGCTTCGTATGTTTTGGGGTGTCCAGAGAAATGCTGTTGAACTACGAGGAGTAAAGCAAGCAGTGCCTGAACTCTCTGTAAAGGCCTGCCTGTTGTGGAATTCAGCCCAGGAGCGAAAGCTAAAAGAGGGCTAGGGTGGAGTTTCTACGCAGGACAGGGAGGCAAAGCTGCGGCTAATCTCTCTCGTAACTCTTATCAAACCAAGAGCTGCAGGGAGCCTTTGAGGGGGGATTCGCAGCCAAGTTCCACTTGACAAATAACTCCCAAGCACGAGGTAATCATGCCCTCCTTACATAAAGTCCTTACCTGGTAAACAACATTTGGGGCACTAACCAGCAAATGGTTACTTAAGAAAAACAAAGTCTAGTCCTTTGATCCTGCATCTCGGACCTTGCAGGGCACTCTGTGCCTGGTGCTTGAGCACTGTGTATAATATATGATTACTGAGAGGCACTCGCTGTAACAATGGACATCCCAGCCAAGCTATGCAAGCTGCTGCGCTCACACAGCCCGGCTTTGTTAGTAATAATTACAGGGAACTGTTTTGAAGTTGGGTTGTTACAAAACAAACTCTGGTTTTTACAGGAGCCCGGGGGAGACACAGAGAAGCCTACATTTACTTCCCCCTTCTCTCCTGCGGCAATCAGAAAGTGCTGTGTTTTTTTTGTGCAGAGATTCCAGCGGCCAAGGACAAACGCCTCCTGTGATTTTCAAAGCATTAGTTTGATTTTTATGCTCCTGGAACTCACTTTCCCTTTGTATTTAATAACGGTGGTCAATTGCATCGAAAAAGACTTGCATACCTTCAGAGGAGGAGGTAAAGGGATCGCTTTCACCACTTAATGCCATTCCTGCTGTCAGTTAACAGAGGAGTTAGTAACTCCCTTACTCACTCACTCTCTTTCTGTAAAGTCTGCTTTCTTGTTTGCTCTCACTTTGCACCAGAAAAGAAGCAACTGAACTCATGTCATGCAGCTCTCAGGAGACTTTCCTGACTTAGATTTCTTCCCTATCCTGATGCTGCAGTTTGCAATCTTCTGCTAAGAGCTCCTTTGGCAGGGGCACGAGGGCACTGGGGACGTCCTATTTAAGATACTGTACAAGTGCCAAGTATTCCTTGTTTAAATGCAAACAGATATGCTTTGCTCAGAACTCTTTTCCAAGTTAGCAGAGACCTTTAATAAAGGCAAATAGGATTTTCAGGGCCCTTTGTGGGATAACAGAGACTGCCATGTGAATAATGATAATGACGATGTCAAAAGGCTTGCATTTGATCTAGTGTCATTACATGATGTTCTGCCAAAAGGCACCTACGACTGCAATGTGCGTGTGGTCTGACAGGAGAAAGTGAGTAAGGAAGAAAGCAAATGCATTGGACCTGCTTTAAAGCAGAATGGAAGGGTAAGGGGGCAGAGGGAAAAATCAGGATTACAGCATTTGTCCATGTGTCCTTGAAATGCAAGGAGAGCTATTCAGCTGCTGCAGGGAAATTTCCAAAACTGGTAATACATGTTTCATATGTTGCAATTCAGTAAATAAAATTCACTTTGATGCTTGCAGACTGGCAGCCCACTGTATTTCATCAATATGTCTACAGAGTCATTCTTCAATGTATGCTCATGATCAGAGATTAGTATGAACTACCCAACTGGTGGTTCATGCTGGTTCGTTCTTTGTCCAAACAGGTGTTTGGTGCTTCCCAGCCCCACCTCCTCCAGTGGGCGCCCACCCAGAAGCAGTGCCCTGGCTTCCCTGTCCTGCCTCCTCTGGGCACTGTCTCTCAGTGGGTGCCTGCTGGAGGAGGCAGGGCTGGCAAGCACTGAACACCTGTTCAGCCGAAGAATGAACTGGCATGAACCATCGGTTTGGGAGTTCGTGTCCCTCTCTGTTTCTGATCTCTCCAGTTCTTTGGTTGTCCTGCGAGTAAACTATGGGCCAGAGGCATGTCAAATTGAACAATTTGGCTGACAATTTAACTGTCTTGCTTGTCACTTTCAGATATGACATCCAGTAATGAGCTAGGGAATTTGGAGGCTCTTTGAGACCCCCCCCCTCGATCTCTCCTATACAAATCTGTCTATTAAAACTAAAGCAAGCAAAAAGGCAATAGGAAAACGGTCTGCATGTGCTGGAACTGCACTATGATTTAACAGGCAAATCTACAGGAAGTCTAATATTCTTCCAGATGCACAAATTAATTTTGTCCCTCAGGAAAGTGCACAGAGAAGTCCCTGTGCAATATAGTGAAGGTGCTTCTCAGCTAAGAATGAAAAAGATTGCCCCCACAGATCTGCAGAATCATCCTTCTCCTGCATGACTCAGTTGAACCATATCCACTGCTAGATTCTTACCTTGTAAAACTAGCTGGGATTTAATCAAAGGCTAAAGCCTTATGTGGTACCCTCTGCAGAGAGTTATTGGGGGGGGGCTGTTTTTCTTCTTTTTGCACTTTTAAAAAGAAAGAAGTGACAAATATTTTCTTGATCATATACAGATTTTATTTGCTTTACCTCAGGGTGTTTTTCTTCCCTGCATGTGAACAAGTAAACATGTTTGTGTTCATTTAACATGAGCTGAGTAGGCTTATAATACACAAAAGGAAAACAAGACTTAACAGCATAATCTTAACCCAAAGATAATATCAACAGTACAGCACTAGGAATGAACAGAAGCCTCTTCTGACAGCAGAAATTTCCATATGCCAGCAGAAGTGCCCTTGGGCCAGTAGACCCTTTTTCTGCTGACTGATCTCAGAAATCTGGTGCAGAGGAATTTGCCACCAGGCACACTGTGCCAGCTAAAATATGCAGGTAGAAGAGTAAAGGTAGAGGCAGCAAAGGGGCAGAGCAAGAGAGAACTCAGATGATATCATGTCCAAAATTCTTCCATCACGGGGAGAATTTGCTGGCACAAAGTTAAGCCAAATGTATTTATTTATTTCATGGTTTACATTTTTAAAAATACAGTATAAAGTAATATAAAAAGAAAAACATCAGCTAATTCAAGATTATCCATGTTTCAACTCATGAATTAGACCAATCAAACGATAGCAAGATGGATGGTGTCGGTATAACAAGAACATAAAAACATTTAGAGAGGATACCCTCAACGGCTTCAGTGAACAGCCTTGTTTTGAACATCTTCTTAAAGGCCAAAAGGGAGGGGACCAGGGATAGCTTTACTAGGAACCCATTCCATAGGGATGGAGCCACAACTGAGAAGGCCCAGTTCCTTGTAGATGAGTTCCTGGTGTCTCTTGGTATGGCAACCTGTAAAAGCATGGCCTCTGAAAACCGAATGGTGTGGGCTGATGTTCTTGGGGAAATTAATTAAGGGTAGTTCAAAATAATTTCAGTATCCCATTTGTTAGGCAACATTTGAATTCAGGAAAACTTATATTTTGTCCTTCTTATTAACTAAATAGAAGCAGTAGTACATGAAGTCTCCATAATGACTCTCAGAAGAAGAGCTGGAAGACAGCTCTAGGAGTTTTTGCAAAAAAATTAAAGACTTCTTCTAAATGGATTTTGTGATAAAGAATATGTTTTCTCTGTTATCTAACTATTAATCTCCAAAGAGTGACCATTCTTCTTTAGCAGCCCCAGGTAACATACAGTGGTGCCTCACTAGACGATTGCCTCGTGAAACGAAAAACCCGCAAAACGATTGGTTTTTGCGATCACTATGGTGCCTCACAAGACATTTTTTTTCTATGACCATGCTTTGAAAGATGTTTTTTTAGACCGATGCTTCACAAGACTTTTTTTTTAAACCGATGCCTCACAAAACTTTTTTTTTAGACCAATGCTTAGGGAACCTCGCAAGATGATTTTTTCACAAGATGACGATTTTCGCGGAATGAATTAAAATCATCTTGTGAGACACCACTGTACTAGCTGCTGTATTGTACAAACAAAAATTCCAAAATAATGCCAACATTCTTCTCCTTTTATATGTTCCTCTTTCCCCCTACCTTCCTTTTGGATCAAATGGTCATTTGCCATTGCAACCAAACTGAGAAAACTATGGCTTCCATAAATCTGGGGTAAGGAAGGTGCAGCAAAAGGTCTGCATGTGTGACTGTTTGCCACCATCTGACTTTCTGGATGCTGCAGTGCCGTGCTCTCCTTCATAAGAATTGCTTCCTCTTTCATTTTGTATTTGTGGTACTGGACAAAAAGAAAAGAGTCAGGTAATCCTATAAGGCTGCAAACTCTATCCACCATCACCTCGGGGCTGACTGACTTTTTGCATCAGTATGAGTCTTTCTTTGGAAAAGGTTCCCAATTCTAAACATAAACTATAGTCTGTTTTCCAATCAGGATTGAACCACCATTTCCAAACCATTATCTTGATTTGGGTATAACAACAAACTATGTTTCACTGCCATCTTGGTTCATGTTGTTGGCATCACCTTGATTTAGGTAATAGAATGTCAACACACACTGTCATATGAAAAAGAAAGAGCACCCTCTTTAAATTCTATGGTTTTACATATCAGGACACAATAAAAATAATCTGGTCCTTAGCAGGTCTGAAAATTAAGTAAATACCATATTTTTCTATGTATAAGATACTCCCATGTATAAGACGCCCCCCACTTTTCTAACCCAAAATTAAGATATCAAAGTTAGGCTTAGCAAGTGTAAGGTGAAAGGGATTAAAGCGCTGCAGAATCGCTTTGATCCCTGCTTTCTCCCTTCATGCTAAGCCCTGCGGGGTTTAGCAAAAGGAGGGGGAAATGGATCAATGCAATCCTGCAACTGCACGATCATTTGATCCCTTTCCCCCTTATACAGCCACAGGATTACTTTGATTCTTTTCCCTCTCCTTTTGTTAAGCCCCACGGGCACTCCTCAGCTTACTTCCGTGTATAAGACGACCCTCAATTTTAGTAAAAAAAAATTAGACAAAAGTATAGTCTTATACACAGAACAATATTGTACAACCGCAGATGAACAACAATACATGACATATTAAACTATTTTTAGATGATTCCAAATTATCAGGCTGGTATCTCTCCAAAAGGAATATGCTTTGCAACACAGGTCCTCAGGAACAATTCTAATTAGATTGTGAAGTAAGTAAGTAAGTAAGTAAGTAAGTAAGTAAGTAAGTAAGTAAGTAAGTAAGTAAGAAAGAAAGAAAGAAAGAAAGAAAGAAAGAAAGAAAGAAAGAAAGAAAGAAAGAAAGAAAGAAAGAAAGAAAGAAAGAAAGAAAGAAAGAAAGAAAGAAAGAAAGCATTTTTATTGGCATCAGGAAAAAAACATACAACAAAACAGGCAACAATCCTTGCCCGAATGAAGGGTGTGTACCTAGTTAGGAAATTATGAAAGCAGTGGCCAAAATCAGCCCAGTTCCTGCTGGATTAGATCAATAATGTATGATTGCTTTCTTCTTAGACAAAAATGGTGACTCTACTGCTGCTGTCTACCCACTCACATGTCTTGACTGAGTGGGGAAAAAAGTCTTCCACTATATACAGTCCCTGAGCTATGACTGGCTTTCCATGACTTGGGGAGAGCTGTTGACTAGTCCTATTTCTTATCAGGCACCCTCATGAACTCAGCCTGTACAGTACAGTATGTATTTCTTAAGTTGCTCCTGATCAACTTGCAGCTTCTGCACAGCAGGCTCAGTGTCAAAGATTACGTTTGCTTTGAAAGAGTTACGTTGCCTATGCCAGGCTCTTTCTGAGTCTGTCTCCTGACCTGGGATGTGAGCTTCCAGGGACCAAATCCAAGGCATCAACACAGAAACAAAGTATAAACATGGAGTTGACCATATCTTGGTTTGAGTTGCACAATCCAGCCAAAAGTAAACAAGGAACACTGAAGAACTGCCTGTACTTTGGGCTAGCAGTGGCCCCTCAGTATTATCAGTCACTGGTTCTGCTTGTCCCAAAGACACTGGCAAGCCAAATTCACGGGATCAAGAGCTGTAAGGAGCACTTTGGTGTCACTCAAAGCCTCATAGCTGATTCACATGACTGTATTTTTCCATCTGACTGTCTCAAAAATAAGTGGATCTCTGGAGAGCCAGTACTTATTACAAGACCACAATTGCATCTTGTCTACCAGTTCCAGCATTATGTGAGTGGGAATCCTACTTCCCTATCTCTCCCAGCCCTGAAAGAAAAGTTCCCCTTCTTAGCAATTTACTGCTTCTTGATTCTCAGTCCTTCTCTGCAGCAGCCTCCATTGCTAGCTGGGCTATTGCATGTGTACACTGAGTGTACGTGCTCAGAACATCCCCCTAGCCATTGTTATGACTTGTGTTCTTATTAGCAGCATAGAAATTAAAGGGGGAAAGCAGGGGACCTGTGGGAAGGTTCTTCCAGATTCTCAGATACAGGCATCACTGGGCGTCTTGGGCCAATGAAGGATCTGTATTCGGAGCCTGGGCACCCAGAAGGGCACCCAGAGCTAATAATATGTCTGTGTAGATCACTGGGGCCAAGTGCCTCTTCTAAACAGGGAATCATCCCTGAAGAGAAGCTCCTGGGAAACCCTGGGATGGATTATTATGAGGTGTCAACCTCAGTCAGCGAGAAAGAAAACTTGGTTCTATATATAGTTTCAATTTTCATGACAATTAAATCAAACTAGCATCTGACAGCAACAAGCATATAATCACATCAGTTTTACAGCTTGGCCATTAATTTTTTTTTTTTTTTTTTTTTTTTTTTTTTTAGTTAACTGGCTATTTAAAATATTTTTACACACACACACAATCTCAGCTATACTCAAATGTCTTTCTTTTCCTGTGCATACCCATTGTATAGCTCAGGCAGAGAAATGTTATCTGCCTAATCTTTTGACTACAGTTCCAGTAATCCCTGACAATTAGCTATTTTGGCAGAGTTCATGGGAGTTGTAGTCAAAAATATCAGGATACTGAAGGCTTGGTTTGCCTATTAACATTACTAGATCTCAGGGTGCCAGGTGAAGTCTCAGGACATTGCTGTGTTTCTGCAGGTCTCCAGGCAGGTAGACAAAACTCATGGCAAGCAGTACTGGAGGAGCAGAAAGTTGAGGTTTTCTGTGTGACCTGGCTATAAGGCTTGTTCCCGGTTGGTACCATGGCTCAGTGGTTCAGCACACAAGTGTCTGTATGTGTCTTCTGACTGTATGCCATGAAATCATTTGGGTGCATTTGAATGCCTGGAGCGAGAAGAGGAGATGGGTGAACTAGTGGGTGCCTGGATCTGGGCCCATTGTGCCATGTAGAGCAAAGCAGAAAGTGGACCACCAGCACTAGGATTCATGAGCTTACTTGTTGCACAAGGCCTTGTAGCAGAAGAAGAAGAAGAGTGCCTGAGAGGGATAAACTCCATGTAGGCCAGAGCTGAACTTCCAACATGTCTCAGCAACAGCTTAGGACCTGGAGATCCTTCCTATGTGTTATGTGTGCAATGCTGCAAACCCTAATGGGAATGAGAACAAGTGGTAACGTTGCTAGATGCATATGCCAGCTCTCTGGGCATTCCAGAAACTGTTGTTTGCCCGAGTTCTGGCTTGCCATATTACCTTGTGACCCAAGTTTTATCCAGATTCTGGGCCCGTTTACCTGGGTTCACCTTGTGCCCATGTCTACAATGAGCAGATCTCTGAAGCAATTCCAGCCCGTCCAGCTATTGCTTGCCTTTCTTCTGTGATATCACAACCCATTTCTGTGACAGCACAAGGAACAACCTAGTCCTGACTTCAGGTTTCAGCCTGAAAATCTGAGAGTGGGATAGTGCTGACTTGCAAACCCTATTGCTTGCTCATATTGTAGGTTAACAGCTTATGTGCCAGGAGATAAGAAATTACATTTCTCTTTCAAGCTGCTAATGCCCAAAATATTATCCTACATCTGTCTTTTCCAGGGCTAGAAAACTATAGCGGATAATAGTTGGAATCTAGTTCCTATCAGCCTCAACCGAACTGCTTAATGGCAATGGATGTAGGGATAGTAGTTCACCAACATCTGGAGGACCATCCCCACCCTTGGTTTATACCAGTATTTCCCCTTACAGAAATCAGCATAGAAAGAAATGTCTACTGCTAGGACAGAACTTCAGATTGATTCAAGGCACACAGAAATGCAGGTATCATATATTTGCAATGGGTTATGTTCAGCAAATTGGATATTCAAAGGTGCATTCCTGAACACCCATCCCCACCCAGTTTGCATTATGGCACAGCTGCTAATCACAGATTTTAAAAACAAACATACTTTTCTGTGCAACTAAAGTTGGATGTTTACCCTCAGTCACTCAACTTGCTGGGCAGTAGTATCTCCCATGACATTAAAATCAATCAGAATATACCTGTGATTGCTAATAATGACCTGGCCTGCATAGCGCTAAGCACGCACCTCCCGCAGTCACTTTCCCACACTTACTGAAATCATGTCACTCATTTCTTGTGTATATTTTCAAGCAAAATGTGGAGCTTCTTAAAATTCCCACAAGACACATTCTCAGAATCAGGACAAGCAGCTAGGTTTTGCACAGGCCACAAAATGAACACCCACCTAGGGCACCAAACATATGACTAATTTCATATTTGTCTTCATTGAAAATGTAAATTTCACCTACATATTTGTCCACTGTGCCAAGGCCCTGAAAATAAACAACATAAGGTGGCTGGTTTGCACACGGAAGGCTCTTCCTTCTGGACTTTGCTCCTAGGGGGAAAGGGTTGGGGAAGTGTCGTGTTGCTAGCATCCTATTAGGATACCAAGAGGCAAGTCCAAAGACTGGTGCTGCCACTAAAATAGATGACTTTTCCTTCTAAAGGGTCTTCTGAATAGTCTCAGCCTATCAGTTGTGAATCACTCACAGTGAGGCACACAGCGGCCCTTAATTTGATAAACAGCTCCCATAATCTATCAGGAACACAGCAGAAACCCTGTTTAGGGTCTTTGAAGTTAAAGAGCATCAGGTACAGAAAGAAGAGGGCAGGAAGGATTCCAACTGGTGCAGTTACCTTCCGAAGCTTCTGGGTTACCTTTCACTAATGTTGGAGTGGGCCCAGGTATTTCTTTAGCGGTTTCATTCTCAGGAGACTGAATATGAATTCAGACATGTCCATACATTTACCTTCCTTTGCTTTCTGGAAAAATGATTAAAGCCAGGCAGGCAGCAAGGTAGTGATGGTTGGTGTCCTCCATGGCTGAAGAGGGATGGCCAGTGAAGATCGCCAGGTCTTCCGAAGCTTTGGCCCTAAAATTGCAGGGAATGAGATGCTGTGGTCATAGTAGCCCAATCTCTGGAATTCATCCTCTCATCGCTCAGAGACTTAGCAGTAGATCAAAATTTACTTCTGTCCCATCAGTAGTTTAAAAAACTACTGGCCTTTCACACACACACCCTCCTTTTACCTTCCCGCTGTTGTAGGTTTTAGCCTGGGAATCTTTTTCAACCAACTTCGGGAGAGCCTTTACATTCAGCATTGTCTCTCCCCGTTACTTGTCTGTCAAATGTACACAGACACAAATCTGGAATTGTTGTGGAAGGCTGTGTCCCCTGTGACATCACGTCTCCCATGACATTATAAGAGTTCGCTCGGGGAGTGGGATGGTGCTGACCTAGAAGACCCTGGTCGGACCCTTCCGATTGCTAAAAAGAAAATGAAGCCCTAAACAAGAAACAAGTCTATAGTAGATCATTGGAACATTCTTATACTTCAGAAAAATGAGGCTTGCAGTTAGAACAAAGGGTTTCTGCAAGGTAATATTGTCGTCTGATGTGCTGCTGTTCACTCAGCTGTGCTGTCTTCCTGGATATTACGTTACATTTCCAGCATTCCATTCCATCGTTTCCAACTGCCAGTCTGTATTCATTGACCAATAACACAATTGTGCTTCTGCAAACTTTGGATTCACTTGCTGATACCTCCCTTCTTGTGGAATGATGCAGCCAACTGAACTATCTAAAGACTGGCAGTCACTTCCAGATTCTTGAAATGAAGGAAGCGTGCTAATACCCCAATTCTAAGCCTTTGTATCTGCTCATTTGTGCCTGTTGCTGGAATTCTGTGCTTCAGTTCAGAAGATGTGTCATTTCCCTAGTGAAGCAGTAGAGAGGCCCCACCTTTTCCTTGCAGAGAAGGTCTCCAGAACAGGCTGTCAAAATAAACAATTCAAATCAGAGGATCAGAACAGAAAGCAGGAAGAAAATGGTCATGGATGTATGCAACTTTGCTTTGAAACGAAAGAGGTACTGTTGCACAAAATAGCTGTTAGTACTAGTAATGTATTCAGTTTTTATATTTTGTGGGAGTCATTGCAATGGAAGGTAGAAGGAAACATTGATGGGTGCTGGAAGGAAAATGATTCCATTAACCTGACTGAAGCCACTTTTCTTTCCCTGTCCAAAACTGGGTTACAGTGGGTGCACTCAGAGTGCTTCATTGACCTGTACATTCACCTGGTGCTACCCAAGGTTTTGTTTATCTCCAGCTCCATGGTAATGGTACAAAACACAAATTAGAGCAGAGATGGTTCGGCAGCGGGAACGTTATGCTGCTTGCTGCTTACCTCCCATGAAGGCGAATCTTATCATGAGAAAGAAGGTCTCTAGGCACACAATTTTAATAGAAGCTTGGAATAACTTTGGCAAATATTGACATTATGTCACTTGATAAAGACCCATATGGTCATCAGGGACAGAGAAACATGTCCCTTATTGGATAAATGGCCATCAGTATGAACACAAGCCTATGTGGTTGCTGAATTTCTTCCTTTCTTCTGAAAGCAGCTTCCAGGGAAGGGAGTGCAGCCAGAACAAAAATAACAAGTCTGAGGAGAGGAATATTGGCGGGTGTCCACTAAGCTGGTTTCAGTTCACCACTTGTTCCAAGAACTCTGCCTGATGGCTGATGATGGGAATGTGGAGAATGTGCTCTCTGCATACACAGAACACCACAGTTGCTAATAGCAAGACTGGGGGGAAGGGGGGGATAAAAGCTAAGAATGACCGTTCCCTTCCCTCAGGAATAGAACATTTCCCCCCTGCCTTTGTTGCTATTACAGGAAGAGAGTGTAATTGTGCTAGCTAAAAGCCTTTGTCCCCCATTTGAAACAACAACACGAAAATCAAACTAAAATGTTGCCTTATTTTTGTAATGCTATGCACAACACTCTGGTATGTACGTATGAGAAGTATTTTCTCCCCCTCAGTTTCAGAATTCATTTTATTGCTGTGTTTTTCTCCAGCCTTTCAGTCAGTCAGTCAGATAGTCAGACAGCAAGTTAGTGGATTTATTTAGCACCTTAAAGACTAATAAGGTTTATTTGGCAATTGCTTTCATAGAATGTTATCCACTTCATCAGGTGGTATTATATGATAGGATATGTGCTGTCAAATTGCTCCTAACATATGGCAACACTCCTAGTTTTTTTCAAAGTATATCAGATGTTCAAGGAACATTCAAGGGGTTACCATGGCCACTGCCCAATGAGTTTCCATAGCCAAGCGATGATTTGAACCCGAATCTCCGAATCCTAGCCCATCAGGTTGTCCACTACACCACACTGGCCCTCTTATACCCCATGGACATTCACACCAGATCAGGTTTGTTAAGGTGCTGCAAGACTCTTTGATGGATTGATTTATTTGCTGAATTGATACACCTTGTAGGGCAGCGTAGGGGAGAAGCAAAAAGTAGAAGGTTAAATGTGTCAACATGCCTAAAACTACAGGAAACAACCATTTCCAGCAAGTTTAAAAAACAAACAAAAGACCTCCTAAGAAAGACATCAAGATTGATGAGTTTCTTTGGAGGGATGTAGGCCAGCTCTGTAACTTGGAAAAGTGAGGCAGCTAACTTATGTAGCTGATAATAGGCTGATTATAATGAATAGCACATCAATTTAGTTTATTTTTGCTATACAGTATATTGGCTGAAGATGAAAGATGTAGGGGCATACATTTATTTGTTGTCATGGGTTGTGCAGTGTCCAAGAAGTGCAGTGGTACAAGAGAGTTCAACCTGGAGGTAGGGAGAGGTTGACTCTTTTTTCCTACTGCAATTCCCAGAATCCTTTAGGCAGCACAATGGTAATTTTTCAAAGTGCTGATCAAACAGTAAGCCATCCTAAGGATTACCGTCATCAGTTTTATTTTTATGGCCCCATTGCTTTTTGTGCCTGATAGGAAGAAATTCTTTCTGTAAAAAAGAAAGCATCACCTGCTTAATTCTGTGTGCCAGATGGTAAATGCACTGACACTCTGCCAATTTTTTTTTCTTCTTTGAACAGCAGGTATTCAGAATAGCTCTTGCCCTGACATTACAGGAAATTTACAAAAACTAGCAGGAAAAGCTTTCCCCAAAGAGTTTAGTTTGCTGAATTTCTGCTTTTCATAAGAGCAATTAATAATGGCCCACATGTTGCCCACTTCTGAATTAACACAACCTTATCTAGCTAGGTTTTAAGAATATATCACAGAAATAAAATTCCATTCTTTCTCAACTACACTGTCCACCTCCTTTCCTTCTTCAGTCTTCTCTCCTGCCCCAGATTTTAGATAGTAAGCCTCATACAGCAGAGATCTCTCTTTGTCTACTTCATAATGTGCCATGTATATTGGTGGCACTATATCTGACCATCACAACCACAAAATGGAGGTGGCAAGCTAGGACAGAGGCAACATCTAAAGCCAAGTCATGGTAGAGCTCACTGGAATAGGCTGGAGTCGTTATTTTGCAATTCCTCTATCCTTCTGCACAGTGTGAGGAATCAAGTCAAACTAGTGCCTTTCCATTGTGAAATTAGGGTTGGCCATGCTGATTTTTAGCTGAATGCAACCGAATTTTGAGATATGATGCACAACTCCCAATATGCATGGCTGAGGAATAGCTAGAGCTCTCCATAGAAGGTGGCTACTTACACATCCCCAAAAAGAAAGTTATGAATCAACAAAACGGAGGACAAAGGAGGATACTTATTTGCATAATGTTGCAAAGTCAACAATTATTTTTTAGAATTAATAGATAACCAGAATGCATTTGAGTGAGGAAGACAGTGGCCGAAAAAATGGTGTGCTTGCTGAACCTCTTGTCCAGATGCTGCTGACGGTGGGTGGGTGGCTTCAAGGTCCCCGATTTCAACTGCCTTATCATTCTTTCTCCTTCATTCAGCCCAGAGTGGCCTTGGCTGCCAGATGGGCGGCAAATAAATAAATAAATTCAGGCTGGGGCCAGACAGCCATTCAGAAGGATGACTGTCCTTTAACAGCAGTTCAGACACAGGGCTATCCTACCTACCTAAGCAGGACATTTGACCACTCTGCCTCTATAAATATCTTTGAGAGTCCGTTTCTCAGGGACATCTCAGAGCCGGGAATCAGGCCTCATCATCATTCTTTTGTCCAGTGCTCTCTCCATTCATTACATCTGTGAGAAGGAACGTGTGCCAAACATTTAAAACTTGACAGCACTGAGAAAGGAAGCCAAAGATTCAGAGCTTCCTGCAAGAGGGTAGCCATTCAATAGACTATATTGGAAATAAGATGATTGTTTACCCATACCCCCCTTTTTAAAAAAAACTGTGTGCATCACCCAAAATGAGGGGAAAATTTGCATTAGGTTCCATATACTAACTAACTGATATGTGCAATTTGAAAATCTGAAATTATTTTTTAAATTTAAACAGAATTACAATATGTCCCATCTGAGCAGAGAGGAACAAAAGAAAATCAAAAAATAAAGAAGACAAAAATTTTTGTGGCACCATTAAAACTAACTGCTATATTTTAATGTGAGCTTTCATGGACAAGTCCACTTTTTACGTCTGTTCTCTATGCATTTGTTTTGTCTTACAAATAGCCTCTGATTAGAAGAGCCAATCGGTTTGCTGTAAATAACATATGTTGCAAATTTAGCTCTTTATCTCATTACTGAATTGATCTTGTTTTTCTACAATGATCTTTACCTGTCAAGCATTATTTTGCTCAATCGCCTTGCATGTGAACAGAACATGGGCTTCGAAATGGGTCTGCGATGCATTCACTCCAGCTGCTCATTATTATTTTTTGCTGTACAGTAACTGTTGACAGAGGCCGTAAGCTGTGAGAGTTTCCTCCATTCTTTGATTTGCTATCAGGTTTTCCGAGGAGAATTTAAGACGAGTTTTTAAAATAACAATTGTGTGCCAGGTGTAAATTACCAGATGGCTGTACAAAACACAAGAGTGTTGACTAAAGCTATCCAACCATTTTGGGGAGATATAGAAAATGTTCAAATAATGGACTCCTTATTTTTTCCCCTTAATTCTGTCTTTGCTTGCACCTTTGATGGATATGCTGTCAAAGGAATTAAACAACAACATATGTGCTTCATTTAGGAATAAACCTACAATAAACTCAAAGGAACTTTTTTCCTAGGTAAATATAGATCAGGTGAAGTTGTTGCATTTTCTGTTGGGTCCAAACATGCACATAGGTACACAAAAACACCGCAAGAGCCCTGCTAGATCAGGGTGAGGGTCCACCCAGCGCCATGCATCATTTCTGGGCACAGCAGTGTGGTATAGTGATTAGCGTGTTAGACCAGGATGTAGGAGGTTCAACTCTTTACATGACATCTGGGTGAAGTTGGCTCAATCACTCTCCTTCTTTCCTGACTTGGCTCACAGGATTACTGTGAGGTTCATGTGAGGGTAAGGAAAGCTATAAGTGGTGCCCCGCATAGCGAGGTTAATCCGTTCCAGATTAACCCTCACTATACGGAATCATCGCTAAACGGGTAGGGGAAACGTATTCCAATACCTTGCTTACTTACTTGTTCAGCGAGGATTCCCCTTGCCGGCAGCCATTTTCGCACCCTCGCTAAGCGAGGGCAGGGCGCGAAAACGGCTGCCGGCAGCCATTTCCGGGCTTCCGGCGGCCATTTTGGAACCACCGATCAGCTGTTCGGCGGCTCCAAAATGGCCGCCGCAATACCCGATCTTCGCAATGCGGGTTTTCCCCATTGCGAAGATCGGGTATGTTTCCGTATAGCGATCCCGAAAAAGGGATCGCTATACGGAAACATCGCTATACGGTGCACTCGTTAAGCAAGGCACCACTGTATATGCTACCATGACCTCATTGGAGAAAATGTGAGGTATAAATTATAACTTTTTAAAAAAAAAAATAAACATGAATGGACTCCATTCTACAAGCATGTTGTGATCCCATTTCGCACATATTGTCTCATAGATGATGAAAGAGAAGCTTCTGTTTTGAGGCTGAAATTGCATTTTCTGTATTTGTAAAATTATGCTGCGTAGTGAGGAAATACTCCCTCCCCTTTGAAGGGTATAATGTCCTTACTTACCTAAAGGAGCGTGCTACAAGTCCTGGACAAGATTTCTACAAAGTTCACTGATTATTTTGTAACATTTTGACTGTGGTAATGAAAGCATCAATGTGTTGATCCCTGCCCATTAGTATAATGGAGCAAGGCTGCGAACATTTTATAAATAGACCATGTCTCTTTAAAACAATACTTTTCTATCCTTTTTCACTTCAAATCATGGATTTCTCCCCAGTAGCTCTCTTGCATATTCATACCTGGTGGACACAGCAGGTAGGCGACTTTGCCATTCATGACCCACAGTAGAATTCCTGTAGGATTTGAGAAACACTAGCCTGCTGAAATTTCTTCCAGCTTATGCCACACAACTGTTGGCAGTGTGTGGGGGCAAAAAAATCTGAAGAGCTGTGCACATTTCCATGAAAATTTGTTTCATTTTCTGGGAAATCTCATTGAATACAGTAAGTGTGGCTACTTCATATTTCTTTCCAAGCAAATATTTTAAAAGAGCTATAGGTACTGGTGGAGTAAATATCTGTTCTTCTCTATTTGGACCTAGAAATCATAACAGCACCACTGGCTCATACTGCTCCTGGGATGGAGTTTGGAAAGCCACTTGGAAAACAAGCAAATATAATGACATGCTGAAGCCATCTGTAACTGAGTAGTGGTAGGAGGATGCTCTGGGATCCAGAACATCACTTTCCCACAGCTCAGTTCTGGGTGGCTTGAGTGTATCATTGTACTCATTTATTGTACTTCACTTTTCTATGATTCTATGATTTATCTTAAAAGTACATTTCCAAACTCTATTCCTGGGATTAGTGTCCCTTTGTTTGGTGCTTTGGTCTCATACCAGCCATTCCTTCCTCCTGCCTCTATTCAAGTACTTGTTGGAATGATCGCTTTTGTCAAAGTGGGTCGGGTAAGAAAATACAAATCTTTGTCTCTCAAACTGCAGGTTCTGTAGGAATCAAACTATATGTTTCAAACAAGCTGTCCTTAGAAGCTGAAATCACATTAGTGTTCAAGAGATATGACTCTGGCAAATGAAGCCCGTGTTTACCTCCTGATGACCAATGGCAGAACAAAGCAAGCTAACATGGAAGCTACAGAAGATGTGGAAATCTTTTGCTATAATACTTAATGAATCCTCTCCTCTAATGATGTACTATCTGTATATATGCCAAACATTTATCTCCAAATAATTTTTTGTAACATAGACCAGTGGTTCTTAACCTTTTTAAAAGAAACACCCCCTTGAGGAAGTTATAATTGCCCCCCTCCATGCAGCAGTGGCACCACGGAGGGGGGCAATGATAACTTCTTCAGTGGCAGCAGCATGGCGGCTCCATTGCCCCTATCGCCCCCCTTCTGTTACTTTGCCCCTGCATCACCCCTTATCGTTCCATTGCCCCCCTGAAAAATGAAAGCGCCCCCTGGGGGGCGATATCGCCCAGGTTAAGAACCACTGACATAGACTGACTACACCCTCAGAAAATATGCATTTGAAGAGAATCATCTTGGAAAAATCTCTGTTCATGTTTGTGCCAAGTCTTCATAGGGTTAAAGGTGGCTCCAAGGACATACATGATGGAGATGCCATTATACAGGTAAGACAGGTGAAAATAACATCATTGGTGATGCAGTTAATGTGCAATTTATGAATACATTCAGTAGCACCAGTCCAGTATAGGTTTTCTGTGGTCCAAAAGTTCTTGGATGTTTTAATTTACTACTTTCTTTTGCTTAAGGTGACAAAATGAAAAAGTGGACAGGAATCCTGTGGTGGGTGAAATTTCAGCAGGTGTAACTTCCATGGAAAGCTGCAACTGATGGAATTTTCTTTTCTGAGCTTATTTAAATTATACGATCCTGTTCTCTTTTTCATCTGATGGCTACTTAAGATGCACAAATTGGCAGTGTGGCAGGGAGATGGAGCTATCTTCTAGAAATAGTTAGTGGGGAATTTGCAAAGCTTATTATCAGGACGAATGCTTATGTTACGTGTGCTCCACATACAATTAGTATGTTTCAAAGATATGCATCCAGAATCCAAACCAAACTGGCCGTATTTGGGCTGATTTGTGTGAAATCCATGTCAAAGCAGAATGGGCAGATTTGGTCCCAGAAAAGACTATGAAGTCTCAAATCATCATTGTCATCTTTGAACTGAAGAGTTGGAAGGAACATTTTGGATGATCAAGTCCAGCCTGTCAAGGAGGCCCAGTGGAGAATCAAACTCTCAACCTCTGGCTGTGGACCCAGAGGCCAAACCACTGAGAGGAAGGTAACTAGACTCCAGGGAGGGATTAAGTGAGTGGATTATCAAGAGGAAGGAGGGCAGCTGGATTTCGCCTGGGGAGAGCTGCAATATGCACTCTGAGGCCAGAATTTCTTTTCAGTCATAGTGGTTGCAGATAACAATTTTTTAAAGGTATCCAGTATATAAACTCCTGAAGCTAGATCCTGGTGAGGCTTTCAGATATTCCGACTCAGTCTAGAGGACCGAGTGCAAGTTGATGGAAACACCTCGCACTTGGTCCTCTAGATGTCTTCCAGATAAGTGGGCCAACTCCCTGCCATTACCTGTGCTGGCTATGATTTTTGGACGCTGCAGTCCAAAAAAATATTGAGGGAAAGCAAAAGTTTTAACTTCTGTCTTACATATTGGCTACAACTGTATGGAGAACCATATGAAGGAAGATGAATGTCACCATTGCCTTTACAACCAGTCAAAGAGGTAGGTATACAGAGTTCCACACAGAGGGGTTCTCTGCACCAGCAGAGCCATTGTGCCTTGAATTGTAAGAAGACAGCACTGGGCAAACTATTATCTGAATTCACCTCACAGTAATATTACAAGTGAAAGAGTGCAGAGAAAGAGATGGCAATGTGGGGTGTTGTTCTTGTTGTTTCTGTTCAACTCAGGTACATTTCAAGGTCTAAGGAGTCTGGTAGAGCCATTTATCATGAGGTTGCTCAGCTTTCTTGCTTGCTTGCAGGACCCTTGAGGCTGAGACGACTATTCCACCAAGTATGATGTTGAAGCACTTTGTATCATACTAGCATATAATGCAGTTTGCACTGGACAACAGAATAAGGTTGTGTCGCCAGAATTAGAGGGAGGGAAAGAAACAGATCCCTGAGCATGCAAACCTTATTTGTAGTAGATGTATTTGTATTCGTTTACTTAAGCACTAGAGAGCTAATTTTCCCTTGCACCAGAATACCTTCACTTTAAAAACTTATTGAATATTGTTTCCTTCACCACACGCCTCATGCAGTTCTTGAGCCCTTCCATCATGACATGTCCTCTTTCAGCATTCAAAAGAGGACCAGCCAGTAAGCAGATGGTATCTACCCGTAGCTTGGATCAAACTCAAGAAAAATACTCCCTAGCCAAACAACAATAGGTTCACAATTTTAATTCGGAAGGCTCCAAACACCCAAAAGCCAGGTGGGTATGCCCTGGATGGAACTATACATGCAAGATACACCCTCATTAATCTTATTTCCAGGCAGCTGGCTTGTTGTTTTCATTACACTGTATTATCAATTTTTTTCCTCACAGTGTATTCACTGAATAATCATGCAAAGAGCTTGGCTTCAATGAATGAGACCTTGATTCATTTATGTATTATGTATTTTTTTTCTTTTTCCTCTGTATTTATATCCCGCCTTTTGTCAAATGAGGTGACATACATGGCTCACCTTCTCCTTTTTTGATCCTCATTATTATTGTTGTTGTTGTTGTTGTTGTTGTTTATATGCCACATTTCTTCCAACAAGGGACCCAAAGCGGCTCACATTAAAATTCACACATTTTAAAAACAAAATAAGTTAAATATTAAAAGATAAATTAAACAATTTATCTAGCAAGGAAAGAGTGTGCCTAGCTCATATCAGCCCATGAGCTTCATAACTGAAGCTTAGGTTCAAATCTTCTCTTTCCTAGTCCAGAAAGTCTACACACTACATAAAGCTAGTTCCCTGATAAAAATCTAAATGATAAAGTGGTAGACTCTCAACTCATTCAGCTATATGTGTAGATCAGGCTGAATTTAAGTGTGATCTGCAGACTAACAGGAGTGGTGATCCACATAGATCCGCTGAAGCTGCATTGCACTGCTTCTAGGTGCAATGGATAGGTTCTAGCTCATGCATGAAAACAGAAAACGTAGCTGGCCCTACTGTTAGACAGAGTGAAGCAATTACCTCATGTAATAGCAGTCCATTGATTGTTCATCACAGTCCTCCCACACATCTCCCCCTCTTGGAGGATATAGCTAAAATGTCCACACAAACTCTCTTCATACCTTAGACTGTGCAGTGGAGGATATTAGGTTAAAATCAATGTTAAAGTAAAATTCCTTGATGTTGTTGTTACATGCTGTCAAGTAGCTTCTGACTTACAGTGACTCTATCAGGGTATTTGAGGTATGTAAGATATTTAAAGAGTGCTTTACTGTTGTTAACATCCCCAGTTAGTCTATGGCCAAGTGAGGATTTGAATCTAGATATCTTGGGTCTAACTCTGCCCATCTGTCCACCCACTGGTTCTCCAAGATTACTTGCTGATTCCTATATAGATGCCAGATTATAATATATTTGCTAAGAAAGAAGAGGTTGTCTTGCCCATTGCCTCAGGTAGCACAAGGTGTTAGGATGGCCCACCAGGCTTAAGGAGTCACATGGTGAAGCTGTCTTTTCCTTCTCTACATTCCCCGTCTATCCTTAAGGTGAACTGAGGGAGGGAATGACTGGCTCGAGATCACTGAGTGATTTTCATGTCGGAGTGGGGACATGGATGTGGATCTCCCCATCATGCCACTCCATTTTCACGCCATGGAGCCAATGGCCCTCTTGAATTGTCTGGGGTCCACGGTGCCTGCCTGTCTCCTTCCCCCTTCCCACCACTTCTTTGCTTTTGTACAGACCTACTAACAGGCTTCTCCTCATCACAAATTTTAGCTGTACATTTTAACTCTCACTGGAATGCACACGCCCCCCCCCCCAGCTCAGTTGGCAGAGCTGAAATCTGAACCAGAGCACTTGTGCTAGGATAGCTCTTCCCAGCCAGAGAGGGGAAGGTGGCTTATGGGGCTTGGCAGTGTTCATGCTGTGCAGATGATGTTCCATAAATGTAAGAAAGGATGTGTAAATTAAAAGGCAGCCATCTTGTTGCCTTCCATGCCACAGAAGGCAAAGAAGATGGCATCTGGCCCTCCTTGATTTGTTATTGTTTTTTGTTTGTTTGAAAATACTCAGCAAGTCAGATGCACAAACCCCTCCTGGTTTCTATCACTTTTAGTTGGAGAATTAACATCTGCCCCTATTTTCAAACACTTTGGCCATAATCCAGCAACAAAATGTAGCCTGCAGGTCTATGCACTTGCACAGGAGAAAGCCTCTTCCAACACATTTGGACTTTGCATTGAGGAATATGCAGAGGTTCAGGTGGTATGACTGCACTCCTACACAAGAGGAACATTTCTAATACTGTATCTATCTCGCAGACAATATTTATTGCACTGTGTTGTTGTTAAGTGCCATCAAGTTGCCGCTGACTCATGGCGACCCTATGAATGAGCACTATCCAAAATGTCCTGTTCTCAGCTGCCTAGCTTAGCTCTTACAAACTCAAGCCTGCGGTATCTTTAGGAAGCCAGTCCATTCCATATTCTGTCTTCCTCTCTTCCTGCTGCCTTCCACCTTTCCCCGCATGATTGTCTTTTCCAGGGAATTGTGTCTTCCCATGACGTGCCCAAAGTAGGGCAGCCTCAGTTTCAACATTTTTATCTCCAGAGAGAATTCAGGCTTGATTTGATTTACGATCCACTTGTTTGTCTTTTTGGCAATCCAGGGTAATCATCATCTAATCATCATAATCTTAGAACTGCAGAGCTGGAAAGTACCCTAGGGGTGATTGAGCCCAGACCCTGTCAAGCAGGCACAGTGGGGAATCGAACTTCCAACCTCTGGCTCTGCAGCCAGATACCTAAACCACTGAGCCATCCAGCAGTTCTTTTTGTGTCAGACTACATCATCCATAACCCCCAACAAGCACTTGGAGGTTCCTGAGCTATCTGACAGTTATCACAAAGTTTACCTCCAGCACCACATTTGAAATGAATCATTTTTCCTGTCAGCTTTTTTAACTGTCCAGCTTTCACACCCATACATGACAATGGAAAATGCAAGAGTATGGATTACCTTGGTCTTCGTTTCTAAGACCCTTATACACATCCTTATACTTGATTATAAGGGAGAAGAGGCCAGCCAAGATCCCTCAAAGCATGTGGCTGATGGGGTTATGGGCCTTGCCAACTGTGTGGCATTTGGCGACCTGTACATTCCCAGAGTACCACCAGTAGAACGGGCTGGTAAAATCACTTCTGAGTAATTTATACTTTTAAAAACCCTTAAGAGTGTTGCCATAAGCCAGAATCAACTGGGATGAACATAAATAATTAGTTATTAAACATAATATCTAGATTGCAGAGCTTGGAACACTTTGTTGGTTTGTTTTCATTTTGCTTTTGAACTATAATTCCTAGAACCCTTCAGTCTGCATGGACATGGGAAGTTATACTCTGAAGAAGTTACTTTCTCAAGCTCTGATTGTTTTCCCCCTCTTTTTTCCTTCTTACCAAACCTGCTGTTGAATCATCACTCAAGTCTGTCCCAGAGGTTCTGAAAACCAGTCACACTTAAATGAATAAAAACTCTTGTTAGTAAACACATTATTGGTAATAGAAGTCTTGGGAATCATACTTTGGTTTTGCCAAGATGTTACTCTCTGAACAGCAAGATTCACTCTAAGCAAAAAAATAAAATCAAGTGAAGTTTTCACTCTACACAGCCACTGAAAACATTCTGACCTTCTGTGTAAGTTTTTGAGGACTGGATGAAGCAAATAAACATGCTCTGAAACACTGAGAGAATAAAGGACATGAAGACAGAGTTCTTACATCAAGTGTTCTTATTCTATGAGTCTACAAAAACAATTTAGAAATCTTAACCCATCGTACTGACTATCACATGCCATAATCCAGACTCTTTTACAATTAGGAGGGATCTTGAACCATCAAGAGCAGAAGAAACGAAATATAGTAAACAAAGTCAAGCACAGCAGAGTGCCTGCTTGACAACACAAAACTGAGTGATACTGATGACCCCACACTGAACAGATTCAAGATCCTTCCCCCCCCCCCCGTTTCTTTTAGTGTTGCCAAGGAATTGCAGTGGAAAACAGGGGAGGAGGCTGAAACGTAACCCCCAACAATTGCGGCGATGGTAAGGCAATGATGCCAGTATGGTCAAGTGTTTTGGGCGTTGGTCTCTTTTAAAAGAACCGCCATCACTAAATAAACAATAAAGGGAAGGGGGCAACCCTTCTAGAAGAATCTTATTGTATCATTGATTTGTCTTCATCTTGCAGTTCATTCCTACCAGCAGCTGGATATCACTATCACTATCACTATCATTACACTGGATATGGCAGCTTAAAAAATAATTGATATATATCCAAATGTGTGTGCCAGGTTCTTTAACCAATAAATTCTTCTCTTTTCTGCCTGTCTTTTTCCATGAATGATTGGCTATAACAATCTGTATTTTTTTTGTTTCTTATTATGTGACTGAAATATTCAAGTTATCTGCCTTTCAGGGTCTTTATTCGCTCACTTTATAACTTCTTAGGTGGTCACTCTCTCACTCCAGGAAATTCTTATTCCAAGAGTATTGGTCTTCTTTTATATGTTTAGTTAAAGCACATTAAAATTACTCCCGTTTACCTCAACAGTTCTCAGACTGGGGAACAAATCCACCTTGCGATAAAGCAGGGCACTAGGAGGTGGGCACAAGATTTCACATGGTCTCTTTTTTTTTTCTTTAAGAAGTTTCTAAAATCCATACATTTCTTCAGAAATGCAAAAGAATAGAATATAGATTTTTAAATTTTGAGCATGGACTTGGAATATCCATGCAGCAGTACTGGTGATCTCTCTCTCTCTCTCTCTCTCTCTCACACACACACACACACACACACACACACACACACACACACACACACACACACACACACACAGAGAGAGACACACAGAAACACACACACACACACACGCACACACACACACACACACACACACACCATGACATAGGCATTCCAAAGTTTCAATGTATCTTCCCATAGAATTTTTAAAAAATTATTACTCACCAGTAATGTAATGGTGCCCCCCGTGACATACTTTTACCAGTGTATCAATGTATCGGGCACCAAAAAAAAAATGTGTGTGCTGCAGTTATGGCAGCCACCTTCCTACTGTAGCTTCTATTCTGAAAAGAAGTGGGGCAGGGCATGCACATGTTAGGGAATGCACTAGCACAACGAAAGTACAAAATAACACAACCCTCCTGGTGATGGGGAAATGCTCCACAGTTATACACCGTCCGGGAACATGTCTCAATCTTGTCTCTGCACCGTATGACCAGGGAAAAAAGCAACAAACTAACTGGGGGATAACTAGAGAACACTCTCCTCATGTGACCAGGGCTTTAGTGATGGTGAATTAGGTTTGCCAACTCTTCCCCCCTCCTCCCCCCCAGCAGTCTCCTCAACTTTAATAGTTTCATGAAATTCTCAACCACCTGCATGGTCTAATTTCATAGGTAAATCTGTTCCTGGTGTGCAAAGGTACTTCTATTCCCAGTGGACTGTGTTGTATTCAGGGAATAGAAGTACCTTTGCACACCAGGAGCAGATTTACCTATGAAATAAGACTAGACCATGCAGGTGGTTGAGAATGTCATTGAACTGATTAAATCACAAATTTCTTCTAAAATGTAATTGTTTTTAGATTTTAAGTTATTTCAATGTGGAAAGAAAGAAAAACTAATATTGTTCCATCTCTACATTGAGGAAGGAAAAGTTTTTGTGTGTGCGCATGCGTGCGTGCATGCACACGTGCTCTTTCTTTAATGCCCCTTCCCATATCTCTATAGACGGAATGCTTCCCTGGCAGTGGATTCTCCCTGATCTACACTGGACATGTAGCGTCTTCTTTCCACATTCTGCTCCATGATCCTAGTGTGTTTATTAAGAAAGCAAAAAAGTGCCATCTGTTTTTGTTTCCGTGTGAAGCTTCAAAAGAAATTTTAAAATACCTTCCTTCTCCAATTTTTTCTTCTTCCTCTTTCTCTACCTCCTCCTCCTCCTCCAGAGGGTGGATGTCATGGTAGCTGTTTTGACTTTGATTGCAATCTCTCTGCAATGATACTGTGTTGTCTCCAAACCAGAATTCCAGGTTCTTCAACCAATACTTTCTAAAGCTAGGTGGGATTTTTCCCCAATTTGAAAAGCTTTCCATGAAGCAACAAGCTGTATGAAGAGAACTGCATAGAAGAACTGTGATTTATTTGATAGTTGATGGAAGGTTTGTTGGGGAAGGTTGGGAGGTGCAATGAGCTTGAATAGAAGATGGGGTACCAAGTTCAAAAATCTGAGACATAATTGTTTTACCTCAGTGTAGTTTGAAGCTGAAGCCCAAAGTCTTTCTAGGCATGGCATTTTGGCTGCTAAATTAGCCATACGACCTGGAAATATTTAGCCACACACTATGTATTTTGATGAAATAACCCCAGGCAACCCCTGAAGTATGCTGGTCTCTCATAAGCCACACATTGCTGGAATGGTTTCTTGGTATACCCTCCGGCCATACCTACAGTGTAAAAGCAATATTCTTTCTCTGCCCTTCCAAAGACTAAGCCAGAGCAGTCAGCTTGCCTGAAGGCATCTCAACTCTGTGCCCTACATTTTGCCACTTATGTCTCCTTGCTAAATACTTGGATCGCTTGCTACTCGTTGGAATGAGAATGGCATGAAGAACATGAAGATGAAAATAAAACATGGCTTTCTTTCATACCTCTCACAGCATAGCGTGCCTTGCTTTTTTGTGCTCACTACTGGGAACATAATTCCACTGACGACCTCAGAGTACTCAAACATTCCTCTGCTCACAAGACAGGAATTAACTATATTTGGGGTTTTTTTGGGAGGTTTTTTTAATGCCACCAGTGCTTTTAATGTGAAATCATTTCTGGTTCTCAGGAAATGTTGACAAAGATATTTTCTCGACATCTAGAGTCACTTTAACCTCTCCCCATGTTAAACGTGGGTGAAAGACAAGACACAAGAGATATTAGAAGCCAAGTAAGCAAGCAAGAAACAGTAGGAAGTTAAGCCAGGAATGGGAAAAATAAAATTTTAGACTACATCAATAGTTTAGCCTAGCTAAAAGATTCGAGGAATGCTAGTTAAAAAAAGTGTATATATTTTTTAAGCTCTGACATAACCCTGTGCATGTGTTTTATCACCTGTAGTATACATATAATCATACATGTATATTTACATAGCAATAGCATGATATTTCCTACAAAACTGCAAGGCCAAAGCAAGACATGATTTGCCTGGGCGAAAGAAGCTGGTGGCCTCTCTATCATTTTTCATTCTAAGTATAACAGCTGGCCATTGGAAGCTGAATCTTCCTTCCACACATGCAATGGGATAGTGTTTTCCACCTCACCTGAAGACAGCAAGCTTAGATAAAGGGCATAGGACAGACCATGAGGGACATCCTCTAAGACTTCACAGCTGCTCCTGCTCTCTCCTTCATTCCACAATCAGAATCTGTTCCCTCCATCTCACTCAGGATAGAACCATTTAAAATACTGACTAGGAATGGGTTGTTGTTGTTGTTGTTGTTGTTTTCAACTACAGAAACCAGAAGTCTGCTGGATTTATCCCATCTAGAATTCTAAGGGAGTTAACCCAAAAGAAAGGCCTTCTCAGGTATTTTACAGAACTTCCAACTGGTACATAAATGAGAAAACATTCCTCAGTTTCTGAGTTCCAAGACAGAGGAGCTGACCAGGCAAGACGCGGCTCTGTAGCACTGCAAAGCATTAAGGGTGTTGTGGTTTCCTAACAGGCACCCATGAGGGAGCATAATGGGCAAGGAAACTGGCAATACCTCCAGTGCTTTGCAATGCTGCAGAGCTTAGTCAGTTGTTCTGCCTTGAAACTCAGAAATGGAGCTATGCTATTCTGTGGTTTATGGGTAAGTTGGGGCTTAATGCCATAGGGTGAGGTTGACGAACTTGTGGTCCCAGAGATCTGGATGCAAATGTTGAGCCCTTTGGAAAGACGCATGGGCCGCCCCACTTGTAGATCAGTCTGAGGGGATCCAACGAAGGAATCCAAGTTACCACCACTGGCTTAGAGCTAGCAAGTAGAGCTCTAACACATTCTATACCAACCCCCCTTTTTTTTACTCCTAAGAACAGACTTGCACCCTGAATAGGCAAGAGTCAGAAAACCTTAATTTAATGACCCCTTTCTCTTTAACCTAAGTACTAGTAATTCATTATATAAATATAATTACGATAGCAATTCTAACACTGATGTCAAGATTCATAGTACTAGTTTATTAATTAGCAAGCCTGAAAATTGACCTAGAAACCAAGAAAAGCTCATGTCTTCTGCAACCTGATTATTGGAGATCCTTACCACCCCACATAGAGGTTTAATGCGTTCACTTTCTACCATATGCACCTGGAGAAAGGAAGGACACATTGGCTGAAATCCTGTTGCTTAGCACTAGAGCAGGTCCATTGAATCAGTGGTGATTTGGTGAGTTAACTCCATAAGTTTCATTGACTAAAATAGGCCTACTCCAGTTACAACTTACCATATTAAGTGTGGCATTTGCCCTCATGACCTCTGCTTGTCTTTCCCTCCCAAAGGCTCACGTCGCATTTTCATCTCACTGACACCAGTGGATTACTTCAATCCAGAATATAAATGACGTATGTCAGAACACTTGTCTTGTGAACACAAACAGAACTTATTTATTGAAGTAAAGCCAATTGAATAATAACAGAAGTTTCTCAGATACACATTATACATAAGCAAATCATCAACAGTCTTCTCAGTACATACTTCTTTTCTCTTGCTATATCACTACCACCTTCTCTACCTATTTTCCTAACCAGTTCTATCTCTCAGTATCTGTTCCCTCTCTCTCTGACTAACCAGCCCTATCTGACTCCTCCTCCTCTCGCCAAGCCTCATGGAGCTGCTGACTCCACCTCTCCAGTCCTCTCGTAGGTTCATGCAAATCACCTCATGAATATGAATGGCACGAGTGACATGGGCGATCGCCACACTAAGCAACAGAATTTCAGCCATTGAGTGGGTCACAGGGGACATGACAAATACCACTTTATAGGTGATGAACACACTAAGACTTGCCTTTTACCTAGTTTAACAGTTTCCTCAGAGTTGGCAATGTTGTTAACTATGCTGCAGCAAAAACAGTGAAAGAGTCTTCTGGCCCCTTAAAGATTAATGTTTATTTGGCACAAGTTGTCATAGATCTGTATCTGATGAATGGGTTGCCCTTCAGGAAAGTTCACATCCATTGAAACATCTTAGTCTTTAAGGGGCCACAAGACTCTTGTTTCTATTTCAGGAGGGTCTCAGCGACACTCTCCCTTCCCCTTGAGAGTCAACACTTGTTTTGTTTGTTGCTCTGAAGGAAGCATGTGATGATGACAAATGCTGCAGAGTCCATGGAGTTCTGTAAAGTGATAGCATGTTGGCTAACGTTCTGTGTTTTCAGAAGATAGAAACTGTTGTCTTGGCCATACCAGCTGCTCATCATGGGAATTTGCAGGAGAGAACTTCTTCAGAGGATTTGTTTACCAATAATCAGATGAAGCAGAATTGGTGCTGTTCTTTTATGTGCACTTCCCAATTCAGTGCAAAATGACTGAGTGAGGGGAATCATTTGTCCATCATATTTCCATGCAAAAGACTCATGCATTCACATTTGGTGACACTCGGCCACAGTGACACAGATTTGGCTTTATTACTTCACTCAGAGACCCCCAAATGGAGCCTATGGAATGAAAGCATGAAGATTACTGCACTCAGGCTCATGAGGACTGCCCACTGCATGAAAGCAACTGATCATCCTGGACATTTTGCATACTCCAAAGGAAATTAGGTTCTGAACACCTCATTTCCTTGTGGTTTATCCTGTTTCTAATGGACCATAGTATTGCACATTACAGAGCATTATTCACTAAACAGCATGCTTTCACTTATCTACCAAATGTTGCTGCAGCCAAGATTGAGGGCATGAAACTTGCCCAAGGCTACTGAGAAAAATTGACTGTTGTTCTTTGATTATGCCATGTTATGCATTGGAGAAGGTGTTCAACTTTTTTATCCAGACAACTTTAATTAAAGAAAATGAAGACATATTTTAAAGACTTCAGTTCTGTTTCCAAACTAGTTTGCTTTCATTTATCTATTTGTTGTGTATCCCGCTTTTCTCTCAGAAAGCAGAACTCTTGGCAGCTTACAGTATTAGAGTGTGATTACACTAGAAAGCCAATGTTTGAAATCGCAATAATTGCTATTAATGTATTTGCGAAGGCTTTCACAGCCAGGAGCCAATGATTGTTGTGGGTTTTTCGGGCTCTTTGGCCGTGTTCTGAAGGTTGTTCTTCCTAACGTTTCGTCAGTCTCTGTGGCCGGCATCTTCAGAGGACAGCACTCTGTTGTGTTGGCCATACCAGCTGCTTATCATGGGAATTTGCAGGAGAGTGCTGTCCTCTGAAGATGCCGACCACAGAGACTGGTGAAACATTAGGAAGAACAACCTTCAGAACACGGCCAAAGAGCCCGAAAAACCCACAACAAACAATTGCTATTAATGTTTGAAATCACAATAATTGCTCACACAAGGGCTGCAGATTGATTCAGTTCACCCTTTATATTGGATGTGATGTGAGTTACATTCCAGAGCACAGCCCCTTCATTCCTCACGTGCTGCTTCTGTTGATCTTTCTTTCCTCTGGGTCTGCATCTTCTGATCCTCTCATCATTTGTTGTGAAGCTGCATTCTCATTTAAATCTTCAGACTACTACATTTCTCAGAAAAAAATACCTATAGAAAAATAATATGGAAAGGTACAGAACATCAAAAATTTGAACAGTGATTTTGTAAAATACACCAGAATGATTACATAACAGGGATCATCACCTTCCCCTTCTCACCCATTACTCTTTTCCCTTGTTTTCAAGCAATGCATTCAGGAATTACCTCATCCCAGTTTATCATGTCAATAGTTTAGAACCAAATGGGACTTGAAACCAAAGGTCCTGCCATTTTCCATTTGTTCTGGGGTGCAGCTTCTTGTCCAACTCTAACTGTGGAAGTGAAGCTTGTTTCATGCTAGCCCAAAGAGAAGCTGAAGAAGATGGCATTCATAGAATTGTTTTAACAAGCTGTTGGTGGCAGTGGTGTAGTCAAGGCAGGTGTTTGGGGGACATATTCAGGAGACTGAAAAGAACAGCTTCCAGTGCAGCTGGACTAGCTACCATATTTTGAGGTAAATGAATCAATACACATTGCCATCTAAAGAGCAGATCTTCATAAGGCCAATGGACTCGGAATTGAAAAACCTGCAGACTGTGACATTTGATCATTTGTTTGAGGATCCCAGTCTTCTAAGATCCAAAGTTTTGCACTGACCCCTTGAATACTGCAACATGTATATCTATAGAGATCTGTCTGAACAGGTCTAGGGTAGTCAGCTAATTCTGGAAGTATCCAAAATTCAGTGGCCCATTTCGGATTATCAATTATATATTTAACAGGCCTTCGCTTGGACCCATAATATCTTTTTTTTATTCATTAGTGCTGATGATCTGTGCGCACACTTGTTAACAACTGTGCATCTCAATCCCATCCATATTTACTAAGAAATAGTTCTCACTAAGTGAATGGGGACTCTCCCTAGCTCCCCCATAAAAGTACAAAGGATTGCTTTTAGTCTTAATTGTTCACAGTGATATAGATGATTTGAAAGCAAAAGGGTTCAGGTCGGTAGCCCAAAATAATGAATGTTTTGTTCCCATCACACCACCGTTGTGACTATTTTGTCTATAGATCATACACTGTTATCCTCAGAAACAACCCTGGGAAATCAATTAGATAGTAATTGGTCGCCCTATGAATTTCATGGCTAACTGGAGATTTAAACCTGGTTTGCCCAACAGTAGCCCAACATTTTAACCTCCACACTGTGCTGGCTGTAAAGACATAGTTTAATTACAATGATTTATCTAAAGATTGCTTATGTTTTAAATCTTACAGAAGGATTGAAAAAAATACATAGACTAGTCAGAGCGGGCACTTCATATATGAGTCAAATGGCAAATGAATGAGGGTGTGGTTGGTTTCCTTTTTTAAAATGCATCAAACACCAATGAACAACACTGCTGTTTAGAAAAACATTCACAAACTGATCCCAATAAACTCATTTCAAATGTGCTGGGAGTCCATTTTAATGCAGTATGTGGCCATCTTTCCTTTTATTTGGATAAAAATATAATTTGTGCCTAACAACTTGAGGATGGAACTTTCACCATGCCTACATTTGTAACAAGCCTTTAAAGTACAGCTGTCAAATCAAAAGTTCAGACAGGAAATACCTGTTTGTCTTTCATAATTGTTTCCTGTGGCCTGCGTGCTTAGATCCCTGGGCACACTTAAGCTCAGGTATATTCTTTACAGCCACCCCATAAAGTTGACTTGAAATTACCCCACATGACAACAATTACTACATAGTAGTTAATTTATCTCTGTGTTACTAGGCGGCAATCCAGACATCCACTCTTTAGAGCCTAGATTGTGCCTCCATTCATGTGACAGGAGGTCAGTTGCAAGTGCGGTGTTGTGATTAGAGTGCTGGGTAGGTTCCAGAGAGATCTGATCTGATCTATCTATCTATCTATCTATCTATCTATCTATCTATCTATCTATCTATCTATCTATCTATCTATCTATCTATCTATCTATCTATCTATCTATCTATCTATCTATCTATCTATCTGTCCGTCTGTCCGTCCGTCCGTCCGTCCGTCCGTCCGTCCGTCTGCCTATCTATCTATCTATCTATCTATCTATCTATCTATCTATCTATCTATCTATCTATCTATCTATCTATCTATCTATCTATCTATCTATCTATCTATCTATCTATCTATCTATCTATCTATCTATCTATCTATCTATCTATCTATCTATCTATCGGTCCCAAGGCAGCTTACATAATTAAAAGACCATTTTAAAAGCTAAAAACAGTAAGTGGACAAACATTTTAAAAGTATTAAACAAATATATTAAAATCAGTAAATAAACTCTTGTTCAATTCACACAGAACACACTGGGTAACCGGGAATTAATCTCTCTCATTTTCTGTCTGACCTACTTCACAGGACGGTTGTGCTAATTTTGCTGCCTTGAGGTCATTAGGAGAAGGATGAGATAAGAATGTAAGAAACCAATAAATAATACACTACTGTCAATTTTGTGCCAGGGAACTCCAGCATGTTTCCCATGCCAGTGAAAGTTTCATCTGATGAATTTCAGCCCCTTCATCAATAGCTGTTAAAGAGCAAAAAGGTTTGGTGGAACAACGTGAGAATCTTATGAATCAGCCATGTCTATTAGCCAATGCTGCCGTTTTCATGACTTCCAGGAACACACTCAAATACTGTATTTTTTGCACCATAAGACGCACTTTTTTCCCACAAAACAGGGGGGTGGAAAGTCTGTGTGTCTTATGGAGCGAAGAAAACAGATTATATTTTCCTGTTTTCTTCTCCTAAAAAATTGGTGCGTCTTATGGAAAGGTGCGTCTTATGGAGCGAAAAATACGGTAATTATAGCCACCTAAGTGGGAAGGTGTCAAATACTTTCACTGTTATTTGCATTTCCCCCTATTTGGTTTGATACCTCTTTATATTTGGAAATCAAAGTTGGTAGGGAAATAAAAGGAGCAACAGCTCAACTTGGACAAGAGAGAGGATCCCTCAAGGCAATTGTGTGAAATGCTTGCTACCAGGGAACAGCAAAGAAGCCTTAATTTACCTGCCCACATCTTGAAGTTGCCACAAAGAGTTGGGAAATGTTATCCAGAGATATAACGAAGTGTGTTTTAATCAGATTTGCAGTCAGTAAGCAAGGTGATTAGGCTGCAGGTGACTATCTGCACTAGCAAGCATGGCCAGTAGTCAATCATCCTGTGAGTTAGGATTCAGCAACATGGGGAAGTCAACATGTTTTCCACCCTTGAGCTTGCACAGCAGACAGGCACTTCTCCTGAATTTTCCCCATGGGTCTCTGGTTTTCTAACCCATGTGGCTTTCTCCTCCAATACTCTCTTCCAGGGATTCATGAGCATGTTGCAAGACGGCTCTCTAAAAAATCTTTGTGCCACTGCCTAAAACACCTTTGGGATCTTTGAGGCATGGCTTTATATATATATACTGCACAAACAATTTGTGTGAGCTTTGCAAGTGAAGGCGGAATAATTGTTTCTATATATGGAAGCAAATACCTGAATTGTGGCCAGTATCTCCTTCAGTGCTACAATACCTGCAGTTTTATTTAAATAGTTTGTACATAGATATGGGATTATTCTGTGATGACTCACAAATTGTTCCTTTAACAACAAGTTGTATAAAGGACATGTTATTGTTAAACCTGGGTACTTAAGATTTCACTGTATTGACATGATGAGTTTTGGCCACAACGTGGGTGGAACACTTAAGCGGAGCTACTTTTGAGTAAACACAATTAGGAGTAAGCTATGACTGTATATTCATATACTAAATGGTTACAAAATCAAGCATGTTTATGTGAACTAGCCATCAGATATAGTTTTCTTATGCAACACTATTTAACACTGTTTGCTTGTTTGCTTGCTTGCTTTCCTCATGTATTTCTTAATCACACTTCCATTCAATAAGGACTTAAAATGATTTCCAATAAAATAATTTTTTTACAAACAGAGCCTGCATCCAATTGATAGTTCCTCCTAGAGTAGACACATCAAATTATTGAGTTTTACATAAGTGTTGGCACAATATTCAGCCATAGATTCTATGATTAAAATCCAGTAATAAGTAGTAGTAGTAGTAGTAGTAGTAGTAGTAGTAGTAGTAGTAGTAGTAGTAGTAGTAGTAACTAGAGTAAACCCATTGAATCAATAGGGATTTGGTGAGTCAAAACCTATGAAAGTTCCACTGATTCAATGGGCCTATTCTAGCTGCAACTTACTACAGAATTTCACTCAATGAGTCTACTCTGTTTGGAATTTACAAATGATTTAGGCCCAAGAATCTCAAATGAAATTAAAACAAGGGAACTACACCTGAATTGATAAGCTATCTAATGTTGTAATAAAACATGGAACATTGGGACTGAAAACCAGCCTTGGTCACCACAGCCTGGACAGAACAGACAGGGACCAAAGAAATAACAAGGCAGCAGGATTATATGGGAAGAGGTGATGCTTTGCTTATGTAGGCCCCAATTGATGTCTACCTTTTAAAACATACAGTAGTACTTATAAGTGGATTTAAAAAACCAGTATGGATCTGTTGAAGGTGTTTCAAGACTGATGTTGTGCAGTATATGAAACAGACACCAGATGATACTCTACCTACTAGCGTCAGTGATGGTAAGAGCTTTAAGCCAAAACAGTATGCTATGTTAGACTCCCATATTAGCTTATTCTGTCTAAACAGTAAATATCTTCGTATAACTCTTACATTTGTGGTAATATTAGCAAAACATTAGCCCATACTCTGTTTGCAGATACCCTGTTTCCCCGAAAACAAGACAGGGTCTTACAGTATATTAATTTTTGCTCCAAAAATGCATTAGGGTTTATTTTCAGGGGATGGCTTATTTTTTCCATGTACAGCAATTTACATTGATTCAGATACAGTCCTGTCATCTTCTGGTGGCTGCACAATGGTGGAGGCCAGGGTTTCACTCAACTGGGGCTTATTTTGGGGGTAGGGCTTATATTACGAGCATCCTGAAAAAATCATACTAGGGCTTATTTTCAGGTTAGGTCTTATTTTCAGGGAAACAGGGTAGTAATTGAAAAGTTAATGTTGTATCTGCATCTAGATAGCCGCCTAGAGTGGTCGAGTAGACCAGATAGGCGGGGTATAAATCAAATAAATAAATAAATATTCTGTTGGCAATAACAAAACTTATGAAAAGTAAGATTAGAGATGTAAAATTTCTGAAAATTTCCATTTGTTCTGGAAAAATTACAGGGAAATTTTACATCTCTCAGTAAGATCCTTCCCTACACCTCAAATTTCTTGCAGAATCAGTGTTCAAGCAAACAAGATTCACCCAAGTTGCAGATGAACTGTAGAAGAAAGGTACACAAGAGCAGTTGAATATGTAAGCAAGAGAAAGTCTGGAGAAACCAGGAATGTAGGCTCATCTTGGGTTCTAGGATAAAGAAAGAAGAAACTGGAGCCAAAATCAGGAGGCATCAGGGTGGTGCTACACACACATACATAGCCTAAGGGAGCCATAAAATACGCATCTGGAGAGAAAGGCAAGGCTGAAGGCAGGCATGATATAACAAGATACATGAGACAACAAGAGTTTGATTTAGGAGCTAGATAAGCAATGGAGGGTCATCCTGCTCTGATCAAGGGAACATCAAGATAAACAAAGCTTTCTGAAGTGGTCAAGTCTATAACTTGTTATGGTTGAGTATGGCAAGCACATGGACGCCAAACTTTGGGCTGAAATTAATGCTAAATAAGGCTGGTAGTCCTCTCTGGATTGGGCAGATGGTGTTAAACTAATGCCAGAATCATCAGCACTGGATGAAATATATAAGATTGTTATATACCGTATATATTATATAAGATTGTTGTTTATGAAAAGATGAGGGGAAAGTGAAAAGTATAAGCAATGGTCTTGTCTAACCTGCACACATGTCCTCCTTTGTAGGATAGTGGGAGAGTATTGTGAACATATGAAAATGAATACCTAAAAAGAGATTATTATATGATGAACAGTGTTGCAACCCTCCAGCTTCTCTGTTTGTTTTTCCTAACTCCCAGATTTGCCTTTGGGTGCTACTGATGGTTTTCATCCTTTTATATGCTGCCACCAGAGGATTTTCCTCAATCTACCAACTTGTAATAATGAATCACAGTTGTCAACATTAACAAGGTTTATTTATAGGATAACAGTTCAATCATACATGGAAATCAAAGATGGTTTTATTTTCTTCATTCAATATACAGTGGTGCCTCGCTTAACGAGCGCACCGTTTAACGATGAATCCGCATAGCAACATATTTTTTGCGATCGCTAATGCGATCACATTGCGATGTTTTAGATAGGGAAAACATCGCGTTGCGATGATCGGTAAGCATTTTGCTTACCGATCTTCACATTGCGATGTTTTACAAACAGCCGATCGGCGGTTCCAAAATGGCCACCGGGTCAACAAAATGGCTGCCCGCAGTGTTTTCGCGCCTTGCCTTCGCTTACCGGGCAGCGAAAATGGCAGCCGGATGGAGGATTCCCCGCATAACTGTGAGTTTTTCCCCAATAGGAACGCATTAAACAGAGTTTAATGCGTTCCTATGGGTTCCCCCCCCCCCGCATAGCGATGAATCTGGATAGCAACATTAATCCTGGAATAGATTAACGTCACTATGCGGGGCACCACTGTATGTACTTTTGATTTGAGATATACTTGCTTAGTTCAGTTTTCTTTAATCACGATATTATATTCAACCAGTTTCTTTTATTATAATCACTTTTAATTCATTCAATTCTTAATCACATAAATTTTCCAAGACTTGTCCTATTCCTATCTCTTTCAATCTCTTTCTCTGTCTCTTACTCTTGTCTCTAACACAACCACAGCCTTAACTGCCTAAACTGTCAATAACTGTCTTTCTTTCTCCTTTTATTCCCCTGGTTCCGTGCCTCCTGTCATGTCATTGGCTCCCACATCAGAGCTCTGACCTGACTGACAGGAGTGTTCTGAGAGCTGTCTGTCACAAACACATCATTCTTTTCCAAGCCCAAAATATGCAACATGCCAAGGGTGGATCACTAAGGCACAAGCCTGTAAGTGGGGTTTGTGGTTTATGACCACAGAATACTTTCAGTCAACCTTCCTCAACCACGTGCCATCCAGATGTGTTGAACTACAGCCACATCCAGCTTGGCTGCCAGAGTCGTTGGGAATGATAGGAATTGTATCCAATATATCTGGAGGACCATGGATTGGGTTAACCTGCTTTTGATATGCTTCAGACTAGAAAGCCAGCAATAAATCTACTGCAAATACTTCATATTAAGAGATAAAATGCAAAATGTACATGACATATTGGTATCCTATTGTAGGTAGGTAGACTCCCCATTAAAAAAGCCCACAAGCAGCAGATTGGAAAAAGAGAAAGACAAGCTCGATATGCTAGTTCAGTAGCATTGAAGAAGTTCATCTCCACTGGAGGAGCAAACATTTGATCCTTCATCTTACCTGCAGGTGACCCTGTATGGCTACAGGATATTCATGCATAGCTCTTAGCACTAATGGATTTTTCATCTTTTTACCAACATGAGGTTGTTGGTCCGTGGTGTCAAGTCAGAACTGACTTACAGGGATCCTAACAGGATTTTCAGAGTAAGTGAAACATTTAAGCCATGCTAGTTCCACACACCCCAGTGAGTTTTCATGACTGAGTGGGGATTTGAACCCAGGACTCCTGAGTCCTAGTCTTTCAGTCTATCCACTAAATCACACTAGATACGCAGTCTAATACGAAGTGTTAGATTGGATACCCAATGAGGGGGAGGCATCATCAGATCCAGATTGCACCATGAGGTTGGTTCTAACCACCACTGTGAAATGAAATAAAATAAATGGGCAAGACATTATCGCATTTCCCAGTCTGCAAGATGATAGATAAATACATAATCATTTGCACTCTTTTTAATACTTTACTCTGTAATCATTCTGTATTTGTCTTACTCACTTATGCATACCTCCTATTCTGTTGAGTGATGCCCAAGGTTTCAGTCTTACAACTACGAAAAATAGGGGTGTCTCCTTGCATACAACACAAAAATAGAGCGGTGTACATTTGTGGTTTTGGATTACAACTCCCAGAATTCTCCAGGCAGCACAAAAAGCAAAGGGACTCACAGTGATATTCAATTGCACCTTGAAGAACAAATGAATTTATTTGTGGAAGCTTGACTGAGAACACTTCTTAATGAGTTTTTGCTGAATCAGCTTCAGGATATGCCTTGTCTCTGGGAATCCCACGGGTACAAACGTTGCTGACCATTGCACGAAGAAGCCCATGCAAGGAGGACAATACAAAGAGACCGTCCAACCCGTCTCATTCCTATTGGCACAGGTCATTAGACAAGCTGCCACCAAGCCATATTATATATATTATGAACTTGAGACAATATGTATGTAATCTGACTGCACTTTTGCTGCTGACATTTGATGACAGGAGGATTTGAGAACTGGTAAGCAATGGACTCAGTGAACCTGACTTACCTTCTGTCATCTGGCTAAACATAGGACTCTAGAATACATTTGGGTAGAATAAACTGTCATGATACCAGGCAGTTTACTGCACACTTCGGGACCAAACAGGGAACTCCTGTGCTTGCAATTTTGGTGCACGGATCCACATCAGATCTGCATGAAAAATACCATATATGGGATAGGCTAAATGTAAGCCTATCTATAAGCAGATGACCCATTCATGCAATTTCATTAACCCTTTGGGAAAAATGTAAACTGCCCATAAGGAAGCACACAGGACGGGCCCTGATCACATGGGATATTTTGCAACCTGAGGTGAAAATCTGAGGCTTAATTTTTCACCTCACCATGTGCAGACCATGGAAAAGTTACACATGCTCATGTTGGCTGGGAAATTCCAGGAGCGGTAGTCCAAAAAAGTAATTTGCACAAGCAATGAGAGATCTATACATGAATGTATAGATAGAATGGCTCTCAATAAGATCCAATATTAACAAGAGTCATTACTGATCAAGGCTCCTATTATGCTGAAATTTACCCTAGTCCAGTTTAGGAGGCCCATGTGTGTGAGTCAGATAGCTTGGAAGCATTCATTGCCAGACTGAGAATGGCATAAACACACCGGATATGCCTTCAAATGCATATATGAATGAAGATGCAGCTGATGTGCATTTATTCAAATGTGCATCCTCTTTACATAACACTGCTTTCTTTTTTTCTGCAGTGACTTGCCATGGAGGGAGTTTTAGGCTGTTCTACAGGAGGATCTCCTTGGAGATAACAGAGTCTGTCTTTCTTTGTTCATGTCAAAGCATTGTACAATCCAAAATCATAGGCACCTGTGAAATACAGGCCAAATCAAAAACCAATTAAAATGTCAAGACAACCAGACTATTTCTGACCAGCAGTGGCCAGAGCTTGAGATGTGTACAGAAACTTCTCCTTGACTTCAACCATCATCCAGGGGGTCAGCGTCCATGAAGTGGGTGGGTTCGGTGCTGTTCCAGTGCAATGCTTCTGGAAGTGAAGGATTTGCCAGCTTCATGCCATTGCCCAGGAGATGCCTGACTACAGTGGGGTCTCTACTTAAGAACTTAATCCGTATTGGAAGGTGGTTCTCAAGTGGAAAAGTTCTTATGTAGAATCTGCATTTCCCATAGGAATGCATTGAAAACCATTTAATCCGTATCTGCTCTTTTCCGTCCATAGAAACTAATGGGAAGCTGCTATTCCGCCTTCTACCACTAGAGGGGGATTTTTTCTTTTTTTTCCCCTTAGGTCAGGGAACAGTGTTAAAAGCACTTCTGACGAAGATAATTTTGAAGCAATGGACTGAAAACCAATTAATCCGTTCTGGCTGTTCTTTTTATGTAGAGGTGCGTTCGTAAATTGAAGCATTAGTTCCCATAGGAACTAATGCAAAGCTGGTTAATATGTACTCTACCACTAGGGGGAGAACTTTTTTTAACCTAAGATGACCTAAGGTTAAAAAAAGAGCAGGAAAGTTTTTTTTTCCTGTTCTTATCTGGATTTTTGTTCTCAAGTAGAAGCAAAATTTAGCAAATGGAGCTGTTCTTAAGTGGAATTGTTCTTAAGTAGGGACGTTCTTAAGTAGAGACCCCACTGTATAAGGAGCCTCATGGCACACAACCCAGGATTCAATCCCAGGTAGCCAGTTCAAGGTTCACTCAGCCTTCCATCCTTTCAAGGTCGGTAAATTGAATACCCAGCTTGCAGGTGAGTTTACAATTGAAGTTGCAAACCTCCTAGAGAGTGCTTTAAGCACTATGGGGTGGTATATAAGCAGCAGGTTTTGCTCTTTTTTTCCAACTCAACTCTTCGGGAAGACTCTATGTCCCACCACAACCCAGTTTAATTCCCTCTTAACAAAACATTTTAAACTAGAGAAGTGCAAATAGTTTTGTATCCCCTGTGAGAATGTCATTATAACACAGGAGTGAGCAAAGCAGAGCCTACCAGCCACATGGAACCCCCAGCACTTCCCCCATTGCTGTTGTTATTCTTATTATATTTACTCATAAGTCCCCTTATGGAGCCTCATGGTGCAGTGGTTAAACTGCTGTACTGCAGCCAAAACTGTGCTCATGGCCTGGGATTCAGTCACAGGTACCGGCTCAAGGTTGACCCCGCCTTTTATTGTTCCAAGGTCAGTAAAGTGAGTACCCAGCTCACTTGGGGGGCAACGTGTAGCCTGCGTAATTAACCTGTAAACTCCCCAGAGAGTGCTTTAAGTCAGCGGTCCCAACTTTTTTCGGACCGCGGACCAGTTGGGGGGTGTGGGCTCCATGTGCGGGTGGGTGGGGGCACTCCCGCAGTCATGGGTGAGTGTGTCATGCTCACAGAGGGGGGGTGCGCTCATGAGTGGGCGTGTCGCCCCTGCGCGCATGCGTGCGACATGGCATGCCTATCCACGAGCATGACATGCCCACCTGTGAGCGTGACATGCCCACCTGCTAACACAACACACCCATCCACGAGCATGAACCTCCCACCTGCGAGCGTGGCATGCCCACTCACGAGCACAACACGCCCACCCGCTAGCATGACACACCCACCCGCAAGCACAACACACCACCTGCTAGCGCAACATGCCACCTGTGCGTGCATGGGGGGGTGGAGATCTGCCCAGTTCCAGGAAGCCCATGGACCAGCACTGGGCCATGGACCAGGGGGTGGGGACCTCTGCTTTAAGTGCTATGGGGTGTTATATAAGCAGCACACTTTTTTGCCCTTGATGTAACATACTGGCATATTTGTGCATATTGACGGATCTAGAGCCACTTGTGGCCCTCTAGAAGTTGCTAACTTCACATCAGTCCAGCCAATGGTCAACAACAACAGTAGGCAAAACCCAAGGACAGCCAGAGGTTCGTGGACAGATGATGAATACGGATGATCAAGGTGCAGCCTATGGCCAGTATCCTGCTTAATATTTATGCATACAGAACTCCCAATTGTGGAAGCTGTCATGCTGATCTGATGAATTGCTGGTTGTGTGCCTGGCTTCGTGTGACCAACACCTTATCCGATGGTTGCAGCAGATTCTACAGTTGGAGCTCCACATGCCAAAATACTGAACAGGATATTGCCCTGTAAGTTTAAATAATTATACATTCCGGCTTCTTTGAGCTGGTTAGGTAGTAATATGTGATATGTACTATGTAACAATAATAATGTGCTGTCAAATCAATTCTGATTGATGGCAACCCATCTCAGATGGTTCTAAATAGGAATAACTCAGAAGTGGCTTTCCATTCCCATTCTTCTGTATGTATTCTGGGACCATCTAGCTTGCCCAAGACCAAACAGGCTAGGTCATTTCTCAGAAGGCAAACTGGGGAATTGAATACCTACTTCCTGTGCTCCAGCTCATTGAGTTATCCAGCCAGGTACATACTGATCTTTGTTCAAGGACTTCCTGAAGATTTCCAGAATAGGGCAAAAATCAGCTTCACAGATAGCATAACAGGGGGCATGTAAATACTATTCACACAATCGCCTGCCAAGAAAATCTGTAGGTTGCAAGTGTATTCCAGAATGAGCTACCCGGAAAAACAAGCATAGATTTGGTCTGACCTGTTTTACATTACTTATTGCCATGTGGCTGAAGTAGTGTCACTTCAGGGCAATTAGTGACTGGAATGTTGTTTGTTTCCTGCTTAGAAAAATGGAGTGTAACTTTTCTCCCTGACATATTTAGCTTGCATGTATACAACACTTTTATCAAAGTTGCCAATGCTTAGTCTTCAGTTGTAATACAATATACACTCTCTGTTTTAAAGAGTTTCTTCCGTCTTACCAACTAAACAGTTTATTAAGTTATTCAAGGTCATCGCTTTTGGCTGAAGCTTTGAAGTTATTTCAGGATAGCTTTTTATTTCCGCGCGGCTTTTGGCTGTAGAACTGATCGGGCAAGTTACACAAGGTTCCCAGGAAACTTACAGAATCTTGCAAGATCCCTGAAAACAAAAAAGGGCCTATTTGCTAATTCAAAGAAATTATGAAAGCATTCTGCGCTGCTATTTTAATCCTTAATGCATGCTGTACAACATCTAAGCAAGCTCAAAATTGAGTACCCACAACCTGAGACCTGGGGTATTATGGCAGCAAAGTTATATCACTGATTAAAATAACTCCCTGGTATAGGTTAAGATTGATTAAGATATAGCTTCCATAACAAGCACATCAAAATGTTTTCCCAGTCAAGATTGAGTTTTCCTGTACATATGAAGGCATTGCTTATCCTTGTTATCACAACTTAAAGGATTAAGAAATGTTGCATAATTGGCATTTAGACAGATAAAGTAAATCCCAAATTGCACTATGCAGAATACCTTCTACATATCCACACTAGAAATATGGGTTTGGATGCCATTGCCTGGGCACCAAATTGTTTTTGCTCAAGATACAAGGCAGTGTTTGGGATCCAAATTCCAAACAAAGCCAAATGATATCATGAAACCCAGATGTTTGTCTCTCTCTCTCTCTCTCTCAACATAGTGGTGAAACTGAAAAAAAAATAGAAATCAAGGTAACTGATGTTATCTATTCCCCCAAGGGATCCATCCATAGGGCTGCTGAGCAACTCCTTTTCCTTTTGTCTACACAAGAATTCTTAATGCTGTTTGTTGAAACATTTCTGGTTTCAGTCTGAATATTTTGGAGGTATATGATTAGAGTATTTGTGGCTTCAGTGAAATATGCTGGTGAATCACAGTATGCATAGTGGTTTATCCAGCTGAAAATAACTATCCCATGGTGAAAAAGTCAAAACACCACTCTTGCTAGGAGCCAGATATCCAGATTGACTATTTTTAATCAACATCTCCCCTTTTTGAAAACAAAAATGCTTTGGGCTGTTCCTTGAATTAGTGCTTGCTGACAATTGTGGAACTTGACAGCTTCTATTGTTCTAGCATATGGCAGACAGACACCACAGCCCGACAGCTTGAAGCAGATGCAAGCTACTGGCACTCCATCTGCATATTTCCAATGCAATTGTGTCTGGTGTTCTGAAGCTGAAACGTCTAGTTCCAGCTAACCCCCCCCAAAAAAAAAAAAAAGTTAGTCGAGCAGAAATGAAAATGCTAGGTGTGTGCAAGACTTTTGCCTCCAACATCTTTACCCTGAATATTTGCAACTATAGTGCCGTTAAGTGCCAAGCCTCTGAAATTACCAAAAGAAAAAAAGAAAAACTACTATTTTTGCACTCTTTATTCTTTCACTTTGTGAATGCACAGCTTATTGGCCGCATGTGCCACTTTTTTCAGTGCACGACAAAGACCACCTACTGGACTAGGGCTCATTCAAGATGCAGCTCTTTAGTCTTGCAAGCTGTTGCGATAAGCAGCTGTTGCAATGAGGTGGGTGAAAGGTCAAATCATTTCAACTGGAAGCTATCTGCTTTGTCCAACCACCAGCAGTGGGGTTCAAGTATTTGCAACTAAAGATACATAAACTCTGGGCCACATACCTTGCAATTTTAAGGCAGAGGTTTTTAAAGCTAATACATGAACCATGCCTCTCTTTTCAGTTTCAACAGCAACCGGCAGCATGTGCTTATTAAAAATGGTAAAATGTACAGCAAATCTAAGTGCATAAACTTACACTAAGTGTGCTTAAATCCCCTGTGCCTCAGTGATTTTAACCCTTTGCACAGGCACTGTTTCTTTGCAACACCTTTATGGAGGAATTAAAGTTTAATTTCTGTTTGCCTCTATCATTATTTTTACTACTGCATCCTTTATATACATTTTTTGGTTCAGAGTCCCCACTCCTCCACCACCCCACCTGGCAAACAAGACCACAACAACATAAATGTTCAGTTATCAAAATTTATTATAAAGACATATAAGATCTTCAATAGCAGCATCAATTTCAATTGAAGAGAAATATTGCAAAATTGGTTATCAATGCAGGGTATAGTCCAAAGGTCTTCAAGAGATCAGTCTGCATTAAAGTCTTTGTAGAAATATAACTCTATTGAGCTCCCAGTCTCTCAGGGGGGGTTGCATACCCCGAACCAGCCTTTCTGTCTCCATGCCGTCCCAAACCACGGTGTCCAGTTTTCTAACGTTTGCCCCTGCTTTCTTCGTACACACATTCCATCTGGCTTGGAATCTTCCAACAGTTTTCCCCCCCCTCGTCCTTTCATGCCTACAAAAATGTGCAGGACATGTTCTGCTCCACAAATATGCCAGCTTCTCCAACACTGCAGCGTTGCGAGGACTCAGTGGTGGCACCAGCCACTCCTCTTCCTCCTCTGCGTCTCTCCTTTCTCCACAAGGACCCACCACGTGCTGTCTGAGCGACTTAATCCAAGCTGTTGACCAGGCTAATCCCCAGCATCAGCCACTTTGTTGGGTTGCCCAGATGGGTGACTCCAGGATGAGAATGCAACAAAAGGTTTCAACCTCTTCTATGCATGTAGCTTCTTTTGTTTCATCATCACCATCACTCAGGCAGGGTGATATTGGGCACCCAGTCATTGACATTTCGACTCTCCTCGCAAAACAAGCTCAGCTTGTCCAAGGCTGGCTCCTTCCAGGCATCCTCATTAGGATTCTACAACAAACCAAAGAGAACAAAGATGCATGAGTAAACGCTGCCCAACCAGGAATTAGCAAAACATGTTGTGACAGATAGCAATACCTACTCATTAAAAGGAGAAACTAAATTAGCTATAGCATTGTAAACAACAGTGCTGCTCTGCACAGCAAAGGAAAAAAAATCTACTTTAGTATGTTATATTTGCACAGCCCTCCAGAAGCTGGTGATAAACTTATGAAATCAGCTCCCTTGGAAGCGGACTAATGACAAAAACATTCAAATTATATTATGGCAGCTATCTGGTGGCTCCAAGCTGCTGGCCAGCCTCTTTCCCAGAAGCTGTTTCAACAAGTCACTATTCACACAGTATCATGTGGGCTGGAAGTAGGCGGCAGCAAAAATTTAGGGGAAGTCCCAGGTTTTGTAAAGAGAAGCAACCTTGGGACTTTCTGCAGAAAGCGAAAGACAGCCGGGAAGTCTAAATATAGAAGCAAGCAGGCTGCCTGCCAGCCGAGGACACTCACCGTTATGAGAATGCAGTGCAGGTCGCGTGGCTCCCCAGATTCTTCCTTGGCCCCCACAATAGTGGCCAGCTTTGGGATGTCGTTCACACGCACAATGTCAATATCATTTTCGCAGCAAAAAGCCTGGATGAGGGTGAAGTGGATTTGGAGGGCAATGTCCCCTTCGTCCTCCTCATCAGCGGCCAGCACGCAAAAGGCGACAGTATCTGGGTCGCTGCAGAAGAAAGGGCAAAAGGAGAAAATAGGTTAGGTACAGACTTTGCAAAGCAGGCTGAACATGCTGCTGTCGGGAAGGCGGCCACCCTAGATCCCCTCTCCCCAGACCCTAGGGCGGGCCAGGGGGGAAGGTGAGAAGGACGGACCCGGGTCAGGATACTCACACATTCATCAGCTTGGCGGATTCGTAGACGCCGACGGTGAGGCAGCCGCGGCGCTGGGAGGAGGCGAGCAGCTCCTGAAGAGCTTTGCCGGCGCTTTGCATCCTGCTGCCGGTCGCGGCGCTGCTGGCGGTGCTGCAAGGATCGAGAAAGGAAAGCGACGTCAGGTGTCGTCCAGCCGGCCCGGTAACCCCACACCTGCTACCACTGCGGTCCGCCACCCGCCCGTCCGCCCGATCCCCTTCCCGCTGGGTCGCCACCCCAAGGGAAGCAAGCCCCTTCTCTTGCTCCTCGCCCTTCCCCTCCACCGCCAGCACCCCTTCCACCACCGCGCTCGCTACCGATCCCCCCGAAACGACTTCGCGCGAGTTTCACCCCGTATAGAAAAGCCCCCCCCTTTTGCCACCCCGCGGGGCTCCCCGGAAGAAAGGGCTGGAAGATCGTCTGAACTAAATGGATCGTTAGTTACCTGTCGCTGGTTTCAGGCATGGGTTCCTGGCCGTGAATTTCCTCCAGAGTCATAATGGTCCAAAGAAAAACGCGGCGAAGAAAAGTCCAAACAACAAGGATTATCCACACGGCAAAGCTTGGCCCAAAAGCTCCCAGATCTTTCTGCACAACGAACGCGAGAGGAAAGCCTAAGAACCACCACCACCGCCACGCTCACAATCCTTCCTCTCTTCGTGCCCAAGCGGAGTACGAGCTCGCAAAACAAGAGCCGCCGTATTTATAGCCTTGCCGAGCTACTGTGCCGGCAGCTGCCGGGATCTGAGCCGCTCTGATTGGCCAGATTGGGGATGTATTGTTATGCTAAGCAGGCAGGGGGTAGAGCCGGCTCGTGCCAAGAGGCCACGTGGGAGAAGCGGGGGGGGGGAGGCTAGTGAGTAGTAGAGAGGAGGGAGAAAAAGGGGGGGATTACAAAGCGTCAAATCTGCTCCCGCTGCTTTTGTTATAATGTTACTAGGCAGACTGGAGCCGGAATATTTGATCTTCAAACGGGGGGGGGGGAAGGCGGGGAGGAATCCAAGCGGGGGAGCATGTTGCTTCGGATGTGCAACTTGTGGCATCGCTCATAAAAACTTTGCAAAGGGCGTGGAGGCAAAATTTTTCAGAAGAAGCAACTCTTACGTTTGTACTAGTAAAAACGAAGAGAGGGACTTGCTAGCTCTTGAAAAACTGGGAAGTTTTTAACCTGAGTTTTCGAGGAGGGCAGCCGCTTTCTTGAAATGCATTAAAAATACATTTTTTTTCCTTCTGTGCAGTTTATGCAAGCACATTGCATAAAATACAGAGGCACTGCCAGACAGGGCATTTCTATGGGATGTGCCTAACGCATAAGCACATCCCAACATTCTTTACCCCACCCCGACTTCCCTGCTTGCAATTTTACTGATCTCTTGGCAAGCCACGACAGGGTGTGCCTTATCATCAATAACAGGGACTATTCGCCCCCCTCTCCCGCCCGCTCGCCTTTTTTGCACTTGGGTAGCTTGGCTTTTTTTTTTTTTTTTTTTTTTTTTTTTGCAGCCCCTGCTGCCGGGCTGGAGGTGCAACTCCGCACCCTCCTCCGCTTTGTGCAGCCGCAAACCGAAGCGTGCCTCCCTTTCAGAGAGAGAGAGAGAGAGAAGAGAGCAGACAAGCAAAGGGCTCCCGTTCCTGCAAAGTTCACCGGGGCCGAGGGCGCCGAGCCCATTGTGGCTGCGGGCACACGCGGCTCGTTTGCATCTCTATGGCGACCCGCACAATAGCCACGGTCTGGCGTGTGGCAGTTTGGAAAGGCGGACAATCGGGGCTTTCTCCTCATAGCAGCACGGCCCACCTGCCACCGGGGCGAGGATTTGCTTTGGGCCGGCGGGGGGGGGGAGGGGGGAGGAGGAGGAGAGCGCCGCGAACAATCGCCCGGCCGGCCCTCTTGTGTCGGCCAAGCTGTTGTCGCTGATGAATAGCTCCACATGGGCGCACGCTTCCAACCTCCCCTGGAAGACGGGGTGGCGGTCGGGGGGGGGGGAGGCTTTCGGAGCACGCGACCCCCTCCGCGCCTCAAAGGGCTCCATTCTTTCCCTCCCTCAGTATCGCCCCTCAGCATCGCTCGTCTACATGGCGGGACCCCGCACGGGCACACTTGGCGAGGGGCCAGCCGCGCGCCTTGGCCAGGCCGAGTGCGCCTCAAGTCGTCGCGGGGCTCACCCGCGATGACTTGGAGGTGATGATGATGAACGATCAGATGGAAGCACCCGGCTAATTCTTGCTTAGGCAGCACTGGGATCACCTTCTCCTGCCCCCCCCCCCACACTTCATCTACAGTACAAATGGAAAAGTGGACCCCCAGTTATGTTGATATTGGGAATTAAATGAACGCGACTCGCTACATACGCGTTTCAAGCCGTGACGCGTCATGATTTCTCCCCCCCCCAAAAAAAAAACTTTTCTGTCTCTAACTCTGATGGGGCTTCTCCCCCCCCTCCTTCTCGGCTCGCCACGTTCATGTGCAATTCTTGACGGGCAGCGCTCTCTACTGGAAACTGACGCACCGTTTCCGATTATGAGACGTTACGCGGTTTCTAAAGGTTTTTGGACGGAGGGGGAGAGGCTTTCCAGAACATGGCTCGGAAACCCACCAAGGCTTATGGCTTAGGCCTTAATCCTTTTTGCAAATTCTTCCCGCTCTCGTTCCCGGGAAGCCTGTAAATCGGCTGGTTCTGGGATGCCGCCGCAGCTGCTTCCCGCATAGCTTTCCCGGCTCCCTTTGGAAGGGAGAACATACAGTACTCGGATGTCGAGGCAAAATAGCGCCACTTTGTGGCGTCCCACCTCAGGGGCTGGCTTTCTGAATATCTGGGGGTTTGCCTCATAATTACGTGAACTTAAGGGAGGATCCATCACACACACAAACACACACACATACACACACAGAGAGAGAGAGAGGTTCAACGGAAGCGGATTGTTGTATAAGTGTCCAATAATGTATCTCGAAATGATGCAAATTAGTTCTGTATAACTACTGTATTACGTGATGCTTAAAGTAGGGTTTTGTGCTACTTTAAGCATAACATTGAATAATAAAGTTTCTGAAAGAGAAAAAGTCTCCAAGATTGTTTATGTGCTGTGTGGCCAAAGCATATTCTGGAGGCCGTTCTGCAATGGATGCAGTCAAATGGACTGAGGTTGAACCTGAAAAAGACAGATATCCTACAGGTGGGTGGCCCCGATGTCAGTGGTTAGGGGAACATTCTTTTGGGGGGGGGACTCTCATCACAAAGAATTCGGTTCGCAGTCTGGGGGTCCATCTTGACCCAGTACTTACCATGGAGACCCAGGTAGCGTCTGTGGCTTGGTCTGCCCATTTACATCGGTGGATCGCCCAGCTGCATCCCACAGGGGGACTCCCCACACGGGTCCATGTGCTCGTAGTCTCAAGAATAGACTACTGTAACGCTCTCTGTTTGGAGCTTCCTTTGAGATTGATGCAGAAGCTCCAGATGGTCCAGAACCTGGTGGCTAGGCTATTAACAGGGGTGAAAAGATTTCACCATACAGTATTTCCCCGACCTTGGCCGCCTTACACTGGCTACCTATCCGCTTCCACATCAGTTTCAAGGTGCTAACTATTACATACAAAGCCTTTAACTGTTTAGACCCTCAATACCACCCAGTTCTACCCGTATCACCTGCTCCAGTCAACTTGGGTGGCTGAGGGGACTAACGCCAAGAGAGGCCTGGTGGGAAAAAACTAGAAATTGGGCCTTCTTGGCAGTGGCCCCTCGCCTCTGGAACAACTTACCTGTAGAGATCTGCCTGGCTGCCTCGCTGAGGGCCTAGCTATATAGGCAGGCCTTCCCTGCAGCCATTACCTAGCCTAACTTCCTTCTCCTTTTTTCTCCTTTTTTCCTTTCCCCATCTTGGACTTTGTGATTAATTTGGATTTTACTTCAGTTTATTTTATGTTATATGTAAACTCCCCAGAGTAGACATGTTTTAGATGGGTGGTAAATGAATGAATGAATGAATGAATGAATGAATGAATGAATGAATGAATGAATGAATGAATAAATAAATAAATAAATAAATAAATAAATAAATAAATAAATAAATAAATAAATAATCTCAGTCTAAATTTTAAAAATTAAAAATGACTGGACATTCATGTTAATGTGGAAAGTGTGGGTGTCCCTCATAATATTTGCCATAGTTATGCTTCCCAGAGTCCATAAACACAACTCCATTGATCTGTTATGTAGTTGTTGATCTGCTATGTGCATTTATTATTTATATTTTACACCTCTATATTTTTTTTTCTTACAATGAGTTCCAGGCAATATGCATGACTCCCTTTCTTCCTCACAAACTACCCTGTGAGGTACACCAAGTAGAGAGTGAATGTTCCATGATCATCATGGCTTGTACACTGGACTAGAAAACCCACTCGTCCACTCATCCACACCCCACAGATACCGAGCTACAGTGGTGCCTTGCAAGACGAGCGCCCCGTTTAACGACGAAATTGCATTACGACGAAGTTTTTGCGATCACAAAAGCGATCGCAAAATGATGTTTCCTATGGGGGAATTTCGCCTTGTGTTGATCGGTTCCTTGCTTCGGGAACCAATTCTCGCAAAACAATGATTTTCGGACAGCTGATCGGCGGTTTCAAAATGGCCGCCGGGTAAAAAAAATGGCTCCCCGCTCTTTTCTGGGACGGATTCCTCACTGCACGGGCAGCGAAAATGGCCATGCTATGGAGGATCTTCGCTGGACGGTGAGTTTCAATCCCATAGGAATGCATTAATCAGGTTTTGATCCATTTCTATGGGCTTTTTTATTTCGCATTACAACATTTTAATTCTACAGCAATTTCGCTGGAACGAATTAACATTGTAATGCATGGCACCACTTGTATATTGTTTCTATGAAATCCATTTCTCTCTTTCTGTCAGTACCATGAGGACTGCTACGCTCAGATGGAACAGGAAATGGGGGGATGCCAAATATATCATCGTCCCTCCCAGACATCATCATCATCTTACTGCTTTGACCCTTTGAGCCCTGGTTCCACTACAGCACAATTTGAGATCCTCCACCTGTTGTATACGGTATGCATGAACTGGAACACTGTGGTTTAATGAGTCAAATTCAACACAATGTATATATGAAGTGCTGTTAGGCTTTTTGTCCCTAACAGAATAGATCCAACATGCACAAGCTTGCAGGCTGGGAGGGGGCATATATTTGCACTGAAACCATGTTATTTGTCATTATCAGGTTCTTACCTGTCTATTCTGACGTTCTCTGTCAGTCAGAAGCTGCATTCATCCCAATTTATGTGATGTTTCTGATGCATCTGATAAAGTATAGTTCAAGAGTATTTGTACCTTCATCAATGTGTTGGCCTTTTCTTCACCTTTTTGCTTAATTAACAAGTCTCCATGCTCATAATTTCTACCTATTTGTCAAAGCCTTAATCCCAAACCACTGCACCATGACAGTGGAACACCAAATAATCCTAATAAGAGGGAGAAGCATCTAAATCTTATCTCATTATGAAAGTGATGCATGAAAGGGGGATTTTTTTTCTATAACTGGATCCATCACAGGGGACGTGGTGGCGCTGTGGGATAAACCGCAGAAGCTTTGTGTGCTGCAGGGTCAGAAGACCAGTTGTAAGATCAAATCCATGCAACAGAGTGAGCGCCCGTCGCTTTGTCCCAGCTCCTCGCCAACCTAGGAGTTCGAAAGCATGCAAATGTAAGTAGATAAATAGGTACCACCTCAGTGGGAAGGTAAAACAGCGTTCCCTAGTCACCCTGGCCACGTGACCATGGAAACTGTCTTCGGACAAGCGCTGGCTCTACGGCTTGAAAACGGGATGAGCACCACCCCCTAGAGTCGGACACGACTGGACTAAAAATGTCAAGGGGGGAACCTGGATCCATCACACTCTCTCAATCTGGTACCTTCCAGATCATCATCCTCATCATTTTAGAACTGCAAGGCTGGAAGGGGCCCTATGGATCACTGAATCCAGCTTCTGTCAAGGAGGCCCAGTGGGGAATTGAACTCCCAACCTCTGGCTCTGCAGTCACCTACCTAAACCACTGAGCCATCCATCAAATCCTTTTGTGTCATACAATATCATCCATAATCCCCAACCAGCATATAAGCAGTGGTTATGCTGTCTAGGGTGATGAAAAGTGTAGTCAAACACTTCTGAAGGGCACCAGGCTAGACTACATACAAACCTATGCAATAAAAAAGGCATTGGCAAGAAATGACATGCAAAGATTCCTTTCTTTGGGGGAATTATATGGTTTGCAGTCAACCTCTGTGCTCCCCAGCAGGAAGAGACACACCAAGTACATGTACAAAGGAGTAGAACTCACTGAGCTTAGAATGGCTTACATTCATGCAGCCATGAGTAAGACTGAGCTGTAAGCTTTGGAAATGGAGGTGAGAGCAAGAAAGCCATAAACCTGCCATGGTGGATGCCTAAAGTATAGGATTAGCTCAAACACGTGTTTTTATACTTTGTGTGTGCATTTTACCTAGACCCGTTTCAAAGGTGACAGGGTAATGCAACATAGCTTCTTAATGGTTCCTTCCTGGATTCCCAGATATTTTCCTGATTTATGTTTTCATGTTAATAGCTGGATGACTCATCCTCAGGTCAGCATTGCCAAGTAATAATACAGTATTATCAAGTGGATAAGACCATGTTTCATGATTCAGAAAGTAAGGATACAGTGCATCTGTTATAAAAAAGGGTTGTGCCTACATGGTCCATCAGCCATTCCACCTTTTTCCAAAACTACATCTGGAAATGTATCCTCTTTTAACTTGTCGTTCCATTGGATTCAATTTATTTAATCAGAGAAGGAAGGAAGGAAAAATGCTGTTACTGATGTAATCAGAGTACAGTAGTATGTATTTATAACTCCAGGTTGCCCTCTTGAGGCCAAATGGGAAATCACTACTTTCAGAGAAAGTTTTCAAGTGGGCTGTTTCCAAGCCAGTACGCCTTTATGGCCCAGTGGTTAACTATCCATGTATACACATGCATTGGGTTATGCAGACATTGAACCTGTTTTTTAGTGGGGCTGGGAAGATGTTTATGTAGCCACCACTTCATATTTCATTTTCCTCTGTCACTGTTTGGTGGGGCAATGTTTTAGGTTTACAGGGCTTTTTTAGGTGGGCAGAGACACTGTCTTTGGACAAACATGTAGAAACAAACCAATCCAGGGGCATTTCTGTTTTTCCAGGGCCACCATGGGGCAGAGCGAAGCACCAGAGGCATTGACCAGGTGGAGCAGCAGCACAGCTACGGACCCCTCCTATTGAATCTGGCATTTACGTGTCACGATTAGAAGTGGGGGAAATACTCAGTGGGATGAAGGAGAACATGCTCTTTACCTTCATAATTAATTGTCCCTGTTTTTTCTGCTACAAGCCCACTGACTAAGTAATTAATGATCTTTGCTCTTGGATTGTTCCTTTTCCTTCTGTTTCTCTCCTCCTCTCTTCTCCTTTTAAAAAAATTCATATAGATGATTGTGGTATTTTTGCATGCATCTGAATTTTTTTAAAACATGCATTCACTTCTAGAGGAGTAATTAAGCTAAGTGATATGAATACTGTTTTTAATGGGCACTCTACTGCCCTTAAAACTTGGAGGGGGACTTTGCATATTAATGAGGATGCGGTTGCTTAACTTTAATAGGAGTTTTACTCATTTCTTTAAAGGGATGTGGAGTTGCTATTTGGTTTTTCAATAAGAGTTCTGTTTGAAGGAAACAAGACCTCCCTCTGTTTCCAACCCAGATGCTCACAGGCTTGTCATATTAAAACTGCGAAAGATGATGTGTAGCCCTGTCTGAATGTAGGGCCCCTCACTCATCCCGCCAGAAGATGCTCACTAATGGAACTTTTATGGCAAGAGATGTGCCCAACTGAGCAAACATAATTCAGTGACCTTTCTGAGCACTCTTTTGTGTCATCTGTTTTAGGTCAGGCAAAGCGTGCGGTCTCTGAGCAATCGGCCAGCTGCTCAGCCTACATCTAAGTGTGCCTCTTAAATCTGAGTTGCCACCTTTATTATTTTACTGTTGGAGGAGAAGAAAGTGTGGCTCAGTGGATCTTTCAACAATTATAATGGAATGAGCCAGGCATGGGGTTTTGTTCAGCTGAGCGACTGGCTGGTGCAGTGAAATGTGGCCTAATTCACTGCCTGTTAAGCTCAGCCCTCTTGACCAGCCCTGGGTTATTTGTGTGTTTGTTTCCAACTTTCCAGATGCAGCTTTGCCTAGCGTGCCATTTGCTGTTATAGATCATGTAGCTATTGTATATTCATATAATATTGTACACTGATCTGTTTGTTTTATATTGCATTTTTATTTGCCTGGTGTGAAGGTTCATGTATGCAGGCTTCCCCTTCCTTTAATAAATCACGAGACTCAGTTTTATCAAATGGATTTGTATTATTTATTATCTTGACCAACGGGTCTTCAACATTAACATGTCCTCTTGTCTGAATCTCTTGTTCAAGCAACGGCTCTCACAAGGGTGACCATAAATTCACTTCAAAAGGGTTAACAGGATTAACATTCCATGGTCCAGCAATCACCCGTTCCGGATCCACAGTCTCAAGCTCGGGTTCAGTCTGGCTTAGAAGCGGGGGGGTCTCTTCATCCCCCACCCATCCCCATAACAGGGATCCCTCTCTTTGTGAGTTGCCCCAAAATCCAGAAAACACCCCATCTTCTGCAACTCTTCTAGATGCCATGCCCGGTGTGCCTCGTTTTCTCTGGCGATGGCTTCTTTCTCCTCTCTAAGCTTTCTCCTCCATTCTCTGGTCTCCGACTCACCCCTTTCTTCTCCGGCTCTCGGCTTCAGCTTTGGGTACCCGAACTTGTTCCCATTTCCCCATCCACGGGTCCTGCATCTAGACAGTTTCCCAACCACCCGGGATATTGTCCCAGCCTGTATTTATATCCCCTAAACCCGCTTCCACCAGAGCCCGCCCCTTTTCCTCTTTTCCTGCCACTTCAACTCATGTTGGGGTAGCTACGCTTAACCCTTTTAACTCCTCTAAATCCTGTGTATCCACCGCACGAGATATCCTCCTTTCCCTCTTGATCTTCTCTTCCAAATCCCAGGTGTCTACACCCTGGTCTTTCTTTCGGGGCAGGGTAGGAGGTGGGGTAATCTGAGTCTCTTTGGATGTCTTAAGGAGAGATGACTCTACCAGAAAGACCTCTTGTCTCTGGTCTTTCCCTTCACACCTGGATCCAATTGAATACAGTGGTGCCTCGCACAGCGAGGTTAATCTGTTCCGGATTAACCCTCGCTGTGTGAAAACATCGCTGTACGGATCAAAAAAAGCCATTGGAACGCATTAAACTTAGTTTAATGCGTTCCAATAGCAGCTTTACTCACCGTACAGCGATGTTTCTCCGATGGCCGGCAGCCATTTTCGCGCCCTCCCCTCACTTAATGCAGCCATTTTGGGGCTTCCGGCGGCCATTTTGAAGCCTCGGAACAGCTGATCGGCGGGTCGCAAAGCGAAGGTCGGTAAGCGAACCGCTTACCGACCTTCGCTCTGCGATTTTGAGCCATAGGGGCCGTCGGTGTGCGATCGAATTTGCGATCACTAGAACGACCCAGTTGTGCAGATTCGTCGTTCTACGGTGCACTCGTTGTGCGAGGCACCACTGTATTTGCACTGGTAGAAGTCCTACTGTGCATAGGGCCAGAGCTACCACTAGGCAAACTAGGCAACCGCCTAGAACGCAGACCTGAAAGGGGTGCAAAACTGAGCTCAGAGGGTCGCAGAACTGACTGAGGGGTGCAGAACTGAACTCAGAGGAGCTCAAAACTGACCTGAGAGAGGCACAGCTTTATACAGACGACTTTCTTAGAAAAAATGCAACTGAAAATTTATATTTCAAATTTTAAAGATAAATACAGTGGTGCCCCACTTGACGATTATCTCATTAGATGAGGAAATCACTTAACAATTAAGTTTTTGCGATCGCAAAACGATGTTTTAATAGGGAAAAATCGCTTCACGATGATTGGTTCCCTGCTTCGGGAACCGATTTTTCGCTTAACGGTGATCAAAACAGCTGATCGTCGGACTTTCAAAATGGTCACCCGCTGTGTAAAATGGCTCCCCACTGTGTTTTAGGATGGATTCCTCGCTTTACAGGCACCGGAAAATGGCCGCCCTATGGAGGATCTTTGCTGAACGCTGAGGTATTTCGCCCATTGGAACGCATTGAACTGGTTTTCAATGCATTTCAATTGGATTTTTACTTTTGTTTGATGATGATTTCGTTCTACAGAGATTTTGTTGGAACGGATTATCCTCGTCATGCAAGGCAGCACTGTAAAAGAAGATAACGTTGTGTCCAGTTTGGATTACCCTGATCCTGCTAACTGCCCTAACTATTGCAGTGATAATTTGTGTCAATTTATAGTATAATATGGGCCACAGCAGCTATATCACATGACTTTCCAAAAGACTCAAAAACAAGATTTTCTCCTATATACCACAACAGAAGACTAGCAAATGGTGAAGAGGTGTGCCGTCAATGGCTGATATATTCTACCTCAAAAGATGTGGTTTTTACTTTTGTTGTAAGCTGTTCCACAAAGTAAATAGTACATCAGTGCTACAAGGACAAGGTTCAAAAGACTGGAAAAACATTGGAGCAATTCTGTCTTCACATGAGAGAAATCATCTCCATTTAGAAAACTACCAGTGTTAGACCTACAGAACTTGAATTGCGCTTATATAAAGAAAAACAGTTGATGATATTAACCAGCAGAAAAACAGGCAAGAAGAACAATATTGGCAACAAATCTTGGAACGCTTGATTGCTTTGGTCAGACATCTTGGCATACAAAACTTGCCATTCCATGGTACTACTGAAAAGTTGTATAGTGCTAACAATGGAAATTTTTTGAAGTTTGTAGAATATTTAGCCCTTTTTGATCCTATCACGAATGAACATTTGCACAGAATTAAAAATGAAGAAACAATGGTTCACTACTTAGGAAAAGAGATCCAAAATGAACTTATACAACTTATAGCAGGTGCTATAAAGCAGAAACTTTTAGCAGATATAAAGTCAGCCAAATACTATTCAGTTATTCTGGATTGCACATCTGATGTTAGTCATACTGAACAAATAACAATGATTGTACACTTTGTCAATGTGATCAAACCATCAGATACTGAGATGTCAAAACCTGAGGTTATGATAATAAAAAAAAACAATTCTTGGGATTTGTTCCACTAAAGGACACTACAGGTGCCTTTATGACAGAACCTCTTCTTGGACAGCTTGAGCAAATGGGATTACCAATTGAGGATCTGCGTGGTCAAGGTTATGATCATGGGAGTAACATGAAAGGCAAATAAAATGGCCTACAAAACAGAGTCCTAGACATAAATCCACGTCCCTTTTTTGTACCCTGCAATGCACACTCTTTAAACTTGGTAGTCAATGATGCTGCTAAATGTTGTGTGGAAGCAACAAGTTTCTTCAGTTTGATTCAACAGATCTATAATTATTTATCTGCATCGACTCAGCATTGGCAAATTCTAACTAGCCATGTGTCAGGGATAACTGTTAAGCCACTGAGTCAAACGAAATGGGAGAGTTGGAGCAATGCTTTAAAACCCCTGAGATATCATCTTGGTAGTATATATGATGATTTAATAGAGATCTCTGATGACACAATCCTAAAGAATTTATCTGGAAATACTTCTCGAATTGAAGCTAAGGCACTTGCTGTTACAATTTGTAGGTTCAGATTTGTGGTACCCCTTGTTACATGGTACAACATTATTTTTGAAATTAATCTTACAAGCAAGCTGCTACAAAATGAGAAAAATTATTTAAATTCAGCTACAAGCCAATTGCAAGTGACTAAGAATTACCTTGTGTGTTGTAGGTGTTATGAGGATTTCCAACAAGTTTTGATGGATGCTACTTAGATTACAAAGGAGCTAGAAATACTATCAAACTTTGAGACCAAACAAGTTAGAAAAAGGAGTACAAAAAAGCAGTTTGAGTATGAAGCACAAGAGGAGGCACCACAAAATCCAAAGCAGAAATTCAAAATAAGTTTCCATTATGCTGTCTTAGACATGGCCATGCAATCTGTTGAAGAGAGATTCCAAGAGCTACAACAATGTAATTTCTTGTTTGGCTTCCTGTATGACATATACAAGATCAACAAAAAATGTACTGATGATGTACTTAAGGCCTGCAAGAATTTTGAAAAATCATTGATGCACAATGGAAACAAAGATATTGATGCTGAAGATCTGTGCTGTGAACTTATAGCAATAGTTCGAAGACTTCCAAAGTCTATGCCACCACAAGGAGTACTTATCTTCATAGCGCAACAAAAATTCCTGGATAGTGTGCCTAATGTTTCTGTTGCTCTAAGGATCCTTCTCACACTTCTAGTGTCAGTGGCTAGTCAAAGCTCAAGCTTATAAAAACATTTTTACACTCAACAATGCTGCAAAATAGACTAGTTGGTTTGGCAACTATATCAGTTGAACATGCCAAAGCATCAGTTGTTGACCTGAAGGAATGAGTGACAAAATTTGCAAAAGAAAAGGCATGCAAAATGAGATTTTGATGTGGCAAGAATAGAAACATTTAAGAGACCCTGCAGTTCATAGGATTATTCAAAATGATTTGTGTACTAAAATTGTTTTACACTTGAGAAAGAAAATTTAAGACTTGTATTACTTGTTCTCTCAATTTTTTATAATAAAATTTTCACAATTTCTACTTTTACTTTCTGTTTTTCCTACAATTTGTCTGTTTTTGAAAATTGGGGGGGGGGGGGCAAGTAGTTAGTCTTGCCTAGGGCACAAAAAAGCCTGACACCAGCCCTGACTGTGCAAACATTTAGTTAAGAAGTTGAGGTTTGCATTCCTAGCGGTGCACAAGGAAGGTGACTGGTGTATGACAGGGAATAGTGTTGGATGATCAAGCAATCTAGATGTAAATTTCTAAAGGGGAGGGCCTTCACCACACAAACTAACTTGTTTGCTTTTTTGTTTAGATACTGACCAATTAGAGGGAGTTTGTTGTTGTGGGGCTAGGGTAGCTCCACCCCTGTTTCCGGCCCTCCTGGCCAGGAGGTGTCTGACCTCCATTGTTGGCCACCATTCCTGCACATGCTTTTCACCTGGAAAGATGTAAGAACTCCATGCCGGCCCACTGAGCCTGGAGATCTCTCCAGCCACGTGGGGCCAAAGGAGAAGAACATTGTTTTGCTATTTTCTCTTTCTGTATCTGCCTGAAACCTTCTGAATGCTTATCTACGTGAGTAGAATATAGATTTCTTTCTTTTACATAAAAAGGCCTCCTGAGTGTTATTTTAAGTGCTAGTGTTTGGTGAGGGGAGGGTATTAAAAGGGGAACTTCTAGCTAATTCTGCCCAAACCGGCTGGCACGTCTTGCTGTGCATTTTACTGGAATTCTCTCACGAGTTTTCAGTACAAACAAACACTCTCTTCAACAAATAGAACTACTGACATATTATCAGCAATTTGGCACTGAGAGCTACACCACTGGAATTAGGCTGGTGGGCATAAGTAAAAAGAAGCTGGTCATTGGTCCTAGTCATGTGCTAGCTTTCCTCCAGAGAGCTCCAGGTGACATACATGACTTCCGTACTTCATCCTCACAACAATCTTGTGCAATGGAGGGGAGGATACAAAATCATGACTGGCTGAAGATTACCCAGGGAGACTTGTGGCCCAATGGAGAGTTGAACGCAGGCCTCCTTCATCTTGGTGCCACTCTGGTCACTACACCGCTTTCAAATCTTTAGATGTAAGCATCCTGTAAGTATTGGTAAACAAATAAATAGAGAATCTAAGACACTTCCACATATGCATCAGAAAAGATGAGCACCAATGCACATGAAGAATTAGCAGTTCTGTGATTCCCATTTTCAACCAAACCAGTGGTGGCTGCCTCTGCTGGAGAAGCCATTCAGATGTCAGGGTGAACAGAGTGGGCATGGCTGGATGGAGTCTTGGTTGTTAACAAAACTCCTCTTGTGACCTGCAAAAAGCTCAGATTAACACAGACGTAAACTATATTTTATTGTAATGGCATGGCTAGGAACCAAACTTCTCTCTGTGAGGTAAATGTATAAGTGTGGAGGCTCATCTTGACAGTCTCCTTGTCTCCAAAAATTATTCAAAAAATGTGGACAGTAACATTTAGAACAATAAGCTGAGAACAAGTTGTACTTGCATGCCAGAAGACAGAACAAGTTGTGGGGGGAGAGTGGGGGGAGAATGTTTTAGAACAAGAAGGTGTATCTAGACAATGATGCAACTTCTTCCTTTTACCCTACCGCTCTGCAAAGCAGCTGTCTGCGTGACTTCAGGGAGACACAGAGCACAAGGCAACCTTGATCTAAGCGCCCCCCCCCCCCGGGGTGTCAGTGATCACAGTGTCCATGGGAAAACTTGGGCTTTATTGTGGGAGTTTAGTAATCACACGCCTTCTCCTTTGAGCAGCTCAGGCTACTGACATATTTCCCCCATTTTCCCTTTCTTCAGTCCATATTGCTCTGCTTTGTCCTAAACTATTTAACTCCATGAAAGTTGGATGGGAAATAAAGGATCCACTGATGTATTGCTCCATCCCAGAGGCAAACAGAAGCCCTTTGCTTCACCCTGTAGTCGCCCTTGAATCAGAAAAATACTTCATTCAGGCCATGTTTGCACATTTGTCCAAAAACAAAGCACATTCCTAGTTCTAGGTATTCTCAATAGTGCTGTATGGAACTGTGAACTTGTGAACCAGGCACAAATGCAATATAATATCACTGTCTGGAACACAATTGGTTAGAATTACTACGTCTGAATTTAGTATGGCCATGATGACCATCATCCAGAGAAAGAGGAGGACAAGGAGGTGGAAGACAAGAAGAAGAATCTCCAACACTGTCACTTAATTATTCTTCCTGCCCCATCAGTCTTCCTTTACTGTGTTTTCTAAATGAAAAACATTATAAGATGGCTACCTTTTCTTCTAGGCAAAATGTGAAAGCATGTCTACCTCTGCCTCCAGTCACTTTTGTTTCCCTTTTTTCAGCTCCTCAACAATGTTCTTTTGGAGATGTAGTAGAACCTGCAACTGGACACAGTGCAACATCATCAGTTATGTGTACGATGACATAAGAATACTCACAGCTTTATTTTCAGCCTTTTCCCTATATTTACCTTGTTGAGTCCACTGATCTTACTCTCCCTCCTGATGTATACTCCTTCCTTCCTTCCTTCCTTCCTTCCTTCCTTCCTTCCTTCCTTCCTTCCTTCCTTCCTTCCTTCCTTCCTTCCTTCCTTCCTTCCTTCTCTTGTCTTTGGCATTTGACATATTGAGGGAGAAGAAGCTAGAGTACATGGTGGCATGGTAAAGCACAAAAAAGTTATCTTTCTTAATGAACTACACAGATGATGGCACTTATCCTTGGTGTATGGCAATGTAATAGCCAAAAGAACATATTTTTGTTTCAGCTGGCTCCAGCTAGCACACTTGCTCATTCACAAGCAATCTATCTGAAAGTGAGACCACAGGTGTTCTATGAAGTGTGCGGAAAGATGGGGACCCCATATCAACAACTTTCTCAACTGCACGGAACATAGCAACTGCTATACTGTACAAGGTTTTTCTCTCAAGAATTCAAGGAATTGTTTCCGGAACTGAGATGGGGTCAGTGGGAGACAAACATCTTCAGCTTATTCAAAATTGCAAGTACAGTGCCAAAGCTCTTATAAATCCCATCTGGACTACAGGTGGAAGCTATTGTCCAAAACAGTAATGCCTTCTGAAGTCTGATAGTGCCTAAGAAAAATGTAATTGCATTTGATTTAATCCTCCTTTGATCACTACATTTTCTGTCCTTAAAGCTCATGGAAATAAGACATAATTTTTAATATCATATAATGGTGGTGAAACTGGAGTCATTAGCCTCCACTCGCTAGCTACCTCTGGGACACACATGAGCAGGATGCCAACAGAAATTGCCTGGTCTCTGATACTAACAGAAACATAAATGACTTGGATCTTAGCAGACATGTTGTTGTCTCTAATATCTCCAGGACAGGAGATCCGCCTTGCTCCCTCTCTGGGTGTATTCAGAAGAAAAGTCGTGATCTGGCTATTTGGGCAGGCTTTTCCTCCTGCCGTATCTTAAATTCACATTTTGTCATCTTGGATTTATAGTATATATTTATTGGGTTTTTTTAACTGTTTTTAAATTTGTAATGCTGCCCAGAGTAGACCTTTGGTCTAGATGGGTGGGGTAGAAGTCCAATAAAACAAACAAACAAACAAGCAAGCAAACAAACAAATAAATAAATAAATACAGGGAGCTGTATCAGTCCATATCAACAAATGATGAACAGTTTCATTTGTAAAGTTAATATCTCTTTTGTTCATTCATGTGCAAACCAACCTCAAATTCTTTGCATTACAACAAAGATAGCTTACAGCAACTTACAGTGGACCCTCGACGTATGCACGGCTTGATGTGCATACTTTTCGAGGTACGGACTTCTCCGGCCGCAAAATTTCCAATCGACTTGTGGCCTGAGAATAGACCTACGGACCGGAAGGGGGAGGATCCCCCTTCCAGTCCACGGGCTGCCTATCGTTCCTCCGGATGCCTTCCAGGGCTTCTCCACTGCCATGGGAGGCCTCTCGGAGGTCCCCCACCCTCACCAACACAGGACTTCCCAGAGTGCACCAGGCCTACCAGGGGAGGGCTCGGAGGCCTCGGGCAGCGGCGATGGTGGCAGCAAGGGACCTCCAAGAAGCCTCCGGCAGTGGTGGGGAAGCCCTCGGAGGCCTCAGGCAGCAGTGATGTTGGTGGCGGGGGACCCCTGGAAGGCTTCGGAAAGGTAAGGTCTATTTATTTTCTTTGTGTGTGGGGGGGGGGGTTCCTTGGGCCAGTTATGGATTAAATGGTTTTCAATGCATTCCTATGGGAAATGCATATTTGACCTACAGACTTTTCAACCTGCGGCCACCGTTCCAATACGGATTAACTCCATAAGTCAAGGGCCCACTGTACTGTTCCCAAATACTGTGACAATAGCAGCTAAGCTCTGGGGTAATGGGGAAGTATAAGGGGGGGGTGCCCGGTGATGTCATAGTCCCTACTACTCAGAAAGTCTGGCATACATTCAAACGAATACGATAACCAGCAGGATAAATTAAAATACATGGCTATGAAGATGGTAAAAAGGATGATGAAAGGGTGGCAAAAAGGATGGTAAAGGGGAGGCTGAGATCTCAAAAACTTAATGCTCAGGGAAAGCCTGGCGGAAGAGTCAATTCTTCAGTGCTCACAAATCATTAATACTCACATGAAACCTTGGTCCAGGAATCAAACAATTATGGGATTGTATTCAGAGTTAAGAAAAGTTATTTTGGGGAGCTAAAGTTCCTAGAATAGCCTGACAAGAAGGGTCATTGCCAATCAGGGCCAGAGTATTCTGGGTGTTAAAGTAACATCAAGCATGCTACTTTTCTGGATAAAATGTTTGATATCTGGTGGTCATAGGTGCCATGTGGTCCTGAGCAGGAGGGTGAGATGCTGAAATGCTAGGTAACATATTTCTTTCTCTCTTGACCATGAACCACCCCTGTTGATTGTTTTATCATATCAGCAGGTAAACACTCAAACTACAGCTGCCTCATTGAGAAGCCTTCTTCAACCAGCTGACCTTCAGATGTGTTGGTTAGGCATGCTGACTGGGAATGATGTGAATGTTAGTCCAGCATATAAGGAGGGGAGTAGGTTGAAGAAGGAAGACATAGAGCTTGATACAAATCTTGGTAGTTGGAGCTACAGTGGACCCTCGACTTACAGACGGCTCGACTTACAGACTTTTCGAGTTACAGACTTCTCTGGCCGCAAAATTTAGGTTCGACTTGCAGCCGGAGAATCGACCTACAGACCAGAAAAAAAACAAAATGGAACAAAAATGGCCAGTTACAGATTAATTGGTTTTCAATGCATTGTAGGTCAATGGAGACTCGACCTACAGACTTTCCGACCTGCAGCCACTGTTCCAATACGGATTAATTCCGTAAGTAGAGGGTCCACTGTACAGTGGTGCTTTGTGGAAAAAGGAATGTTGTACAAAAGCGGCACCTGCTGGACACAGTGGGAATTTCTTCACATTACTGTGTTATCTCTGCAATATTTTGAAATTAGACTGCCAATACATAGTTTAAATAAAAACACCTCATCAATTTAGTCCACAGAGGTTGGAAAGTCCATATTTGAAGGTAGAAAAGAAAATATTCATTGAAATTTGTCAGATGTCAAGCCATCAGACTAGCAGAGCCTCTGCACCATGTGGTATTGTTGACTGCCCAACAATGGTGTTTGCATGGCTGTGGAGCAATCTGTGGATCCTACAATGAATATTTGAAAGTCAGTAAGTGATAAATGATCTGTGCATAAATGAATGTTCTGGGGTGCAATCCTGGTCCCTCAGCCGGGAGTGTGAAATACCTAGGAATTTAGATGTTTTTCAGAAAATCAAAAACCTTGTGATAAAATTAACACAGTTGAAGAATAGGGTCATTGGCTGTGTGAAAGACAAGTGGGGGGAGCAAAATGGGTGTATCATCATAATCAGCTCAGAGCTACAGAGCTGGAAGGGGCCCTATGAGTCAAAACCCCATGAAGGAAATGTGCGTTTGTGTGTCTGTGCTTGTATGTGTACTTGTATACTTCTCCTATCAGTATTTCTAGTCAGTGAGGCTTAGAGAACTGTATTAAAACAAGTTAAACTTTTTTAAAAAGCTATTTAATCCTAAGTAAAGCAATCATGGTGGTGATGTGCTGTCAAGTAAATTCTGATTTTTGGTAATCCTTTTCAGAGTTTTCCAAGTACAGAGTACTCAGGTTTACCATTGCCTTCCTCTGGGGGTCTCCTGGGACTGGGGAGCTTGCCCAAGGCCAGACAGGTTGGCTTTACTCACAGGAGGCCCTTGAACTCTGGCTCCGCAGCCAGGGATCTAAACCGCTGAGCTCGCCAACCAGCTAAGTAAAGTACAAGTCCACACAAATGCAAAACAAATTGAAAGAGTGAGAGTTTTACAGAGACAATGGCCAGAATCTTTTTACTGAGGCTTGCTGGTGTTAAGTTCACGAATGCAAATCATTAACAGCTACTTGCTGCAAATTTAAGAAGCTGGTGTCAGGATTTGTTGTTGTGCACCAGTCATGTGACTTGACATGCAACAAGGAATACAAATGCCAACTTCTAAACTAGCAGCAGTTTGCTGCTGAGATTTATGCTGGTTGACTTAACGTCAGAGTAATTCTTCAACTGGATTCTGGTCAATGAATATGAAGCTGCTTTATGATAAGCCATACTATTGGTCTGTCTGGTTCAGCATTGTTGACACCAGCTGTCAGTAGCCTTTTATGTTTCAGGTAGGGTCCTGCCCAGCTCTGTCTGGAAAAGCCAAGGAACAACCCCAAGCCTTCGGCATTCAAAACGAGAACTATCTCACTGAGCTATAGTCTGTTTGGACAGAAAGGTAGAATTAAAACCACTCCCTTGTTCCAGATGCAAAATGTAGTCCACATTGTTTTCAGAAGAGGAAACAAAGATAATAGCCATGGGGTGGCCCATGGTGTGGGTATGTGTGCATCATTCTGGGGTGGAGGGACCTCCTGGTCCAGTCATGGACTGTGTATGATTGGGAGCACTGGGTGTGGATCCCTAAGGAAAACATTCCAGAAATGAGGCACCTCCACTGAAAAACTCACCCCTTTCTCTCTTTGGTCACCACCTGCATAATTCCTGAAAGTGAGAGAAAAAGGGCTCAGAATAGACTCTCCATGAAGACAAAGGCTGATGAAGAGAAGAAGCGGTCTTTCATGTACCTCAGTCTCAAGTTTTATATGGCTTTAAAAGTAAGTTCCAGCATTCTGAGTTGTGCCAAGAAAGTGGTGGGTCTATTACATACCCCACTGTCTGATCCATGTTAGCAACAAGGATGTGTGTTTATTTTTAAATATATACAAAAATAAATGAATGATATATACATCTGTTTGTACTTTTCTATAGTAAACAAAAGATAACATTCCTTACTCCTTGGTTCACCCTTTTCACTCCTTTGCAAATGAAGGCATTATTTTTTATTACAGAAATATGCTAGAACAGGACATAGAATCACGTAAGAGTCAGAATGATGGTGAAAAGAGAAATGGTACGATCAGATCGACAAACTGAAGTCTTTAGTTTATATACTGTAAGCTGTGTTTGCACACTATTTTAAAAATGCCTATAAAACACAACCACCTTGCCCTGTCCATCCATAACTTTTGTTGTGAGGTGCTATCAAGGTACTGCAAGACCTGTGGTGACTCTGATAAAGTCTTCATGGTATGTGAGATGTTCAAGGGGTGCTTTATGATTGCCACACACACACAATGAGTTCCCATGGCCAAGAGGGGATTTGAACCCAGGTCTTTGAGTTCTTATCCACCACCTTATCAGTATGACATGTACTGATCCAAAAAGTGCCTGACTCGAGGGAGTGGGTTGTGGAATGCCTGATGATTTTCTATGGTTAGGATGGAAAACATAAATGCTAGAAGGAACACAAGACATCACTGGATGGCTTGTGCATTGAAATTAATGGGGAAACCGATGAACAAAGCTAGAAATGAGCAGAAAATGAATTGATTTACATTATTAGGGTTGGGGTTTAAAGCATTCATGAGAAAATAGGGAGTCAGCAGATGTCTACTGCAAAAGGTTCCACAATATGGAAACAAAGCTGATGTATGTGATGTTCATTTTATGACAAAATTAGTATGATCAGACCCCATGCATTGTAAATCATTTCACTATGAACAGGAGTTCACATAGAAATAAAGAAAGTAACACAAGAGCTTCAGAATTAAGAAGACTTGGATTCTTGTTTTCTAAAATGTTTTTCAACTAAGTTTGGAAACAGAATTCCTGAGCCTGCCTTTCAGTTATAATGAATGGTATCATTCGAAGTAGTGTAGTGGTACCAGGGTTCAAAGTGTCAAAGCCCCAGGATTTTCTGAGTAGCAGGAATATAATATCAATTGACATTACTCCACATAGGCTTTCCTGTTCTCTCTGAGATTAGCTGAAATCCTTATAGTAGGTGGGATGAAATGGGTTTTCCCAGGAATCCTGTTGTTGCAAACTATCCCTGTAATGATACGAAGTATTCGAGTGTGCTTTGGTCTCAAATGGACAATTTAGAATCATTAATGCTACAAAAGATCTGTTCCTCAGTTGCTGACATGCACTGATCCAGTAGCCTACATATTTGAACTCTCCTTCTGGGGCTAGATGGGGACTGTTACTACAAGCATCTGCCCTTTCAAATTTACCACTATACCAATGATCACGATTATAACTACAGCAGTTGGCTAGTGCTTTTTCTAAAGACTAGCTGAAATGTCATGAAGAAATTGCCACAAAGAGTCCTGGGACATTAGAAAGAATAGTACTTATATTGGAGCATAATCTTTCAATGATATGGTCCAATCCTCAGATGCAATTAAAAAGTAGTGACTAACAATATAGTGCGGTTACACGTCAAAATATGTGTACATTGATTGCATTTGCCCCACTTGAAATTGATTTAAAAATATTCATTTACACAATGTACAGCCGAGTCTGCACTTTCTTTTGATTGAGAAGGATGTTTTTGGAGTTTGTTTGTTTTGGAAAGTTAGTTTGCTTAAACACCTGCTAGAGGCTTATTTATTTTATCTCAATTATGAACACGATTATTTTGAAGCATTTTTGCATGTGTGCTTGCCTGTGTTGGAGTAAATTGTGTTTGTGGGGTTTGTCTAGTATTGGATTGGATGCCAGGATTATTACCTTATTTGTCGGCGTATAAGATGACTTTTTTGCCCTGAAAAACATGCCTCTAAGTGGGGGGGTCATCTTATACGCCGGGTGCACCCAGAGCGGGCAGCACGTAGCGCAAGGAGGAAAGAAGAGAGGTGAATGAGGGAGAGGAGGAGGAGAAGGAAGAGGAGGAGGAGGAGGAGGCGCCTCTTCTCCCGAGGAGGCAGCGGGCGGCTCCGGCTCTCAGGCCCAGCAGGAAGCAGCATGGACAGGCGAGCCCAGCCCGGGAAGCGGGTGGAGCTTGGTCCCCACCAGCTCAGTCACTTCCTCACACAGTTGCCCTCGCGGAAAGCAGCAGCAGTGCCGCCTCCTTCTTCCCTGTGGCCTACCACCATGTTGCCTGGGCAGAGAGAAGCTGGCAAGCAAACGGTGCCTGCAACAAGCCAGCGCCGCCCCGCTCGTCACCAGCACCACCACTGTGCCAGGCTCTCAAGGAGACTTCTGGAGACTGGGTGAGCGAGCAGGCGCTGGCCTCTGCCTCGGGCCAGCTGGTAGCCTGTCCCAGAAACTTGCTTTCCTTCTCCTCCCTCTTTGGCCCCTCCGGCGGGGTAAAAGGCAGAGGGGGGTAGTCTTATACGGCGAGTATATAACGAATGCTAGATTTTGAGTGGAAATGTTGGGGTCGTCTTATACGCCCAGTCTTCTTATACGCGGGCAAATACGGTACTTTTCAGGTCGCAAGTTAACCTTGCAGTCTACTCTGTTATATATTTTTCCATTTGTACCGCAGATCTAGCACTATCCCAGTGTGAGAAAAAAATAAAAAGAAATATTTAAATATGCCAAGGGACTACAAAAATCATTTTAACCCCCTCTGCCCTGCCTGCTCTTTCTCTACATATATCTCAAACTCGGACAGTGCTAGATCAGTGTTACAGATTTTTAAATATATATATATTAAAAATCACACCACAGCAGAAGAACAAGGCTTGTGTCCCTGCCACCTATGTCACTTCAATGTGGGGAGTGAGTCTTTGGCAGTGACAGTGGCAGTAGCAAGTGGCTGTAAGAGGCAGCCAGCACAAGGATAGGGGGGTAAAAACCTCAAAAGCAGTTCCAGGACAATGTGCCAGCAGCCAGAGCATCTCCCTATAGCCACAGCAGTGTGGGGTTTTATTTTAGTTTATTCATGCAGACATTTCAGTCTGAGAATGCATAGTTTCAAAAGGGTGAAACACAGGAAGTTTGAGCCCCCTCAGTGTCAATTTTAAAATGTTTTTAAAAGTCCATGTAGCCCTCTCAACCAATATGCCATACATTTTGCACCCAGATTAAAAGTTGTCCCAAAAGGATGCACACGCTAACCCCAAACCCACATGACTGCCACATGACTAGAGATGGGGACAAATCAACAAAATGGCAATTCGTTTTGATCCATTATTTGTCAATATCTCTTTTTTACCAACTGCAGGTGGTGCCGTCCTGTCCCTCCAGCGCTTCCTGGGGACCGTATTGCAATAGATGCAGGAAAATGGGATGAGGCTGAACCCGGACAAGACGGAGGTTCTGAGGGTGGGTGCCCCCGTGGTCAGTGGCTTGGGTGACTCTCTCTCATTTGGGGGGGTGACCCTGGCCACAAAGAGTGGGATCCGGAGCTTGGGGATCCATCTGCACCCGATGCTCACCATGGAAATGCAGGTGGCCTTGGTAGTCTGTACCGCCTTTTTCCATCTCAGGCGGATAGGTCGGCTGCGACCCTATCTCGACACGGGGGTGCTCACTACCTTGGTACATGTGCTCGTAATCTCAAGATTAGACCACTGTAACGTGCTCTACATGGGGCTGCCTTTGAGGTTGGCGCGGAAACTTCAGGTGGTGCAGAATGCGGCGGCCAGACTCCTTAGTGGAGTGAGAAAATACCAACATATTTCTCCTATTCTGGCCGCACTGCATTGGCTGCCCATCCGGTTCCACATCGACTTCAAAGTTTTAATGCTTACTTACTTACAAGGCCCTAAATGGTTTAGGACCTCGATATTTGGCAGAACGTCTACTCCTACCAAGGTCTACCCAGATCACCCGAGCGAGTCAGGAGGTGAGGCTGAGGAGCTTCACGCCGAGAGAGGCCCGGAAGGAAAAACACAAAACCGGGCCTTCTCAGTGGTAGCTCCTCGCCTCTGGATCACCCTCTGGAGATTCGCACGGCCCCTACGCTGGGTATCTTTAAAAACCAACTAAAAACATGGATGTTTATTCAGGCCTTCCCTCCAGTCAATACCTGATCTTTTTCTCTCCTTATTTTTTCTTATTTATTTTTACTCTATCTTCTGTCTTGTAATTGTTGGAAGATATTTTATGTAATACAGTCGTGCCTCGCTTTACGATTGCCCTGCATTACGATGATCTTTTTGCGATCGCAAATACCTGAATATTTAATCCTTCGTATATATATATATACACGTATATATATATATATACACGAAGGATTAAATATTCAGGTAAATATTCATCCCTTTGTATTCATGGGGTCTCTGGAACCCACAAATACAGATCGATGAATATTTAACAAATCGGCTATATTTGTCAGAAAAAGCGATCCATTTTTATATTCATCCCTATCTTTATTCTAAACCAATTTCAAAAATGCCAACCCACTTCCCGATTTCTGTCAATAGTATAACTGTGCCTTAAGCTTTCAAGGTCTCCAGGCTGAATGTTGAATTGCAATGCACCCCCTCAAAAAACTGTGTGAAGTTGGCAGGCTGGAAAAGAGAGAAGGTAAATTGACGGACATAGTGCAAAAACCCCAGACTGGACTATGGAGCAATGTTTAAAGGGAAGAGAAGCCTAATACGCTCCTGTTGATCTTTTCTCAATATTCCTTCATGCCATGTTGCCAAAGTATCATTAAATTGCAAAATGTCACAGGGAACCTTCGTCCTTGACAATATTCCCTGTATGAGTGAGTGCGCGGAACTAAACTGCTGCTTTAACTGGAATCTGTCTACTGAAGGAGAGAAAAGGGGTAAATTATTGGCTGAATGAAAATTCCTCTAGTTCCCCACATGAGCCTCCAAGATCAGAAAATGACAAGGAATCTAACTGCTGAAAAATACTAATTATAGAAGGCTCCCATGATACAAGGAAGAATCCATGATATAATTAGGCATGAATGCCTCCCAGGCAAGACATTAACTTTACAAGTTATAACTTTAATCACTTTCCTTTATGACAGTACAAATGCAGGAGGAGAAGACACCTTTATGAGATGAATTAAAAAATCAAGCAATCAATGAGAACACTCGTGAATTAAAATTCACTTCATCAGGCATGCACCAGTATCTTGTGGACAAGGCAGAAAAATTATGAATGAGTGTCCCAAAACTTCATGGCAGGAGTTTTCCAGGTATCTTCTTAAGGTGAGTTTAAAGCTGGTAATCATCTGGCTCTGGGGTATGGTTTAAGGCTTCATCCTGGTAGCATGTGGTTGGAATTTGTTGTTGTTTAGTCGTTAAGTTGTGTCCGACTCTTTGTGACCCTATGGACCAGAGCATGCCAGGCTCTCCTGTCTTCCACTGCCTCCCAGAGTTGGGTCAAATTCATTCTGGTAGCTTCGATGACACTGTCCAACCATTTCGTCCTCCGCCGTCCCCTTCTCCTCTTGCCTTCACATTTTCCCAACATCAGGGTCTTTTCCAGGGAGTCTTCTCTTCTCATGAGAGGTTGGAATGTACCACCAAGCTATTCAGACAAAGATAGCCCAACACTCTAAATAATCCTCTTTTCTCCTCCTACCCCCATTGCCCACTTTTGGAACATGAGTTTCATGTTTGGCTGGGGACTTCTCTTGCATTTGTATTGTGTAAGGAAACCCTATTGATGTTCTCTGCACCTTGCTTTTGTTATGCCCCTAAGATCTAGATGCCAAGAGGGCAAGCTGCCCAAGGTGATTAAATCTTTTCTTAAGCAAAGTATGACTGTAATGTGTGTTATGTGCCATCAGGTCACTTCCAACTTATGATGGCTCTAATAGGGTTTTTATTTAAGTACTGTAATGGTTTTGCCATCCTCCCTTAAGTGGCATTTGAACCCAGGTCTCCTCAATCCTAGTCAATCACTCCATCCACTACACTACATTGGGTTGCACGATTATACTATCCCTGCAGAAAACCTTTGTGATTCTACTGGTTTTTGGTGTTTTTCCCCAAATAGGGTCTTCCAGAAGGAGTAGTGATCTGTGTAAGGCCACAAGCAGATTAGAGCAGGTTGAAAAGGAATAGTCAGACACAGCTGGCAATACGACTTTGTATACTGAGGTCCAAGATAGCCAGATTTTCATTCTGGGATGAGACTTGCTTGTTGCTTCTCGCTCCTAGAGGCCTGTGGCTGAAGCAGTGCTGAAATAACTGTCATGTTTTCCTCAGTTTCCTTTTTTGAGCTGAACTTGCTGAAGTCTTTCAGAGCTTAAAATCTTCCTGAAAGCAGGCTTAGCTGGAATAATATTCTAGCAGGAGTATGTTCCCAGAATCTGGTTTAGCCAGAAAAACTTTATTCGCTCCACTCAAAGTTTCTTGGTTCCATTCCAGCTAGTCCCCATCTTTCCAACACAATCTTAACGAGACTCAGGAAAGATCATTTCTGTCACCCCTAAACCTATATTCAGGGAGCACTTTCTTCAATCTATCATTCCTCATTTTCTTTGAGTTGTGCTTGTGGAAGGACCTTAAGGAAAGATGTATCATGCTCTCCGTTTAGGCACAGCCTAACTGCAGCCTTATGCAAGTGTACTAAGACACAAGGTCCATTGTGTGCAGTGGGGTTTACTCCTGGTGCTTCCAGGCTTTTAGCCTTACTTCAGCTTGACCAAGCCTGGTGCAAAAAAGATATCAAGATGCAGCAAGGCATGCTGGGCAGAAGGAGCCATCAAGGCACTCGCTTGGAAAATATAAATGCTCACCATACTTTTCACCATTAGATGGCAGGAAAGCTCCTGTGTTTTCTCCACGACAACCATCAAACAGGTACCGGTTGCTTGCTTTTATAGCCTTAAAGCAATCTCATGTCAAACTGATGATACTTGGTTCCACTCTTTCCCTTATCCAGAACACAAATAAACATTTTAAAAAATATTAAAAAATCAAAATAGCCAAACTCTACATCATACAGTATATTACCCATAATTTATTTAGCTAAAGCAGATCTTTCTGTTTTCATGTACTCAGAGGGAGTCTTTAAACATGTTTTATGTGTTGCATCACAGGACTCTCCAAAAACTGAGATTGAAAGTCTGAGACTATGTGACCATCATTCACAGAACAACCATGTGCAAATGTATGTGGACTTAAATCTTGCTGGGTTCAATTGAGACTACTCTGTAGTAAATATATTTAAGATTGCAGCCTCAAAGGGCCAAAAGTAACCTGTTTCTGACTTCATCTTCCAAACTTCACGTATTTTACAAAATCATTGGTATATTCTTAAATTTTGTCTTTTCTTCCTGTTACAGAAACTTTAAGCTTATATTCACCATACACAAACAGAGTTTCAAATAAAGACAAGAAGGTACTGAAGGTGACTGAAAAAATCATTCTTTGGAGTGGGCTGCTGAAAATGAGACTAATTTTCTTCTCTTGACTTCTGATTATTTCTACAACTTATTGTAATGGTTGAGGGTACGGGATATCTAAGATAAAATGTCCTCCCTTGGCCCTGCTTGTTAAAACTAATGTCTGTTTCACATTGTCAAAATAGTCATGGCTGACCCTATCATTAGACAGAGTGAGGTAACTGCCTCAAGCAGTCCTCACATGGCCACTCCTCCTGAGCCCTCCGATAATTTCTCTCTCTTGGGGAACGAGTGTGTGGTTTCCTTGTGGCCTGTCCTACTCCCTCTGGTCTAGTCTCTTTTCCTCAGTTTTAGCAGGTGATCATCCCTTTTGGCTAGTGTTGAAGTAACATTCAACAACTCATCTAGTTTGCTTTTGTTATGGAGGGTATGTGGCAGGAGGATATCATATTGTTCTTTGCCTCAAGCAGAAAAATACCTGGGTTCAGTCCTGCAACGGCACTAGACTGGCTATGAATTATCCCGACTTTTCCCAAGTAGAGGCCACCACTACCCCAGAGCATGGGAAGCGTTGTTTTTAGACTACCACTCCCAGAATTCCCCATCCCACATAACTTTTGCCTATTCAGTTTGAATGATTCTTGGAGCTGTAGTCTAAAAAAGTAAAATTTCCACCATCTGGGTTTATGTTTGGGATCCCAGGGCATAGTAACCCACATATAAGTTAAAACTTCAGGGTAGTACATGTGGGGTTATGACATACATGCTGAAATCCTGTTCTGCAGTTCTGCATGTGCAACAGGAACGATGTCATCAGCAATGGCAAATTGCCACTGATAAAAGGCCCCTTTTTAGTGATTTCAGGGCACACACGAGTTTGTCACATTGTGCATGTGTTGCAGGCACCCCCAAAATCACCAAAGGAATTCTTTAATCAGCAACAATTTCCGCTACTGCTGATGTCGTTCTCATTGCATTCCCATGCAGAGCTCCACAACAGGATTTCAGCCACAGAGTACCTGCACTCTCTATCACTCTTAGCCCCATAATGCAGCAATTTATAATGTAAAGTTTTAAACACTTCCTGCCGAAAAACACTTCTTAGCTTGGCTCACTGGTGCCACCTGCAATTGACCACTACTCTTGCCCAAATCTGAAGTTATCAGAACTACTGAATCTCCTAACTCAGCGGGATTACTCCAAAAGTGAGGAAAGCAAAGTTAACATGAAAGAACTATGAAACACAATCAGAATATTTCAGCTATTATTCAAATATATTTCCTTAAAAGTATGGTACACTGAAGACAGTATAGCTTATTTCTGAGTAAGCATATGTGGGATTGCACTGTTAGTTTTCTAACATGACAAATATTGCAGTTTAAAACTATATTAAAGTTCAAGCATATTAAATTTCCCATGCATTGTAAAGCAGAGCAGAGGAATTCTCCATATCCTGGAAAAAGACTCATGTCCCTCCAAAACTTTAGATCATAGAGCTAATTGAAAGATTATGACTCCCCTTTGAAGGCAGCCAAATATACAGCAGTCCTCAACATCTGCAATCTGCTTGCCATGTAGCTCCAGCTGTTTGTGCAGAGGATCCTCCCTCATCTGAAAGGCCTGAGGAAGAAGAGATTCTGAGCCAACAGCTGTGGAATATAATGGAGGGGGGATTCCCCTCAGGTGAGCATTTCTAAACAAAGTTTAACTGTAGGGTAGCAGTTCCATTGTAATGATAGAACATGCTCTCATATGTGAAAATATTGCAGTTCTTTAAAATAATCAGAGTAGATTAAATTTTATTTATATTCTATGACTTTGTTGTTGTGCAAATATACAAAATGGGGAGTGCAATTGCCTTGTAGGCCTAAATCCAGATTTAATCTTGTTAGATTTATGTAGACCTTGATTTATCTGTTGGCTCAGTGGGACTATTTGAGCTGAGACTAGCAATAAGCCATTGAAAGCAATGAAACTTATATAAGTGTGAACTGATCAATCCCATTCATTTCAAGAGTTCCACTCTAGTTGAGAATTATGTATTTTATTTAAAGGCAAGGGTGGGTGATACCTTTATTAGACCACAAACATTCACACACAGAGAAGCTAGCTTTTGACCAGTAGTAGTCTTCATTGGGCTGGACACTAGAAGTCTGTGTATATGATGCAGGAAAAACATAAAAACTCCAAAGGTAAAAGGTAAAGGTAAAGGTTGCCCTTGACATTTAGTCCAGTCGTGTCTGACTCTAGGGCACGGTGCTCATCTCCGTTTCCAAGCCATAGAGCCAGCATTTTGTCCAAAGACAGTTTCACGTGGCCAGACATGGAACACCGTTACCTTCCCACTGAGGTGGTACCTATTATTCTACTCACATTTACATGCTTTTGAACTGCTAGGTTGGCAAGGAGCTGGGACAAGTGACAGGAGCTCACTTCGTTACATGGATTCGATCTTACAACTGCTGGTCTTCTGACCCTGCAGCACAGAGGCTTTTGTGGTTAAACCCACAGTGCCACCACGTCCCCAAAAACTGAGGCCAAATGTGCAGGCCGGCTTCTCTACTTAAAATACATTTCAAATAGGGACTGCGGTCTCAAAGCAGAGGTGCAGGTTTCAAGTGTGAATTGAAATGTCTCCCACTCCTTTTGGTCAAAAGAGCCAACACTCATTCAGAATTACACACACGCACACACACAGAGAGAGAGAGCCCAATACTGAAACACATAAACACATGGTTCCTTTTTGGCTGGAGATGACAGTACATGGAAATGTAATTTGTTGTTATCAGTCATCAAGTTGCAGCCAACATATGACAACCTAATAGAGTTTTCAAAGTATGTGAGACATTTAAGGAGTGGTTTAGCTCATTCTACTGCCCAGTGAATTAGCATGGCTGAGCAGGAATGCGAACTCAGGCTCCTGAATCCTAGTCTGTCATTCTATCCACTACACCGCACTGGCTCTATTGCTAAAACAGACCTGCTTGCAGCTGTCCTGAAATATGTTAGATCAGGCAACATGTGCATGAGATGGAAATCTTCTAGCAGGAGCAATGTGTTTCTCCCCATCAAAGGAATATTTCAACTCTTGTCTGACACCTCCCACCAAGCCCATTAGCAGGCTCTGTACACCCCCAAAGCAGCCAGCCAGTCTCTGAACCCTACAATTAGAGGTAATCAACATTTTATGCTCAGAAACATCTGCAAGATTTGATGATTTCATTCTTTTGTTCATACAAACCCGCTTCCAAATTACAATATATTACAGGACTATAAACAAACTGGAAAATGTTGTTAACTGCTTTCCAGAACTTGTTTTATTTTTTTTAACTGAATTGCACATTTTATAATACCAGCTAGGCTCTAGGTGTGAAAAGAAGGCTACTGAGAGTGGCAGCTACTATATTTACAGATTCCACATTTTGTGTATCAAAAACTAAACCATGAGATACATATCACTGATCTGTTTATTTTTTAAAAAACTTCCCATTTTTTATTTCTCCCCTAAATGCAACTTATACTATTCTATGTCTCCAATTTAGCATTAAATTAGTGCTACATGCTCTTACTTGTTTTTGCTGCAACCAACTAAGTCAGCTACTGTACCTCCTTTGGGTTTCAAATTCTGTAATTTACTAAAAAGGTACCCATGTTTGTAGAAGAGCAGCTAATTCCCCAGAGTGATGCTGTAGTCACTTTCAGCTACCACCTAGATAGCCACTCTTCCCCATTTACTGATTGCTTTCCTCTGCATCATAAGTCACAAAGTATCCTGATCACTAACATTTTAGGGCAAGGAACTTTACTGTTTCTAAATTAGGCTCCAGGTGCTGAACCCACCTGCATGCCTTTCCAGAGCTACGGACCCAATCTTGGAGAAAGTACATTTTTGGACCACAACTTCCAGTGCCCCCCAGTTAACCAGCATAGCATAATGTCTTCAAACACCAGAGAGAGGTGTTCCCTCTTTTCCCCAAGCCCCAACTGTGAGCATCAGACTCTGTCAAAGGTCTTTTCCAGCCTGTCTTTTCAAACTGACACCAGATAGTTCAAGCAAGGTCTTCACTGTGGCAGACCAACCTCCACAGTTTGCTCAGTCCTTTGACTGTGGCAGATATTTGTCTAGCAGGATCTCTTCCTTGTCAGACTTGTCACCCTCCATGCACAGAAGGGTGAAGACACTGGGGATGGAGGGATAGCATAAGCTGGTGACTCCAGTTTTGTGAGGCTGGTGAAACCACTCTGAATTTTAGCCTGAACTTTAGAGCAGCTATCAAAAGTGCTGAACTTTACCACCACCCTCAACTAGGTTCAACACCTTTAATAGCTCTTTTACATTTTAAAAAAATGGGCTTAGCCTTAATTAAAACATGTGAGTCACGGTGACAGGTTTAGGGAGCTGGCAAGCTGCTCAGGGAAACCTGAGGATTTGGTCTGGAAGGCAGTTGCCCGGGGAGAGAAAAGGAAGAAGGAAGGAAGAGAGAGGTTGAGAGAGAGAGGAGGGAGAGAATCTGTGCCCTGGATATGGGACTTGGAAATGTTACTGTTTGGATTACAACTCCCAGAATGCTTACAAGGCCTGGGAAATTTGGAAATTGTAGCCCAAAACAAGTACCATATATACTCGAGTATAAGCTGACCCAAATATAAGCTGAGGCACCCAATTTTTTTTACCACTATGCAAATTATAACTTCTGCCTAGAGCACTGATTTCATTCTAAGCCTGTTCTCATTCTGAGCAGGTGACTGAGAAATTTACCTATGGAAAAATATTTCTTATACTTATTACTGTACTTTTAAAAAGTAATTTCAGGGCAAATCCTACCGAAGATTGCGTACAAAACCAATGCTGCATGGGTTCCCTTAACTCCTATAGGACCATTGCAATTATTGTTGCTGGCAGAAAAGTGTGGGTTGCTTTATGGTAATTAATCACTTTGACATCTTTTTGTAGCACGACAAATGCATCAACTATTTTCTACAGCCGTACTCTTTCCCAGTGAGGTAAAAGATGAATCCCAGGGCTGGCCCCTGCCAGTTTCCTGTTTTAAAAACTTCACGCCTAGTCCCAGGTTGGGTTTGTCTGTCACAAAGGCTTTACTGGCCTCAGTGACAGGAACTTAGGCCAGTACCAAACTGTGAGGAGGACGACGAGGAGGAGGACGATGACAACAACAACAACTGTTTCCAGGGGACTAGTGCAGGAAAACCAGTCTCTTGGGGTGTTGGAAGGCAGTGAGTGGGAACCACTGTTGAAACCACCTAAGCCAATAAAGAGTACTCTTACTAGCAACTTGGAGCCAATAGCATTCTTGGCAGGAGACCCCAAGCTCACTGGCTCCACTGGGAAAAGGAGTGGTGGGCCTCACATATAGGTTGCAGCCTTACCTTTTAGAGGACCTGGACCTGGTCCTTAGCACGATGCAGAAACGGGAGAGGAGGAGCAAGAATAAACTTGCCTCAGTCAGACACGTGGTTTATTGGAAGCAGCAGGTATGACAGTTCCAGGTTAGCTAAGGACCAAGTTGTATCATGAAAAATCACTTCCGACCCTGTACATTTGACACCCAGCCTCTTTACAACCAGACAATGCGCAATTACAGAATTTATTGCCTGAGGTGCTGGCCACACCTCAGCTAAGTCAGCCAGAGTTTTGTGTGTCAGGGCATGTGCGTGTATGTTTACTTTGAAAATTGCTCTTTGTCTGGGATCTTTCAGGAGTCTCCAGATTTACAGCACAATCTTGCACATGTTTATCAGATGCAAATCCCCAGAACCTTCAATGGGGCTCATTCTCATTATACTTTTGGAGTATATCACTAAAAATTTCTTTTGTTAGCCACATTAACTGTACAAAGAGCATTTGATATATGTGGTCAGAAAAAGGCACAATAATGTAAATGAAAGAAGTTCCTGAGTTATTCAGGAGAATCCTTGCTTTGAATTTGGCTTTGCTTGTTCAGTCCCACTGTGTGAAAATTACGGAGATTTATGAACAGTAGATGTCAATTGCACTCATGATGCCAGTGGGCACAGTAGGAGGTACAGTGGTGCCTCGCTTAACGATTTTAATTGGTTCCAAAAAAAACATCGCCATGTGAAAACATTGTTAAGCGAAGCACCATTTCCCATAGAGATGCATTGAAAACTGGATAATCCGTTCCAGTTGGAACGGATTACCATCCTTAAGCGAAAATCCCCATAGGAAAAAACGTTAAGCGAAACCCATTGAAATGCACTGAAGCCTATTTCAATGGGGGGAAAAATTCACAAAAAATTCAAAAAGACTCAGAACAAAGCCAAATTAAGTTAACGAAGGTTTTATTAGGTGCACTAACGATTCCAAACATTTTAAACATTTTTTAAACATTTTAGAATATTTTAAAAATAGCAAAAATGGGGCTGTAAAAAAACGTTAAGCAAAACAAGGGGACCTAAAACTGTCATCGTTAAGTGAAGCATGGTCCTGAAATCGTTAAGCGAAAATTGCCCATAGGGAAAATCGTTAAGTGAAGCACAAGATTGCTCCGAAAAAGCCATCGTTAAGTGAATTTTTCGTTGTACGAAGCAATCGTTAAGTGAGGCACCACTGTACATGTTTTCAGTTGAAAAATATGTTATTAAAAAAAACCAGGCCTGTGGTTGTGCATTGTTTCGTGGTTCTGTTCCTATGCCTTTAACAACATCCTGACACTTAGAACTTGTAACATATGAGATTTTTTTCATAGCATGGAAATAAAAGTGATGAGAAAAGTTAGTGGGGGGAGGGAGTGCTTTATAGCCCACAAAATAGTTGAAGGCACACAGTGGAGCCATTTTTCAATGCTAAAGACATCCAAGTCCAGTCAGCACCTGCAGAGAAGACCCACCTCATACAGTTGTCGTCATTTAGTCATTTAGTCGTGTCCGACTCTTCGTGACCCCATGGACCAGAGCATGCCAGGCCCTCCTGTCTTCCACTGCCTCCCGGAATTGTGTCAAATTCATGTTGGTTGCTTCGATGACACTGTCCAACCATCTCATCCTCTGTCGTCCCCTTCTCCTCTTGCTGTCACACTTTCCTAACATCAAGGTCTTTTCCAAGGAGTCTTCCCTCATACCTCATACAGTATGCCACCTGAAATTCCATCACACCACCTAGAGTGGTCTTAATTGACTAGATAGGCGGGATATAATAATAATAATAATAATAATAATAATAATAATAATAATAATAATAATAATAATAATAATAAGAAGAAGAAGAAGAAGAAGAAGAAGAAGAAGAAGAAGAAGAAGAATAAGAATAAGAATAAGAATAAGAATAAGAATAAGAATAAGAAGAATAAGAAGAAGAAGAAGAAGAAGAAGAAGAAGAAGAAGAAGAAGAAGAAGAAGAAGAAGAAGGTGCTAAAATAAATTAAGAGTTTTCTGTATATCAAGAATCTCTTAAAGATGCATAAATAGTCCCAGTAAAAAGGAAAGGAAAAAAGATGGGAGCCATAGAGGTGGTGAATTGATAAGAGGAGATGAGAAAGAGCAAAAAGAAAGGAAAAAAACTTGCCATCTTTGCAGAGCTATCAAAACTTACACAGACATGTAGACACATGTATATGTGTTTATGTGTGTTATAAAGAAAGGTTCTCATGTGTCATCCGAAGTATAGTTTGTGAGGTGGCACTGATAAGAATCTTACCAACTGCGGGTGGCTCTATTGCATATTAACTGCCAATAACCCTATGATTGATCTAAGTGAATGACTGCCTCAGGTGGCAAATATTGGAGGGCAACAGTGACAGCTCTCTGACTGGTCTTCTTGAGCCCCACAGTTATGCCCCCTGTTGGAGGACAGAACTGTATGTGCCTGTTCTGCACCCATGAAACAGACCAGCTGCCTTGGGCTACGATTGCAGATGCTTATCCCCCTCACCATTGTTGTGAAACTGGACTGAAGTTCCATGCTATTCTTTGCCCCAAGTAATAAAATATTTTGGGCCAGTCCTGCTGGTAACAAAAGTGAAAAGGGGAATGAGAGAGAGGAAGAAAGAGAGTTGGATATGTATATGTTTCGTTTCAAGGGGAGAGTAGAAGAAAATGTATCCTGTTTGGAAAAACCTTTTTAATGGAGCCTTGTAAATCTTGTCTAGACAATGTTCTCAACATTATGCTATAAAAATAATCCTATAAGAGCACAGGTTAAAAAAAATCTTTAATGGGTGTTTTCCATTGCTCTCTTTTGGTGACTGAGCTTTATTGTTACCCTCCATTGCGTGAGTGGTGCCTGATAACAGGATACGTAAAATGTGAGACCAACCAGCATAAAAGCTTTCCTATACAAATACTTTTAAATACTTTAACATATTATAGGCCAACCTTTTTGTTCAAAATATGTTGTGTTGTAATAATTAGCATATTTTAATGTATATATTTACTTATTTGGAAGTAAATAACCAAACCAAATAAACAAACCCTCAAAAAACAAAATGACGGCGACAACCCTTCAGGAGGCCCTGGGTCAAAAGGTACACTAACTGAGCTCTAGCACTAGCCCGCATTGTCTGTAGAAAAGCCAGCTGGGTGTGCAGTTTTATTTTACTTTAACACTCTCTGTGGTAAAATGTCCTCCACTGGGTACTCATCTCCATCCATTTACAGCTGGCATAACAGCTCACTGGCTCAATATGGGTGCTGCTCCAAATGGCATGGCGGCCCCAAATGTGTGTACCCACCAGCTTTCTCTTCAGCCCTCCCCTCACTCTGGGCTTTTTGGTGTGGTGATGCTGGGCCCATCCTGCCATTTGAAGCCAGGCAAGGAGTAGCGTACTAGCGATAGATAGATAGATAGATAGATAGATAGATAGATAGATAGATAGATAGATAGATAGATAGATAGATAGATAGATAGATAGATAGATAGATAGATAGATAGATAGATAGATAGATAGATAGATAGATAGATAGATAGTGTAACATAAGTGTTACTTGCATCAACTATTTTCTACAGCCGTACTCTTTCCCAATGAGGTAAAAGATGAATCCCAGGGCTGGCCCCTCCCAGTTTCCTGTTTTTATTAAAAACTCCAAGCCTGGTCCCAGGTTGGGTTTGTCTGTCACAAAGGCTTTACTAGCCTCAGTGACTGTTGCTGGATATGAGGGTAGAAATGAGATATGTAAAATGACAATTGTATTATTAAATTTTGTCACAAACTTTCAAAGGGCTGATTAGCATAAACATCCAGCAAATTAGAAGGTTAGTTACACAAATCACTTACTCTTCGAGGCGTGAAGACAATTGTTTCTACTCACCAGAGAGTGTCTATTTTAGCTGGAGGCAGAACCAATCTACTTTTACTTCCAATGTACTATTGGAAATAATGTTCATGCTATATACAGTAGGATGGTAAGACAGCCAAGCCTTCCCGGATGACCTGCTTAAAGTGATAAGATTTTAAAAATTCCCTGTCTTTATTTAAGTGAAGAGAAACAGAACTGAGTCTTACTATTTTAATGTAAATTTTCTGTCTATTTTTTTCTATTCTATCTATTTTTTTCATAGGTACTAGTCCATTTATCTTATGTCTATGTGGGGCACTGCTGACAAAACACAGCACATATTACATTGTAGGTGTCAGGCCACATTTGTTCACATGACAGTGGCTTGATGTGCTATCTGGGATGCTATTCCTGATTGTTTGTACGTACCACCCCCCTTTTCCCACCGTTTTTTTCCCTTCTTTTTCTTTTGGTAGAGGGTCTCAACAGCCATGGTGGCCAAGGTTGTGTTTTCTGGAAAACTGCCTATAGAATGCAGTTTCCTCAGGAAATCAGTGGTTTCTATGTAACTCAGAGTGTTGGTGGTATATGGTCTGGGTGTTGAGTCCATACAACTGAAATAACCACTAATTTTTTATTTTACTAATTGCCCTTAGTTCCTATGTTTTTTCAGTTCTATTTGGAAATATATTACAGAGCAGGAAGCAGAGTAGGGGAGAGTCTTTTGAAGCAGTTTTCCCACAAAGCCCACATTGATATTAAATCCTGCATCTATGGTAGGGAGTGAGCCACCCACACTGTCTACCTCACCAATTGTATATGCAGACAGATGAGACAAAAGCAGGACTGTCAAAATGTTCTTTTAACATTCCTGAGGGTCTTTCCATCTTTCTAAGTATGCTGCTGTTTTAAACAGGTAGGGAACATGGAGATAAGCACCAAATATATTTTCCTCTTAGTGTTACTCACCTCTAGAAAGTGTACCTTAACATGGTGAGGGGATCTGAGCGAGTCAGGGATGCTGAGGGAAATGCTGGCAGGATAATAAACTCTATTGTGGCATGTCCCCATTCCTGTTTGTGGACTGGTGTGAATCTAGAATCCTAGCAGGCAGAATGGTCGAAGCTGAGACACTAGAATATGGCACATCCATCCATTTCAGAAACTAATGGCCATATCAACAGAAGAGAGTTAAGTTTCAGAGGTGATGGTGCAAATAAATTCCTGAAGGCCAGGTAATAGTCAGCATCAAGAATGGGAAGAGACAGTGATGGAGGATCCTTCACAGACAACGGCATTATCAGTATTGCTCAGAAAAAGGCATGGTCAACCATTTCTGAATATTTTATATCTCAAAAACCCTCTAACAGGGTTATCATAACTTGGGAACTACCTGACAGCAGATGCAAAAATATCCATGTTATTAAAGTGGGGTCTCGACTTACGAACTTAATCCGTATTGGAAGGTGGTTCTTAGGTCAAAAAGTTCGTAGGTCGAATCTGCATTCCCCATAGGAATGCATTGAAAACCATTTAATCTGTATCTGCTCTTTTCCGTCCATAGAAACTAATGGGAAACTGCTATTCCGCCTTCTGCCACTAGAGGGGGATATTTTTTTATTTATTTATTTATTTATTTATTTATTTTATTTCTATCCCGCCTATCTGGTCGTACTAGACCACTCTAGGCGGCTTACAACAAACAACAACAACATAATTTTAAAACATTACAATTTAAGAAAGATAGAAATTAAAAAGATATAGAGAGAAAATCGTCAGGAGTTTTCTGTTGGAAAGGCCCGCTTATACAACAGCGTTTTTAGTTGTTTCTTGAACATGCCCAGCGAGGGAGCCGCGCGAATCTCAGGAGGTAAGTTGTTCCAGAGGCGAGGAGCCACCGCCGAGAAGGCCCTATTTCTGGTCTTTTCCTTCCAGGCCTCTCTCGGCGTTAGGCTCCTCAGCCTCACCTCCTGGCTTGCACGAGTGACACGGGTAGATCTTGGTGGGAGAAGGCGTTTCCCTTAGGTTCAGGAAAGGAGGAGGAAGGCAGGGAACAGTTTGCAAAGCACTTTAGAATCTTTTTTTTCAACGAAGCCCATTTTAAATCATGTTTTAAAGCATGTTGTGCTGATTTTTTTCAGCACAAAGACACACAGGCAGGCTTTTAAGGTGCTGAGCAAGCCTCCCCAAGCCTCTTCAGAGCCAGCCCATCAGCTGATAGGCGGGGAGAGGAGGGTGCAGGAGGGGGGGAAAGCACAAAATGGCTGCCAGGCTCCCTTCTGGGTTTGGCTTTTAGCTGTTTCCTGCTCTTTTTCCTGCTGTTTGGGGGCTACCAAGGCCTGGTAAGTGACTTTCTTCTATTTATTTTTATGTTTCTGACCCTTTTTCCCCTCCAGAAGCCTCTAAGGGAGGGAGGGGGCCTTTTTTCCTGTTCCTAACTGGAATCCTTATTTCCCCTATAGGGCGGGTTCCTAAGTTGAATTGTTCGCAAGTAGGGTCATTCGTAAGTTGAGACCCCACTGTACTTTTTTAAGATTTGGGACATTAAAATCTGTGTTTATTCACCTGAGTCTCATCCAGGCTGTAATGGCATATCTGGGCAATGTGACTTTTTCCTATGAATTTGGTTTCTTATCACAGCCATATAGTGCATGTTGATTCTTCATTCCATAGAAAGCCATAGTAAAGATACGATTCTTTTTGTCCTCCAGAATAGAGTTCTTTTCTTTCTTTGTGATCTGAATGAGATCCATACAGATAAGAGAGAAGTACTGACACATTCCACCTGACAACCCAGCTACCATACCCTCTCAGTGCCTACTCCAACTTTGCCTCCCCTCACAACCTTTTTCTTTTCACAAAGTTAAAGACCATGTTTGGGGCAGACTAGTGCTTACAGACTTTCCTCAAAGCCAACAACAACTTTTTATATTATACAGTACTGGATCCTTCAGTTATTTTAGCAAAGCTCTGTGGTTAAGAATGTATGGGCAATTTTACTTGTTTGTTTTTCAAACATTTGTGGCTGTTTTGTATCCTTGGTTTTTGTATGAAAAGAAAGCAACCTCATGAAAGTCTTCATTTTACTTAAGAAACTACATATCTATCTACTTATTTTTTAAATCAAACATGTGACTGAGAGGTCAGATCCTTGACTAGTATAAAAGGAGTTGGGCTCAAATGGAGTCACATGGATTTCCATTAGCAAACACTCTGCCTTGTTGCAATTAAGCTAATAGAATCAGAGAATCACTAATAGACTCTTAGGTAATCTTGGCTGTCCCAAGGGGCCAGAGCTTTTTCCGCTTTGTCCTTCCACCAGCTTAATTTCAAGCAGTTTCAGACATCAGCATTCTGATCTGCTAGTACTCCCCCCCCCCTTTGATTAAGGCCCTTTAGAGTGAATAATTTATGCCTTGTTGTATTTAAAGACTGTGAAAACTAAAATCTCCCCTAGTACCTATTCATTGAATTCACAGAGTACAAGCTTAGTATCAGCAGCTAGAGTGCTTATGTGCCTTCCACTCTACCCTCCTCCCTCTAGAGACCTGATGGCAGCATCCTCCCTGGGGGAAGCCAAAGGGGTTATTATGGACCAGATGACAGCCTTGAGCCAACGGTTACAGTCTAGCTGTTTAACATTGTAGGGTACCCATTGACAATCTTCAAGCATCTATTTTGGTTCTCATGCAGGTTGTAATCATGTTGCTTGCTGGGGAGGCACTCCCATTCCTGCCTTTAATCTATGTCTGGTGCCATCTGGAAAAATCCACAGAGGCCAAGCTAAACAACACCAAACTCATTTCCTTGTGTGCTACAGGGAGAACCATGGATTATACTAACATTCCTTTAGAGGCGAGGAAGTGTTATATTAATGGTTGAAAACCACCACCCCATTTGTTCTGAACCAGGGGGAAAAAGAAAAGAAAAATAATTACAATTGTTTTAGGTGACATGATAGTACTGAGTTTTCCAATAATCAAACAACAACAACAACAACAACAACAACAACAACAACAACAACAACAACAACAACAACAACAACAACAACAACAACAACAACAACAACAAAAATCTGGCTGGCCTGCTCCTGTGCCTTTAAGCGCAGTTTCATGAGCTAAAACCATCATTCCTTTGTAGCACAGAGAAGATAAGCAGGAACAGCTTTAGTATTAGGCAGAATGAAGCAACTGCCTTAGGTGACAGATGCTGGGCAGGAGCAGTAATGGTAGTCCCACAGCATAACCATTTATCTTGAGCTGGCTCAGCCACTCCCCTCTATTTGAAGAACATATGTCACAAGGCCTGTCCTGCATCCTTAAACTAGTCTGCTTTTCTCAGGTATGGTGGTGTGATGTTTTGCAGGCGACAAGTGCAAGAGGCTGCACCATCAAGCCCAGTCTGCTTCTGCAAGTTGAGCTCCAGATCTCTAAAGTCCAAGCTAAGTTCTGTCCAGTAAGCCAGTGGTTCCAAATTCTGGGCAATCCAGGTGTTTTTGGATGGCAACTCCCAGAAACCCTGGTCAACACAGCTGGCTGTAAAGGCTTCTGAGAATTGCAGTCCAAGAACGCCTGGGTTACCCAAGGTTGGGAATCACTGCAGTAAGCCATTCACCTTGTCCATTTGGAAGCAGGCAGAAGCACAGTCAACAAACAGTCCAAATCACAAGTTCTTTCACAGATATAAAGCAGGCAGAAATGTCACCTGATGTAAGTCACTTAAGACTTTGGTCTACAGCACTATTTATTTCATAACTGGCACTAGGAAATAAAGATACGTTTGCTTTACAAAACAAGGTGTTTTTATTTTTAGAACAGATTTAATTGTTGTTGGAATAACACAAATAGGTTAGTAATATTTCAGGCAGCCTCTTATGTACCTAAGCCATTACCTAACTTTTTACACTTATCAAGTCCTAATTATCTCCTTACTCATCTCACTTTGTCACAAGTCTCACCAATTACAGCTAGCTCTATCTCATATCATAAGCATCCCCAACCTAAGCTCTGTCTCCTATGCATCTTGTAATCCCTTCTGATAGTCTTATTTCTATTCCAGCCTTTATCTTATCTAACCCTACCCCCTCCCTCTCTCTCCTTCTCTCCCTCCCTCTTTGCTGAAGAAAGCAGCCAATGGAGAGCAAGCTCAAGGAAGGCACATTATTTCTTCCTCCTCCTGTCATAACTGACCTGCCTGTCACTCTCCTAGCTCTCAGCTGTCGCTCAACCCCTTCATTCCATTACACAAGCAGCTCACTTACCCACACATATATGTGTTATCCACAAACAGTAGGGGACTGAAACTGTAACACTAGGTTGCCAGTTTGAGAGTATCCCATTCTCTTAAATTTCAGATCCAAAATATGACCCAGAGAAGTCCTGCGTATCAAAGTCAAAACCTGAAATGACAACTATAATTTTATATCAACTGCTAGTCACATAAGTTGAACCTGCTATTAAATGACCAAGCACAGGGCTAGTTAAAAAAATATTGGCAGCCCTAGGCAATACTGACAGTCAATTATGATAATTATAAGAGCAGAATATTTTCTATGTTTTCATTATGACACTGTTAATTTGGAAAGCTTGATAAAGTACATTCTGGAATGTAATAAGCTGTAAGATGAAAATGCAACTTTATGCATGTCTACATTTAATAATTTCCAGTGTGGTATAGTGGATTTCCAGTGTGGAAATCCACTACACCACACTGGAACAGATGTAGTGTCCACTCTGTCTCTGTGGACGGAGTGTTGGACTAAGGAGAATAGGGTTTGAATCTCCACTCAGCCATGGAAACGGACTGGAAGAGTGGAATTTGTAAAACCACTACTTAAATATCTCATTTACCTTGAAAGCCCTATTAAGGCTGCTATACGGCACAAAATACAAAACACACTCTTAATAAGACTCACTAAATCCAAAGGCAGTGCCCACTAGGACTCAGGATACCTGGGTTTGAATCTCATTTGGCCATGGAAATTCACTGGGGGCTGGTTGGAAAGGGTAAAATAATTTTTTTACATATTTCAGTCACCTTGAAACTCATATTGGGGTCACTATTTCAGTTTCAACTTCATGACACATAACACAACAAATCTGATGGGACTTACTCCTAGGCAAGTATGTAAAACACTGCATCCTAAAACTAATAGTGTACATACTTGATCATATAATTACTTTTTATAAAATCTACTAAGAGTGCAATCCTATGCATTCTTACTTGGATGTAAGGCTGGTGATTAAAAGGACAGTGGAAAACCCAGTGAAATTTTTGAAAGGCAAAATAAATAACAAAACTGTAAAGCCTTTGAGGAGTTTTAGGTTTATTCAAGGTGAGATGTAATTCTTCAAAGAAGAGAGAATCATTGCCTATAATCTTGTGGAGCTTTATGTAAGGACTGGAGGTATTCCCCCATTTGCTTTGAAGATAACAGTTTTATAACTTGTTTAGAGAAGGAAATGACTTTTTCAGCAACCACATGTCAATTGCTTCTCAAATTCATGTTAAGGTTTGCTATTGTGTGAGAGATTCCTTTTCAGAATAACAGGACATCAAAACAAAACTCTCAACTGATGGGCCAGCTCAATCTCATTCCTTTTTATTAGAATATATTCTCATCCACATTAATTATAATGTTGCAGCATGCCCAGTTATGTTGATGCAGCATGTAATTTTACTGGAATTTTATTAGAATTATAGAATGAATTAGAGTTCCTTGGTGGAAAAATTACCTTCAATTGCTCTTTTTGCTCTTTTGCTTTGTGTCTTTCCTTCTCCCTCTCTCTGTAAGTTCTAATAAAATGGGGCAGTTTTATTATTTCATTAAAACAATGAAGACTCTAGGAGCCCCTTGAAGACTAATAATTTTTATTTGACCTAAGCTTTCATGGACTCCAGCCCACTTCATCAGATGCTGTGTCTGTTGCAGTAAGCTGCAGTCCACAAAAGCTTATGTCACATAAAAATTATTAGTCTTTAAGGTGCCACAAGACTCTTCATTATTTACAGTGGACCCTTGACTTACAGATGGCTTGACTTACAGACTTTTTGAGTTACAGACTTCTCTGGCTGCAAAATTTAGGTTTGACTTGCAGCCTGAGATTTGACTTAGAGACCAGAAAAAAACCAAAATGGAACAAAAACGGCCTGTTACGGGATTAATCGGTTTTCAATGCACTGTAGGTCAATGGAGACTTGACCTACAGATTTTTTGACTTGAGAACCGCCTTCCAATACGGATTAAGTTCTCAAGTCAAGACCCCACTGTAGCTGGAACAGTTTCACATGGCTACATCCTGGATATTTTATCAAGATTTCTTTAATATGTTTTCATTGATTTGAAGCCAGAGACCCTTTCCTCCATGAAATTAGAATGATGGGAACAGTGTGGCTGAGCCCCTTTTCCAACCCACTGCAAACCATAACACTTGATCACACACGGCTCCAAAGGGCCTCCATCCACCTAGAACCCAAGGGATGCAGGGGAGTTGCAGTCAACAGAAATGCAGATACCTCTTCCTGATACCTGCACATCATTACTTTCTCTCAATCAGAAATTGCAGATGAGAAAGTGAAAGAGGTGAGGGCATCTGGATCTTCAGGTACTGCCCATCTGCTATTGCCAGGACCCCTCACCATGGATTATGCCAGCTAGGGTTGTTGGGACTTGCAGTTCAAAAACATCTGGAGGCACAGAGACTCCTCTTCCCCTTCCCAAGCCCCTGGCTTCACTCAGCTTTCAAAGATTTGAACAGTGAGAGGAATGCAAAATGGCAAGCAAAGAGCCCCATTGTGATTGGGTTCTTTACTCTCTCTGGGTGACTCCTCTGTTTCTGCGGGGAAATAAGAAGGGAGACATCTTGATAACCTTTAAACTGTCATTTTTATTGTTATCACCCACTTCCTCCAGCACGTTACTTATGGGATGGAAGAGTTTTAATTCAGGCAACAAGCCACAACTAACAGAACCAAAACTTTTTCCATAGTCCCAAGCACTCAGCGGTGAATTCTCCCATGCCATTCCCTATAATCTGGCCTCTGAGGAGGAGTGCTTCTCAGGGCGCAGATCGTCCCACAGCATGCATGGTGAATCCAGCCTCTTTCGTCAGGACGGTCATAGAACCGGTTATGAACAATCTCAGCTTCTCTTTGAAATTCCAGCTCGCGCGGTGCCACATTTAGAGTCCATTCTTTAGTCATGAATTGTGTAGGTTTCGTCGCATCTGGCTTAGGTTCCGGTAATAATCCCCTTGCCTTCAGTTTTGGGAAATCCTTTAGAAGTCCCTGGGTTCTTATATTCTCAGTCTCCCTTCTCTGCCCTTCTATCCTCTTTCTCTTGTAATCTGCTACCACTAAACTGAACCAACGCACAGCTTCTTCATTTATATCCTCCTCCCACACTGTCAACTCTTGCTCCACCCCATCTCCCCCTTTACCCTCTTCTACCAAGCAAACTTCTATCTTTCCCGCCTTTTCTTTTGATTCGACTTCTCCCGCCTCTTTAGTAACTGTCAAACCTTCTCCCCCTTGTTTCCCTTCACTTTTCTCACTTATACACACTCCTCCTTCACACCCATTTCACTGGCAGTTGTTTGGTAGCGAGCTCATCCCACCCAAGGTGGTACTTACAATGGAGGAGAGGAGTATTTATCTATTGTCAAAGGAGAATACACAAAAGAATCAATGTAATATAGTAGTACAAACTTGGGTCAGTCACTGTATCTCAGCCAAACTTACCTCATAGGGTTGTTGTGAGAAGAAACATGGAATGGAGGGTCACATACACCATTTTTAGCTGCTTGGAAGAAAAATGGGAAATACAGCAGGAGGAGGAAGAGGAGAAATAATGCTTGCATGCCCACACATTTAGTCGTATTCTTAATATAAACAGAACAGCATATATTTGTGTATTTAAAAAGAAAAAAAGCTTTACCTGAGCATGAGTTGCTAAGCATATACATCATTACAGATGCTGATTTTATTAGTTTTACTTCAAATATAAATTATTCATTTCTGCAGCAGCACAGTGTTATCTCAAAGCAAATGTGTTTACCTTCAGGTCACAGAATGAAGTTCCATGTTATTTTTGCAGTGGTGATATAAGAGAGTTGGTCATGTAGAAACATACATTATCAGTGTGTTTCTGTTTGAACAGGATGGGGAACCAGACTAGTCTAAGTATCAAGTAGGTGAAAGCAATTGTAATCTGTTGAGTTTTTGGTGGGGGAAGAAGAGAAACAGTAACTGGGTGATTCACAATTGAAGAAATTTATGTACAATAGCTGTTGAAGGATGGTTTGGAGGCATCCGTTGATCTGCTATTATCATCAACTGTAGCCAACATAGTTAAGGGTGAGGGAACATAGGATTTTCAGTTGAGCCAAAAAGGTGATTTGTTCTCCAACCACTAAGTTTAAAATTAATGTAGTAAAGTAGGCTCCATATAGCCAGGGAGGGGAGACTTGAGTAACCCATAAAATTAATGGTAGCAACAAACAAGTGGACTACAACTCTGTTCTGCTCCCATGGGTTGTAGAAAAATAGCAAACCCATGAGGAATTCTTTCAATGCTTCTTTAAGACTTCCATTAGAATACATTCCACACCTGATCATTAAGGGTACCCCAAAGGCAATGTTCTGTACTTTCAATATTTGTCTTTAACTCAGAGGCAATCTTTCTCCTCTGTTTTATTCATCACCAAAGCTAATCCAGTATTTGCTCGCATACCTTGCCCTTCTTCTGTTGCTTCCTTAGCCTTGGGATATTTGGTTTCATTTTCTGCAGGGCTATGTGGCTTCCTTTTAGTAAAGCCTCTGAGAATTTCACCACGTTTTTTGGCCACTTTCTGAGTGATGGAAAGGACACGTGAATTGGCAGACCTGTGTCTTGAAAATGTGGCCCTGGTTTGATTGTATTTGAAGTCAGGAATGAGCATGATTTAAAACCTCACAGTAAGGTGGGCCCTTCCAAAACACGGGGGTGGTGGTGGACCCCCTAAAGAAGAGACCTTCCATTTGGTGCTGATGATTTATTTGCTGAACTATGCATCTCAGGATTTTGTAGGAAAGAGCCACAGCAGTTAAAGTGGTATCAACCTCCTAGAACTGCATGGTGCAGATCCAGCCTGCATCTTACCTTCTGTACAAATTCCTCACAATACACTTAGTTCTTACTGCACAGAAGCCATCCTGGGTACACCCTTGCATTTGGCCTTGCATTTCCTCAGCACCAGCACTTGTTAACATGTGTGAGGACAGTAACAGCAGCACAGGCCACTCCTGTTGGTGGGCTGCCTCACTTTCACTCAGAACCTGAAGAATTTCACATGGTGAATTCCCCAGTAGAGGGATGCTCACCTAGCCAAACAAGCACCACAGCTCCCTGCACAGAAGGGACCCAGGGCACAAGAGCAGAGAGCCCAGACATAGGACCCAGAGGGGGAGGCACAAGCAGGAAGCCAGGGCTGGGAGAAGCAAGCCCTGGAGGGGGGGGAAGGCCCTTAGGAGTTGGTGTATATAAGAGAGGCTCTGGAAGCGGAGCTCTAGACCCCCTTCAGGAGAGGAGAAAAAATGGTGAAGCAGGGGGAACAGAAGGGGGGAACCGTTACCCAATGTCCTGATGGAGTAGATGGAAGAAGAACTGGAACCGTGTTTCCTAACCTGGGGTTCGTGGGCAGAAAAAGATTCCCCTGAGGAGCCTGAAACACTTTGTAAATATATTTACAAAGAAGACCCCTGCACTGGAGTACTGGTACAGTTGTGGGTGCCCAAATAGGATGCTGAGAAACACCTCAACCTGGCCAGCACCTCCTTGTCCATCTTATTGGGGAGGAGAGTGAAAGCATGAGGGGGAAACCACTACACCCCGGGCAACCCAGACCCAGGGAACTGGCAGGAACTCAGCTCCCACACTGATAGAGAGAATGTTAGTGGTAATGCCAGTGTCAGCTCCCCAAGAACCAGAGAGAAAGAAGGAAAAGGGACTGTCATCATTGTCCTTGTCACAGTAAACAAGACTGAGCTAACTTTCCTCCTGGTGGTGTTAACTGGTAGAGTTACTGGACTCAAAGAAAGACTTACCAGAGAAAGTCTTATGGGAAATTAAGGAAATTCTCCTGGGAAAGTCAAATGACCATTTGTATATAACCCCTGTTCCTGTTGTAATAAAATCTGTTTGTGCTCAGTCTTCTTTGTCCTTGTACATATATCAAGGAATGAACAAGTAGCTCCTGTGGACCCAACTAGGGCCATTGGACTTACAGTACAAAGTGCCATAAAGTTAGGAAACCCTAGCTCAATAAATGGAGAGAACCATTTCACCTGAAAAACCCAGTTTCCCATTTCTCATGCATAAGTCTTGATAAAGAACAAGTTCCGCCTGGTTCACCTGTTTGTTCTCAAATAAAGGGCGACTGCATTGTCCATGTGCTCAGCGATTTGCATTGGACTGGGCACAGATGAATTTGAATTAAGGCCTGGTGACAATACAAGTAAAATTCAATGTAGGGAAGCCCACTGTGAATTTGTCTCCTTTGAGTGGAGAGCTGGAGTTTTTTGTTGTTGTTGTTGCTCAGTCAGCAGTGCTTGTTTAAATTTGTTTTGTTTAGGTTGACACTGCTTTTGTCCACTCTCTGCCTGCTAGGATAGCCTAATCATACAGGTATTCTGACAGGGGTGTTAGTGTCCTTCAATCAAGTGTTCCTGTCTCCAAAATTGTTGTTGGTTTGTCCTAATGCAAGCTTTTGCTGATGGTACTAATCTTACTATACTTGTTGTAAAGGATTTATATGTCTTCCCAAAAATGGTGCCTCTCACTACAGAGATGATCTCATACACAGTCTTTTGTGCTTCATAAAGGATTGTTCTGACCATAGACTGGACGCTTCACATAGAAAGGGTGCCTTTTACTGTATTTTCGCTCAAACATTTGAGTTAACACTGTGCAGAATGGTTGTTGTGGGTTTTTCGGGCTCTTTGGCCGTGTTCTGAAGGTTGTTCTTCTTGACGTTTCACCAGTCTCTGTGGCTGGCATCTTCAGAGCACTGGAGTAGGAACTCTGTCCATGCTCTGTTGGTGTTTGTTGGATAGTATTTATAGCTGTGGGAATGGCTTTTTGTCTTTTTTAGGAGATAGGGTGATTAGCATGTTTTTGTTTTGATGAGGGAGGGGGAGAGGGGGAGAGAAAGAGATTATCTGTCACTGTGGTTGATGGGTGTCGTTAGCTGGTCTTTTTTGTTGTGAAATGGTCTCTGGCCCTTGTGGCTAAGAGTTCATTGACCTTTTGCAGGTTGTATTTTTCAGAATGGGGCACCAGGTCGGTTTAGTTTCCGGCATTCTTCTTTCCTGTTGAAGTTTTATTTATGTTTATGGAATTCAATGGCTTCCCTGTGCAGTCTAACATACAGATTGCTGGTGTTGTCCAGTCATTCAGTATTTTGAAATAGAATTTCATGTCCAGCTTGTTTTAGGGCATGTTCAGCTACTGCTGATTTTTTCCAGTTGTTTTAATCTGCAGTGTCTCTCATGTTCTTTGATTCTGGTGTGAATGTGCATTTCTGCTTTGCAGAATGGCTGCTATGGCCATTTCTGTGTGTGTGTGTGTGTGTCTAGATGTATGCATATGTGACTGCTTGAGAGCCAGAGGTCTGTAGCAATGTAAATATTGCCTGTGCCATGTTAAGACTTTTAATGAGGAAAAATTTCAGTAAAAGTTCTTATCTGCTGTACTGCTCCAATGTGAACTTGCTCATCTAATTGTTATTGTGTTAGCAACAACATCAGGAAGGCCCGAGTTTTGTTAAAACTGTTCTGTAGCTGTAGAAATATACTAAGTTCTAAGGGTTTTTTTTTTGGGGGGGGGTTGGTGCAAGGTCTAAGCTGTTGAAGCCCCTGGGTCCTTTGGCTATTCCTCTTTACTTGTGCTTATTCCTGGCTTACTAAGGTAGTCATTAATCCTAGTAACTCAGTTGGCCAAAAAATAAGCCACCCTGCAGAGTAGAAACAAGCACTCAACTCTGTAGCTGACCAAAGTGTTAAGATTAGATTTAGGACGACCTCCAACCTACACTCCCAATAAACACACCAAATGAGGAGAATATTTTATTTCACTTAACGGATAGAGAAAAGTCAGATTAAGGAATGAAAAATATTCTTGGAGACATTAATAAATAAACAGATAATGGAAATAATTAAAATCATTATTATTTTAACAACGGTAAAAGGGAAAATCATAGAAACTACCTAGCCTAAGGTAAATGCTAAGAACACAGGCATCTGGTGCATGTGTCTGGTCTCTGGGTGTCTGTGAATTTCGTTGTATGTGTATATACTTACAATGACAATAAATTATTATTATTATTATTATTATTATTATTATTATTATTATTATTATTATTATTATTATTATTATTATTATTATTATTATTATTATTATTATTATTATCTCACAGCAGCAGTAGACAGAATTCTCAGCTTACACAAAATGCAACTTCAACCAGCATAAGGATACATTGACCTCCAAAGATGTGAGGGTAATTGTAATTGTGCCCTGTTCTTCTTATACACGTTAACACTTAGTAACAGTGATGTCTGTAAGAGTGATCAGGCAAAATGAATCAAGTTCCACCAGCATCTTCTTGAATGCTGGAAGAGGTGCAGATCTTTCTGAGAAGGCAGCTGGAGTTAATTGGCAATTAGACTCTTTACACCTGGGCTCATGGTCACACTGACCTTGGCCAATGCTCTGAAAGATAACATAGGTGTTCTCCTGGAAAGAGCCTTTCTTTAGCTGACACTAAAGTCCAATCCTCCCAACAATTAGGCCCTTGACCTAAGGCGGAAATGGTTAGGTTCAGCACTTCTTCACAATGGCATCGCATTAAAAATGGCTTTTCCTATGTTTTATACCTGGAATCATGACGCATTCTGGAAATAACCACAGTGAAGGATTAACAAGAGGACACACAGATCTTCTGTAAGCATAATCAGCCCTGCACATCTGTTTAAAAATAATCAGACATGCAAAAGGAATAATACCTTTTGCATTGCCCTACATGAGAGTTTTGCACTGAACTTTTCTCTCTTTTTATGAATCTCTGGGCATACTCTGTAGCTCCCATTTTGGAATTTGCTTTAAACAAGAAACCCAGCCTGCACATCTTGCTGTGGATTTCTGGAACTTTAATGTTTTTTCTCCCTCCCCCCGCCCCCAGCTCTTTTCCAAGCTTGAGGGACACCTGCAGAATTGAAAGCTAGCTTCTGATTTTGATATTTTAATGTAGTGAAGGTGTCCCCCCCCACACACACACCCTTGTTTTTGGCTCCACTATAGCAGCGAGTGAGTGGCAATGCTCACCCACGAACCATGCAGATACTGAGCCACTGCTCTTCAAATAGGAAGCAGAAGACTTTTATGCAAAGAATTAAATGCAAGCTTGGCACTCTCCCCCCAATTGTTTGGATAAACTCTTGAGGCCTTTAGGCAGTGATGGTTCCTCCATGAGGCAGGCAGCAGCAGATCTCTGCATTAGGTAATCTACCTTTCTATACAACAGAACCAGTTTATTGAAAAAGGCCTGGGTGTTTGAAGAGATCGTTTACTATGGATATGCACACACAAATGGAGCAGTTTCACATATCAGTTTGGTTCACAGCCAGGCACCTGCTCTTGGAAATTCCCAATCTGCACTGGGAACTGTGATACTATCTCCTGACAATTAAGAGAACAATTAAGAGTGCACACACCTCTCAGAACAACCGGCCTGTTTCTTTAATGGGAATCCCTGGGAGTTTCCCCCATAAGTTAAGCATATTGTACTTGATCCGTTTTACGTTTTCGCCATGCTGCCCTCTTGTTGTGACCCATGTATTTTAATTTCTGAAGCTTTATTTTCACATCTCTTGGACTCAGAATGTTGCAGCCTCTGTGTGGAATGTGACCCATTGGTAGTGTTTTTCTGAGAATAAAGATGGAAAATAAACTGCTTTGAAAAGGACAAGAATCCAGTAATAAGGAGGCTTAAATCAAACTGCTGGCCCCAATTAAAAGTAGAACCGTTGAATCAACAACTGAACAGTAAGCAATAGTCCCATAAATCCCTTGACTGAACGGGTCTACTCAGGTTGCCACTAACAATTTGATTTAGGCCTGAACACTTGTACAGGAAAAAGTGCGGCACCTTTTGGATATAGAAAGCCTCCTGGGAAACAGACCAATGCCCGATTTTAAAGAAACATAAATCCTAACCTTGCTTTTTAAAATTCCTTTCACTAATCCAATGGCCAAATTATAATCTCATCTGCCAAATGACATTATTTTTGGTCATATTTTATCTATATTTGTCAGTGGAAAACCTGTGAGTTCTCTGATGCTGAGAGAGGGCCAGCAGAACTGCAAGATGAAACTGATACTTGACTGGAAATTGTGAGAAATGTGATCAGCAATGAAACTCTACATAACTGAGGAACTGCCAAGCCCCCAACTCACTTTCTGTCCAAATATAAGGGCAGCCCCCTCTCCTTGAAGGCCTCCTAGCATGGAAGACTTTTGGGCTGGCCTCTTAAAAGGGCAGTGAGGGGTGCCATTCCTATTACCACAGTAAGATACAGAAATCAGCAAAGTTATATTTTACATTAAGTAAAAATGAACTTCATTTGAACATAGGAGCCTTGGGCTGTAATAAAATGGCTGGAGAATAATGTATCTGCAATATATAGGGAGGCATGTTAATATCCATGTTACTCTGTTTGTTCCCATGGATCCCTGTATTCTCACTTACAGGAATAGAAAATCCCAGGATAATACAATCACACTTGCTAATCAGTTCTATATTCAAGCAATGTACATGTACCATTTGTATTGGCTCTTGCCTTTCCATTGGACTATTTCAGTGACATGGAGAGGGGGGATTTGCTGGTTGGGTAACAGCCTATCCTCCATATTATTTTACCCAGGCTTTGTGCCCTGGAGAGGACACTCCAGCTTCACATACAGTGTCAAAACACTAGATGCTGTTCCAAGTCCTCCATACAGAGCACGTTACCATAGTCTCTCAAGACTGAAGGATGCCTATGATGAACATTTGAACATTGGAACTGATCAGATCCAAAAACAATACATGCAGGGAGAGCTATTTGCCTTAAGAAACTGGTCACCCCAATCAATTGCTAGACATGTGGGTTAATGCAGCCACCTTGTCTTCTACTTTCAGCAGGCTTGAGCTGTGATGCTATTTTTTAAAAAAAAAATGGGGTGGTCTTAGGGGAGCCCCACTGTTTTCCTTCTCTCTCTGTTCAGGCCACTGTCATTTGTTTTTGAATGACAAACTTTTACATATGATGGTGCAAGCTTGCAAAAACTATTCAGGGCAGGATGGGAAGCCTAAAGGCTAATTGCCAGATAACGATGCAGGTGGTTTATTTATGTATGCAAGCATAAGACAATGGCCCAATAAAAGATATTATCAGGTACCCATTGCAACAACAACAGCAGTCTGTAGCAGGATGTTGAAATAGTCTTCTTCCATCATCAGCCTCACCCTGCTTCCTTATTTTTCAACATTTGCTATTTGGATCAGAGAACATCAATAACACACTCTTTCCTCACCCTTCAGCACAGACATTCTCTATAACAGGGATGGGCAACTGCGGTCCATCAGACGGTATGAGTCTGCAATTCCTCTGATATTCCACCTTTCCAAATGTTGCTGAATTGCAGCTTTCCTGATCCTTCCCCATTTCCTCTTCTGGCAAGGGCAGATGAGAGCTGAAGCCCAGCGGGCAGCTGGAGGGACATGGTTGCCCACTCAAATTACACAAAATTGCAGGTTTACAAGGTACACTTAATAAGATAAGGGCAAAATATTCTGCATCTGCATGTCTCTGTGAATGCAAATTTCTGCCCCAGCTTCAGTGATCCTGAGATAACTGTGCCGCCAATTTGCATGATGTTTTGCTGTGAGGTAAGAGCTAGACCTAAGACATAGAATAAATGTAGGCTGGTACACAACTCTCACCGGACTATGTTAATATTTGGGTATGATAGGCATCCTTCAGTGTCGAGAGATTATGGTAATGTGCTCTGTATGGAGGACTTTGACGCTGTATGTGAAGCTGGAGTGTCCTCTCCAGAGCACAAAGCCTGGGTAGAATAATATGGAGGATAGGCTGTTACCCAAGCAGCAAATCCCCCTCTCCACATCAATGAAATAGTCCAATGTAAAGGCAAGAGCCAATACAACTTGTTCCAGCGATGTTGCAGAAGTTGCCAGAATGACACAAACTGCCTCTGGGACTCTGGCTCCAGATTTTGCCAAAAGGTTTACTCCTGAAGCCTTTTCCATCAGTGGATATAGCCACAAGGCAGTGGAGGTTTGGAATCAGAGTTTTCCTTCTCCTAGATGGGCTGCCTTCCAAGGCTGATGAGTCCCACCTACCTGGGCTGCTCCCTTGCTGCATGGATGGTGGTGGCGCCTCCTCCTTCTCCTCATGGCATGGGGGTTTGCGATCAGAGCTTCCTTCTCCTAGATGGGCTGTGGTATACACACCACAGATTCAGAGAGAGAGCACTCTAGTTCTGTGCCTCATCCCCACTCCAGAGTCTGGATGTGCCAATCGTCTGATAGCCTAAGACAGCTCCTCACATTTCCTGTGCTAGGTGCTGAGGGAAATAACTACTCTTAATCACCACAGTCAAAGTTAGAGGTGGGGAAAACTTATGCTCTTGAACTAGAATTCCTAGAATTTCGCAGCCACCATCACCATTGACTTTGTTGACCAGGGCACTCTGGGGTAGTCTGCAAAGGGAAATTTCTCCATGCCTGCCCAATTTTCTCAACTCATGCATTGGCATATTACATGTACTTTGGAGAAAACTGATAACTGACAAACTTAAGAAAAGAACCACCTGGTGCCAAGCAGGGGGAAAAACTATGCCAAAAATATCAATACCAGGGATAATATTTGTTTATTCAGAGACTAGAAAAAGAGGTGCTGGAATATAATTCTGTATTCAGGAGGTGTTAGATGAGGGAGACATGGGATTTTAGGGGAAACTAGATGGAAAGGAAGAACCCGTGAGCTACTGCCTGCATCAACATAGAGTTAGCACAAGACACACACACACACACACCCCTCCCATATAGCAGCAAAGCTATTCTGCCATGGACCTGTCCTACTAGAAAAGATTCACCAGTAGAAGTTAGAACATAGAAACACAGCTGGAGTAATGGTGACATGGAGGGAGGGGGTACATTTTTGCCATTTTTGAGCCTCTTGAATCTATAACCACCACACATTTACATCAGCCTGTGAGGTGTTACAAAGAATTTAAGTGTTATTGCCTTCAAAGAATGGAGGAAAATATTTTTAAAAGCTGACCCCATGTTGACAATTGCTCTGCGCACATCAGTGACAAAGCATATGACACTGTATTATAACTCAGCATCCAGCTAGAGTGCATCTCCACCAATGCATAAACTCTAGATAATTAATAATAATTACATGCTATCAAGTTGATTCTGACTAATAGCAATCCTTTCCATGGATTTCTAGCTACCGAGTACTCAGAACTGTTTTACCGTTCCATACTTCTGGGTGTGCCTGGGACTGTGCAGCTTGCCCAAGGCTACACAAAGTAGCTCTTTTCCCTGAAGGAACAATGGGGAAATCAAACTCCCAGCTTCTGGGTCTACAACCAGACACCTAACCCACTGAGCTAGGAGCTATATTTCACAGTCTGTAGCGTGGATACAGATCTCCTAATTGTCTCACTTCTTGTTGTATGTGCATAGACCTCACTTTGGCATTGGAGAAGTGGAAGAAAAGGCATTTTACAACATGTGAGTGGTGATACCAGCTGTGAACTCTGCAGCTGCAGCTTCCATAACAGTTGTGGGAAGAGTGTGAACAGGCATTAGGCCCTGGCAAAATAATGGAGCTCGCTCCCCTCAGCTCATTCCCGATGTGACCATGATGGTTATTCTCAGAGTTGCAATTTAAGACATATTTTTTACCTATATTGCTGAATCCAGAACTGTTTCCTTCAAAGAGATGAGACATCTGCAAATGTACTCGGGAGATGGGATAACTGTTATACCCCCACCCCCGAAGGCTTTGGAATGGAAGTGCTTCCCCACTAGTGGGTTAATGTTTGCTCTCGAGATTCCCATTACACTTAAGGAATTCTCCACTGCTGTGCCTTTACCGTCCAAGGTGCCCCTGCTTATTAGTATGAAATGCCCCCAAATAGGCCATTGCATAGCATGGGCTGAACAGATGCATCATTTGATCCATGAGATTCAAAGGCAAGCAAGCCTTGATTTAATTTCCCTCAATGGGACCAAAATGACTATAAATCCACCATCACCCCTTCTACTTTGGCTAATGTGAGTCAACTGGACTTTAGAAGAGTCAGGTTTGCCACTTTGCCCTCTTCCAATCTTACTTAGATCGCACTGAAAGATGCTAACACAGAGAAACAGCTCTTCTCTTGGTCTGCTGCTGACTAATGCCCTTAACTTTGAAAGCTATACATTTAAAAACAGACACATGCTATCTCTATACAATGATGATTATATGCAGGACTAAAGCAGGGGTCCCTCCCCAACTTGTGGGGATGGGGAATGAGACATGTATACCTGCTCATTCCACATGTCGTCCCTAGCATTCTGGTGACAGAAGTTTTTCTCTGCTCACATGTTAGGCTAAACCCCAAATAAATTTAAAACAGATTGTTTTGGAAACTAAGAATGGAAGTGCCAAGCTATAAAAAGCTGGTTAGGTGGAAGAGCAACATACTGTGTTTCCTGCTGCCACCCTTTAGTCAGGGGACAGCATTTTTGGCAACTGGGGTGACTGGATATAGTTTCTGCCCCCAAAACTGCTGGTTTAGCTTCTTGTTTAGTCGTTTAGTCGTGTCCAACTCTTCGTGACCCCATGGACCAGAGCACGCCAGGGCCTCCTATCTTCCACTGCCTCCCGGAGTTGTGTCAGATTCATGTTGGTTGCTTCGGTGACACTGTCCAACCATCTCATCCTCGGTCGTCCCCTTCTCCTCTTGCCTTCACACTTTCCCAGCATTAAGGTCTTTTCCAGGGAGTCCTCTCTTCTCATGAGATGGCCAAAGTATTGGAGCCTCAGCTTCAGGATCTGTCCTTCCAGTGAGCACTCAGGGTTGATTTCCTTTAGAATTGATAGGTTTGTTCTCCTTGCAGTCCAGGGGACTCTCAAGAGCCTCCTCCAGCACCACAATTCAAAGGCATCAATTTTTCGGCAGTCAGCTTTCTTTATGGTCCAGCTCTCACTTCCATACATCACTACAGGAAAAACCATAGCTTTGACTATTCGGACTTTTGTTGGCAAGGTGATATCTCTGCTATTTAAGATGCTGTCAAGGTTTGTCATTGCTTTCCTCCCAAGAAGCAGGCGTCTTTTAATTTCGTGGCTGCTGTCTCCATCTGCAGTGATTATGGAGCCCAAGAAGGTAAAATCTGTCACTGCCTCCATATCTTCCCCTTCTATTTGCCAGGATGTGATGGGACCAGTGGCCATTACCTTAGTTTTTTTGATGTTGAGTTTAAGACCGTTTTTGCACTCTCCTCTTTTACCCTCATTACAAGGTTCTTTAGTTCCTCCTCACTTTCTGCCATCAGGGTGGTATCATCTGCATATCGGAGGTTGTTGATATTTCTTCTGGCAATCTTAATTCCATTTTGGGATTCCTCCAGTCCAGCCTTCCGCATGATGTACTCTGCATATAACTTAAATAAGCAGGGGGACAATATACAGCCTTGTTGTACTCCTTTCCCAATTTTGAACCAATCAGTTGTTCCATATCCAGTTCTAACTGTTGCTTCCTGTCCCACATATAGGTTTCTCAGGAGATGGATAAGGTGGTCAGGCACGCCCATTTCTTTAAGGGCTTGCCATAGTTTGCTGTGGTCCACACAATCAAAGGCTTTTGCATAATCAATGAAGCAGAAGTAGATGTTTTTCTGGAACTCTCTGGCTTTCTCCATAATCCAGCGCATGTTAGCAATTTGGTCTCGAGTTCCTCTGCCCCTTCGGAATCCCGCTTGTACATCTGGGAGTTCTCAGTCCACATATTGCTGAAGCCTACCTTGTAGGATTTTGAGCATAACCTTGCTAGCGTGTGAAATGAGTGCAATTGTGCGGTAGTTGGAGCATTCTTTGGCACTGCCCTTCTTTGGTATTGGGATGTAGACTGATCTTTTCCAGTCCTCTGGCCACTGTTGAGTTTTCCAAACTTGCTGGCATATTGAATGTAGCACCTTAACAGCATCATCTTTTAAGTTTTTAAATAGTTCAGCTGGAATGCCATCACCTCCACTGGCCTTGTTGTTAGCCAGGCTTTCTAAGGCCCACTTGACTTCACTCTCCAGGATGTCTGGCTCTAGGTCAGCAACTACATTGTCTGGGTTGTCCGGGAAATCCAAATCTTTCTGATATAATTCCTCTGTATATTCTTGCCACCTCTTCTTGATGTCTTCTGCTTCTGTGAGGTCCCTTCCATTTTTGTCCTTTATCATGTCCATCCTTGCACCAAAGGTTCCTCTGATATCTCCAATTTTCCTGAACAGATCTCTGGTTTTTCCTTTTTTGTTATTTTCCTCTATTTCTTTGCATTGTTCATTTAAGAAGGCTCTCTTGTCTCTCCTTGCTATTCTTTGGAAGTCTGCATTCAATTTTCTGTAACTTTCCCTATCTCCCCTGCATTTTGTTTCCCTTCTCCTGTCTGCTATTTGTAAGGCTTCCTTGGACAGCCACTTTGCTTTCTTGCATTTCCTTTTCTTTGGGATGGTTTTTGTTGCTGCCTCCTGTACAATGTTACAAGCCTCTATCCAAAGTTCTTCAGGCACTCTGTCCACCAAATCGAGTTCCTTAAATCTGTTCTTCACTTCCACTGTGTATTCATGAGGGATTTGATTTAGATTATACCTGAGTAGCGCAGTGGTTTTTCCTACTCTCTTCAGTTTAAGCTTGAATTTTGCTATGAGAAGCTGATGATCAGAGCCACAATCAGCTTCAGGTCTTGTTTTTGCTGACGGTATAGAGCTTCTCCATCTTTGGCTGCAGAGAATATAATCAATCTGATTTCGATATTGCCCATCTGGTGATTTCCATGTGTAGAGTCGCCTCTTGTGTTGTTGGAAAAGAGTGTTTGTGATGACCAGCTTGTTCTCTTGGCAAAACTCTATTAGCCTTTGCCCTGCTTCATTTTGAACTCCAAGGCCAAACTTCCCTGTTATTCCTTTTATCTCTTGACTCCCTACTTTGGCATTCCAGTCCCCTAGAATAAGAAGAACATCTTTCTTTGGTGTCAGTTCTAGAAGGTCTTGTAAATCTTCAAAAAATTGTTCAATTTCAGTCTCCTCAGCAATGGAGTTGGTGCATAAACTTGGATTATTGTGATGTTGACAGGTCTGCCTTGGATACGTACTGACATCATTCTATCATTTTTGAGATTGTATCCCATTACAGCTTTACCCACTCTTTTGTTGACTATGAGGGCTACTCCATTCTTTCTACGGGATTCGTGCCCACAATAGTAGACATGATAATCATCTGAGTTGAATTCACCCATTCCTGTCCATTTTAGTTCACTGACGCCCAGGATGTCAATGTTTATTCTTGCCATCTCCTGTTTGACCACCTCCAGCTTCCCAAGGTTCATAGATCTTACATTCCAGGTTCCTATGCACTATTTTTCTTTGCAGCATCGGACTTTCCTTTCACTTCCAGGCACGTCCACAGCTGAGCGTCCTTTCAGCTTTGGCCCAACCACTTCATTAGCTCTGGAGCTACTTGTACTTGTCCTCCGCTCTTCCTCAGTAGTATGTTGGACGCCTTCCGACCTGAGGGGCCCATCTTCCAGCGTCATATCTTTTAGCCTTTTGTTTCTGATCATGGGGCGTTCTTGGCAAAGATACTGGAGTGGAATTGCCGGTTCCTATTCCAGGTGGATTGCGTTTAGTCGGAACTCTCCACTATGACCTGTCCGTCTTGGGTGGCCCTGCATGGCATAGCCCATAGCTTCTCTGAGTTGCTCAAGCCCCTTCGCCACGACAAGGCAGCAATCCGCATTTTGCAATGTTAGCTATGCATTATGCCATAATTGTTCATATGTGCAGGACAGGTTAGAGTGACATTATGCTACATAACTTGAGGCATGGACCAATAACTGCAGATGTACTCAGGAGATGGATAATTATTATCCCCCACTTGGAAGGCTTTGGAATGGAAGTGTGGAGTTCTGATGTTTCATAAAATAACTAAACAACTGACTCTACAAAACACACCCAGGCTTGTTTAACAAGGAAGCAACCAGCTGGTCAGCCTGTGTGTATGGAGTATAATGAAACCTGCGCCTTTGCTTGAAACATAACATCATTCTTTGTTGGCAAAATGACAGTACCAAACCAAGACAGTCAGGATGTGGCATGATATAAAACATCTACTGGGCTTCAGTGTCTAATCAATGCATTTTTATGGTGGCTATAATTCTGAGATGGGGCAGTGGGGGGAAGACGAGGAAGCAGTGGCAGCAAGATGGCAAGGACTTCACCGGGAGAGGGACGGCCACAAAAGAGGGATTACAATTGCTGGTTCATTATCTTGTCATTCTGAAAATCAGTAACATCTGTAAATAGAGGGGAGGAACAGGAATTGGGATATCTTGGGAGCTTTCTAAAAAACAATCTGAACAATTTTTTGGTTGTATTGAACAAAAAGAGTTGCTGGCAGCTATTCTGTGGCTGGCAAATGTTGCTTGCTAGTTGCTGCCCAGCTGGATTATGAAAAGCACACTTTCTTACAGATGAAAGTTTAGCAATAGAGATGATCGCAGACTTTAAAAAAAACCCGTTGTGAAAATTGTAGTAATTCTTGTCACGGATACTTTAATTCTCTTTAGATTCTTTTTATTAATCCATTTTCCCTCTCCCATTTCTTCAACCCATATGTTTTGTTACTTCAGTAAAAATTATCTTAAAATATACAGAGTCAATTGAGGAGTTTATATCTAGGCAGCAGGGCTGAATCTGGAGAGTACGTCTAGAGAATAAGGCAGTGTGGGAACAATTTATGTGTAACCCTTTGATTTCCCTGGTAAAAGAAAGGTGGTGCGTATAGATATACAAACACATAAGACAGACTAGAACTGTGCAAAATGTGGGGGCCTTCAGTTTGTCATATTCACTGCAGATATATTGTTGAAAATGTGAATAATGTCAAAAACAGTTCCTGTGCCAGGGCTGGGGAACCTGCGGCTGTGGAGAGGTTGGGTTCCAAGTCCAATTCACTCTACTGATGAGATATGATGGGAGCAGCTTGGGAAAATTATGTTTTGGATTACAACTCCCAGAATATGTTGTAATAGGAATGGAATTGTCTCTTATATGCCAGAATCTGGCTGAATTTTTAAGTTTTCTGTCTAGGCATTGTGAACAAATGTTAGTAACTAATATTTAATAAGGTTAAGCTAGTGATATTAAAGTTATCTTTTGATCTGTTACATGGATAAGCGGAGATAATGGAATTGTCAATTAAACATGCAGACAAAATGAAGAGCAATATACATTAGAGTACAGCAAAAAGGAGAATTAAAGTAAAGGTTGTTAGAGAAAGGGACTTCTCTTCCTCCTTTCTATAAGGTATAAAATGTGCTTGAAGACTAACAGTGTGACCATATAGAAGGTTGTCTGAGATAGACATAAACTTCTCTATGCACAATAATATTTGAATCAGTGCAGCACTAGTTTATTGTTATAATGCTATTATAGGGCAAGTATATGCTTCAAAAATGTGCAAGTTGTTTTTGCTCTTAACAATGTGAATGGAGGGCAGGCAAAAGGAGTAAAGTTGACGCTCTGCCCATCATCAGTGATGTCATCTAGCATGCCCAACAATGGCCCCGAAGGAGTAATATACGTCATCACACAAGCCAAAAGCCAGATGCAACAATGCAAAGAGAAGTGCTACCAAAACAACAACAAAACCCACAAGCTCTGCCAGTTGAACAAGATATACCCACATATGCTGAAAGATTAGATCTAATCATGATTAATGCTAATGTTGAGGAGTCGGCGGAATAAATATTGGAAAGAACAATGGAGAATATTGCACAAACAGCAGGTCATATACCTGCCTAGTTGCTTCCTAAATGAAGCTTTCCAGTATGCCATCTGTGGGAGGTCCTGCTCCACAACAACTTCAATCAGCTTGAGATCACATTTGGTTTATATAATCATTTTCTCTTAAAAAAAATAAGAATAAAAAATTATACTTTAGTGCCTCTGTCTCTTGCATTAATCATCATCATCATCATCCCCTCCATGGGCACAGGGCTTGTTGAGGTGGAAGGCTTAGCCAGTTTCAGTGAGGTTGAGAACTATGCTGAAAGGTCTCCTAAGGCAGATAGGTCTCAGCTGAGAAGCCAGGCTAACTGGGTCCACCAACCATCAATAATGATGAGAGGGAATAAACAGAAATCCATACTGGATTGGTTATTGCCCAGGTCAACAAGGAGTGCATCAGATGCTATAGCCCCTGGGCATCTGGTGACAAATGGGCTACACGGCTCAGCAGACCCTGTTGAGGGACAAGGACAGGCTGCTGCAAAGCTACTGGAACAAGAGAAATGCAAAACTTGGACTCTCGCCCAAGTAGTGACACAACTGAACAATGAGAAGGTTTGTCATCTGGAGTAAAGTGTTTTCAGAACTGGAATTGCAAGATCTAGAAAAGGTGGCAAAATCAACACAGAACAATGACCATAATATGGAAGACAAAAGGAGGGTAGACACAATAATGGAAGGAAACATATCAATGGAGGAACAACTTATGGAACAATACAGAAATTATGAGTTGATAGAATGGCAAATATCACTGAAGGAAAAAAAATAGTAACCCGTATTAGCCAGAACACAGAAAGACAAAGGCTCCCCAATTTGTGCCAATTGCAAAGTAAACCAATAAATGATCTACTGAATAATGCAAATGTTGTCACCAGAACAATCCTAACCAATACACTAAAGAAAACAAACCAGCTCATGTATAGCACAGCTACCATAAGAGCCATGGAACTTGGTTACAAGCTGCAAAAACCTAAGAAAACTCATGGCACACCAAAATGGAAAATTCAGCTGGAAAGAAAAATAAATACATTTCGTGCAGATATTAGCAACATGAAGCACTTGAAAGATTCAAAACTTTAAAATGAAAAAGTAAAAGCCAGACTTTTACAAAAGTAAAAACTGGAAGGACAGATCCTGAAGTTGAGGCTCCAATACTTTGGCCATGTCATGAGAAGAGAAGACTCCCTGGAAAAGACCCTGGTGTTGGGAAAGTGTGAAGGCAAGAGAAGAAGGGGACGACAGAGGATGAGATGGTTGGACAGTGTCATTGAAGCTACCAACATGAATTTGATTCAACTCCGGGAGGCAGTGGAAGACAGGAGGGCCTGGCGTGCTCTGGTCCATGGGGTCACAAAGAATCGGACATGACTTAATGATTAAACAACAACAACAAAAGCCAGACTATGCAAAATATATGATCTAAAAAGGAAAACTATTATTGAAACTATTGGAGAATTAAAACAGCAGGTAACAGCTACAGCAAAGAAAATCGAAATATATGATGGACGCTTGAAACAATATAGAGAAAATAAGCAATTTTGAAATAAACAACAATTATTCTATATGTCACTAGGAGAAAATGCAGAGGAAAAGAAATTAGACCCATGTAAAGATGATGCTCTAAAATTTGGGAAAGAAATGTGGGAAAGCTCAAACGGACATAACAAAAACGCCTCATGGATTCAAGACATTTGTAAAAAATGTTAATGAAAACAAATGGATGATATTGTAATAAGAACTGAAATGATTAAGAGGCAAGTAAAGGCTGTGAAAAATTGAAGTGCACCTGGTCCAGATGAGCTGCATGGATTTTGCTTAAAGCATCTAACAAGTCTCCATCAACCTATAGCAGTGCAATTTAACCACTTACTTCAAAATTCTACAACTGAAGACTGGATGACAACAGGCCTCACATTTCTGATAATAAAAAGTCATTAAAAGGGCACTGAACCCAGTAATTATCGACCAATTACATGCCTTCCAACAGTGTTCAAGCTTCTCATAGGAATATTTGCAAGATCAATATATAAGTACTTAACTGAAAACTTTCTATACCCAAATGAACAGAAAGGGAATTTTAAAAAGTCAAGAGGCACAAAATATCAGCTGCTTATTGATAAAATGATACCGAAGAATGCAAAAAGACAAAAAACAAACCTTAACATGGCCTGGATAGACTATAAAAAGGCATCTGACTCATTGCCACACAGCTGGATTAACACCTGCCTAAAAATGTTTGGGATTAGTAAAAACATTCAGAAGTTCCTCAAGAAAAATGTGGAAAATGGAAAACCATTTTAATTGCCCCTGGTGAAGAAATTGAGGAAGTTAGCATCAAAAGAGGAATATTTCAGGGGGATTCTTTATCATCATTGCTGTTTAACATATCACTAATCCCTATGTCAATAATTTTAAATAAAACTGGATTGGACTACCATATTTCACAACAAGCTGGAAAAATCAATCATCTCTTATACATGGATGACCTAAAACTATATGCAAAAAGTTCCACAGGGATAGAATCACTGCTAAACACAGTGCAAATATTTAGTGAAGATATCCAAATGAAATTTGGAATTGACAAATGTGCAGCTCTGTCTATGCACAGTGGCAAGATCCAAAAACTAGATGGAATACAGTTTAAAAAATGGCAAGAGTATAAAATCACTCTCAACTGATAAAAATTATAAATACTGTACCTTGGAATACTAGAAGTAGACAACATTGTGCACACAAAAGTTAAAGAACTGACAAAAAGGGAATATATTGAAAGACTATGGAAAATCTTAAAATCAAAATTAAATGGGGGAAATACAATCAAAGCCATAAACACATGGGGCGTTCTAGTAATCAGATACCCAGCTGGAATAATAGATTGGACTCGAAATGAATTAGAAGAAATGGGTTGAAAAACACAGAAACTAATGAACATGCATCATGCACCACATCCGAAAAGTGATATGAACAGATTTATATTTACCACGAAAAATCGGAGGCTGTGGATTACTGCAAATACAGCAGGTAGTGGGGGGGGGGAGTATAAATGATTATATCAGTTCAAGCAGAGAAAAATTCCTTAAGGCAGTGAAAATGGAGAATATTTTGAAAACAACATAAGAAACAACAATTTGAAAATAAATTAAACAGCTGGAACAATAAACCACTACATGGGCAACAGCTGAGAAATATTCATGGAAAGCATGATCATAATTCTTCATGGACATGGCTAAAACTGGGGACCCTTAAAAAAGAAACCGAAGGCTTGATCTTTGCTGCATGAGAACAAGCACTCCAAACCAATGTGATGAAAGCTAAGATCCAAGGAATTAGTGCTAACATCAGATGTTGACTCTGCCAAGAAAAAGATGAAACTGTGCACACCTCATCTGTGAATGTCCAAAGATTGCACAGATTAGAAAATTAGACAAAATAGAGTGCCAAAATTAGTGCTCTTTTTATGCCAAATATATGTTTCTTTTTATGCCAAATATATATATATATATGAAGAAATGACCGGATCATTGTCATTGCAATTCCAGGGGAGGCCAGAGTTGAAAATAAATACCGTAATTGGACAAACTAACAAAGTACAGAGACCTGGCAATTGAAACATCTTGCCTCTGGAACACACTTCAGTGGTCCCAGTAGTCGTTGGGGCTTTGGGAACAATATCAAGAAATTTCACAGAGTACTACAAGCAGTTGCAGATCTCAGATATCACACCACCATCAGAGCTACAAAAAACGGCAATGTTAGGAACAGCATACATACTGTGTTGATATTTAACAGATAGTTAGGTTTTTGATTAAAACTTGTATCTGTTTTATAATACCAGTCAATGGTATTAAACTCAGTTTTGTACTGTACAGTGGGGTCTCTACTTAAGAACGTCCCTACTTAAGAACAATCCAACTTAAGAACAGCTCCATTTGCTAAATTTTGCTTCTACTTGAGAACAGAAATCCAAGATAAGAACAGGAAAAAAAAACCTTTCCTGCTCTTTTTTTAACCTTAGGTCATCTTAGGTTAAAAAAAAATTCTCCCCGTAGTGGTAGAGTACGTATTAACCAGCTTTACATTGGTTCCTATGGGAACTAATGCTTCAATGTACGAACGCACCTCTACATAACAAAAAAACAGCCAGAACGGATTAATTGGTTTTCAGTCCATTCCTATGGGAAATTTTGCTTCAACTAAAGAATGTTTCAACTTAAGAACACCATTCCAAAACGGATTAAGTCCTTAAGGAGAGGTTCTGCTGTAGTTTCTATGGACGGAAAAGAGCAGATACGGATTAAATGGTTTTCAATGCATTCCTATGGGAAATGCAGATTCAACATAAGAACTTTTCAACTTGAGAACCACCTTCCAATACGGATTAAGTTCTTAAGTAGAGACCCCACTGTACAGTAGTCACTTTTGTTGCCAGCAGTATGGCTGTGTGTTGCATTATTTTGAGGGGACAGCACATTTACATTGTTATAGAAGCTGTATACTGTACTCACCGCTTTACATTGTAGCCAAGTGTCATTTCTTTAGTGTTGTCACATGAAAAGATAGACTAAAATATTTATGAAATGTGAGGGGGTGTACTCACTTCTGTGATATACTGTATGTTCTGCATGCTGATAAGAACCCTGTGAACTTTTGTGCATCCCACATTTCTGGGCATCTAAAGCAACTCTTTCATTCATCTCACCCTTGTTATGGCTTTGGGGTGCATGTGTGAGAAAAAGAATATTTCCCCTTCTTTGTGTGTGCATGTATGATTATTTATTTTTGCCTCTAGCTCCGCCCACCATGGGTTGCTCTGCCTTCCGTCCCACCAATCACAGTGGATAACAGCTACTGTGGCCTCTAGCTGAGCCTTCCCTAACTCCAGTCAAGCAGATAGAGCCCCTCAGTTTGGATTACTTCTTTAGGAACCATTTATTTGCTTTAGGTTTACTCTAATGTTTATGCACAGGGGTGAAAATCTTTTCATTGCTCTCACTGTATGAAGCTTGTTGCCTTAATGTGGTCTGCATTTCATTTTCAAATGTTGCATCTCTGGAAGAACTAAGTTCTTTTAATTGCTTTACTAGATCAAAATGGGCACAAGTGATTAACTCAGAATAGATTTTTTTATGTAAAATGCATCAAGCAATATGCATGCATCCAAACGTATTGAGGCTTTATTTTTCCCCTTCTTTAGCAGAGTTGTTAAAAGATTTTGTGTACACTGCATCTTTTACATTTTAATATATTAAAAATATAGATATGAGCACCAGGACAACAAATGACCACTTTTATTATTAATGGATACAGCACTAGTAAGCCACTTGCTACTTCCCATAACATATTATATAATTATTGAGAGCTGTCACAGACTTCTGTCAGTGATGGACAGTTTATCATTCAAGTGCAGCCAACAAATCTGCTTCAATTAAATTAAAAAATGAAAAATTAACGATGCACAGTAAGGCTGATGATCAATTAATATTTTAATTTATCAAATATTTCACTTTCATTTTTTATGATATTTAAATACATTTCCATGTTACCAAGTAAGACTTTGATTAAATTGTTAAATGGCTAGAAATGCCATTAGAAATACTAAAATTAATTAAAATGGCCAGTGACACATTAAAGTAATGACAAATACAGAGTGGTACTAAAAAATTAACATCACTGTCTGTCTCTAAGATTAAAATAATAGTTCTTTAAAATAGTTGCAGAATTTTTAACAGATTAAAGATAACTAATTAATTTATAAGAAATTGTTTCCAAATATTGTCAGAAAGTGTTTCCTCAAGGTAGTAGATTTATTTATACAAACTTGATTGGGGGAATGAAAAGTGTAAACTTTAAATTCAGAAGGAAAATGAAATAGGAAAGTATAAAGAATGGCAATTACCTGAACAACAACAGCAACAGTAATAATAATTGCATAATTGCCAGGTCAATTCCAACTTAGGGTCAGACTTGCTACAGTTTCCTGGGTAAAGCCGCCTAGAGTGGTCTTGCAGACCAGATGGGCGGGGTATAAATAAATAAATAAATAAATAAATAAATAAATAAATAAATAAATAAATAAATAAATAAATAAAAATGAAAGCAAAGCAAAAAAGCAAAAACAAAATGTGCTGCTTATATATAGTGCTTAAAGCACTTGGTTGGTTTATAACTGAATTATGGATGTTTCACATTGCCCCCTCTCCGGAAGCTGGGTATTCAATTTACTGACTGTGGAAGAATGGAAGGTGGATTGAACCTTGAGACAGTGACCTGGGATTGAACGCTAGTCATGAGTAGAGTTTTGCCTGCAGTACTCCAGTTTAACTACTGTACCATGGGTACTCACAAGTGTTTTATCACTCACTTCTCCTGGCACTCTGAGAGTCTGCAGCTTGCCCAAGACTATGCAGGCTGACTCATTTACTGGAAGACCTGGTGGGTCTGAAGCTAGGTACCAACTCACTGATCTATCCTACTAAAATCTCAACAGAACAGCTCTTTGGTAAAGAGCTGGGTTAATAATGCAGTGTGTTGAAAAGCTAAGTTCCCTTTGAAGTAATAGGAGATAGAGTTGAACCCTTGTTTAATTGCTGTTTAACTGTTTCTAGTTGGAATCTGTTTTTTAGAATTCCTCTCTTCATAAATTCATTTTAATCAACTAATCTTAGTGACAGAATGTCCTGGAAGACTGAAGTGTTTCCCTGCTGTTTTTTTTAAGACAGCTGGATGTGATAATTATAATCTTAGAACTGCAAGGTTGGAAAGGATTCTATGCACCATTGAGTCCAGCCCCTTTCAAGGAGACCCAGAGTGGAATCAGACTTCCAGCCTCTGACTCCTTGGCCAGATACCTTTATTTCTTTGCACAGAGTGCCTGGCCTGTTAATTTTAAATAAAAAGCAAAAGAGCGTTCCTGTTAATGGGTGGCACATATTACATTCAAATATGAGGAGGCATACAGTAGGAACCCTGATATCACAAATGACATTATCAGGTCACAAAATAATGTTGCAAGAGTAGACTTCAAGGCAAAGTTGACATGTGTCCACAAAAGCTTATGCTGTGATACATCTCTTAGCCTTTGAAGTGTCCCAAAATTCTTGGGCCAGAATCCTCTCAACAAGGCACACCAAAGAGAGTAAATACTGCTTGTGCAACTCAACAAATAAATTTATAACTGTGTTACCCATACATTCTGTATGAACTTCCAATTCCATCCCTGTTCTTTTCTTATGCATGACTAAGATTTGTTCTGCATTTTATGCCACAATAAAGTGCTCTTTTATACTTTTAAACAGCCTTTTATCAAAGGATATCCTTGATCTTTATCCTTCCTGGCCTACTCTTTATGAGTCTGTGTCTCATTCTTTAGAAGGCAGAATTGTGTTCCCAGCAGAGTTGTTTGTTGAAAATGTTTCTTCAGGGAAAACCCACCTTTTACCCACAATCACATACTCCTTTGTTTAATTGATGCTTGAGAGGTAATCAGATCCTCCAGGATTGTTTGCCCTTTGAAATCCCTGAAACCCAATAGGTACAAGCTGAGGGAAAGTGAAATCTCCCTGCATGACCAAATAAGCAAAATAAAATGCATGACATAAAACCAAAAGCTTGTGTAACCCCATCCTTTAGGGAATAAGGACCTGGTTTTGCTTTGGCAAAAGAGATTCAATTAACGAGGTAGCAAGTTCCATCAGGTCTTTGCTGCTCTTCAAATTGAGAAGGACAAAGATCGCAGGCAAAAATGAAATCTTGCCAATAAAACAAAAACAGTTAAAGGGAACAGAACAGATGAAAAGGAAGTGTCTCCTTTCTTATTTAATTCCCAGGGTTATTTTAGATTACTTTTCTTGTTTGTGGGTTAGTGGCTGGCTGGCCAGAGTCTTCAGAAGAACACAGCTTTTGCAGAAGTGCATGCCCTAGCAAGACAAGAGAAACAACTACATGAGAAATATTATATCTAGCAGTTTTCTTCTCCCCTCCGATCCCTTTCCAAAGGTGGTGGAGGTAACACATAGTAGCTATTGCTGTGCAGCCAGATATGTTCATACAACCTTTGCAGATAAGCCACAGTAAGATTTTTACTGTGGGTTATCTGTAAACTGGAGCAAAAATGCTTGAAACACATGCCCTGTTTTCATGCATGTGTTTCACGAGGCCGGATGAGTCTCCCTGGCAGTCAGAGATGCTGCTGCCACCATGCTCCTCGCTGCCACTGTCCGGTTGCCTCCTGGACAAGCTCTTTCACACACCTAACCATTAAACAGCGGCAGTGGCTGAGCATGCTGGTGGCGGCAGCAGCGGGGTGTGCATGTTTTGTCTCTCTGGCCATCCAAGATGCCACTGCCACCGTGGTGCTGACGAGCTGCACCACCAGAAAAGCAAACCTCAACAACTTGGACACTCTTCCCAGTGTCTTTTTCTTTCACTGTTGCCCTGATCTTTGTCTGAAATGTGTTTCTACATCTCTAGCAAAAGTGGGAAATGGATACTGCTGAGTGTCGGTCTGCACCAGGTGCAGCCAACAGGCCCCGTGGTTGGGATGATGGTGTTCATGGTTCAACAACATTTTGAAGGACCACAGGTTCCCCATGCTTTGTTTTAGAGCAGGTTGGGGAACTCTGATGCTCCAAATGTTGATGGATTCAAACTCCTTTATCCGTTCCAGCTATCCTAACCAATGGCAAAGTTGCTCGGAGTTCTGGTCCAACATCTGGAGGACCATGCAATCTCCCACCCTTGTTTTAGCAGAAAAGGAATATCCATTCCTTCAGTCATTTCCTTTCCACCCATCCCCAAACTGCAGTTGACCTCACCAACTTTGACGGACCTTCCATTGCCTTGATCTTATATTGTTGCTCTGATCTCTGTCTCAAAATGTGTTTCTACACCTCTAGCAAGTCTTTGGTTTTTCTGGTTGCAATGTATATAGAATGTGCTGCTTATATCTTGAATAAGTGGGGTAGCCATTGGGGAGTGCAGGAATAGCAATCTATGAATGGGAGCAGCATCGTCTGAGCTGGCAATTCATTCAGCATGGCTTAATGATTAGTGTTCTAGACTAGGACTCAAGAGACCTGGGTTCAAATCCTCACTGGTCTGTGGAGTTTGTGAGTGATTTTAGGTCAGTCATGCTCTCTCAGCCTGATCTACATCACAAAGAATATATAATGTTACTATAATGATGCATGTTTGCACTTTTAATTAACAATTAAATCCATTGTCCTTTCACCAGACAAAGACCTTTTGTGTTTAGGTGGGATTTTGGCAACTGAGTGGCTGTTGAGACAGGGGATTTGAATGGATTGTGTTTTTTTCTCTCATTTTCAAAATGTGTCTTTAAAGCTACCGTATTTTAATTTAATAGTGATTTAATATTACAATCATTTGTGTTTCATTCCTTTGCACCCTTAAAAAATGATACTTGTTTTTACCTGTTTTAGTCTTCATACTGTTTAAGCTTGTCATAGGCTGCCTTGAGTCCTAGTTCAGGGAAAAAGTCAAGAATCAAGGAAATAAAGAATAAATAAATTTCACACTAATGATAAGTCTGGTCTTAGTACCATAACTTCCATCTCATCTACAGATGCTGCCTGTACTGGCAACTGAATCTAACTGCAGCACGGGGCAAAAAACAAACAAAAAATAACAACAATAATAACAACAGAAATCGGAACCAATATATCCAAAAATTCTGAATGTGTAGGAGAAACGACAGCTTCAGAATGTAAGAAAACAGGGGACAACATATCAACATTTTTATATACACTTTTAGATTACAATGCATAATCTAAAACTTTAATATGCAAAGGGAATATTCAACCAACATATTATCAATCACATTTAAATTATAAATGTAGCCATTATAGATGTCTTGCCCCCTTTTTTGTTTTATTCACTTTTCTTTGTACAGCCCTTGAAGAAGGTCATAAATTCAGCCCAAAATACGCTGGACAATTTTAAATGTAAATGAGTGCACTGTATAACGATGAAATCGCATAGCGATCCGTTTTTTCGGATCGCTAATGCGATCGCTCAACGTTTTTCCAATAGGGGAAAATTCGCTTTGCGAACGGTAAGCGTTTCGCTTACCGATCTTCGCAAAACGAACCCCGATGATCAGCTGTTCGGCGGCCAAAATGGCCGCCGGAAGCCTGGAAATGGCCCAAAATGGCCGCGCGCAGCGTTTTCGCACCCTCGTTAAGCGAGGCGAGAGCGCGAAAATGGCTGCCGGCCATCCTGAAGCATCGCTGAACGGTGAGTATTTGGCCCATTTGGAACGCATTAAACCATGTTTAATGCATTCCAATGGAAATCCCTGCCCCGTTCAGCGATGCTTCAGCATAGCGAAGGTTAATCCGGAACAGATTAACCTCGCTATGCGAGGCACCACTGTACCTCATTCTCTTCTCTGCCTACAGGATTTGCCATTGGAGGTGGCTGCTGCCTCATCTGTCTAATGGTAGAGCCAGAGAAGACAGACTTTTTTTGGGGAGGGTGGAATTCGGCAAACTCCACAGTCAGCATGGCCAATGATAATACCAACAGTCACTGTTGCAAAACAAACAAAACAACAACAAAAGAAATGGACACAAAGCACTTCTTGCCACGTCATCTAATTCATCGACAGGGACCTGAGGTGCCAAACATTCATTTTCCCCTCCAGACCAGATCCCCCCAATGATATGCCAGTGCACACTGCTCCTTCCTTCCTGGTTGCACAACCTTAAATTCTGGCAGGAGCATGGACTTCCCTTCTCCACCTCCTCCAGCAGCTACTCACTCACAGGCTGTGCTTCAGGAACTCCTGCCCTACCTCCTTGTCTGAGTGGGCAGCTGCTAGAGGAGGCAGAGAAGGGAAGTTCATCTTCCTTCTGGAGTGGAAGTTCGTATGACCGGGAGGCAAGGAACAGTGTGTGCTGGCATGTCATTGGGGGAGCCAGCTGGGGGGGTGGGGAAAGTGAGGTGCCCTGCTAATGATTTAGACAACACAGCACAAATGCTGTGCTTCATGCCCATCTCTTTGAAAAAACAAACCAAACAGCATATTTGCCTCAGACCAGCCTTGCCTTCCTGTGTTAAGTTCTCCATTCATTTTCCTGGCTTATGCAGCTAACTTCTATGTCTCCTTGGCATGGTCCTGATATATGAGAAAACAGCATCAAAACACTACCAGAGGTTTCTTCCTTTCTATCATTTGACTAAAGTTGTATATGTGAGCATATTTTTGTATCATGTATGAGCACCCTCAGGCTTGATGATGTTAATTCAAATCTCCCATTTCTAATTTATTTTTCTTCTGGTACATACAAACAGTACATTTAATTAAAATTAAAATATTTTAGCATGCCTGGGGGTGTAAGACTGCTCTGAACCTGATATCAGATGAACAAGTATGTTCAAACGGAACCAGATGTGATTATTTCTTTGAGGCACTTATTCATGTCTACTTCAAATTTTGTATGCAGCTTTTTGCATGGTGTTTAATTGCATTTCATGAGCTTTGGAAGGGAAAAAAAACCACTAACAGCGTTTTCTGGAGCCTAAATTAACCAAGCTGAATTTAATACTTTAGATCTAGATGATTCAGCAGAAAAATGAATTATAATTTCTCCTGCCTCTATCTGACTCATCTGGTCAGCTATGAATTTTCTGAAATATATTTTCGCAAAGGCTTTCACGGCCGGGATCTAATGGTTGTTGTGGGTTTTTCAGGTTCCTTGGCCGTGTTCTGAAGGTTGTTCTTCCTGACGTTTCGCCAGTCTCTGTGGCCGGCATCTTCAGAGGACAGCAACCATTTTCTGAAATGTTTGGTTATTTATAAAGAATGAGTTGGTAATCAGTGCCAGGGAACATATTACTGTAATATCGCTGCACTACCATGCAGTCAATCACAATACCATTCACAAAGTGACACCAAAAGAGAGAAAATCCCAGAAGCTGACTCCTTTTTTCATCAGTTCACCACTTCTCACCCAAACACAAAGCAACTGTTGCAGCTGTTTTTCCACAAGTGGGAATGGTAGTGCATACAAGAAGGTATCCAGTAGAAAATCTTGACTGCTGTTGCTGGTGTTGTCAACATTCAGGCTATCTTTTTCTATGCAAAGCTTGCCATCTTTTCTCCTGCTGGCAACACAGACACAATATTGTCCAGCAATCAGGCCATTTCCAAGAATTTTGAATTGTGGATACACAAGCGCAATATCCCATATTCCTAAACAGAAGGGGGTTTATTTTAAAAACTGAATGATCGTGTTCATAGGACAGAGGCTGGCTGAATCACAATGCCGAAGGTGAACAAACTGTCACTTGAATGACATCTTGCACACCCTGTGTTCTTTTTCACTTTCTGTGAATTTATCAAGATAACTTGTTTTAAAATGAAAAATGTTTGGAGGCTATTCTGGAGTTACCTCCAGATTCAGTTCTTCAAAGGAGGAAAGGCCCCTCTCTACTCTCAGTTGCCTTCTATGGTCTCTATTTCCCCTTTCCTACCGCATTTCTTTCATGTTTGGGTGGGATATGTGCCCCTGCATGAGAACTATCACCAGCCCAGCCAGTAGTGTGTGAGGGACAACAAGCATTGTGGTTGAATAAGATCTGGATGGCCACCTGTTCCTCTTTCCTGGACCACAGTTCACTTCCTCATGGTATCTGAGGAAGTTAATTTGCCCGACAGTCTCTGCTGCAGATTGTAAGTCAGAGGAACAACACAAGTCCTGCACGTAGCAGATCATGCGATCTGTCTTGGGCATTTCTAGAATACACAGAACATTCCCCAGCCCCACTGTAACTTGTCTATTAGTCTTTTTTCCCCTCCTTCTCTCACTATATTATTTATCAACCAAGGCAAAAGATAGAAACTTGTGTGGGTGGCATTTTTCCAAGTTTGTATTTCACAACCAATATGGTGAGCCGAAAATGTGGATTGTTTTGGGTAAACCATTGTTGTATGTACCCTAATGCAAACACATTTATAGTGTGGAGGAATCCCAAGAAGGTAACTCCAAAAAGATCTCTCCAAATGGGGCGAATGAGCAACAAATGACAAATAAAGTTACATGTATGGAAGTGTACACTGAGGATTTTATTTTAAAGCTTCACACATGGGACATGAGAACTAATCATAATTAATCAGGACAATCTTGGACATGAGCCAGAATAGTAGTACTATGAAAAAGGGACAGAGCTAACATTAAGCCATGTTAAGGCAGAATTTGTAAATCAACTAACAAACCAGGGGTTCAGATTGTGGTTTGTGGTTGATTAATAACCCACAACTAGTTGGCTATGCACTTTGTGTGCCGCAATAAGTGAGATTTCAACAAACTACATCATGCATGGCTTGTCATGATGCGCCAAAAGATAATTAGTTACAGTACTGCCTTCCAGTTTGCGATTCCCCCCCCCTTTTGTCCTCTTTATCATAAATATGAGATAAAATTCACCTTCATGCTTTTAAGTCAGGTATGGAAACGTTTATTCCCTGTCTTTCAGACATCCTAACTTCAGTCCTCATGTCATGCTGATATTTCTTTGTAAATGTTTCAAAAAGGTAGACATATGTAATATACTTACTAGTAATTAAGTAATTTACAATGCAAGCAAGTGGTCACCAGCCCTACAGAAAAGAGCATGATGGCAATCAATAGCTCATCACATCAGTGACTCAGCAAAAGCTTCTTGCCTTATGAACACAGACTCTCACACGCTGCCCACACTGTCTGTATGCCCAGTGCAGGTCTGCTTCAACCACAAAAGATACAGACTGTAGCTAGCGTGACTCTTGCTCCCATCTACCTGCAAACTGCAGAAGAGCGGGTGGTGGTGGTGGTGGTAAAGTGGGTTCCTTAGCTTTTCCCATGGAGAAATGTACACAGCTTCGTGAGGTTACCCCACAATCTAATGAGGTTTTTGAATTTTTGAGTTAAATACCTGTGTCTCATTAATTTACAGGGCACTGAAAAGACTTACAGATTTTATTTAAACGGATAGATGGTTTATAGAGGACAAATGCCATCAATGGCACATGCAATTATGGAGCAAGCATACATAATTAAGGAGAATGCAAAAAAACAAACAAACAAATAAACAACGCCCCACTCAGGTCAAGCTTAGTTATGATGGTGGCAATTATCTGCATGGTTCAATGATTCCCAACACTGTTCTTATCACACTAATAAATGTTCAATTGTCCTCAACTGACACAGTCATATAATCATTCATTGACTGTTACATACAATTACCAGCAGCTGCATGCTCAGAAGCTTAGCTGTACCCTCATTTAACTGTTTCTGTTCTAGAGGTTGGAAGCTGAGAAAAGGATATTTTTTTTCTATGTATAATTGAGGAAAAATACAGATTGAGAGGCAGTGAAATGTACTGCAGTACTAGATAAACCTTGATTCAGAGGTCACATCCCCATCTAGCAACAAAGTTCACTGGGTCAGTCTGGGCCAATCCCCTTTTCGTACCCTTATCTACCTCACAGGACAAGATAACATGGCGGTGTTTCAAACTACAAATGGCATCTTCCATTTTCTGGAAACAAAGGCGAGTTGTCAAAGCACAAATTATTGAGAACAACTAGGCAGGCAAGTTTCAGCTGAAGCAGCTTTTCCCATTAATAAAAAGGTGCTTTTGTACAAAGTCAGACCCTTGATCTGTATAGTTGTGCAATATTTGTCAGGGTTTCAGTCAGCAACCCCCCACCCCACCCCAAGATGACAGGACAGTGATTAAATGAATCCGGGATCTTTTGGACACACAGTATATCCTCCTCTGCCACAGAACTGGAGTCAGGTAGCAGGACATTTCAATACCTAGAAAAGATTCAAGGCATAGAAGTGATACAGGCTTTTGAGGAATAGGATGTCAATCCTAAGGTATCATGTGTTGGACCTAGGAGCCCTTCAACACCGGTTCTTAAGAATCTACTGAAGAGACATTTATGTTCCTTCTGTGTCTGCCAAAGAGGGCTCTGAGAACCAGAAGTGAAAGCAAGCATGGATTGCAAATTTTGGTAATCCCTGTGACTTCCTTTCCATGTTCCTTGGACCTGTCCCGGTAGATTAGCTGCCCCACGCATGTGACAGGCCATATGCTAGATCTTGTATTTTCAACAGGGCAGGGAGTGAGTGGCCTAGTGGTCCCCAATCTTTACCCAACCACGGACTGGTTGGGGGGCGTGGCATGCTTGTGGGGGTGTGGTGCCCCCAAAGGGGCGGAGCGTGCTCACAGGCATGTTGCGGTGGCAGCTCACAGGCGCCCACCTGCACACATGCACACAGCATGCTCGCAGGGGTGGAGCACGCTCACACACATGCACATGATGGCGCTCACAGGGGGAGGAGATCTGTGTCCACGGCTCCATCCAGCTTAGGCCACGGATCGCTGCCGGGTTGCGGACCGGAGGTTGGGAACCCCTGTCCTAAGGGTTACAGATGTTGTGTCTTGTTCCCTTGTCATAACTGCTGGACCATCACCTGACAAAATTCAGTTTTTCAGTGGCTCTCCCTCCCTATGGGGAGACAGGACCCATTAAGATGGTCTACCCTCACAGGCTACTTGTCCAATTGGATTCCATGATGCTACGGGAGGGATACTGACAGATCTGGTTGGTGCCTCAGTTGAAGCCCAAGTTGCCAAATGATACAGGCAGCTGACGTGATCACTCCCAAATATACCCTCTCCAAAGCTAAGCCTGTACATGCAAGAACTACAGATGACGAAGCAACACAGAAGGCTAGAGTACATTTGGAGGCAGGTCCACTGGAAACTAAATTAAGCTGGGCCTAAGGCCTATTTAGCTGTAGAAACAGTTAGAAGAACATTTTATTCTTCCTGGATAAGTGGGGCCCAAAATCACCAGGCAGAGCTATTCCACATAGTACTTGACTTACTCAGGGATGGTCAAGGTGACAGGCCTCTCAAGAGCATTTCCTCTGACCAGGTTGCAGCATTTTTAAAGAACAAAATGGAGGCCATCTGCCAGGATGTAGACTGCCAGCTTGCTGCAGTAGATCAGACTGAGACATCTACTGCACCACTAAATCAATTTCAGCCTCTATCTCCAACAGAGGTTGACAAGGTGCTTGACTGCTATAGGGCCATCACAAGCTCCCTAGAACCTTGTCTGGCCCGGCTTTTAAAAGATGCCAGACCAACAAAAATAGAATGTGCCACATCAGTCATCAATGTGTCTTTCCTAGATGGTCAGGTTCCCTAAACTTTTTTTTCCTAGATGGGCCTCATTAGCATGTCCTTGAGGACATGCTAATCAGGCCCATCCAGAAAAAAAGAAAGAAATTTGGTGACAGATAGATCTATCATCAATATTCCATTTTTGAGCAAGGTAGTGGAAAGGGTTGTGGCTGACCAGCTTTAAGCACTCTTAGATGAAACCAATGCCCTTGATCCATTCCAGTCCAGGTTTAACATGCGTCACAGCATGAAGACAGCATTGGTCACCCTGCAATATGACCTTCTGTGGGAGGCCAACAGGGGCAAAGTGTTCCTGCTGGTCCTCCTCGAGCTCTTTGTGGCCTTTGATACGGTTGACCAAGGTACCCTAGAGAGGCTCCCGGGGCTAGTGATTAAAGGCCTGGCTTCAGTTCTTCCTTGAGGACTGCCCCCTGAGTGTGCAGCTGGGGGAGGTGGTTTTCACCCCTTGGACTCTAAACTGTGGAGTTCCTGAGAGGTTGATTATCTCCTCTGTACTATTTAATATCTACATGAGACAGCTGGGTGAGGTCATCTCGAGATTTGGAGTTTCGTGCTTTGCAGATAAAACCCAATTCTCTCCTCCTGCAGTGGATGTTGTCCTGTCCCTTGAGACTGTGCTGAAAGCAGTTATGGAGTGGGTGGGGGCCAACAGACTGAAATTGAACCTGGAACACATGGAGGTCCTCTGGGTCAGGGTTCCTGTTGCCTGTGGATTGGGGGCTTCCCTTACCTTTGACACCTATTCCACTAATGATGAGGTTGCAGCTTGGGCATCCTTCTGGATCCAGCTCTATTGATGGACTGTCAGACAGTGCCTATTTCCATCTCAGGTGGATTGCTCAGCTGCATCCTTACCTTGCCACAGGTCCATGCACTGGCAGTCTCAAGAACAGATTTCGGCAATGCACTGTATGCGGGGCTGCCTCTGAGACTGATCTGGAAACTTCATCAGTTCCAGAATATGGCAGCCAGATTAGTGAGGGGAGTTACTAAATACCACTATATCTCCCTGTTACTGGCCACCTTGCACTGCTTCCTGTATCAGCTTCAAGGTGCTAGTTTTGGCCTATAAAGCCTTAAACAGTTTGGGACCTCCGTACATGGCAGAATGCCTACATCCAACACAAGCTGCCTGTCCTATCCTCACATTTCACATTGAGGTAGGCCTGGAGGAAGAAAACAAAGAACCAGGTCTTTTCAGTGGTTGCTCCTTGGCTCTGGAATGAGCTCCCACCTGAAATCTGTGTGACCTCCTCTCTGGTGACCTTCAAGAAATCCTTGAAACCTTATTATTTCTACAGGCTTTCAAAAAAAAAAAAAAAAAAAAAACCCAAAACTTGCAATTTTAATAGCTCCTGAGAATATCAACCTACCATTTTAAATTGCTGCCTGTTTTTAAATGTAATGTCAATTTTATTTTAATTTCCACTTGGATCATGTGTGTGTTATTTTATGCTACTGCCACTGTTGTAAACCACCCAGAGTGAATGAATGAATGATGAATGAATGAATAAATAAATAAATTTCACTTAGGTGGTTTCTTCAAATCAGAATATAATGCCAAAAACAAGTAGATATTCTCTTTTCCCATCCCCATTTAATAGGAATAAACAGGATAAAGGCATTGAACTCAGTGACTGGACACTCTGAAGTTGGCATGAGTACTGTATCCTTGTTTGCTTGATCGGGGGTCCTCATTCTCATGGTGATTCATGCATAAATATGATCTTCCTCAAATCACAGTTGCCAAAACACATGCTTGGGAGGAAAATACTTCGGAAAACTGGCACTTGACTCTATCACGGGTGTAATAGCCCCGATCTTTCTCTCATATTAGCTTGCTTAACGCTTTCACAGCATTTCTTTCCCTTGCTCTTCTGAGAAATTAAGCCCAGTCATCTCACTCCTCCTCTTCTGGTTAGTCCACCCTTGTGCAAAAAAGTTGGGCAAACCAGATGACTCAGGATGATCACTCTTAAAAAAAATAGCAATACTGCAAATATTAAAAGAGGGCAAGAATTTTTAAAGCACACCATACACCGTGTTTGTGTAAAAAAAATACAGACGAGTGTTCCTCAGTTCGCAGAAACGCCTATAAAGTAGACGTTACTCAGAAAACACATAACCCTCCGATATAAAGCAACAGCAACTCCAGACATTTACAATTCGAAGCTTGTCCCACGATCCGATTTGGAAACAATTCTTTTTTTCTGCTCGCTTCTTCCCAGCCAAGGCAGCCACCGGGGGAGCACGTGGATGGGGCGCCTTCCCGATGTGCAAATACATCTGGCGCAACCTCGCTGCGGGAAGGGGAGGCCGAGCAGGGCGTGGGGAGGGTTCGCTTCCCCTCCCAGCACGCGAAGCGCTGCTTTTCAACCAGACTGGTTTTTAAAAAATTATATAAATAAATAAAGGAACTGGTTTAGAAAGCGAGGAGAGAGAGAGAGAAAGGTGCCTTCCTGGAGCGGTTCAAGGGGATGGCAGCCAAATCAGGCCAGTGTAATCGTCGGCGATTTTAATAACCGACTGAAGCACGGTAGCTTTTTAAATCCCCCTCAAGCGCTACTCGGGGGCATCTGCACCCCCCACCCTACCCCGTTCCCCCTGATCGGCTGGCTGGCTGGCTGGCTGCGGGGGGGGCACTACCGCTTACGTCGGCGGCTGCCTTCGCTCGTGTGGCCTCCTCCCCGCCGCCATATCTGCGGAGTGAACCCAAACTTGGGACTGGCACCAACTCCTCCTTCTCCGGCTCGCAGCCGCCCTGCCCTCCTTTCCACTCCCACCCGCCGCCCCTCCTGAGCAGCGCCCGGCGGCAAGGGAGGCGGGCCCGTCCTCGGCGTTGCAACGCGAGCGCCGCTGCAAAGCTGCCCGAAGTTGGAGGGAAGCGAGAAGCGGCGGCGGCAGCCCAGCAGGTAGGCGGCGGCGGCGGCGGCGGCAGAACAGCAGCGTGGATGCGGTGCGCGCCGCGCTCCGCTGCAGCCGGTCGCGGGGTGTCGTGGAGGGGGGGGAGAGAGGAGGAAAACCGCGCTGAGAAGTCGCCTCCCGTCTCCTGCGCTGCCCTTTGCGATTCATTCCAAGATCGTGGAAACGGAGACCCTTCGCCGCCAAACCCTTCCCCCCCCCCACACACACACACTTTGCATTGTATCGATTGGCAAGGATCGGGTTGCTAGTGCGGGGAAAGAAGGCGGCTGTCTCGGATCCGAAGGGAACCGGTGGGTGAACTATGGACTACGGAGCTGCTGGGCGGGGAGCGAGTGGGAAGGCTCGGGGGCAAGTGCTGGGAATCTCCCGGCAAGCGCATATGTAATAAGGATTCAGGGGCGATGGATCAGAGAAGTGGATGCAAAATAAAACAAAACAACGCGCGCAGGTTTCTTTCCTGAAAGGATCTGGCAAGAATGGTAGGCTCTTGTTGGCTGGTATTTGTAAGCTAAGGTTGTGGGGAGCGATGGGCGCCCCACCATAGGCAACGGCGGATAAAGGAAGCCTGGACTTGTATGTAGCTGGTGCCCACCGCCCGACCCCAGTTCTCTCCCCCCCCCAGTCCAACAGTTGAGCAGGCAGCGAGATGCTGAAAAAGGGGTCCTTACGTGCTTAAGGGAGACTCTGGTGCGAGGGAGGGTCGAAGCTCTGCAGAAGCCTTCTTCCCCTCTGAAAGAGGGCGGCGGGGGTTTCTTCTTTTTGGTGAGAAAAAGGAGGACTTTCTTCTCGTGCGCGCGCTCTGGGTGTGTGCGTGCGTGCATGTATGTTGGTTTTTGCATTTCTCCGCGGCGACCACCTCTTCCCCGGTTCCCGTTTCCCCACCACCACCACTTGTTTCGCAGTCCAGGCGGTCTTCTCTTTGCAACCGGTGTTCACGTGTTTCCGCAAAATCTCCAGTAAATCTCCTTTGGGGCCCTCAGCGTCTCCCACCTTCCCCCAACCCCTGGTTAAAGAGAAATAATGATACTGTATGGGCAACACGGTGTACGTGTTTGTATGTGGGCTCCGGTAAAAAAGGTGGGCTTCGGCTGCTGCTCTGTCATGATATTGGAGGTTGCGGGTGGGTGGGCAGGTCCGTGTTTCCGAACCGGTAGACATGGTGGTTCTTGGACGTGTGAAAGGTCTTTTTCTGCGCCACGGCGAGACTTTACGTAAGGACGAGAAGGCTGGCGGGAAGGGGCCTCTGAGGGCTGCCGCAGGGGGAGAAGCAAGGCGAACGAAGGAAGGAGAGGAGGGGAAGACAAACCCCAATCTCTAAGGGAATACAATAGCATTAAAATTCAATCCGGATTGAGAGAGGCTGCCTGGCACTCTATTTATATATTTCTTTCTTGGATGGGAGGAGGGAAATTGTACCATGAGTGGAATAAAAATAAATAAATAAAAATAGCCAGTAGCCAGGATTGTAATGTGATCTAATATTCCTTGTGTGTCTTCAGTAGAAATAATAAATACTGGATTGTCCTGTGGGAGGGTATTAAAAAACAACAGCAGTCCCACAGTTTGACAGGTTGATGAGTTTCCTCTGGAAACATATTGCTTATCTCTCTCTAGTAGCACTGCTTCCCTTCAGCAGTGGAGTGTGATGCCTCTTGGGCAGTGGAGACAGGTAACCTTTGGAGTAGCAAGTAATATCTGGACTTGTATCAAGCTCAGATGGGTTAAGGACAGAAAGGCCTTCTGAGGTTGTGTATCTTCAGGTCACAGACACAGTGCTTTGGAATTTGCCATTGCAAGTAGACACTGGGAAATGGAGGGGGGGAGGTTGGGCTGCACCTGTTGTAGTCATGTGCCTGGTCTCAGATGGGCACTGGTTATTGCCAGTATAAACATACAAAATACATATGAGCTGGTTAAAATAGATTTATATGTATATATAAAAACTGCAGAGCTTGTTAGATATAACTGCAGAGCTTGTTAGGTATATATAAAAACTGCAGAGCTTGTTAGATTTATTTCTGATCTCAAAGTGTGCCAGTGTGTCTCTTCTTAGGATCTGGTCATTTACAACTTATTTCTCTGTGTTTTTATTTTTTAATTGCCTTTTAATGGTTTTCAAAACATACTGTCTGCAGTGATGCAAAGATTTCAGTGCTATCTTCAAACTATGAAATGCCTTTCTCTCTCCTGGAATTGAGACTGATCTGAAGATGCTGTGTAGCTTCACTGAACAGGTGTCGCTCAAAACACTGTAATATTGCACAATATTTTATGGCACAGTAGAAGACTGCAAGATAGAAGGATTTTGTTAGGTGGTTAGTGCCTGACTGTGAATTATGCCATGGTGTGCATGGAAGACAGGACAGTTTCCCTAACAGTGACTTTAGAGCACTGGTTCTTAACCTTGGGTTACTCAGGAGTTTTGGACTGCAACTCCCAGAAGCCTTCACCACCAGCTTTCCTGACTGGGGTTTCTGGGAGTTGCAGTTCAAAAGCATCCGAGTAACAAAGGTTAAGAACCACTGCTTTAGAGCAGTGTTTCTTTTTTTCCATTGGCTAGATGTTGTTATGGATAGCCAATAGAATTAGTAATCATAAACAATAATGGAGTTAGTTAGGATAAGGCTGGACCAAGTGACACACTGTGGGGGGGTGGGCAGGAACAAGAGGATGGCTTTGCTGACAAAGATGCCTGACCTCTGCAAGAAAAGTATCCAAAGGACAGAGGGCTCCGTGCAGAGAAGAAACTGTAAACAGGTGTTTGAATGAATACCAGCAGAGAAATTGATAAACAACAAAGAGTCAACAAGAATCAGAAGAAAACAACTGTGGAAGACATGACCTGGAAGTGATGAGAAAGCAACTTCAGGTGGAGGACCCTGAAGCTAAAAAAAATCTATAAAGGGAAGATGATTGCAGCCCTTGTTTGGAGGGACACCCACAGAAAGATCAGGGTGATCCTGTCTCCCCCACTCCCCTTTGTAGCCAGCAGTAGAGAATGTAAGTATGGATGAATGGGTGTGTGTGTGTGTGTGTGTGTGTGAGAGAGAGAGAGAGAGAGAGAGAGAAAGAGAGAGAGAGAGAGAGAGTCTGTGTGTGAATCACTGATGTGATTTACTGAGTACTTAAAATTAAGCTGGATAGCATTAGAAATCCAATTGGTCTCTGTGGCATTCTTTCTCTTACATACTACCCAGAAGCAGCTGTAAAGAACCTTCAGGAAGAAGCATAGGGGATTTGTAGCATGCTGTGAACTTCAACTCCCAGAGTCCCTTATTTCGGCCATGGTGGCTGGGACTCCTGGGAACTGAACTCCAATATATCTGGAGGGACCAAATGTTGAGAATCACAGCCCTGAATATCTTCTAAAGCTGCAGTATATTTACTTTACTGTACACTTATGCCACTGGACAGATGAATTGTCCTGTAGCACTTTGCTTCATAATGTGCAGTTCAATTATCATTAGCTGTTTGGATGTTTTGTACATAAGACAGTTTAAAAAGAAAGAAGATGTAGACAGAGGAGGTTGCAGGCTGTCTTCTGAACAATTTACTCAGCAGCTGAAACAAATAGTACAAATAGTGCTCATATGAAGCTGATAGCACTGACCTCCATGGTGAGTGTTGTGCATTAAGGTTTGCTTTTTATTTATGGAACATGCACAGCACTCTTGATTCAACAGATGGTGTGTGTGTGTGCGCGCGCATGATTCTGATCAGCTCTATTTATCTGAAATGTGTATGTTATAGAACAGGAATGAATCGTGTACAGCAGATTGTGTATCTGACCTGTGAAATGAGCTACAGATCAAACAAAAGGGAGATTCAGAGTTGCACAAAGGAGGGACAGAGGCGTGGAACAATATCCTTGCTGGGGCTGACTCTTGTCTTCTAACTTATTCAATAAAAACAGAAATTGTAGCCCAGTGGTCTTCAGTCCAATGTGTACCTTTAAATCCAACTTGCAATATTCAGATTCAGCATTCAGTCCTCTACTACATATTTCTCTCTCTCTCTCTCTCTCTCTGTATCTGTATCTGTATCTGTCTGTCTCCCTCTCCCTGTCTCTTTTTGTCAGGTTACGAGACACAAAAGAGATGGGGTGCTATGATATATTTCATATTTGTGCAGAAGAGGGGATTTTGACAAATGCTCACCTCTGCCTAACATGTTGTAGGTTCCAATAGTTTGGGTTTTTTTCATGTATCTGATACAGTTCAAGGAGTTCTGGCCCTTTTTGCATCTGATTTGTCTCTTTAAAAAACTTGAAACAATGACCACTGGAATTCATGAGGTCCAAATGTGTCCTCCTAGTTAGTATTCTTGTAAATTAAGCTCACAAAAGTTTCTAGCCTGCCAGAGGCTGGATGGTAAAGGACCAAGAGTTCCATTCTGCCCACCACAACTTGCTGCTTTTCTATATTGGGTGTAGAGCAGAGGTGGAGTGTATCATTTGTCTGTCCATTGCTCATGCGGTTGCATGAAATCCCACGTAGTTGCTTATGTGCGCTTCCTTGTGGCCTGTAGTCACAAGGCAGTAAGGAAGGGCATACAACAATAAGGCTGTATGAGTGGGTCCAAGTTCTTCAGTTGAAGGCCCATGTTCTAAAGCAATTTTCACTGATGTTCATGTTACCAGATATTATTCTTGCAGCTCTTGTTATCCCTGCTCATTGGCTACGCTTTCTGGGTCTAATGAGAACATTAGAGCAAAACATATGGAAGTACCCACGTTGGTGAAGCTTGTTCCTAGAATTGTGCAGAGAGGCTACAACATTTCCTTAATTGCAAAGTGCTGTTTTATTCCTGAGTGTGCAGAAAAATTAAATTATTCTGACATACTTGCAATAGAAAACATACCAGAAGTGGATTTTGTAGATATGGAAGACATACAGAAAGTGGACTGAGAAAAAATGTTTAAACTGATTCTGGGTCAATAGGCTTACTAGGTATGCAGCTTCCAGGATACCCTGTTCTGTAGTGAAATATTTCCTCTTGATGTCTGTCCCCCAAAATTAGATTACTTGTCCACTGCTGAGACACAACAGTGGATCACTGTGAATCTTTCAGTTTATGTAATCTGATTGAAGACCAGGTTGGATAAAAATCAATGATTTTTTTAAAAATCATGCTTTAAATTTTAAAAAATGATTTACAAATCATTCAAAAATCCAATTTTTAAAAATTTAAATCGTGGTTTGATTTAAATCAAATCCGCTCTGTTGAAGACTCAACTTTTACCACAGTTAACTATTTGAGTTATGTATGTTTGGATGCTTTTTGTATTTTGTTTTGGATATACAGTACAAAGTTTTTCTGTGCAGCAAGCAGCAAGAAGATCAGTCATATGATTAAAAGCTCTACTTGGTGCTGAATTCAGGTGAAATAAACGCTTTTTTTAAAAAAAGATACTGACTATGACGTTGCTTCTGTATGTTGGAAATCTGTGTTGCCTTATTAAGAGTGCCTTGTGAAAAGGATATGCTCTGCAGTTCATTGATTAGAACTTGCTGTGTGCAGCTGATAGTTCTCTGCTGATCAATCTTACAGTTTTTTGCAACCACTGCATTCAGTTCATTTGTTTGGTCATGTGATCACAGCCAGCATGCAACTGGCTTCTGTTGTGCCACAGTCAATTTGTTAAAAGAAAGGACTCTGTTTCCAGATATTTTTTCTTGGATACCTAGGAGGCTTTTCCACTATAAGAGAAATTCAGAAAAGTACGTGTTGTGCTGCATTCCAAAATATAAGAGTGTGGAACATTTTTCTGACTGAGAGATAAAGCTTGCCTGGGACACTGAAAGAGACCATTTTTCCTCTGTGTATGTGCAAACGGTGTCTCATTTCTTGGTAACATTCTCTGCAACACAAAAGGTGCTGCAATATTGAAACAACTTTAACTGTTGTCCCAGAACATAGTGTGCCGTTCCTTAGTCAGTCTTTTGGTTTTGTTTTGTTCAGCAATGTGCCTTACCAGTCAGTAAACAATATTTATTTTCTCACCTTGCTTTAGATAGCAGTAGGGCTGTCTGTAGGCAGCAAAGAGTTTTAAAGTGAATGGTGTAGTTTTGCTGAAAAGGAAATCAAAGAAATGTTTCTGGATCTTCTGTTAATAAAGGGTTTGTGTTTTTTTTGGTTATTTCTTTCATTCACAGTCATATTCATCCTTTCTTCAGTGTATGGCAGTGAAGGTTATCTAGCAGATATTATCCAGGAGGCATTTTACACAGTTGTCTTCTTAAAACCATTAGCAGTAGCTTGTAACTGAGCCAACTGCAAGGTTTTTAGAGATTGCTTTGCAACAAGCTTAACCTGTCGACTACATATGTCTCTGGGTGACAGAGCACAGGTGTAGTATGTTGAATTTCACATACTTTATTTTTTTATTAGCAGGAATCAAATTTCACAGCCTTTTTTTAATTAACAGGAATCAAATCATATGCTTTGTGGCATAGAGCTTATTTAGGGATAGGGGACTATACCACACCGTGTACTGAGATCATTCCTGCTGGGTTCAAGCCACACAAGCCACATGTTTTTGCACGTAACCTACAAAGGATAATCATCATCTTAGAACTGCAAAGTTGAAAGAGATCCTATGGATAATTGATTGCAGCCTCTTGTTATGGAGGCACTGTGGGGGAACAAACTCCCAACCTCTAAAAACTTACACCACTGAGCTATCTCGCAGTTCATAATGGCACAGATGCAGCTTGCTCCATTGTCTTCATGATCAATACCAATGTGCCAGAATGCTCTTGAAGAAAAGGTATGCACACATGTCCTTAAGTAGGTGAGAAAAAGGAAAAAGCTACCTTGTTTTATGATGTGTGTGCCTGTCACCAGAAAAATAAGAACTGTGGCAGGAGCAGGCCCCCAAGGTTAGGCTGGAGAGGGAGGTAGAACTTCAATGTTCTAGCAAGAAACTATAAATGACTTTGAAAGAGTTCATGAAAAATTAATTTGTATCTTAGAACTTTAGACCAGTTTTCTGTAGACATCTAGAATAGAACTCTGTGGATATTCTTTGGAGTTCTGCAAAATTCATTAAATTGGCTAGTTGAATTTAGCTAAAATTGCCGAATTCACACTTTCTTGGATATGAGACCCACTAAAATCAGTGGGCCTTAAATTTGAATTAATTTGGTTAAAAGCGTGCTGCCTGAATACAATCCTAAGTATTCTTAATAGTTTTTAATAACAAGGCTTAGGAAATAGGTTCCATGATGCAATGAGTAAGTGTACTTGGGTTGTTCTGTCTACGAAAGGTGAGCAGCATATAGGTATTTTGGAAGGAATATTTTTACCCAAGTACAATGGTGCCTCGGCTTACGAACGTCCTGACATGCGACCAATTGGAGTTACAACCAGCTCCAGTCACAAAATTTTGCTTTGACTTGCGACCAGAGCTTTGAGTTACAATTGGAAAAAAGGCGGGGAAATTTAAACTGCTAACCTTTGGTCAGCGAAGAGGCTGCTTCTTTGTACAGTATTTCTTTTGCCCCAGTGGTTAGAGAGTGTGCATTTGGAGGAGGCTTCAGACTGATTGCTTTTTGCTTTTTAAAAACTGCCTGTTCTGGGTGGGGTTTGCTGCGTGGGTTTGGGCTGGGTGGTGGGGTTAATGTTTCTATGCTGTAATGGGTCCTGCAGTGTGTTTTTAGTGGGGGGGGGTTTCGGCTGGAACGGATTAATCGTGTTTCTGATGGGTCTTGGGGTGTGTTTTTTAGTCCCTGCTGTAATGGGTTTGTTTGATTCGGGGGGGGGTATGTTTCTGTGCTTTGATGGCTCTTGCAGTGTGTTTTTTTAGTGTGTGTTTTAGTGTGTGTATGGGGGGTTTCGGCCAGAATGGATTAATTGTGTTTCAGTGTATTAGTGGAAAATGGTGCTTTGAGTTACAACCAATTTGAGTTATGACCATCTTCTGGAATGGATTAAGTTTGTAACTCAAGGCACCACTGCACAAGAGTGTGATGAGTGTAAGTTTGTGTTCTGTTTTAGAAAGACATGGTTCAGGTTTCTTGTTTTGTACTCAAGGCTGACAAAATGTTTGTTCCACTGGACACTTGAATATATAAATGCATTCAGATATCTCATGGCATAGTCTGGAGGCATGAGGCAGCAACTTTACTGCAGCCAAGCCATTCTTGTTAACACCTAAGTGAGTAGTGCAGGAGAGGTGACATAATAACAGTCATCACAGTTATGCATTGCAGAAGGCACGGGTTTCCAACATTGTTTGCTTCAGTCTTGTATGTGTGTGATGTGTTGCCAAGTTGTTTCTTACTGAAAGCAATATGAATCATAGAATAATGGCGTCCGAAGGGCCCTATAAGGCCATGCAATCTAACCCCCTGCTTAATGCAGGTTTTCAGGATATGAGAGATGTTTAAGAAGTAGTTTTACCAGAGCCTTCCACCAGTTAGTTTCCATGGGTGAGCAGGGATTGGAATCCAGGTCTCCTGAGTCCTACTCCATTTATCCTTTACATGACACTACGCACATGAAAAAAGATGTTGATATTAATATGTGCCATCAAATCAGAACTGAGTTATAGTGACCCTAATAGAGCTTTCAAGGTAAGTGAGATGTGTAAGGAGTGGCTTTACCGGCTCCACTGAGTTTCCTGGGCTGAATGGGGATTCAAACCAAGTCTGCCACTCTATCCACTATACCTACCACACTAGGTAGTTCTAGTCTTGTATGGTTTTGATATTATTTCTGCATTGGTAAAAAGTAGAGCAGTCCATGTATAATGCTTCATTATTAGGATAATAAAGAACATGAGAACAGAGGGTTTTTTAAAAAATAGTTTCTTGTTTTATTAAAATAGTTTCTTGTTTTTATTAAACAGAAAAGAAAAAAAATTGGAAAGGCCAATAATAAATTTATATTTCCACCCTTTTCATTAAGCTGTCAGGAGCACACATTGAAAAACAGAATCTGAAATAAGGTCTGACAAACTGCATTTTAAGAGGGTTCAGCATTCTGTATATATTCCCTTTTAAATAAACACTTGAACTGTTATTTTGTGAGTGGGCTTCAGTATTTTATTTAAAATTGTTCTGTTAGCCCTAGAACTGTTGAATCTACTTCTTTCGTCTCATGCTTCCATACCTTATTCTGGTTGCTTCTGTTCACTGATCATCTACACCTACTTCACTTGCCTCCTGCCCTCTTCTCTTATCTCTGTTCATCTAAAACTCAATTTACCTGGGGGCCGCTAGAGGCAGAGGCTGGGTGAGGCTGGGCCGCATCAGATTTCCCGCCAAGCGGAGCAAGTGCCCGAGGAAGCCGTCCAGGAGTTTCCTTAGCTGACAGACAGGTAGGCTGACTGGCAGGCTGCAGTTCTGGATGGAGGGTGCAAGAGGTGCTGTCTTGGGAGAGAGCCGGCGAGCGAGGCAAGGCTTTTTTTTTTACTCTTGACAGCAGAGGATGTGTGGGCGCTTTGGGGGGCAGGCAAGGCGAGGGCCACAAACTATCATCTGGGGGGCCGCATGTTTGAGACCCCTGGCTATAGCATATAAGCGTATGGGTATGATGTTTTCCATTAAAGATGGGCACCTGCCTTGTTTTGAAGGTTCATGCTGGTTTGTACGCATGACGCCAGAGGTCCTGTGCGTTCCGTTCCTCCACCTCACCGGCTCGATCTCCCGCTCATCAGCCACCATGTGCCCCTCTCCTGCTGCTCCACAAGTTTCTGGCAGGAGCACGGGCTTCTCTGCCCTGCCTCCTTGATTGATCGCCCACTCAGACAGGGAGGCAGGACAAGCAAGTCCGTGCTCCTGCCGGGGACTGATAGAACAGCTGAAGAGGAGGAGAGAAGCACGCTCCAACTGGTGAGTTGGTCATGTGCTGGGGAGGTGAGGGAAGGTGACATGATAGGCACAAGCCTCTGATCCGATGTTTATGCCATTTCTGCTTTCCATCTCTGAACCTTTGTTGCAGCTGTTCTTCCTTTGGTAACAACTCATGTGGGTTCCAGATAGTAGCTGTATGTGTTATTGCTTTATGTACATCAGGTTATAAATTACATTTGTATCCTGCCTTTCTGCCTAAAAATGGTACTCAATGGATAACAGTGGTGAAACTCACATAATAATAAATGCATTTAAGAAACAGAACAGGTTAAAGCATAGCACTGCAGTGCATCTTCAATGCCTCAGGTCTGTTAGAATTAAAAAAGCTTTCTTCTGCTGGAGGAGAGAAGAGGCAGCTTAGCTTCACTTAGGAGGGAATTCCATAGCCTAAGAGCAGTCATCAGGAAAACCATATATTATGTCCTTAATGGGTATGCCTCTAAGAGCAGGTGATGTTCAAAATAGGCACTTCTCACAATTTAGGCAAGTCTGTAAGGGAGAATAAAAAGATCACCTTAAGCTGGGCTTTACATGATCTGGATAGCCCTGCTCAAATGTTATAAACTCTGATATTTTCAACATGCATAGAAGAACATGCCTAACCCCGCCTAACTTTCTTCACACTTCAGATTTCCTAGGGTTCTTGCTATCATCTTGAGCCTACATATGAGCAGGAACCTCTCTTTAGAGTTGGTGTAGAAAGCACAAGTAAAGTGGCAATAGGAGAACTAGTTTTCTTTTCTGAATGCCAAAATTTTCAACATCCCATTAGGGCTTCCATCTGTGTCTTCAGGAACATAGGTTATTTTAATGTCATTGCTACAAAACTCTAAAGTATTTATATTCAACTCTTAAAAAAACCTCTGGTTTATGAATGTGGAACATTGCTTCTGTATCATGATTAAAAACACCAGGAAATGGCCTGACACTGCTACACAATATTGTGTGCCTACAATGCCAGCAGGAAAAAGGATGCCAGGTTTTACAAAGGGCAGCCTGAATGATAACACCAAAAGCAGTAGTCAAGATAGTTTATAGGATACCTTCTTGTGGTTACTACCATCCACAAAAATGACACCAAACAAGGAAATCCCGCAATCTAACTCTTTTTATCATCAATTAACCACCTCACCCAAACACAAAACAGTTGTCAGGACTGTTTTTTGACAAGTGTAATTCTCCCTCTTCCATATGACACATTGAGAATGTATTATCTGCTTTGTAAGCCTGTACCACACATGCTCAGTTTATAACAATGTCATTGTTTTTCCCATTTGAAATACCTTTTTTGAGCATCAGCATTTCACCACCTGTAGCCTGAATTCTTTCTAAATAAGAAAAATGGATGTGACCAAATGTTCTCTTTCAAGATCAGCAAGATTGGTCTTTTCAATTTATATGAGCTATTTTAAATCTGGGGAACATCTAAGGTTGCTTATTTCTGAATGGAGGGTACAGTTTTATTTCTTAATAAAACATAACTTAAAAGCCATTTGCCCAAACCTTCCTAAATTTGGCATAGAGCAAAAGCAAATTGTTTGTTACACCTGTGCTGAATTTGTTCCTGATCTGAAGTTGAGTTTCAAGGTTATAATTTTTTGTCTGAGCTGCCTCAGTTCATAGAATTACCATGTAGAATGTTCATTTGCTCTGCTGCGCAGTAACTTAGCTGCACTAACATAGAGCTGTAAATCTTGAAATGTCTAGACATTTTCCCACCCAGAATCAACCATATCTTTAGCCAGTCTCTGTTTCTCCTTCCCATAGTTTGTGATGAACTGACTCTGTAGTCAAAGAATGGAAGTGGTGACAGTCCTGTAAGCTTTAAGAGCTGTAAGTATTTTATGTATCTGTATTGAAGTCAGTGGAGATATCTGCACCTTGATTTCAGTAGGCATACTTGAGTTTTGTGATTGTCTTTTCATAGAGTCATTTACACTTGGCTGCAGGCAAGTAAAGGGTTGGAAAAATCCTTTCAAGGATGTTTACATGTCCTTAAAAGAAGCAGCAGATCAGAAGGTTTGATGGAGCTTTGTAAACTATCTAGTTTAACCTGCTGCTTGAGGTAGAAAGCCTGAGCAAGAACAGCCCCATGGGCTCCCTGGATAAATTTATTATTCGGGCAGCAATTATGCATCCAGGTTTTGCCTTTTCCCATGGGGAGGTGTGTTCACTGTTGAAATTTTTAAAAGTTTGAGCATGAGTAACAAGTGTTAAGGGTTTCCTGGATGCCCCTGTCAAAATGTTGGGGGGGGGGGGTTGGTGGTTTAAAAAAAATAAGAGAAGGAAATGAAGAAAAAAAGTAAAAACTAATCCCAGTCTACTGATCTTTAAATCATGGGTAGTGCCTAACACAAATACTCCGTTTGTATAGTTTCATTTTTAGTCTGAAAAGAAGATAAAATTATCTTTAGTATGATGATTGACATGCTTCATGTTTGGGAATTTGAGCAAAGTATTTAAAGTACAGTACAATAAGCGTAGGTAGACTGTGACAGTACTTTAACACCTGTGATTCAATTTCCTGTAGTAGGTGCCTATCCTGCCACATCCTGTTGGAGCTGAAAAAATCAGATAGAGACAGGATCAGTACATGCCTAGTGTGGTGTAGCAGATTGAGTGATGGACTAAGACAGTGGCCCCCAACCTTGGGCCTCCAGTTGTGCTTGGACTACAATTCCCAGAAGCCTTCACCACCACCCCTGCTGGCCAGGATTTCTGGGAGTTGAAGTCCAAGAACATCTGGAGGCCCAAGGTTGAGCACCACTGGACTAAGACACAGGAGACCTGGCTTCAAATCTGCCCTTGGCCATGAAAGTTTGCTGGGGAGGGAGCTGGAGCTGGTGAATCAACTTATAAAATATCTTACTTGCCTTGAAAAGCTTTATTAGGGACATTATAAGTTGGTTCTGACCTGGTAGCACTTAACATACAGTAGATGTTAGCCCAGGCATTTCCTTTGTGTTTAGTTTGGCCCATATGGACTACAGATACCTATTTTAATGTTTAGGATGCCCGCTTCTAGATATTCAGGTTCTGTTGCTAGCTGGTTGACTGAATAAAACTGATCTACGACCCTTCAGGAATTGCAGAAATTATCAATATTCATTCCTATTCAAATTATTTTGTAAATATCTTGTAAAGTGTTGTAAATAACACTCTTGTCCATAGCGGCTGCTTTACTGTGTTCCAGTGTAAGAGTGGCATTAATCTCCTGCTAAGCTACTCCCTAACCGAGTAACTGAGAAACATGCTTGGCTGTGGGTGGTGGTGCTGGAGGATTACTTGCATCTGCTAGATTTCCCATGAAGCTTTTATAAAGTTATTCCAGTCTTCATGGATCCTTAAATTACCTGTTTTAGAGTCCATCCCTCCCCCCCCCCATCTCCTCATGTTGCTTCACATCTTTTAATGCTTCAGCTTGATAAGTGCCTGGAAAAGTTACTTTTCTGGAGGGTCGCTTCCACAGTGTTCCAGCAAGCTATGACTAAGTATGGTCATAGCTCTGAAGGAGGTTAGAGGGAATTAGGAATTGTTTGTTGAGTCACCTAAGCATTTTTAAAGAAAAGCTCTTTCCCCGAAGGCATTTGGGAAGCTTTCCACTTCTTCAAAGGTCAACAGTTGTAGATATTGAAAGGCATACCTTCTTCTAACCTGGGGCCCTTTAATCACAACTCCCTAGTATGCCTTCATATGGATGAGTCAGCATTCATTCTGCAGTGGTTGGCAACTTGTTTGGCCATAACAACATTTCTGATATCCTTATTAGTATTCTGTGAGCTTGAAATTTTCCTTTTTTTACAACTTCCAATTCCTACAGCAAATGTGGCTCACAGAGAGCTGTAATTAAAAAATGTAACTTTGAAACTGTACCCCTGCTCACTTCAACCTGCTATGTTCCTCAACTTCTCTTGAAAGCTGTGTGATTCTCTAGAACAGTAAAGTTTTTTGTACTACAGTTCCCATAAACCCTCACCCTGCTGGCCAGGACTGATGAGAGATGTGGGCTAAGGTAATTTGGAGGGCCATGTTTCCCATCTTTGGAATACAATGTGGGGCAAAAGGCTGCAGTAGAAGGGGGCAGCCAAAATCCGGAGCCTTCCTTTACTTGAGTGAAAGCACTTTCTATTAGTGCAAAAGTGGACAACGTCTGGCCTGTCACATATTCTTGACTGTAACATTAGTCAGTGTTGTCTTAGTCAGAATAGTCAATGATGAGATATGTCATCCAACAGTTCCTTGAAGAGTGCAAGTTGCCCATCTCTACACTAGAGTCACCATTTTGTACAACCCCCTGGTTTACGTTCTGTTACTTTGCAATTGAAAACCAATGTATGTGGTAGTTACCAGGTCATGCATTAAGTAGTTTTACATGAGGTAGAATAAATGGCGAACATTTAAGTGAACTTATTAAGTATGTACTTGTCTGGGGAAACTATGGAAAAACACTTACAGAGAGAGAGAGAGAGAGAGAGAGAGAGAGAGAGAGAGAGAGAGAGAGAAATGATTGCTAAGTTATTTTCAAGAGACACCTGGCCATTAGCTTCTAGTCTTTATTCTCTCGTCTTCCTTTCTGTCTGCTGATTTTTGTTTATTCCTGGTACTATCCTGGATTTAAAACCATAATTAAGAAACGTCTAGTCAGACCACATTTGTTTCCATCTTAAGCTATTATAATGTGGCACTGATGTTTTGAAGGGGAGTGGCCTTATCCTTTCAGCTTGCTTTGTGGGACAGTCATTTTAATCCAGTTTAAGCCAGGAGTGGACAGTTTAGCTAGTGTAGGGCCAGTTTTGATCAGCCCTAATGGAGTCTGGTCCTCACAAAAAGTTTTCCCCAACCCTCTATTTAGTGACCAGAGATTAACTTTTGGTGGTGGGAGATAGAGAACCTCTCCATACTAAAGCAAGACAGAGCAATCACTATTCCCAAAAGCTTCCAGGATTCTTCTTCTTCTTCTTCTTCTTCTTCTTCTTCTTCTTCTTCTTCTTCTTCTTCTTCTTCTTCTTCTTCTTCTTCTTCTTCTTCTTCTTCTTCTTCTTCTTCTTCTTCTTCTTCTTCCTCTTCTTCTTCTTCTTCTTCTTCTTCTTCTTCCTCTTCTTCTTCTTCTTCTTCTTCTTCTTCTTCTTCCTCTTCTTCTTCTTCTTCCTCTTCCTCTTCTTCTTCTTCTTCTTCTTCTTCTTCTTCTTCTTCTTCTTCTTCTTCTTCTTCTTCTTCTTCTTCTTCTTCTTCTTCTTCCTCTTCTTCTTCTTCTTCTTCTTCCTCTTCTTCTTCTTCTTCTTCTTCTTCTTCTTCTTCCTCTTCCTCTTCTTCTTCCTCTTCCTCTTCTTCTTCTTCTTCTTCTTCTTCTTCTTCTTCTTCTTCCTTCTTCCTTCTTCTTCTTCTTCTTCTTCTTCTTCTTCTTCTTCTGGGAATGGTCCAGATGAAATATGGGAGCTACAAAAATGGATACAGAGGAAATGTGGATTACGTAAACTTGTAATATGGGTTTGCTTGAGGATAAAATGGAAAGAGGAAGAATCCAATACAACCATCCTGAGATACGTGGAGGAGTCGAATGGCTATAAACATAAATACATTCTGTTGCTATTAGGTGAAACAATACCAGATGGAATTTTCCGTTCTGAGAAGGACTTTCTATCCATTACATCAGGAGCATTTCAACTTCCTGCACTTCTCGGAGAAAGCAGATATGGTCAGGCTGGGTCTCTTGGATTGGACAACATTGAGGGCACCATATGAGGGTTGGATAATGAACCTGCATAGCCATTGTGCATGGTGACTGTGACCCTGCTCTATCCATTTTTAATTTTAGATGTGCAGTTGATAGAAATACAAGAGTGTGTCCTTTGGGTTGTGGCAACTCAATTGTAGAACTCCCTTCTCAAACAAGGCTTGTTTAATTTATTTTGATATTCATGTAAGTTAAAAGTTAAAAAAAATCACTAGCCACTGGGTCTGCACGGATCTCTCTGCCCTCACCTTGCACTTCTGTTCTTGAATGTGCCACATAATTGGTATTACGGAACAGTTAATGTTGGTTGTAATCTTTGCTGCAGCTTGTCTGGAGAGAGAGGGCTTATTAGGGCAAAAAGGCCAAAGATAGTTTTGCTATTTAAAGCTACAGTCATCTCAATAATCCAGACCTGGGAATCTTATATGTAATCATGTTCTGAGACATTTAGAATCCTATGACTCCAGCTTTAGCTTAGAGAAGCTGCTTTATAAAGTTCTTTTAGAATTGGCTGTCTTAGTACATTCTGTTGTTGGCTTTCGTGCATAGGTTGGAAGGAGAAGTTGATATTTTCTTTCTGTCTTTTTCTTTCTTTCTTTCTTTCTTTCTTTCTTTCTTTCTTTCTTTCTTTCTTTCTTTCTTTCTTTCTTTTGTCAACAAACAACACATGGTGTTGTGAAGTGGTCTACAGATAGTGCTTTTCCTATATTAGAACTTCCTACAGAAAATAGGGAGGAGAGCCCTAAAAAGGTAGTAGTGGATGTTCTCTGTTTTTTAGTTGCTTGCTTCATGAACCCTGCCTCTGGTTGCAAGGCTGTGTCTAATTCTTAAGCAAATACTGTAAGCAGAACACTTTGCTGGCTTGTCTGATACAGGATGCAGTAAAATGCAAATAGTTTTTATTGCTTTTGAAAATATTGTTTTAGAAGATGATGAAACATGTCACTGCCGTGAGTGTTGTCTTTTGTACAAAACTATTTAATGGAATATGAATGTCTTGCATGTATGTTAGCTCTGGGCAGTGAATGGAGTTGAAAGAATGACATACAGTGGTGCCTTGCCAGACGATTGCCTCGTGGGGCGAAAAACCCGCAACACGATTGGTTTTTGTGATCGTTATGGTGCTTCACAAGATGTTTTTTTCTATGACCATGCTTCACAAGACTTTTTTTTTTTGAGATCGATGCTTCGCAAGACGAATAAATTTCATTCGTCTTGCGAGGTTCCCATAGGGAACCCTGCAAGATGATTTTTTCACAAGACAACGATTTTTGTGGAACGAATTAAAATTGTCTTGCAAGGCACCACTGTACTTAATTTGGAGCCTAGGAGCTGGTCTATGTATACATGTACATTATGTTAATGATACTGAGACTCACATAAGGCCACATCATGGAACCAAGGTTGCTTAGAATACAAGATGCCTTTCTCTAACATGTTATTGCTGCTGCTGGAGCTCTATGCGTCAGCCACAGTGCCATCTACCTCATCAGTGTACTGTGCAGTTTCTGTAGCCCAGGCATAGCACCTCGGTGGTGAGTGTAAAGGGGACTGGTGACGGGAGCCTTCTGGAGTCTCCCAGTAGACCATGGCTCACATTACTTTTCAAACAGCATGGGATGAGCAGGTAACTTGATTACTGGAGAAGGCCAGTCTCTGGGCCCGTTCACTCTATTTAGGTGTGCCACACTTTCTCATTCTTTGTCCTACAGCTGACACATAATTCTTTGTCATGCAGTTTAAAAAAATATACTTGGCATTAAGAAATAATAGTACATATGTAAGACAGATTTGTTGTGACAGGCTTTTGAACATTGGTAAACTTGATATTCCAGATAGTGTATATAAAATGAAATTGTTTGGTGGATTTTAGGTTGTTGTCAATGTTTGTTTGCATTTTTACCATTGGTATAAAGTATATTTGATTGTTTTCATTGTTACATGAGTGGTTGTCTGTATATTATGCTGTGTGCCATTCTGGGTGTATTTGGACAGAGGAGCAGCATACAAATGAAAATAATTATAGTCAAAATCATAACTAATCATGTATACTAGAGATGGGGGTATTCGTATATGAATACAAATAACCCCCCCCCCCACAGGTGAAAATAACAAGAGTCTGGCCCCCTGGGACCGGGCTGTCCACTCCCCATCCGCTGCTGCTGCAGCCTCCTCCTCCCTCCCTGCCTGTTGCTCCAGAGCGCCTGGTCAGCCAGCCACTCTTCCGACCTGGCAGAGAGGCTCATTGTCCCGCCTTCTGCCGCAAGTGGCTAATTGACTGTGAGCTCCAGAGCGATAGGAAGGGAGGGTGGAGTCCCTGTCAGCGGGGGACCAGTCCAGCCCCAGGGGGCCGGACCCTCGTTATGTCCACCTGTGGGGGGTATTCATATGCAAATACTCCCCTTTCTAATATATACACATGCCCAGTAGCTCAGAGATACAGCTTTGAAGGATTTGCATGCCTGGAGGGACAGCATATTACTGCTTTTAAGTACAGTATGTATGAAGTTGACTTTTTTTCTAATTTGATCTCCACATTTCTCTTGCGCCATTGCTGGAAAATGAAGTGCTTTTTCCCATACTCTGCTGTGCTTGTGCCAACAATTGGGCAAAAGACTAAGATGTAATAGAAACTTCAGTTTATATAGGGAGGGGGAGAGGAAGGAAGGGAGGTTTTTTGTTTGCTTTCATTAATGCAGCTAACAGAGTGGTAGTCATTAGAATTAAATTGCCCATTTTTATGTTTTTATGGCTGAACCTACAATATGTATGCATCAAATATTACTTAAATCTTTTTTTTATATAGAGCTTCTGGACTTTGCCCTTAATGCTCTACTTAGTTCTTTGGCAGGCAGACAAAACAACTAAACCAGAAGGCTGAAATTCAAGCACTCCAAATCCCTGTTTCAGTGATGGTTATAGTAGTTTAAGAGGAGAGGAGGATGTATAAAAGGGCAGTCAAGTAGGAAAACTAAGTTTTATGTTTTTGTTCCAGGGTTAATGTTGGACCAGTTAACTGATCATATATTTATTAAGAGCATTTACCTAATGACAAAGACAAGTTAATCAACTGGTCAATACTTACATTATTTTTTTTAAAAAAAGACAAGCAATGAGAATTGTTTTTCATGGTAGGAGTTGCTAACTTCTAGTACATTCCTATTCCCTCCCCTCTTAAATTCCACCTATAAATACTATATCGCTCCAATGTGGCCACTGTTTTATTTTCCCAGCAACTCTGTGTAGTAAGTTATAGGTACTTGGAAATTATATGGCTTACCCAGCATCAACCAGTCAGTTTCATGACTGTGAGAACTTGCGCTTTCCAGTCCTGTCTTCAGCTGCCTACCACTAATCAGTCCAGGATGGCGAGACCTTAGGCAACCAGTTGAAGGCCTAATCTGACCATGTAGGTCTGGGGAAGACCCTCCACCATGTGGGGACCTTGCCTTTCCAATTGAGAGGGCAGGTGATGCATGGAGGAATTCCAGTGTTATTTCAGGTATTTCTTCTCAGCTAGGGACACTTGTAAGTGTGTGCTGCCTACGACGACCAGTTGAGTTGGTTGTTGGAAGTTCTTGAGTGTTGCTGAAGAACAAACTGTTCTGACTAAAATGATGCCATATAGGGAAACAAATGAAGGTTACTTTCTATCCACACACTGGCCTTTGTGGCATATCTGAAAAAAATGGCGGTGGAGAAGTAACAGGTGGTCAGTTGGCTGTCATGCCAGCTCTGTTTGTACCACCTGTAAAATTGTCATTTGTTGTTTTCTGATTGTATGTTAAAGACAGTTAATATAACACTTTCTGTGGGCGTGTCACGCTCATGCAGGAGGCATGTCGCGTTTATGGTGGGAGTGTCACGCTGGCAAGGAGGGTGTGTTGTGCCTGCCAGGGGGCATGTCGTGCTTGCGGGGGGGCATGTCGCGCCTGCGGGGGTGTAACGCTCAAGCGCATTTGCACTCGCTCAATACGCCCCAAGCGCAACACCCTGTGAGTGCAACACCCCCACTGCGCTTGTGCAGGGCCCCACACACACACATGGAGCCTGCTCCCCCAACCAGTCCACGGCCCCAAAAAGGTTGGGGACCGCTGTTGTAGATGATTGTAATGTCCCTTGTGGCTGTAAGTCTTAATGCTTGCAAGATAAGAGAGGGTGCTATTGCAGAGTGTTTCTGATTTCCCCAGGCTTACACTGATAGGCAAGAAGAAAGAAACCATGTTATTTCTAGAAGAATTGGGCAGTTCCCAGGTTGAATCCTTGGCATCTCTGGTTAGAAGGATCTCACTTTGAAGTGCTTTTGCTAGTTGGAGTGGATGGTACTGGAGGATGTCAAGCCATTCCAGAATCTGACAAGGCCTTTCGCTTCCGCTGTAGGAAATGGAACAGCAGCCTACCTATGGTGGAAACCTTCTGGATACAGAAAGCTGTCGGGCAGGAACAGACTAGCCCTTTTTTACTCCCAAGTAGCAGACTTGCTTCTGGGAGGAGTCTTCTTTGTCATCTGGTTGTGTTGACAGAGGAGTTGATGACAGTAAGAAAATCTTGAGGGTTAATTTTAGCACATGGTCCCAGTAATTGTAACAATGGTCAAGTATGTGTCCCTAGCTGCAAGGCAGGTTACAAAATAGGCAAATAGATAAATGTACTCCTGTGTTTTGTTGTTCATTACTGCTCAGTTCTGCCAGCAAGGATTCGGTTCCATTTCTGGGAAATGGAAAGCTGACTCATTTTTATAATATTGCAACATTTTTTTCTATTCTGATATCACATATACTGTAGTTCAGCGCTTTAGGTATTTGGCTGCAGAGCCAGAGATTGGGATTTCAGTTCCCCACTTTGCCTCCTTGATAGGGCCTGGACTCGATGATCCATAGGGTCCATTCCAGCTCTCCATCTTAAGATTATACGACAAATTGTGTTAGATTGCACAGTTCGGAATGTTCAGATGTCTGGTCTGAAATAAAGCCTTATCAAACTAGATGCACATTTGCTGATCTTACTTTTTCAACAGACACTTCAGTCATCTGGTTTCATTTGTGGTTGTTAATTGTCTTTGAGTTCATACGTGTCCTGCGTATTTACTATTAGGTCTTTTGCAAATTAAGTACCTGTAGATAGTTTGCCAGTTTCCTATTAAATGTCTGCATCACTCACATGTTGTTATTAAAATGTTTCTTTTTATTTATTAAAATATTTGTGCTCTTTTTTCTTCATTTTGAAATGATTTCAAGGCATGATACATGCTGTAAGGCAATCTAAAATTCTGTGAGTGTTGTTCCAGTATGCATAGTGTGCACAAAGGGGAAATTACTATTCTAGTCAACTTGGGATCCAGGGTGGATAAAAATCAATGATTGTTTTAAATCAACCTGATTCAAATAATGATTTAAATGTTAAAAAATAGGGGTTTTCATTTAAATCATTAAAAAATCCAATTTTAAAAATTTAAATTGTGATTTAAATCAGGTTGATTTAAATGAAAGCCACTTTGCTGTGATCACTGGTTCCCAAAAGCTTTGGTCAAGAGCCAGGTTTTGATTGGGCATAGAAATGAGGCCAAGTTCTGCAATAATTTGGTTCTCCAAGCAGGGGCAATGCTGGCAGGGTGCTGCAGCTGAAAAGGTTCTGCTCTTCCATTGTTATGAGTTATTCCTCTAGTGGGGTACAGAGGGTTAATTTGCTTCCTTGTACATCTCAAATCTTGGACAGGCGTAATGAGTGTAGGTACGGCAATTCAAAGTATGGAGACCCAAAGCTGTTTAGGGTTTAAATATTATCACCAGCACTGTGAACCTGGACAAGGAGCATACTGGCAACCAGTGCAATTCATTTGAAAACTGTCATACTGCATAGTATTCATGTTAGCACTCTTGCTGTTATAGATTGCATTAGCTGCAACCTATCAAAGGGAGTCCTTGTAGAAGCCACTGTAGTAATGTACGTAAATTGGAAGTTAGAATGCATGACCTATTGTGGCCAAGTTGTCCTTGATCAGGAATGGTTATAATTGGCAGGCCAACTATAGCTGGTCCCAGGCACTGTGAATCACAAAGTCCACCTTTTCCAGTGACAGACATGGAAGTACTGCAGAATTGTGCACCAGCATCTTCAAAGACAGTACCATCCCATCTAAAGTGGGTTACTTACATGGCATCCAGATTCAGATTCAATTTATTGTCTCTCATACAGTCATAATGGCATCCATGCACCAGTCCAGCACCTCTACATTCTGATCTGACTGATCTGACAAGAAGTAGAGTTTAGTATGATATACCCATTGATAACATTCAGCTCCAAAACTTTTAGTGATCTCGATCATAAACCAATATGTATATTTGTCATTTGTCCTTTTTGATTTCATTTTTCTTAAGCATGTATTGTTATGAGAAGATCTGTGTGTCTGTCTGTATGGCTGTATTGGAAGAAAAGTCTAGGTTTGATGTCTTATGGACATGTTTATTATTAGTATTCTGCTCTGTTCCCCATTATTCTGATTATGAACAAATTTTTGCCATTTACAAGCATGGTATTACTGAGTGAAAGCACATTGTTTTCCAAGATCCATGTCATCTAGTGTGTGGGGAGAGATCATGCATTTTTGTCAATAATTATAGTTAACTACTGCTAATTGTTCAAGGTATTGCCAAGATTTAAGTAAATCATCTGTATACATCAAATCAACATCATAAATAATTGATCTGATACCAAGATCAGCAGTGTAGAAACAATACCAGTAATATCATAGCCACACTACTCTCTTAACAATTCCTGCCCTAATTGTCTCCCCATTTCCCTTGTCAAAACAAAGAACATAAGTTTCATTTTCACAGTGTTAACCAGTAATGCTAATTAGATTAAACTAATTTTGAACTTGGTTTCAAATTCTTTTAAAAAACTAATCTGGGTAGCAGTAACAACAGTTAGTGACTGTATTAAGTTATGATTAACTGTGGCAAGAAAACAGAAGGGAAGAATTAATGTGGAAGGCAGGATATGACAGAGGAGATGTTGTTGTTGTTGTTCAGTCATTAAGTCGTGTCTGACTCTTCATGACCCCATGGACCAGAGCACGCCAGGCCCTCCTGTCTTCCATTGCCTCACGGACTTTGGTCAAATTCATGTTGGTAGCTTTGATGACACTGTCCAAATATCTCGTCCTCTGTCGTCCCCTTCTCCACTTGCCTTCACATTTTCCCAACATCAGGGTCTTTTCCAGGGAGTTTTCTCTTATCATGAGATGGCCAAAGTATTGGAGCCTCAGCTTCAGGATCTGTCCTTCCAGTGAGCACTCAGGGTTGACTTCCTTCAGAATGGATAGGTTTGATATCCTTGCAGTCTAGGGGACTCTCTGGAGTCTCCTCCAGCACCACAATTCAAAAGCATCAATTCTTTGGCGGTCAGCCTTAATTAATTAATTAATTAATTAATTAATTCCCCACCCATCTAGACTGAAGTCTACTTATGGTCCAGCTCTCACTTCCATACTTCACTACTGGAAAAACCATAGCTTTGACTATGTGGACCTTTGTCGGCAAGGTGATGTTTCTGCTTTTTAAGATGTTGTCTAGGTTTGTCATCGCTTTCCTCCCAAGAAGCAGGTGTCTTTTAATTTAGGGGCTCCTGTCACAATCTGCAGTGATCATGGAGCCCAGCAAAGTAAAATCTGCCATTACCTCCATATATTCCCCTTCTTTTTGCCAGGAGGTGTTGGGACCAGAGGCCATGATCTTAGTTTTTATGATTTTGAGCTTCAGACCATTTTTGGCGCTCTCCTCTTTCACCTTCATTAAGAGGTTCTTTAATTCCTCCTCAGTTTCTGCCATCAGAGTGTTATCATCTGCATATCGGAGGTTGTTGATATTTCTTTCGGCAATTTAATTCCGGCTGGGGATTCATCCAGTTCAGCCTTTCGCATGATGTATTCTGTATATAAGTTAAATAAGCAGGGAGACAATATACAGCCTTGGGAAATGCTGATTCAAGTTACAGTACAAACTTTTTGACTTACGAACATCCTTCCGGAACGGATTAAGTTCGTAAGTCGAGGGTTGACTGTAATTAGATACCCATCTGGAACAATAGATTGGACTCAAAATGAATTAGAATAATTGAATCAAAAACCATGGAAACTAATGAACGTGCATCATGCACTATATCTGAAGTTATGTGGGCAGATTATATTTACCACAAAAAAAAAAAAAATTCTTCCGGCAATCTTAATTCCGGCTGGGGATTCATCCAGTTCAGCCTTTCGCATGATGTATTCTGTATATAAGTTAAATAAGCAGGGAGACAATATACAGCCTTGTCGTACTCCTTTCTTAATTTTGAAGCAATCAGTTGTTCCATATCCAGTTCAAACTGTTGCTTCCAGATAAGATGGTCAGGCACTCTCATTTCTTTAAGAACTTGCCATAGTTTGCTGTGGTCCACACAGTCAAAGGCTTTTGCATAGTCAGTGAAGCAGAATTAGATGTTTTTCTGGTACTCTCTGGCTTTCTCCATAATGCAATGCATGTTAGCAATTTGGTCTCTAGTTCCTCTGCTCCTCAAAATCCAACTTGTACTTCTGGGACAGAGGAGATACCCAATCCCAATATTTTAATTGTGGTTAAGTGATTGGCAGTGTTTGTTGTAAGTTTACCTTAGAGGTCTAGAAGTAGATGTCACTCTCAAAACCTGGTCTTGTGCAACTTGCAGTAGTTTGCAGTAATTTCACATCATGTTTCTCAGCCAAGGCCTCACAGGAATTTGTTATCTATAATATAAACATTGTTCAGACCAACAAGCAAAAGCACTGATAGAATACCTTATTTACTCAGAATACCTGCTGTCCACAAATTTGATAATGGCCAGAGTTATGTGAAATGTTCAATTCTGTACATGAGTCACAATGATTGATACTCGAACACAGGAATGTGAAATATATTCTCCTTTGGAAGTGATGTATTACTAACTTTTGTGAGCAAGTATATTTAATACAGTGGTGCCCCGCATAGCGACGATAATCTGTGCAGGAAAAATCGTCGCTATACGTATTCATCGCTATGCGAAAAAAAGCCCATAGGAATGCATTAAAACCCGTTTAATGCATTCCTGTGGGCAAAAAACTCACCTTTAAGCGAAAATCCTCCATACGGCCGCTATTTTCACTGCCCGGTAAGCGAGGAATCCGGGCAAAAACACAGCGGGTGGCCTTTTTTTTTTACCCAGCTGCCATTTTGGAACTGCCGATCAGCTGTTGGGAAATCATCGCTATGCAAAAATCGGTAAGCAAAACAGCTTACCGATCATCGCAAAGCGATATTTTCCTATTAAAAACATCGCAATGCGATTGCAAAAACGATCGCAAAAAATCGTCGCTATGCGGATTTGTCGTTAAACGGGGCGCCTGTTAAGCGAGGCACCACTGTATATAGCTACAAGATAATTTGTTTAAATGGTCCACTCTCCATGGTCTTAAACAAATGTAATCACTCATGAGAACAGCATACCAACCATATGAGAATGAAAGCTAACATTTTGCTATGTGGTAGAGAACTTCTCACTCCATTCTTATGTACATAGTTATTTATTTATTTAAAATATTTTTATCCCACCTTTCTCCTTGAAAAGGACCCAAGGTAGCTTACAACAATGAAAGACAGTATTTAAAGTTGAAAACAGTGAGTATACAACATCATTAAAAGACAATATTTAAAACTATGAACAGTGAATAAGGAGGTATCTTACATCATTAATAGGCAATGTTAAGGCAGAGATCAAGAAGTATACAACATTTAAAAAAAATCACTCTGTGAAATGGAAAACACACGTAGTACTAAAATCCAGTCAAAGTTAACAGTTTATTTAAAGATCAGTTAATAGTCTATCTAAAAATCACAGACATGTAGCTGGTTACAGAGGGAAGGTTTACCCAAAGAGAAAGGTTTTTGCCTGCTTGCGGAAGGACAGCAAAGATGAGGCCAATCTGGCCTCGTTTGAGAGGGAGTTCCAGAGTCTGGGAGCAGCAACAGGGAAGACTCTCTTCCGTGTCCCCATCAGTATACAGTGATGCCTCACAAGATGAATGCCTCGCGCAATGAAAATCTCGCAAGACGAAAGCATTTTGCGATTTTTTTTGGTGACTTGCAAGACAAATTTTTCTATGGCCGTGCTTCTCAAGATGAATAGGAAAGCATTAATTAAATTTCAATGCATTCCTATGGGAAACCATGCTTCACAAGATGAAATTTTCACAATACAAAATGACTCACGGAATGAATTATGTTCATCTTGCGAGGCATCACTGTACACGTCTCCCTTCGACAATGCTGGAGCTAGGGGTTCTAGACCTCCATAGCTCAAAATCCATGTATAACTCTTGTGCCCCCCAAAATGTAATTACAAAGCATAAACAGTTGATTCTCTATCTCTCTCTTTTTCTTTCATGCGCGCGCGCGCGCACGCACGCACGCACGCACGCACACACACACACACACACACACACACACACACACACACACACACACAAAGCACACGGCTATTGGGGTTCTCTTCCATAGTGCTGACTATCCTTTCCATACAGTACTGCGTGCAATGAGCCTTAAAGGTCCTTACTGTCCCCGATCTAAAGGCTGAATTAGATATGTTGTGCTTGGGTGTAAGTAGATCAATTTGACTCTTTCAGTGTTGAACTGATAAGGTTTTGAGGGGCCAGGGGAACAGTATTTATTGAACATTATTTATTGAATGTTAATTAATTAATTAATTAATTAATTAATTAATTAGGAAAAATCTTGTGTATAACCAAAACTGTGCTGTTCAGACCTGTGCAATTCAAGGGAGAAATGTATTAGTAGGGATTTGGGAAGGCCTACCTACTTAGCTTGAAATCCTACGTTCTACAGTGCCATTTTTATTTTGCTCTTTTCGCCTGTCGCCCTGTTGGTTTCATTCCTAAAGGTTAATAGGCTGTTTAAGTGTTCATTTGAATTCCAGGCACATAGTTCTGTGTCACAGAGTGAGTGTTCCTGCCCAAGGGAGAAGGTGAAAGTGCTTCCCATCACTCACCTTTCCTGCAAGTGGTTAGGGACTGACATTGACTCTTTCCACTGGGAGTCTCAGGGAATCATTTCTAGCCAGGAAAGTGGTAATTGTGAAATGGAGCCTGGAAGGAGAAAATTGACAGAGTGAAGACCAATTAAAGTCATTATGCCTTTTCCTACAGGGATACAGTAAAAGGAATAAAAGAGCCCTCTGATCTACATGGTGAGTCACTGAGTAACTTTGTTGTGTACAGTGGAGATGAGAATTCTGTGTGTGCTTATAATTTAAGAGGGTGTCATTCTGAATGAATATATGTAGGATCAGGCTATTAAGCTTTGGTTCCAGTTGTCATTAATACTCTAGGAGGATTCCTTCCAGGTAAATGTCTCTTGGAATGGTAGAGTTCAGAATATGTACTGTATAGTGCTTGAGTTTGTTAACTTTAATTCGGTTCACCAGATCTCACATAATAAAATGTGAACATATTTAAATAGTACTGCCAGTGCCCTTACAGTCACATTGTACATTTGCCCTTTCTCCCCAGTATTGAATTTGTTTTGCTTTAAAGAAAGTAATATTGATTCTAAATCCAGTTTAGGCTGCATGGGATTTAAAAGGCATCGAGCTTTAGACTCCTGTCATTCTTTTCTCAGAGGACTTCCCTCTTGACAGCAAATCTTCCACCGTTGCCTAGACCCCAGGAAGGCTTTCTTTTCCTCGACACAAAGAATAGCGAGGCACACCAGCTCTTTGCTGCACAAGGAACTGAAAGCATTGGTATTTGCATAATGCTGCTGGAACAGAGAAATAGTAAGAAGCAGTTCCTCTTATAGTACGGTGCTGCAGAAGGAGACAGATGTATGGAAATCAAGAGTATAAAAATAGGTGCATTCCAGCATACAGTAGTTCAGGTGTAACTTTCAGAAAGCATGTGTGTTTTTGTGTTGTTTCACTTAATTTTTTTTATTATTTACGCTGCATGAAAAGTTGTAGCTTTTCAAAACCTCAGAACAAATCCAGAAATGAGGCAGCAGTTGTGCACAGACCTGTCTTTGGAGTGGGCCTGATGGAACATTAGGGAACTGACTTATGAATTGTTATGCATAGTTGGAAGGTGTAAGCACAAGAAATATGTCTGAATTTGTCATATGAAACAATGGGGTTTAGATGGGTTCAATGTTCATGTTGAATAGCATATCGCTTTCCTGCCTTTCTCGTATAGGCTTATCGTAGATGCTTAATCTCAATGCCAATCCTTGCAGAGCATCTGGTTCATCACCCTCCATTCAGCTGTGATCTTTATTTTACATTTCCCTTCAACAAAATATGCACAAATCTGTATCAGTGAACTTCACTGGCTGTCTTCAGATGTCATGCTAAATCATGACTCTGAAGAGGTTGAGCCTAAGTAAGCCTTTGTATCTCATGGTAGGTGTAAGTAGGTACCTCTGATGTAGTCTTTAGGAAACTCTTCCATTTCAGATTAATTGTGTGTTAGCCTATTGATTCAAAGCTAAGATGTGCTAATCTTTAACTGTAGTTTTGTCTGATTTGAGATATGATACCCTCCAAGTATTTTGGACTGCAGATTCCAACAGTATGAGCCAGAAACCGTCATAGGGTTTTCAAGGTATATGAAATGTTCAAGGAGTGGTTTACCATTATCAGTCCCCAGTGAATATCTCTGCTTGAGCAGGTATTTGAACCCATGCCAGTGGTCAAAGATTGTTGTACCACAAGATACCTGGAAGGCATCAGTTACTTTTTTGTGCTGTCAAATCACTTCTTACCTATGGCAACTCTGGTAGGGTTCCCAAATTAGATGAGAAGTTCAAGGAATAGTCTGTCTTTATGAATTTCCCTGGCTGAGCAGGGATTTGAACCCAGGTCTTCCGAGTCCTTGTCCAGCACTATTCTACAATACCACCTTGTTCTCCCATCAGCTTAGCTACCCCCAAGGTAAATCAGATTTAGCAATGGTTTGTTGAGTGTGGGTAATGTTAGACTTTGATTAATAACCTATAAAGAAGGAAAAGCTTTGAGATTCTTCCTTGCATGTGTACCTGAGAAGACAACACAGAGGAGCATATAAGTCAAGCCTTGTTCTTTTTGATTAAGTTTTGGTTTAGGTTGATGTCCAAGCACAGCTAGTGCATAAAGCAGCTGTCTTATGGCACATTGATGGTGACTACTCTATACAGAAGTGATTAAATGTGCTGACATCTTTAAAGGTAACTGTATGGTGACTCTGGTTACATGGAAGGCAAATTATCATCCTCATGTATACCCCGGGGCGGTTCACGGACAGATTGTGAGAGGAGGTTTCCTTGCTTAGTCTGTGAAGGGCGCCTAATTTATCCAAAATTGTATGAAAAGTCGTCAACATGGATGAAGGGTTACTGTTTTGCAAATCATTTTTGCTTAAGGCATTTGGCAAAACTGAAAAGCAACAACAGCCCCATCTAGTTATGTGATATGTGTCTGATGTTAAGCTGAAAAAAAAATCTTCCTCTCTTTTTTTTGTTCTTCTTGAAGATAAACTGTATTTATGCTATGCTTTGAATTGTTATAGGCTTTCAATCATGTGGGTCTGTGGGAAGTGTTTCTACAAGTCTGAGTATCAGCTCAGCTTGCAGATGCATACCGAATAACCAGGATATGTATGTCTATTTTTAAATGTGTTAATTTTAGTATACCTTGGTTTATATGCGTGCTGTGAAGTGCTGTGAAACACATATCCAAAGAGCAGGGCTCTGCCTATGCACCTGTGACCCCAACTCCACCAGTAGAGCTACTTAGGAGGGAGGGGGAAGTACTATCCTCCCCACTTTTGAGGTGGAGAAAGAAGGTAAATTAATGAAGGTATCTTCAAAGACATCCATGTTTCTGCATAAATGTATTGTTCTGAAAGCACATGGCTAAACAAGAAGGAAAAATAAAGCTGAAATATGTGAGATTTGCAAGTTTAATTGACTTCTGGACTGGATTTTTTTACTTTCATTAATAAATGGAACTGGAAGATGTTAATTTAAGCACTGGTGTTTGTTGCACATAGGACTGTTGTCTTTTCTGACAAGGGCCCTGACCCATAACCGCTGCATGCTAGGGAGAACTTTATCTGGAGGTGTGAGGAGGAGGAGGAAATCTTCATCATTTCTACCTGTTGACTAAATGAGAACTCTGCTGGGGAGGGAAGCTGAGTCATGTCGGCTCTGTTCTATCTTGATGTGGTGGTGCCTTGAGTGAAGAAGGCATTTAAAGCTTAACTACACACCCATAAGAAAATGTAAAGTAATGCACGTTGGGGCAAAAAATCAAAACTTTATTTATCAGTTGATGTGTTCTGAGCTGTCCCTGACAGATCAGGAAAGAGATGTTGATGTTCTGGTGGACAGCTTGATGAAAGTGTCAACCCAGTGTGCGGCAGCAGTGAAGAAGGCCAATTCCATGCTAGGTATCATTAAAACGGAGACTGAAAATAAAACAGCCAGCATTATCATGCCATTGTACAAAATGGTGGTAAGGCCACACCTGGAGTATTGTGTACAGTTCTGGTCACCACACCTCAAAAAAGACATAGTGGAACTGGAAAAGGTGCAGAAGAGAGCGACTAAAATGGTGACTGGGCAGGGGCACCTCCTTTATGAGGAAAGGCTACAGCGTTTGGGGCTCTTTAATCTAGAGAAAAGGTGCCTGGGGGGGACATGCTTGAGACGTATAAAATTATGTAGGGGGTGGATAAAGTGGATAGAGGAAAGCTCTTTTCTTTCTCACACAATACTATAACCAGGGGACATCCACTTGAGTTGAATGTTGGGAGAGTGAGAACAGACAAAAAAAAATAATTCTTTACCCATCGTGTTGTTAGTCTGTGGAAGTCTTTGCCACAGGATGTGGTGATGGCATCTGGCCTAGATGCCTTTAAAAAGGTGGTGGACACATTCCTCGCAGGTTACAAGCCATGATGGGGATGTATAATCTCCAGGCTTAAAAGGAAGGTACCTCCAAATGTCAGATGCAGGGAGGGGGATCATGAGACAGGTATCTAGTTGCCTGGTGTGCTCCCAGAGACATCTGGTGGAGCCACGGTGAGACACAGGAAGCTGGTCTAAATGAGCCTTTGGCCTGATCCAGCAGGGCTCTTCTTATGTTCTTATTATGTTCGTACTCTATGTGGGTTCTGCAACAAAATATGATTAGAGTGGTAGACAAAGAGTGCCCTCTCCTGATAGGTGAAAACGGTTATTTAAAATGGGCTTTGATTTTAGCTTAGTTTACCCTGATTATCATTAACATAACTTGTATACTCATTGTTTTCATATATCATGTGCAAGCTGATATGCTGCTAACACAGGCATAAGATAAAAACTTCTGCATGGGCTTACATACAGTATGCAGGATCCTGTCGAATTCCACCTTTTGTAAGGCAAATGTTAAGGTTAACAAAGTATACAGTGGTGCCCTGCATAGCAACGATAATCCATTCCAGAAAAATCGTCGCTGTACGGATTTGTCACTATGCGGGACAAAGAAGCCCATAGGAATGCACTAAAACACGTTTAATGCGTTCCTATGGGCAAAAACTCACCATTCTGCAAAAATCCTCCATGCGGCTGCCATTTTCCCTGCCCGGTAAGCAAGGAATTCGGGCAAAAACACAGCGGGCGTCCATTTTATTTACCCGGTGGCCATTTTGGAACTGCCGATCAGCTGTTCTTAAAACATAGCTATGCGAAAATCGGTAAGTGAAACGCTTACCGATCATTGCAAAGTGATTTTTACCATCTAAAACATCGCAATGCGATCGCTATTGCGATTGCAAAAAACACATCGCTATGCGGATTCATCATTAAACAAATTGCTCGTTATGCGGGGCGCCACTGTATTTAGCACTTTTGTGGAATACATTTGACTAGGCGTTAGGCTTAGCTAAGATCTCTTATTAGTGAGTCTATATTGGGTGGTGATTAGAGGTCTGTTTGTTCATTTAGAATGTACATGCATGATGTGCACAATGAGAACATCCATCTATTTAGCAGAAGATCTAAAAGGGCTCTGCACAAATCTACTGTATGTACACATGAGTGGGAATGTTGCACAATTAACATTATGGAAGGGGTATATAATACATATATGTACATTTTTTTTTCATAAATTTAACTCAGTGCAGAAGTCCAGAATGGAGATAATGTGCCTGCTCGCCCTTCCATGAGTTTCCTTGCTTAGAGGAAGAAAGAGTGGGATAAAAGGGGAAAATAAGCAAAACGTAAAAGCAGATTTATTGAACAAAATACAAGCCATCTGTCTAGAGCTCTTTCTCAGCTGGGTACTCTTCGAATGCGTTGGACTACAAATCTCAGTCTTGTGGGACTACAAATTTGGGACTACAAATCTCACAGTCTTGTGGGAGATTTGGTCCAGACATGTGGAGAATGTTAGGTTAAGGAAGGCAGAATGTAGCATCATTAAACAAAAATGTTCCTCTGGTTCTTCTCCTGGATATTTGTGTTTGATCAGAAGCTTTGCAATAGAGGTATGAATAGCAGGAAATAAGACATTGCCCCCTCTCCTTTTCTCTGAAAGCAAATGTCTGTGTCCTTTGTCATGTTGCTTAATCACACCTTTACCTGGAAAAAGGATGAATGTTTGGGATGAACAGATTAGTAGCCTGAAGGCAGATACTGCCCAGTGACAAGCAGGTTACTTGATAGGTCATTGCCTCAGTGAAGAAAGGGAAGTTGATTTTCAGTGTAACACCCTTCCCCCAAGCAATTTAAATTAATCTCTTGTCTCCTGTGGTGAATGTATCATGCAGCTGTTCATCTTTCTGCCTAAAAGCTATGGATATAGTTGAAAACTTCAGCTTCAGCATGTGACCTAATCCTTTGCAGACTCAGGCATTTTATAATCTGTTTGAAAATCATTTGAATTTGAATTTTACAGCATTTGTCTTCAAGTGATGTATAGATATTATCTATAGATGCAGGAAGACCCTGCTAGTTTTCCTATAACACTTTTGTATTTTATGACAACTCTGATGACAACTCTAAAGTGTTTTGTGCGGATTGAATGTAGAAGCAATTTAGATAAATAAAGCTTGTCAAATTCGACAAGCTGATGTTGCCTGGAATTATTGAAAGTATTTTGATAGATGCATTTTGATATGACTTTCAGTTATTATTTGGTTTCATACTGGAGTTTTAACCCTTTTTTTGGGGATATGCCAGCTGTGAAGAACACAGGCTTCTGATTTTTCCCTTGAGATCTATAAAGATCTCTAAAGTAGGAAAGGTCATGTATCAGATTATCTGATTTGACACCTATTATATGCCATTAAATAGATTCTGACTTATTATGGTGATCCTTGCCAGGATTCTCTAGGCACAGGGGACTCAGAAGTATTTTACAGATCCTTTCTTCTGGTAGTACTCTGGAGCTGTGCAGCTTGACCAAGGCTCTGCACAGGCTGCCTCTTGTCTCAGCCAGACAATCCAACTTACTGAGCTAACTTGTAGATAACGTGTATCAGATACTGCCTACAGGTAGTGACCTATCAATATTTAGATACCTCCTGCTGCCAAACTATACAAGGAGTTAGTTTTCTGTAACACAACCCTTAACACAACCTTGCGAATACTGTTGTTCCCCCAAGATGAGGTATCAAGGCTAAGAGATTAGATTAGTCTCTGTTGAAGAAACACACACACACACACACACACACACACACACACACACACACACACACACACACGTGTACTTCATTATTTAAAGAGTGCTGTGCATGTTACTTCAAGTTGCAGGTTGGAAACCCAATGCACCTGTGGTTTCTTAACTTGTTCATGTTTTAAATGATAATGATTTTATTTATCATTTCTAATATTTGTTTGATTTTCTTTTATTATTTGTATATTTACTGTTTTTAGCTTTTGAATACACACATACACACACACACACACATATATACACACACACACACACACACACACACATATATATATATATACACACACATATATATATATACTGTATATATATACACACACACACATACATACATACACAAACACACACACATATACACACACATATATACATATATATATATATATACACACATGCATAAGGACCCAAGGCAGCTCACATCATTATTTTCATATATATATAAATAATGATGTGAGCTGCCTTGGGTCCTTTTGGGGAGAAAGGTGGGATATAAATATTTAAAATAATTAAAAATATAAAATATATACTTCTGTGTGATACACACATAACACTGTTTGTATGGATTTTCCCAGTCTGGAGTTTTCTCTTAATGTAATTTTTGGTAACGTCCATAGCAAAGGTAGATAATGAATCTTCAAGTACCGGATTCAAACCTACTTTGGTGTAATGAGCTAAATTTGTTCAAGGTGTATTACTGATTTTCCAAACTGTGACAAAAATTGGGTGTGTTGTCCGTAACTATTCTTGTTACCTGTGAGTTGGCCCCCAAATGTTTGGACAAGTATCAACTCTTGATCTTTTAAATTTAATTTAAATAATTAGTAAAAATGATAATAATATTTTAAAAATTGCAACATCAAATGAAAATATAAAAGAGTTTAAGCATGTTAGCAGTTTGCTAAGACAGGAAAAATCATTAAAGCCATACTGCAGTCATAACATTCAATAAACCAACCGCAGTACACAAAAGAAAATTGTTAGCTACCAAAACTCAGACAAACAAGTTACCCTTTTCCTGTCACTTAAGGTACCAACCATAGGTGAGCATTCTTTGTGCACTGCTGCACAGCTGGGATACAGCCAAACAGACGGTTTTTTTCCCTGTTTCCTAGCAACCACCGGCCTTAATTCAGAAGGTAGGAGTACCTGGCTCATGGGGATTCTTTTTATGGATAGATGGGTGGACACATATTTTTGGAAGCTGAGGCCAGACTTAGAATTTGGTTCTGAAAGATGAAGTAATTTTTAAAACTACTTTTTTTTTTAATCTTTTAGATTTGTGCTAAAAGTGCTTTGCACTATCTTTTGGAATAAAGTGGTGGTTGTGGAGTATTTTCATTTTAGCAGTTAGTGTTGAATTTAGATATTTATTTGACAAGCAAAGTGTGAGTGTAATTCTTCTATGAAAGGGGAAAATTTGTATCATCAAGTGTCTTAAGTGGACCAGACCACTTGCTTGCCCCACCCCCAAGTCATAGCCATTTTGGAAACGAGAGTAGCCATTGTTCTTCCCACTATGTCTGTGTTACCTCAGTCTACATCAAATAGGGTTCACAAGAAGCATTGTGAAAATAATGATTCCCCTTTGAAAGAATCCCAGATGATTAGGATTAGTCCCTCAATTGGTTTAAACAGGACCAGATGGGCTTATAAAGCACAGCATGCCAGAGCAGAATGCTGTAGTACATGCTGGCTTTCATTATTAAAATGGCTTGTAAAATATTGCTCACATTGTCATCCAGTCACGATAACTTCCATAGATGCAGCTAAGAGGTGGCATGGATGGGGCTTCTCAGTAGGCATGTGGTTTAACTCTTTGAGGTTTTCTATGCCAAATGACCAGTTACCAAAATAAGCAGAGATCTTTTTAAAGAAACCAGTAGGGTCAGATGATATCTGCATCCTGAGAGCCTTTCTAAGGCAGATACCTAAGTGTCCAACACTTTTCCTTGGAAAGAACAGTGCTGCTGGGGTTTTTTGGTGCCCATCCCACCCCCTTTCATAGGAACCTGAGTATTCCAGCTTTATCGCCCTCAGCTGTCCAAAAGCCTTCTACTTTCTGAAGCAATGGACTCATTTTTTTTCTTGCTGTCCTTTATACCTGAAACTGTGTCCTCATCTTTGTTTCTGGGAAGCCTTCAAGGTTGTGGAAACCAAAGTAAATATATATTCCTTTCTGAGGGAACTTGCCATCCAGTTGCTTTGTAAAGCATTGTATGCATAGATGTCTCTATGTTAAATCCATTACAGTGGTGCCTCACATAGCGAGGTTAATCCATTCCGGATTAACCCTCGCTATGGGAAACATCGCTCAACAGAACAAAAAAATCCATTAAAACGCATTAAACTTGGTTTAATGCGTTCCAATGGGCCCTAAACTTACAGTTGAGTGAAGCTTCTCCATAGGGGCGGCCATTTTCGCGCCCTCGGTAAGCGAGGGTGCGGCGGGAAAAGTTGCGGTGGCCATTTTGGAACCGCCGATCAGCTGTTCTCCCCCGCTTCGTTGTGCGAAAATCGCTAAGCGAATCGCTTAGCAATCGTCGCACAGCGAGAAAACTCCATAGGGGCCATCGCTGAGCGAACGCTCCAGCGATGGCCCGGACCCCCTCGCTATGCGAATTCATTGGTCAACGGAGCGATCGCTAAGCGAGGCACCACTGTAATTAATAAAAAATAAAACAGTAATAATAAACTAGGCTGAGATACTGAAATGCTTATTTAGAACAAGTTCAACGGTTTGAATCATGGTATTAGATATCAGAGATCCTCTCTTTTTTGCGGGGGGGGGGGGAAGAACTCTGCTCTTAAGGAGTTTTCATGCTTTGTTTGGGATCTGGGATCTGTAGTAATTTCTGCCATTTAAACCAGGGACTGGGACTTCATTGAAATATGACTCGGAGCAAGTTACCTATACGTTCTTGGTATTGTCTAGTGCTGGGACATGATGGACTAAACTCCAAGTAGATATGTATAAAGCCCACAGAATTTCCTGTTCTATCTCAAGGAACCCAGAGACTGGATAGTATTAGACAGTGCAAGTAATATTTGTACTTCTCATTCTATTTTATTCCTTCTCTCACAGATGTCTCGTTGGTATGGATGTTTTGATTTCTTTCCAGTCTTTAATCTTTTTTTGTGTTGAGCCAAAGCAGTGGAAAACCCTTTAGAAGGAAGGGTCTGAAGTATGTTTTAAGAGGTTATTTGAGGCAGCAAAAGTGGGGATGTCTCTTGAGGAATTCTGAGAACACAGTAACATAATAGAATATGACGGTGATGAGTGATCATAGTGTTGGCGGTTTAAAATGGCTGCTGTTGTGGAGCTCAAGAAAATATCGCTGTTGGAATATAATAGAGATATGAATGCCATCTGTGTTAAGCTGTTTGTACCTTATTGCTGAAATACCAGTTTTCTAGGGCCACACCGAGACATGGGTGCACTTATTACAGAACAGCAGGATAGTGGTGGTCCATTTTGACTTCTTTTGCATAATTACACCTGATGGGATGACCATGCTTCTTACCCAGATGCTTCTGATCATTTTAGTGTAGAAAGGATTTCCACATGATGCATAGTAAACAATGGGAAAAGGACATTTTCCTTTCTGAAAATATCTGGGAAATGAAAGGTGGTTATCAGGACCATATCATATCTTAAGTTGCCATTTATGGAATGACCAATGGGGATTAAAAGTTGGACGAATGAGCTCACAGACACCTTCCTTCCCCTTATAAGCTCAGAGCCCCTCACTAAAATTTCTTGCATATACCATAATATCTAAATATGCAAATCGTGCTTTCCCCCTATTCTCCAAGCCAGAATTGAGACATGTGGTTTGATTGTGCTTCAATTTCTAAAGTGATGTGCTAATTTACATGCTCAGGTGAATGAAGATGTTTGTGCTAAACACTTATAGTAGAGAAGGAATTCAAGTGTGAAGAGGAAGAGGCAATGCATATGCTCATTAATTTAAAGCAAACCATGGTTTGGTCATAGATATGAACAAAGTCACAGTACTTGCTAATCATCATACTGTACGTACTTGCTGATCATCATACGTGGGAAACAAAAGGGAAAGAAAATCTCCCAGCCAAATCCCTTCCAACATCTGTCATCAAATATAGTGAAAGTTTTTCGTTGAGGGCAGGGGAGATGCCATCTGTATTATTTTGCACAAAGTGAAAACTAGAAAAGCTATTATTTTAACTTAGTCTGACATTATGATATCCTCTTATAACAGTGCCTTTATAATGTTTCATTTAGTAAATTCTGCAGCTAGCATTATAAAGCTTCAGAGCATGCATTTTTGTTTCACTGTTCTAACAGATAATATATCCCAATAGTTTTAGAATGTGCATTCACCCCCCATGTTGAACTTGCCTTTCTTTAATTTGCAATCTTTTAATCTAATTATCTCTCAGCCTGCTAGCATCAGCTATCTCCCCCACCCCCATAAAGATTTTAAAAGGTCATCATGAGAATCATTCTTAATTTCTTATACAGTGGATTTCTGAGATGCTAGCATCATTCCTTGTCTAGTCAATAACCTAATTTATAAATTTTCTGAGTAAAAACGTTATATACTCACCACTTTTGTAGTTGAGAAGCCTACTTATTTATCATGGTTTTTAAACCATGCTTTGCTGTAATGCTTTGTTGTTTGGGACAGATCTCCTGCAAAATTGACCTTGATAGCTGTTCAGAAAACTAAAAACAAAAGTGATAGACAAGAATATATATTGCAGTATAGTGGAAATATCTTTCTGAAACTACAATCCATTTTTATGCTTTGGAAATCACACGATCAGAACTTTGGCTATGTACACATTAATTGTAAACTCCCACCAGAATTAACTTGATGGTAAATGTACTTACTTACTTACTTATTTACTTACTTACTCACTTACTCACTTAGATTACATTTCATTTAGGACATTACCATGTACTATATGCATATGATGGGCAACCTTTATTGGTAACAAAAGCCAGCAGTGAGGTTCAGATGATATGATGATATGAAGAGGAGTACAACAAGGATATTCTCTTGTTACTGCTTTTCGATTGCTACTCAGAATATTTTTGGAAAAGTACTTGCTAATTCAAATGATGTTATCATTGTCAGTGGAGAGAATATCAAGAACTTCTGGTATGTACAGTATTACTCCTTTTTCTGCTTGCTCCAGACACCCATGAAAGAGCTACTGAAACAGCAGCAGCAGCACTGCTGAACTGATTTATTTTCCCTTTCCTTCCCCGCCTCCTCTTCTTTCCCAGGTTGGCAGAGAAGAAAAGAGAAACGGGGGAGGGGGGGAGGAATCTGAAAGGAAGAGTTGTAAGAGAAAGCTGAGGAGGTGGTGGTGGCTTAAACAGGCCCTTTGGAGGAATGCTGGCCGCACTTCATTTAGCTGGCTCATAAGGCTTTAGCCCCATGCCCTCGCTAGAGTGGTGCCTTTTGGTTTTACCTACATCTTCCACCCTGCCATTTTCTTTTTGTATGGCCAAATACATGACAACCTCCCCAGAAAACACTTTGTGACTCAGGCCCTAAATGGATGTTGATGCATGCCCCCTTCCCCATTCATAGCTATTTGTTTCTCCCCACGTGAGGTCAGTGTTTTTAGTGGGCAGGCAGCTAATGTCACAGATTCCAGAAGGAGCAGGTCGGAATGTCTGTTAAGGGCAGAAAGCAGATCCATCTTGATCCATCTTTCTATATATCTAATGTACAGAATGCCTTGGGAACCTTTTGCATTTTGGAGACTTATCTGCATAGCACATGCACAAATATGGAAAGCTAGGATACTTTGTTTGTATAAGAAGAAGCAGAAAGCAGAGATTGTTATAGCTGATACAATCAAGATAAAAATAAATGGGGAATATGCGGGAAAGAGAAGAACTTCTAGGATACTGGTTTGCACGCAACCCAACATTATTGTTTAGAGTGGCCACATCCAGAGCCAATAGCCATGAAGACATCAAGCCTCCTGTAGGAGAGAAGCAAGAAGCGTGCATTTCCAAGAACGTGAACTTAGTATATGAACGTGTCTGTGAGCACCTAAAATACACTTCTGCTGGTAATTAGTTGATTCATGTATGTTTTAGTTGTTCTGCCTCTGTCCCAAGTTTTGCTCTTTGTGGGCTCTTGCTACAATGTGGTCTGCAGCTATCCCTTCCTTAGGATGAATGTGGTGCACCGTTGTTATTTTAGATCTACATGCATGTGGGGTGTTGTGTGGGCTAGAAAGTTTCTATTTTCAGGGGCCTGTTTAGATTTTATGCTAGCTTAGTTTTACTAGAATGTGTTGATATGTTATTGGGCTTGCGTGCACCCCCTTTTCTCCTCTGGTACAGCTATGGACAGGAGGTCTTGAAGCTTTCATGTTGGTTTGTAGCTAATCTTGGATTGCCGTGTTGTTCGGATCCAAGAGATTCTTGTTAATCTTAACCGTGACCATTCAGGTGCAGTTACTACACTTTATTTTCAAGACATTTCTCTTTCCCTTGCTGGTGGAAGAGGGCAGTTGATTCCACCAGTCCTGACAGAAGGCTTTTCCCTCTTGTTCCAAAGGCTAAGCACACTGTCCAGCCCTGTTCACTCCTCTTCATCACACAGAGATCCTTTTTTTAAAAAAAGGGAAATGCAAATAACTTGACAATATGTCCAGAATTCAATTAGAGATTTATTCTTGCATAAATAGAATGATATATATTGCAGAGGCAAATTGCCACTAGGTAATGAGTTGCTGGTTGCATTCCTGGACAGACATCTGGATCACATGATTGCATGGTTGAGTAGAAATGCTACCAGCACCTTATTAATTAGTTGAACTTTACTGCTGCAACTTAGATGAATGCACCTATGTAAGGTTAAATGACCAATTGGATTCGGATTTAAGTTTATTGGTAATACCACTGGATTCTATGTATTTTGGATGTTACTATTAAAATGCCTTGACACATGAGCATGGATATTTCACTGAAGAATTTTCAACACAGCATCCCCCCTTGTTTTATGTCCACAGAGCTCAAGCTAGTGTAGGTGGCTCTCCTTGTCCCTTTATCATTACAACAACCTTATGGGTAGGCAAGGCTGAGTAAGCTTCACAGTTGACTTAGGATTTGAATCCAGGTCTCCCGTGTCCTATTCAAGACACTCTTTTGTTTTGGGTGGGACAAGCAGAAAAGACTTTGTCCAGGATATTTTTTTGTTACACTCTTTTTCTATTCACTATTTGTAGCTTCCTGATTTTGCAAAATTAGTCTTATGTGGAGTCATATTATTACAGGAAGCTTCAGTTTCTAACTTCATCAATTAGGCCTCAGAGAAAAATGAGCATTTGTGATATCATAGTACAGCCACCATGGCTGCTGTCTGTTTCAGGACCTATAACCAAACTGGAATTTCCAGCCTGGATTTCAACTATGTGTGAGCAGTTTTTGGTAAGAAGAGGGGGAAAGCCCTATGCATGTGGGGAATGCAAATTAAATTATAATTGTTTACGGAAGAGCTGGGATGGACTATGTGCAGCCTAAGGGTCCCAACACTATTTTTTAGTCCCAAACAGTGCTATTGGCAAATTGCATAGCCCACTTTGGGGAGCAAATCATGACATCCCATTACAAACAAACCTTACAGGCTTTCTCCATTTTGCCACTGATTCAGCTTGCTACTAGACTGTGGTGGTAGAGTTACGTTCCATTGTCAATCCCCAGGGGTAAAATAGCTCTCTGAAACTGCGGGAGTTACCCATTCCACTGAGAGGAACTGAATATATATATTTTTATAGTAGCAACTCTGTTCTCATGTTCCTGTCATATATTGGGAATTAGGCATTGAAGAGGCAGAAGTATGTTCACTGTCGTTGCTTGTTCTTATGGATGGTTTGCACCTTCAGTACGGTATTTGCAGTATCCTCTGTTGTGGCACAGTAGCTGTACCTTGGCTCATGATGACTTCGTACACGCAGTAATACTGAACGTCTTTTGCTATACACTGTGGGCCACAGGAACAGGTATGAGCAAGCATTCAGTTTTGTAACTGTTCTTGAGCTTCGGAGCATGGTTGTGAGGAACAGGACTTCTTTGTTCTTTTCTGCAAAGAAGGAGCACTTGTTTGTACCCTTTGTTTCAAAGGAACAGAGGGTTACAGGTTCGTGACAACCGCTGGGCTTGTCCACACCCTTTCCCATGCCATTTTTTATATGTACCCTGTAAAAAACATCTCACTACAACCCCTTGATTTGCCTCTGCATTTAGTCTGGTAAAACAAACACATTGTAGGGATTGGAGAAATCCATATTCAATAGTATGTGTGGAAAAGCCAAGAGAGAGTTTTGCCGATACAGTACTGTACTTGCTTCTAATATTAGTGCAACAGAATAGCCTGTATAGGCCTCTCAGAATGTATGTGGTTAATGCTTCTATGAGTTGGAGCCTTTTTACTCTTCTCAGTTGGATAAACTATTTATGCTTGTGTCTACTAGGATTCTGTTGGACGTTATTGATAGCAATTACAAGCTTCTTTTACTGACACATGCCAAGCTAAATCAAACCTTAAGACTTTTAAACCCCTGTTATTGCTTCATGCTTTTCATAAAAATATCAAATGTACATTAATACATCTGAACAAATAGGAAAACCATGCTATAGTGGACCTAAGATTGCCAGTTAAGGCAAAAGAAATGTAGAAATACTGAGTTAAATAGGAGGTCTTGGTGCAAAATAATGTGTTTAGTTTTGCTTTATCAGTTTTTTCCTGAAGACTTATGTTTGATGTTTGCATCAAAAAGGAGGAAATGTTTTCTTCTGTACTTACAATATTGGATATTTATAACAAATACTTCTTCCATCATCTTATTTCTATGTATAAGAAGGCAGAAATCCATCACCCAGTTGTTTTCCCTGCCTTTCCCCTCATTATTTCCTAACCAATCTTATAACAGTTAAGCATAGAGATCAGAAGGATTTACTTTACCATAATTTGTTTCCAAATTGCAGGCCATGAAAATAGGATAGCTTATTTTATGAAGAAAACTTTGCTTTGAGAAATGGAAACCTTTTTTAAAAAAAAAAAAAGCTCCCATTAATATTTATAACTAAAGATTGGATAGTAGAAACTTAATTTTATAAGTGAAGACAGACACGAATTTCTATATAAAGACAAAACTATTGCTATGAATTGTAGATTTGGGATGCTTCCTGTGGTGTTATGTCCTGTGGTGTTATGTCCCAAAGATCAAGAAATATCTCGCCACCATTAATCTTAAGTGGTGATCCCCAGGAGACATTTGTACTCTAAAAGTATCCCTTTTCACAGGGGCTTTTTTGTCAGATACATTAGATATTTCAGTGCAATTTACCTTGACAATTACTGGAGCAGGCAGTGATGTTGAAAAGGAAATTTCATCCATTTCATTATAAGTTTCACAAAAGAAATGAGCTTAATTGCTTGAGTCAAATTGCTTATTCTGATCTCTTTTTTTGCTGTCAGTGGAACATACCAGTGTTGTCACAGCCTAGAAAGAAAGAGCCTTCTGATACATTTCATTATGCATTAGCCGTCTCTTCTGGGAAATAATGTTGAAATGAAAGGTGGGGGTTTCTCTTCCCTTACTCCCTCTGGAATAGCAGGAAAATAAATTCCTCAGCATAACCCCCACAGTTAAGACCCAGTTTTGAAAAGTCTGTAATCCCTGCACAAATGCTGCTGGCAAGCTCAAATTAAAATTTGATACAAGCATGAGGTCTTAAAGCATTTTTGGAAACCAACGTTCCATCAGTTTTGCTGTCTGCAATTGGCGACTTCCAAATATAGTGTTTTAAAATGGGTTGCTTTAACATTTCACAATCTCTGGCTTTTCTCAGTAGTACATGTCTAATTTATCTAGGAAGATAACCCTCTTCAGAGATTACCATACCCTTGTAAACATCTGTGGTAGTTTAAGTAGGAAGTAAATATTCTTTCTACATGAGTCATATTTTGTTTTCCAAACAGCTGGTCTTCGCTAACACCTGGAATTAATGTGTTCAGTCAGAGACTTACGTGATGCATCTGTTTGTCCAACGTAGGGACGGAGATGGTGAATCAAAGGTTGCCTTTCTCATCTGCATTGTTCTGGGTTTCCTTATTAAAACAGTACGCAAGTGTGCTGAACAAGCAGTACTACAGAATGGGTTCTTCTGATATGTCCATACCGAATATCCATTCCTGAAAGCTGTTGGAGAAACAGTGGGTTTTCAGCACTGAATGAGAGTAGTGCTCAACAAGATGCCCAACTTCACTCCAACTGTTCCCATGAACCTTACTCTCTGCCACTGCTCTTTTTATTGCTCTCTGAGCCCTCTGTTTGCAGGTAGTTGGAGCAAAAGGCAGGAAGAGTAATTGGGGGACTGGAAACTGTTAGTGAAGCGAGGGTTCTCTCATTCAGTTTGCTGTGATGGTCTCCAGGGCCAGACCTGCTTGAACTTCTGTGGCGTCTCTATGTCATTCTGTCTCCAGAAGGTCTGTGACATATCCGTGTGAATCTGACATAGATTTATTTACAGGCTGCTGTGTGGAAATGTGAAATGGATAATTTATTACTTCACTCCTTGCGGCCTTGAGTGTTCCATTGGCTTCATCTTCCCCCACTCTTATTGCTGGAAGCTTTTGGAAGTCATGCAATCACTCATGTAAGCTCTTTTAGGAGAACTAAGCCTGTTTAATTTTGCCCTGTGCCATCAGCTCACCTTATGGCTGAAATGGTATTGCTTGCTCACCAAAGTCAGCTGCAGTCATTAATACAGATTCTTCTTTGAAGATTTAATTACCAGTATCATTTCCTCTATCGGGGATAGAGACTCTGTAACCTACCCTTTCAAAAACTGCCCCTCTGCTGCAATGAGAGTGTTAAAAATTGGTACCTCCCTGGTATCAGCAGAGACGTCTGAAAATGCTTGATTGGAGTGGTGGAGGAACAGCAAGTGTAGTGTGAAAAGGCAGTAACTCTTTACTTTTCATGTAGACCTGCCTATAGGTGATCATCATTACATGCTTGCCGGGAACAGTTTTGTCCCTTGAGCTATGTATACATAGTTCCTTGTCTCTGATCTGTATGAATGCTCCTTTTCTACATTCCTCCTGTGATGAACAGTGCTGTGTAACCTATTAAAGCTTGTGTCTGTTCATCTTTAATATGTCACAAGAATCTTTGGTCAGGATCAAACAGTTTAGGAACCCTCTGCTTCCAGTATAATTGGTGGTTGTTTACTGTATTCCCCCATGCACCCTAAAATCTGTTGCAAAAGGATAGGAACATCATAGAAGGAAAGTCCTGGTTCTGTTGTTGGAGTTGGAATATGGAAGAAGATCTTAACCTTTGGTTAGGTTGCATTCAAATCATTATTTAACAAAGAAATTAAAAAGGAGACTTTCTTTGTGCACAAATTTGTGTTAGGAGAGTGCTGGGAATTGTTGTCCAAAAACAGAAATACTGTATGCATACCTGGCTTTAACAGGCTGTGAAGAAAATCTTGCAGAACTTCATTGGCAATATGTTGCCTTTTGTCTACACCAGGAATAGCATTAAAATTAAAAGAAAACCCTTTGGGTGTGAACATCGGCATCTTTCTATCATTTGGAGGATAGGTGGGGTGGTTCTACAAGAACTACTTCTAATTTGGATTTCTGACGTGAGACCAAGCAAACATTAGTGGGTTAAGTGCTTTGAATTGCAGTAGAGCACAAAGGGCAGAGTAGAACATCAACTTTCCATTCTGTTTTGTGGTGAAAGTCTGTTTGGGACATGATGAGGCTTGACTTTGAACACAATGAGAAATGCCTAAGGGAGATAAATATATGAATGTGCATAGACTGAATATGTGACGATGCAGCATTTTAAATTCTGAAGTATTGTGGCCTGTGGAATAAAACCAGGTCTGAAAGATGAATGTTGTTTAGACTTGTAGAAATCCCAATGTATGCTAAAAGTGTTCAAACTTGCAGTTTTGTGACAGCTGATCAGCAACTGATAATTTTTACCTGATTCTGTGCCAAATGTTTTTTCTTCTTGGAATGAAACCTGTCCCTTGAAAATTCACTATGAACTTTACATAGGCAGCATTTCTTTAGTCTCTAAAGACTAAAGATAAACTATTGGATGCCTTTAAAGTTTGTTTCTTAAGCTGATTAACCTTTCTTATCTTAGCAGGAAGACCCCTTAAGATTTAAAAGAAAATCAGAGCAGTAATCCCAGGAGCTTGCATAGGACATACTGGCAGAGAACATTTTTGTTTGTTTGTTTCTAGTGTAGCTATAAATCTAGGGAACTGTGTGTCTTTAGGGCAAGTGTAAGATAGTGATTGCAGTGTTGGACCAGAGTTTGGTAGATCCATGTTCAAGTCCTTGCTCGGTTTCAAGGACACTGAAACTGCCAGTGGAAGGAATGAACAAGGTTCTGTGTGTGTTTCTACTTAATCACAGTGCCATGCTGTCGGAGTGATAAAGCAGTGGTCAACATTAACTATAAAAAAAGGTAAAGGTTCCCCTTGACAATTTTTGTCCAGTCGTGTTTGACTCTAGGGGGCGGTGCACATTCCCGTTTCCAAGCCATAGAGCCAGCGTTTGTCCGAAGACAATCTTCCGTGGTCACATGGCCAGTGCGACTTACACACGGAACGCTGTTACCTTCCCACCGAGGTGATCCCTATTTATCTAGTTGCATTTGCATGCTTTCGAACTGCTAGGTTGGCGGGGGTTGGGACAAGTGACGGGCGCTCACTCCATTGCGTGGATTCGATCTTACGACTGCTTGGTCTTCTGACCCTGCAGCACAGGCTTCTGCGGTTTAGCCCACAGCGCCACCACGTCCCTGTCTAACATTAACTATAGTTGATTTAAATAAATCATCTTCAGACTGTGGTTCTTAATATGGCTTGTGTAAACTGTTCAGAGTTTATATTAACTGTGATTCATGTAACTGTGGTTCTGGTGACACAAGGAGCCATAATTAAGTTCTAAAGTCTTTTTCTTAGTCCATGGAAGGAATGGGGTGGGGTGGGGTGGGTGTAGGCAGGAGTGGACATGTAAGGTAGGGGCATGGCATGGTCTTCTTTCTGTTTCCCCAGATGATAATGACATCCAGACTCATCAATTTGGTTCAGGGTGTGCATAAATTGTCTGTCCAGCTCAGTAAATCAGTACAGTATAACATAATTATGGCTTCTTAATCTTGTTACCAAGGCTCATGCAGATGTTGGATATCAGCGCTGCTTAATCTTATGAAATTTTTTTGGCCTGCTTGTCCACAGAGTGAGGTTAGTGCAAATGAGAGTGGCTCCCGAAGGTTGTGAATTGGGGTGGGTGGGTTGAAACTTGCCTGATTCTGGATCACAGCATGAAAGCAGCAGAAACAATGAGTTGTGTGGCTTTCATGGATTTTTAGCTCTATTTTACAGATGTAGGGTGAAGTTTTTGACCTGCATCAAGGGACGTTGTCATGGTCCCCACATGGCCCTTGCTTGTTTCACCAAACTAAGAACTCACGCTACATGTCTTTCAGCTGCCACCAGTTGATTACATGAACATTGCTTAATATTAATAATAGAGGTCCAGGCAATGTGTCGTTTTTAAAAGAACCCAATAGAAACAGGACAAGCAATGTTGTTAAACAAACATCCTCCTTTATCCACTCTCAACCGCCACTCTCCCGCCCAAATTCCAAAACTTTCAGTCTCTCTGACTAACTAACTGTCTCTCTATCTGACTCCCTCTCCTCCTGCTGAGCCTCTTATACAGTGGTGCCTCGCTTAACGGGCGCCCTCTTTAACGACAAATCCGCATAGCGATGGCTCCCCTGCGGTCCTCGCAAAGCCACCACCGGCATTTTTGCCCAGCTGAGCAGCGGGAGATTCCGAAGGATCGTGGGGGAACCCTCCCCCGTGGTCCTTCGGAAGCTCCCGCTGCTCAGCTGGGCGAAAATGCCAGCGGGGGCTCCCCCGCAGTCCTCCCAAAGGCCTCCTTTTCGTACAGCTGATTGGCGGTTCCAAAATGGCCACCCGCTGTGTTGCCTCGCTTTAGAGGCACCAAAAATGGCCGCCCCTATGGAGGATCTTCACGTAACGCCCAGAGACCTTTGGGTAGAGTGGGCGGCATATAAATAAACAAACAAACAAACAAATAAATAAATAAATAAATAAATAAAAATAAAAATAAAAATAAAAATAAAAATAAAATAACAGTGAGTTTCTCCCCATAGGAAAGCATTAAACAGGGTTTAATGCCTTCCTATGGTTTTTTTGCCCCGGATAGCAACGAATCCGGATAGCAACGATTTATCTGGAACGGATTATCGTCGCTATGCAGGGCACCATTGTATCTTGTGACTCTGCCCCTCCAGCATTCCCCTTGGACTATGCACATAGCATATGAATATTCATGACCTGGACAGACACCACAGACATGTTGGGTCCAGATTAGAGATGGGGACAAATAAAAAAAATGGCGATTCGTTTTGATCCGTTATTCATCAAGGTATTCAACAAATACGAATATACAAATATTCTTTGACAAATTGATCTGTCGATTCATCTACACTTTAAATGGCTATAACACGTAGAGACACCAAATTTGCAGGGATGCTTGGTGAACATTGGATCACGAACCCCCAAGTTATGTAGTCACAAAGAGCCACCCCCCAGGAAAGTTCCCCCCAGGTACTTAGAAACTCCAGAATCTATGTCTTTCCCCAACACACCTGCCTACTTTGGTGAAGATTGGATATTGGACATCCGAGTTATTCACCCATAAATTGGTCCCCCCAGGAGAGTTTACCACACAGCACAGAAGCCCATTCTGCCTACCGGCTGCAGATCAACTGATCAGAAGCTGATAGGCAGTCACCCCAACAGCCTACCCCCACACCCCCATCCTTTCCCTACCTTAGCCCCCACTCCGCTCCCACCAACACTCCCTTACCTTAATAGCTGCTGCTGAGGTCTCCATCAGGCCTTTGCAGCCATGGTGTGTAAGAAGGGAGACTGGCTGCCCTTTGCAAAGATGGTGGCTGTGGCTTCATTTAGGATAGGAAAGCTGCAACTGCTATCTTTGAAAAGGGCAGCCTGTATTCCCTCAAGGCAGGCTAAGGGAATCCAGGCTGCCCTTTGCAAAGATGGCAGCTGCAGCTTCCCTACTGTAAATGAAGCTACAGCCGCCATCTTTGCAAAAGGCAGCCATCTCCATTTTATATGCATGGCTCTGAGGCCAGAAGACATCGGCAGCAGCGATTAAGGTAAGAGGGTGTCGGTGGTGGTGGTGAGGTATGGTGTGGAGCCTAAGGTAGGGAAAGGAAGGGGTGGGGGTAGGCTGTGGTATTGGGTGGCTGTGTGTGTGGGGGGGTGACTGCCCTTCTGCCTTCAGCTGATCGGCAGCTGGTAGGCAGAATGGTGTTTGTTTTTAATACGAAGGACGAATAAAAACGGGCAAGTATTCATCCCCTCGTATTCATGGAGGTCTTTGGAACCTACAAATATGGATTGACGAATATTTAACAAATTGGCTATATTCGTCGGGAAAAGCGATCTGTTTTTATATTCGTCCCCATCTCTAGTCCAGACCAAGGAAACCATTCTAATATGCTTTGGTCAAATATCACCTGGCATACTGAGTCCTGTTCCTTGAAGAATAATCATAGAATTGCAGAGCTGGAAGGGATCATGGAGTCCAGCCCCTATCAAGGAGGCACAGTGGGGAATCAAACTCGCAACCTCTAGCTGGGCACCCACATTTTATAAGGTTATCGACAAGCTGGCATGTGTTTAGAGGAGGAGTATAGCAGCTGTCTTTAGCTATCCAAAGGGCTGTCATATGGGGACTGGAGCAGGTATCCTTACCACTAACTATTTCAGTGGTTGGGACCAATACTGGTGGTGTCAAATTCATAGTGAGCATACTGCCTTGAAATGTTTTGTACCCTCTTTCATTGGAAAGTTTTAAACAGAGGTGGGTCATCTGTCAGAGACACTTCAGTCTGGATTTCTGTACAGCATTGTAAGGTGTGAACTAGATGATTCTTGTGGGTTGTGTCCAGCTCCGCTGTTCTGTGATTATGTTGTTCTATGGCTCTTTGTTGTTTTCGCTACCACACAGAACTCACTAGCATGGCTGCCCCTTTGGAAAGGCTGAAAGCAGAAAGCTGAGCCACTGTCTAAACCAAACCTGGTACACCATAGGACAGAAGGGCTCCTTGTCAGTTCCTAAACTGACTGTACGCATACAGGCATCATAACAGCATTTCTGAACAGTGCTCTTCAGTAAGTGCTGTGTGCCTTATTTATACAGTGCTGTATATGAAAACAAAAAGACAATTGGTTCTGTAATCAATCCCGTGATCAGCCTGAGACGATTCTTAAGAGTTCATATTGGTTTGCACAATGAATAGTAAATAAGAGGCTTCTTAAAATTATGAATAAGGTTCTTTGTTATAAAATATACAGGGCAGGAGTATTCATTGAATAGCACTTTATCAGACAAATCAGTAGTGATATATTTGGCTTTTTTCATCTAGAAAAATCTACAAGTAGTGCCAGTATTTGCACGTGTTCTTATCCTTCGAGAATGTAAGACTCAAATATTTAAAGATTTTCCATTCATTGAAGTAGTGTATATATGTTTGAATTTTATTCCTGCACTTTTTCAAATCAGGTTTAATTAATCCAGAGCTTTTAAAAATATATTAACATTCTTCTGTGGTTTGATGCCTGCTTATATGTAATTTCCAGTGGTTTTTGATAAATCATAGTAAGGAGAATACAAAAGGAGAATGCAGGTGATGGCTTGTTTATGGTGCTGGATTAGTTCAGATTTCAGCAGAATCAGCATGTTACCAGTTAACTGGAATTCAAGAGTTTTACCACTCTTTTCTTTAATCATCATCTTCATAATCTTATCTGCACAGCTGGAAGGGACCCCATGGATAATCAAGTCCAGCCCCTGGCAAGGAGGCCCAGTCGGGAATCGAACTCCTAACCTGTGGCCCTACAGTCGGAGCCTTAAACCACCCTAGTGAGTCAAATTATTATAAGGATTTTTTTAAAATAGCCATCACATTGTTGAATTAAATTTTAATGCAGTGCGGATTTCTGAATGATATATAGGCCAGGTTTCTATTAGTTATATCTGGCGGTACAACTCTGCCGATGTCTGCCCAGCTCCCTCACTGTTGCTGTCTCTCGGTGAAGAAGTACTGCCTGAAGAGGAGGTATTTTGCTGCATGTGCAGCCTCTCCACATGACTGGGAATCCTGATTTTTCAAGACCCCAAAGTGCATGGAGAGATTCCATGTGTACCAGAAACCTTCATACTCAGAAAGTCCCTCCCCCATTGAAAGAATGACAGACAGGGTCTAGACTTCTTCCCATTTCCTTTTTTAAATAATCTTTTTTGAATGCTTAACTGGGGCTCTGGCCTGGGAAATGAAAAGGAGATGATAATCAGAAAATACAAAAAAAAGTGAATGATACAGAAGTCCACAGTTTTTCTGACAACACTACAGCTGTGAATCATAACATCCACATAGCATGCAGATGTCATGGGAATTAACTTGTGCAGAACTAGTTGTGTAGAGCTTGTCATTGTGCTGCCATATCGCAAACACACAAATGTAGAAAAAGAGGTCTCATCCATGGCACTGCTGAATGTGCTCTATAGTTCTGTTTCTTAAAGCAGCAGCAGTTTCTTAAAGGAAAGGCCATTTTGCAGTCTGCAAAACAGGCATAAATAGACTCAGGAAGTTGCTGGACATCATATTACACCACAGTTTCCTATTACATGGGAAATGGGAAAGTGTGGTTTGATCTTTTGACTACCAACCGCAATATGAAATCAGGATTCTGAAACAGAAGGCTTGTATGAATGACAAGAAGATGCTCAACTCTTTCAGTGTGTTTGTTTATACCTTCATATACCATATTTTCGCTCCATAAGACGCACCTCTCCATAAGGCGCACCAAATGTTTAGAAGAAAACAGGAAAAAATAATATGTTTTCTTCTCCTAAAAATTGGTGAGCCTTATGGAGAGGTCCGTCTTATGGAACACACCCTAGGACCCTTTGGAGGCTCATCCTGCCTCCCGGGAGTAAGAGAGGGCGAAATCGCCACCTTCTGGGACTCTTTTGAGGCTTGGGAAGCTTCAGAAGAGTCCCAGAAGGTGGCGATTTTGCCCCCTCTGACCTCCGAGGGGCAGAGTGAGTCTCTAAATGGTCCTAGGGTGTGTTCCAGGACCCTTTAGAGACTCACCCTGCCCCCCCAGGGGTCAGAGGGGGCGAAATTGCTACCTCCTGGGACTCTTCTGAGGCTTCCCAAGCCTCAAAAGAGTCTCAGAAGGTGGCGATTTCGCCCACGCTGGCCCCGTGGGGGGTGGGGGAGCGTCACAAGGGTCCTGGAAGGCTCACTCAGACCCTTGCAACGCTCCTTCCACCCCCGCACGGGGCCAGCATGGGCGAAATCACCAGCTTCCAGGGCGATTTCGCCCCCGCTGGCCCCGTGGGGAGGAGTGGAGGGAGCGTTGCAAGGGTCTGAGTGAGCCTCCCAGGACCCTTGCGACACTCCCCCCACCTGGAAGCTGGCGATTTCACCCGTGCTGGCCCCGTGGGGGTGGGGGGAGTGTCGCAAGGGCCCTGGAAGGCCCACTCGGACCCTTGCGACACTCCCTCCACCCCCCCCCACAGGGCCAGTGGGGGCGAAATCACCGCCTTTGCTCCATAAGATGCACAGACTTCCCCCCCCACATTTTGTGGGGGGGGAGTGCATCTTATGGAGCAAAAATACGGTATGTATTTCAAAATGTTGATTCAGACACAAGATCTAGGGATAGGAGGCAAGTCAAAAGCAAGAATTTCAGAGGTAGTACTGTATAAAACCCTGCAACGTCTACATTTCCCTTGCAATTTCCCTGAAGAGTCTGAAGTTTAGAGTGGGGCTGATCATCTGCTGTCTGTATTGTGTGGCTGGCATATGTAGTAACATTGAGCTGCTGCTGAATGTCTGAACATGTCTTCATATTTAATGCTTTTGGATACAGCGTGGAATATATTTAATTCTGAAAATGCAGGCAGACTTCACAAAGCAGCAACAGGAAAAGTCAAAGGAAAATATTAATGTGCCAAAAGATGACTGACTGAATTGAATCTCTGTTCTCTCTTTGTATTCCTATTAAGAGAAACAGTGGAAAAACAAAATCTTTATTGCTGGTACAAATACTGCTTTCACATAGACAGGAGAAATTAATCTCTTTTGATTTGCTTTTAGTTTCCTTGAGACTCAGTATCATTTACAGTTAATTAGCTTTAATTGAAAAAATCCATATCCTTGATTTTTATTACTTACAGAAGGCTGGCTCTCAGATAACTTAACTCTAGGAACTGTTACCATCTTTCTCCTTCACCACTTCCCCTTTTAATATTTTATTTTACTCTGTTCCTAGGTTTAGGTTGTGTTTTTGGAGAAGCAAGATAGAAAGTTGTTGGGTACTTTTAATTGAGAAACGCTCTCTTGTTTCTCATTTTCCTTTTCTTAAGAAGGTTACTTTAAAGATTATGAAAGTTGAGATAAAAATAATAAATTTTATGATATATGGGGCAGATTTCTTGAATATGTGCTAACAAGAGGAAAAGGGAAAGCTCCATATCCAGAATCAATGCAGTTCTGCAGAAGAGGACAAGACAGTGGTGCCTCGACTTACGAACTTAATTCATTCCAGAAGATGGTCGTAACTCGAAATGGTCATAAGTCAAAGCACCATTTCCCGCAGGAATGCATTGAAACTCAATTAATCCATCCCGGCCAGGGGAAAAAATCACCCCAAACAAACAAACAAGAACACTGCAAGACCCATTGGAAACGCGATTAATCCGTTTCGGCCAAAGGAAAAAAAACAACAACCCAAAAAGCAAACAAACCCTGCAAGACCCATAGGAAATACAAAAAGACCCCCCAAAAGCAAACAAACCCTGTAAGAAATGAAATGTACTGCTTCCATTTTTAAGCACTGCTGGTTGTAACTTAAGAGAAAAATTAATAGGGGAAGTCCCATTAATACCACAGTGAATAATTTCCTTTACTTTCCATGTATTATATGGATTTCTAGTAATTTTTCTTTTAAAATTCATCTACCAGAATTTGATATGCTTCAGGCCCTTCTTTAGGTATACTGGTGATGAAATTTTGGAGAGAAAACAAAAGCAGTGATAGCTATGTTGCTACAAAATAAGATCCATCCACAAACTTTATGTTGAGGGGACACTTTAAAGGATGACAAAAAATAGTATTAAAAAGATGGAAATAAGCAAGGGATGATCCCTTCATCCCCACTCACCCCAAGCCGAAAAAAAAGGAGTGTCATAATTTGTGGTTACGTAAACTCATGGCCTCACATTTTGACATGTGAATATGTGTGTACAGTTACTTGTGACAGAGGAAAGTGGTAAGAAAGATGAGAAGAATAGGACCAGAGGAGAACATTTCTCATTTGAGGGTAAGATACATTTTCTGCTCCTCAGCAGTTGACTAATGATAGTGTGGTTTGCTGTAGTGGGAGAATCTTGTTTTTGCAGGATGGTGAGCTAGTAGGAGCTTGGACAAGGGTCAGCCTTGCATAGGGTTAAACATTCTCTCGCAGTCCCGGTCTTCAAAGCTGGTGCATGGGGCTACTAGTTAAAAGCCAAAACAAAACAAGGCCTGTCAGAGGAACATGGGAAGCTGGCTTATATTGATAGAGGTTTGCCTATTTTTGGACTATAACACCCGAACCTCCCCAGGCCGCATGGTCAGTGGATGTGCTGCCTAGAGAATTAGTGGAAGTTGTATTCCAAAAGCACAAATATGAATACCTCTAATATTGAGTAAAATCACTGGTCCATTTAGCTCAGAATTGTGAGCTGTGAATGCTAGTGGCTCTTTTGGGTCTTTTACAGAATTCTTTTATATCCCTATTGGAGATCCCTGGAATTTCCCAAATAGATGTCAGACCCAACCCTATTTTGCTTCTAAAATCAAATGGGATCAGGTGTGTTTAGGATGGCATGAAAGATGTCATCATACACCCTCCTTCTGCCAGTCTGGTGATTCACCAACAGCTCTAGCCTTGTTGTGTGGCTCTAGGAAAACTAGAGAAATTCCTGCCCATATCTTTTAGTCCCGGTGTCATCAGTGATTGTGGGTAATCTTTACAGAGTTGTTGAGTAGATTGTCAACATAGTTGATGTTTCCCCTCAGTGGGACAATTGTTCAGTGAGCCGCTGTGCAGTAGTATGGTGTTGGCTGTTGGTTCCCAGTGAACTATTGATTCCTAGCAAACTGTCTCACCTGCCTGAGTTGTGTCTTGTTTGGCTCTAAAACTAATTAAAATACAATTCCAAAGTTATTTTTTTGTCTTTTTCTAAGATTAATTTTCATATGACACCAAGCTGAGAACTGCACAAATTTGTAAGATGCTCCTTAGTTTGCAGATGCCTGTAAAATGGATGGCGGCGGCAGTGATCACAAAAACAACTGAGAAAGTAATAATTTGAAGCCTGCATTTAAAGGGTGAATTTTAACTGTGTGTGTATAATTTCTAGAAATCCTTTGACCCAGACTTTGCATTAACTACTATTGCTGCAGGAGACTGTGCTTAATTAGAATCAATAAACACTGCGCTCTGAGAGAAGAAAATGACCTTGTATGTACAAGCTATATTGCTGACCTCGTTATTACAAAAATGTCCCATCATTACCCAAATATCTTTAGATTCCAATGCTTCTGACAGCTGTCAAGTTTTTTTGTAGTGTTACATTTTTAACAAGAAAAAAGGAAAGGAAAAGTGTTTTAGCACTTTCAGATTCCTTTAATCTTTGCTTTGGTAATTTGACATTTTATATCTATGTCTTTTCTCAAGTTACTGAACAAATATAGTCAATAAGCTGCAGAGCACATAAATATATTCCCTTGTGATAAAAACAATGCTGAGGTGTCAGAGTATTGCCACACTAATTTCAATGAGCCTGGCTCAGGGCTAATTTATAATTGCAGATAGCCTGCATGGGGGCAGGTCTTTGTGGCAGGCTTTTTGTGTGAAGCGGCTTCCCATGTGTTCTGAATGCTTTTTAAGCTTGCCAGCACCAGCTCTGGTTTTTTTTTTAAATAGCTGGATGTTGTCTCTGGGAGGAGGGATGCTTCACAAACAAATTCTTTGCTGGGTGGTACAGCCTCCTCATGGTGACATTTTTAATGTTCAGCCAGATAGTGTCTTGGAGCTGCAATTGATCTCAATAGTTATAGGCTCTCTTTATTTGCAGAACTTCACATCTTTGATAGTGTAGAAGCAGGAATTTGCAATTGTCTATCCAGGTTTAGTACAGTAATTACAAATTATTTCTGCAAGCCAGTGAGAATATAATAAAGTTGTTTTTGAACACATGTGTAAAGCTCCTTTCCATTTCTACCCAGGAAGTGCTGGTGTACCCCTCTCACATGATGAAGAAAAAACGCTAATATTGAAGATTGCATTGTTCCCTGTAAGCTTCAGTCTCCCACAGATCTCTTTCTCACAATTAAACACAGGATAGGAAACGCCTCTTTCCAAAATGGAGGTTATAAAAGGGAGACACTTTGTCTCCAGAATGTAGCAGCTCCCCTCCATAGCAAAATTGCTTTTCTTTTTTCCTTCTGAAGCATCATTAGGCCATAGAGAGAACACAAAGGAAATTGGTCTTTTCCTTCCTTGTTACCAGTTGCACATGGCACTGGCAATGGGAAATAAAGAGGGGCTGATAAAGTAGAGATGCAGATGAAACAAGTTGTCAGGAGAAGAGCTTGTTGATTTCATGGCCCATAATCCCCTGTTGAAAAACTTCAAATAAAGAAGAGACCATCACTTCTAAATAACCTGTTCCATTGTTAAACAGGTCTGACTGTCACAAAATTCTTCCTAAGGTTTAATTAGAATCTCCCTTTCTTGTCATTTGAATCCATGGTTTCGTGTCCAGTTTTCTGGAGCAGCAGAAAACAAATTTTGTCCACCTTCTGACAGCTATTCAGCTGTTTGAGTATCACTATTGTATTACTTCTCTGTCTTCTCTTCACCAGGCCAAATATACCAAACTCTCTCAACTGTTCCACATAGGCCTTGTTTTCCAGACTGTTTAGCTTCTTTGCTGTTCTCTGGGTACAATTTGGCTTCTCATTACAGTACCTTTCTTTAACTGCTGTGGTAGGTATTTTCAATATTTAGTGCTGCCAAGCCAGCTGTCATCTATCTTGCATTTGTGCAACTGATATTTCGCCAACCCAGGGGAGATGACCTCTCATGCTGCCCTTTGACCACCAAGAAGAGCCAACAACCACAACTAACAGCTTAATAAGTTTAGTGGTGGATAGCGAAAGACCTCAACTTCATTGGTTATCGCAGATAGTATTGTCACAGCATAAAGAGAGGATCCGTGCATTGGATGACTCACTCGTCAGCCAATGCCCAGCTTCTCAGCCTGCTGCGGGGTAGCCAAGGATTGGCAACCAGAGTTGGATATACCCCTGGAGAAAGATTACTGTGGGGACACACTGATGTAGGGGACTGTGGTGACCCTTCTAAATAGGGTATGCCCTTGTCAGTCTCCCACTTTGGGATCCCTGAGGGAGAGATCTGATGCCTGGATCATACCTCTCTCACTGACAGTGAATAAAACCTGTGCATAAACCCACCCTCAACTGTAGTGAACAAAGAAAGGAATAACTGAAATTTACAGTAACATCACACAAAGCACTGAAGTCCTATCTTCCTGCCACTTCAATTACTAATAAACTTCTCAATAAATAATCTCAACAAAAGGAAGCATGGGTGGGTGAAGTTGCTGAGAAGGCTGCTGGAAAGGACCCAGGGAGCTGCTTAAATACTTGCTGGACCGGGGTGAAAACTGCACCCTGGTCCTCTAGCCAAGCTTCCTCCCACTGCTTTTCCAGCCATATTCTGATTAGGTGGCTGGATGTGCATGCTGCAGGTCTTATGAGCTAGCATGGACATTTCTGGGAATGAGACTCCAACTACTGTATGTCAGCTGGCTTTCCTGTGTTTCAGGACTCATTGGGCCACGAACAGGGCCCCAGGTAAGTCTTGACTGGGGGAACCTGTCTTCCTACCTAATTGTAAGACTTTATTTATCTTGCTTGGTATTCATTTGTTTGTTTTGCCACTTGTCTAAACTGGTAAGGTTGTTTTGAATTTTGATTCTGTCTGCTGATGTGTTTGCTGCCCCTCACAGTTTGGTGACACCTGCACATTTGATAGTGTGTGAGGAACTAAATAGCAATATTGACAAGGACCAGAGAGCGAGAGAGAGCACAAATGGCACACCTATCACCTGTAGCTGACCAATAAAATCTGCAGTAGTTCCAGAAAAAGGAGAGTTGAGGGGAAAGGAGGGAAAAAAACTTCTCACTGCTCCTGGGAACGTGAAAGTGGTTTCCCATTTTAAAAACTCAATATTTTTAGAGCAACTTTATTTCATTGCAATAAAGGCATTCCCCTTCCCTGGGTGTTTTTATTCATTCATTCATTCATTCATTCATTCATTCATTCATTCATTCATTCATTCATTCATTCATTCATTCATTCATTTAATATCCCGCCTATCTAGTCGGTTAAGACCACTCTAGGCGGCTTACAACATAAAAATACACAATGGAAATATATATAAAACAATTTTTACATAATAAAAAACATGTCAACAAAATACTGTAGGGCAAACAATAGGGGGGAGGGGAAAAGGGTGACATCAGGAATTGACTGGGGGGAAGACCTGCCGAAACATCCATGTTTTTAGCTGATTTTTAAAGATACCCAGCAAGGGAGCCACACGAATTTCAGGAGGAAGGTTATTCCAGAGGCGAGGAGCCACCGCTGAGAAGGCCTGATTTCTTGTCTTTTCCTTCCGGGCCTCCCTCGGCGTTAGGCTCCTCAGCCTCATCTCCTGGCTTGCACGAGTGACACGGGTAGATCTAATTGTACACTGGGTAGGTTTGAATCAAAGACTTAGTAGAAGTACTAATGAACTAAATGTTTAGGTGATGCTCAAAATGTAGCTAGATGAGGGCCAGCTTAAGTCTTTTTAGGTAGAGCCTCTGTGAGAGGATATTACACAGAGGGAGCACCACTACTGAGAAGCATCTCCTCCTCAGTTACTACCTACCTCAGGACAGATGGTACTATTTAAAAGAATTAACTCAGCTGATGGGCAAGCAGATGGGGATTGAATTCCTTTAGATAACAAAGCTACCGAAGTAATTTTGGCAGCAGGCAGGCACCGTAACTTGAGAAGACTTCCTCATTTTCATTGCCACCTGCATCCATTTTTAAGGTGGTAGAGCTAGCTGAGGAGAACCTATAGAGATCAGCATTAGTATGAGACATGAGCTAGTATGGCAGCCATCATACAGTACTTGAGTCCCATCCCATGTAGAGATTTAGAGGTTTTGACACTATAGAATTAATTAGCAATTTACTTCATATGTTACCGAGGTCTTACAATAATCTCCATGAGGGCCTGACTTGAACTAATTTCCTCCTCTCTCCCACTCTGGCCTATTGTGCAAAACATTTCACTTTACAATCTTTTAATACTATAGAACTGTGAAGTAAATTTTGCCCTCGGGCCAAAAACATGGCTCTTTAATATTTTTGCTTCTGTTCTAGATATGCCATGGATGGCTGATATTCATCTATCTGGGCAGATATCCAGATTCTTGTGGGTTGGTAACACTGTGGATTTATTTCCAGTGTTGGCTAAATGATCATATAAAACCTAGATTCAATATTCATACATTACATGTCTGTGGTCATTTGTGCTCTTTCATTTTAAAAATATTGTGTGATAAAGATAGTTAGATTTCCTCAAGACATCTGGGCTGAATTACATTTAACCAGCTTATCTGAACAAATGTTTTCAAATAGTTCACACAGTGCCGTTGCAGTTGCAAGTCAGTGGCCTTCTGCTGCAGAGATGAGCAGCTTACAGAGGTTATGATTAAACAGATTCACTCAGCTTATTCTAACTTATAGCATCTGCCTACAAATGCAGAAAGAATTACCATTATGCAGGACAGTATTAAGTTGTTTATCATTGTGAAAGTAATTTGTTTTCTGTATTCAATTCTTTTTGGGCAATGGTGAAACAAAGAACCTTTTTGTTTCACTGGAAAATACATGCCGTCCAAATGCGTATGGGTCAGAGGTTGGGCAAGCCTGTGATGCAGGCTAAAGATTTCTTGATAGTTTAATGCTGCCTTTCATGCATCCACTGATTGGTAGCATTATAAAAGTTATAATTCTGTAACTCAGGTCCCTAAATATGTTGTGATTATGACAATTCGAAGGGCATTTTTCTAAAGTCTGCGCAAACCAGTTTGATGAAAGTTTATCATATTTTTCCAGTGGAGACATTGTGTTATAATTTTGTTTAGAATAAATCTAATTTTATGGCAAATGATATGTTTCATATACTAACTTTGTTCATTGTGTGCTTGTTTCCCTAATAATACTGTAGGTAGGGAAACAGTCACAAATCTGCACCTGTCTCACTTTTATTTTAATACAGTGGACCCTCAACTTACAGAATTAATCTGTATTGGAACGGTAGCCGCAGGTCGAAAATTCGGTAGGTTGAGGGTCCATTTACCATAGGAATGCATTGAAAACCATTTAATCCATTCCAGCCAAAGAAAACAATCCTGAGCTTCCAAAGCTGCACCCGCTACCCTCTGCCTTCTGTCCCCACTGTCCTCTGCCTCCCCCCCCCCAGGAAGCTGAAAGCCGCTCCGCGCCCACTCTCAGCTTTCAGGGCTTCGAAAGCTGCACCCGCTGCCTTCTTGTCTCCTGTCCCCGGTGCCCACTGCCTCAGGAGACAAGAGGGTAGTGGGCACAGAGCGACTTTTAGCTTGCAAGCCAAAAGGTTGGAAGCCGAAAGCTTCGAAAGCTGCACCCTCTGCCCTCTGTCTCCTGTCTCCGGTGCCCTCTGCCTCCTGTTCATGGGAGGCAGAAGGCACCGGGGACAGGAGACAAGAGGGCCGCGGGGGCTGCTTTGAATTTCCTGCCCTTTCCCCCTGCCTTTCGTAGGTCAAAGCTCTGGCCGCAAGTCGAATTAAAATTTTGCGCCTGGAGCTTTTCGTACCTCAAAATTTCCATAAGTAGGGACCTTTGTAAGTCGAGGGTCCACTGTATTGTTAAAACAAAAACTCATTCAGATATGTCATTTAAGTGTAGTGATAATTCAAGATTTTTTGATGGGCATTTGCACTGCTTTCCATTCTTCCATATTTTTAAGTTTATTCCCTGCTAACTCATGTCACTAGTGTTACTTGTTTCTATGGTTCTTCATTGCAGTAAGTGTAACGGGGCAATAAGAATTGTATGTTGTTGGTGTGAATTTTTGTTTTGGAATTAGTACTGTTAGTTTCTGTATATGCATATATACAAGCATGTACAAATACCTTTGAAGAGATGCAAGACATAGGCAACGTGCACAATCTGTTTGCATGTGAGATTTAGGTGCTTTTTAAAAAAACATTACTGTTATAAATTTGGATATGATACGTGCAGCAGTGTGTGTTTTTCATCAGTTGTTAGGGAGAAAAAACATATTTTATACCCAGCACATTTTGGAATTGAAATACTGGGGCAGAATGAGAAGGCATCGTTGGTGATACCTCAAGCAGAATGAAAAGGTCTGGTAGCTTACTACCGTAATACTTACTGTGAGGGTCAGTGTGATGTAGTAGATAAAATGATGGACTAGGTTTCAGGACACCTGGATTCAAACCCTTGGACTGGCCATGGAAACTCACTCAGAGGTGGCACTGGTAAGACTACGTTTTAAATATCTCACCTTAAAAATTACCGAGTTTGTCATAAGTTAGATGTGATTTGGCAGCACATGGCAGTAACTTACTATTTACTGTACTTATTTATTAGATTTCTACCCCACCCCCCTAGACAGCATCTACTCAGGGCAGCTTGCAAATATCATAAAATATCATAAGCTTACAAAGAATTTTATGAAGACTTGCTTATTTAACCTTGGCTCCATGTGGAAGAAAATAGGTGAGCCAATCATGATTATGACAGCAACTGTGAAGTGGAGCCCAGCTTGTGGTGACCCTTCTCAGAATTTCCAAGGCAGAAAATATCAGAAGTGGTTTATCATTTCCTTCTTCTGGGGCTACACAGGTTGGCTTTTTTTCACGGGAGGCACATTGGCAAAACAAGCTCCTGACCTCTGGTGCCACAACCAGGTACTGCTGGTACAAGCCAACCATGAATTAGTGACCCTCAAAAGGTCTTGTCAATAAGAACCCTGTTAATCCGTTCCTTTATTGAGTCAATCCATTTCATGTTAACCTCTTTTTCTTGTGTCTTCCATTTTTCTTAGCATTGTTGTTATTTCCTGTACGTTTTGTCTTTTCACAATAAGTCCAAAGTATTCTATCCTCAGTTTACTCATTTTCACTTCTACTGGTAGCTCAAACTTGACCAAGTTCTATTCTCCATAATGCCTCTTCAAATCTCTGACCTCTTTTGATTTCTTGGCAGAAGTCTCCATTTTGATCGATGATTGGCCCAAAATACAGAAAAGGTTTAACCACGTAGATGTCTTCATTTTCAACATTCAGGTTAAATCATTCTTCCACAGCCATCAGTTTGGTGATCTTAATGTTCAGCTGTGATTCTGCTCTTGTACTTATATCTTTAAACGTCTTCAGTACTCTTCTTGAAGCCATTGCTTTTCCCTGCCAGCAATATGGTATCATGAGCATCACTTTAATTGTGTATGTTTCTTCCACAATTTTTCATTTCTTTGTCACCTGAATATGTTCCAGCTGTTTGTGCAATATATTCTACACATAGATTGAATAGAGAGAGATAAAATGGACCCTTGTCTGCCACCTTTGTGAACTGGAAACTACTAATTTCTTATCTGGCTTTTTTCTTACCATTTAGGTACCTTAAGTTTCCTTACCTTACCTATCTTTAAGAGATGTCATTTTTTGCTCCAATTCCTTTTTTTCTTTGCATTTGTATTCTTCTTAGAACTAGTATGCACTAAGAAAAAGTCCAGTTAGTTACAGCCACTCTTTGCTTTCATACTACAGTATGTTCTATGAATTAAATATTACATTTGCTCTTCTTTTTCTGCCCCACTTCCTTGCTTCATTGCATCTTGCCGTTACTTCAGTTGTGAGCCCTTTTGTGAGGCAGATAATCTTTATTCTAAGGTCAATGTGAAAAGAAAGTATTAATAGTTACACTAGTGTCCTGTGATACGATTTGTGTCTTGAGAATTTCCCACAAGTCAGCCTGGGGTCATTTGTAGGGAAGGCCTGTTGATCAGTGCACAGCCAATCTGGTTAGGCAGTGTTTTCACTCAATGGAAGACTATTTCTGAATATTTCTGAATATTGGGGAATTTTACAGTATGAAACAATTATATAAATGCTGCTATGCACTTAACAACAACCCTATGATGTAGATCAGGCTAAAAGAAAATGAAGTGCACCTAATGATGCAGTAGCTGTATGTCACGATAAACCAAAATTCTTTAGATCGCTAGCACTTTGCATCTTCTGTCAGTGGAAATAGATCCAAGAGAAGCTTGCTCCTCAGAAGCCCATTTCTGTTATCACCAACCTTGCTAATCAAGCAGGGGGAGCAGTGTCTGTGACTGGACAAAACTTTTCCAAGAAATTGACATAAGACCTTGGAACGCTGGCAGTCTTGAATTTACAGTGGTACCTCGGTTTACGAATGCCTCAGTTAACATAATTTTTGTTTACGAGTGAAAATCCATTGAAAATAATGCCTTGGTTTACAATTTTTTTTTCGCAACACGAAGCAAGTTTCCCCAGGATGCATTGTGCCTGGGAGGTTTATAGCGCTGCCCCCATGCATGCGTTCCTATGGGAAACCGCATTTTGGTTTGCAAATTTTTCACAATACGAAATGTCCCGGAGAGCATTAAACTCATAAACTGAGGTGCCACTGTAGTTTAAAGCAATCGTTTTTAAATGTTGACTGGATGAATCCCTTCACTAAGCTTAGCTACAATATTGCCACCTTTTGCTTTTAAAAAAATGTCATGTCAAGTCACATTAACAAATGGCCTTTTAGTCCTGTCAAGGACATGCTGGAAATCTTGAAAATGGGGTCATATTAAGTGCAGTTGCATAATGATTTGCAGACAATTTATTGTGGTGCTAAGAGGGGGCTGCTGTGAGCTTTCAAGCCATATAATAATGAACAATGGCAATTATTTTTTTTAATGTATGTGTGCTAAAAGCTAATGGTAGGGTATGCTAGATACTGTATGTGGAATTCTCTCTTTAGGAAGACTGTTAGCTGACTTTGATCGTGGAAAAAGCTAGGTATTTGTTACAGGGAATCCATTGCAAGTGCTATGAAATGCTTAAAATGAATGTTTTATTGAAAAAGTTGTTGAGTCTCTACAGGAACTATAATGCAAATATTTATTTCATGACATGCCCTCAAGGTGAACCTGCAGGTGATGGTTAGTAAACTGTAAAAGTTTCTGTGGGTGGTTGGATAGTGCTTGCTTGTGCGTGAACAAAGCTAAAATGAAGCTTGTGTTTTAAAATGATTTAAACTTCTGCCTCATAAATGATAATCAACAAATTACCCAGGGGATGAAAGGTTTCCTAGCAACAGATGCTTGGATAAACGGAAGCCTGGATTTGGCTGGTCTTTGTTTCGCCAGGCTGGGTTGGTGTCAGAGCCCAGTTGTTCATGTGGGAAGCTGACTTGTTCACAACTGTGATGAAGAGAAATACTGCTTCTCCATTCATGTGTACAATAAGGCATACACTTTAAAGAGCCGTGTTTTATGTGATTGCCACAGTTAGGTGACATAATTCCAGTGAACTTTGGAAAAAATGTATAAATGGAAAGACATTGACTGTTTCCATGTGCTGGTGTGGTGTAGTGGATAGAGTGGGGGACTAGGACTCTGGAGATCAGGGTTCAAATCCCTACTTGGCCAGAAAAACTCACAGTGGGAGTGGAACTGATAAAACCACTCCTTAAATGTTTCACTTACCTTGAAAACCCTATTAGAGTCCCTTGGTTCTGACTTGATGGCACATAACTAACTAACAGGTCAGAAGAGGGACTCATTGCGTCAGAAGGTTGAAACTGTGAGAGAGGGTGTCTGAATTTATTGGAAAATCCAGCCTTGGCTTCAGAGGTCGGAAGGTGTGAATTTAAAAATGTGTGTGAAATTTGTATGGTGGCTTATGTTTGTTCTTTTAATTAGTTTCAATAGTCAGGTTTGCAGAAGCTGTTTTTGAGAGTTTTACCCACAAATATTTCATTTCCTGAGGCTTTATATACAGTATATCTTTATCTTGTTATAAAAGCAGATATTCCCTTTAAACATTATACCCCAGTTAGCTGTTTCAATGCTTGGAATAGTTTTTCATTTGTTTTGTTTTGTTTTGAGGACAGAAGAATGCCAATGAGATAAAGAGTCCTTCCAGAGGATGGCTTTTATTGTGCTGTTGCCCTGCCTCATTCACAGAATGTTTTTTTATGATGCAAATGGTGGTTCAGGATCCCCAGTTTTATGATTGTAAACTTCTCATGTTTTCCTACACTTACTTACTTACTTACTTACTTACTTACTTACTTACTTACTTACTTTCTTTCTTTCTTTCTTTCTTTCTTTCTTTCTTTCTTTCTTTCTTTCTTTCTTTCTTTCTTTCTTTCTTTCTTTCTTTCTTTCTTTCTTTCTTTCTTTCTTTCCATTCATTAAGAAAGAGCACAGAATAGCTGCACAGTATCTTCAGAGTGGAAGCAGCAGGCAGTGTCTGTCCATCCAAAAGCACAGATATAAGGTCTCTTTTCACTCCTGCACCAACACAAGTGGATTGCTAAAATATACTGTACTCTGTATTTTGTTTCTAAGTATCTTAACATCAGTGAACAAAGACATTGTGTGGAATCACATGACTTGGCAACAAATTGCTTTCCATTAACAAGATGCTGGTTGCATGGGGGGGTACACCCAATCATGCACCTACGAATGCAGTCAAAACCTTAATGAGTAACCATTAGCTGGCTGGATAGCTCATTAGGTATCTGGCTGCAGGAGTTGGAGCTTGGGTGTTCAATTTCTGACTGTGCCTCAAGGGAGAAGGTCCATCCTATGTGGCTTTGAGGAAGTTTCACAGTCCCAGGGTGCCCCCAGAAGAAGGGAATGGCAGACCACTTTTGTGTGTTTCTATATCTAGAAAACCGTATCTAGAAAACATCATAAATCAGAATTGACTTGCAGGCACACAATTATTATTTGTTACCAAGACATGCGTGGTTTCCCTTGTGGAGGTATACATTGGCAAAAGGATTCTAGTCAGGAAGTTTCGAAAAGCTGTTGAAAGTGCTGGTGCTTACCTTTCTGAAAAACAAATTCAGTGTACTATCTGAGCCAGAAAGGTTGGTGTTTTTTTAAAAGCAAAGTGCTAGTGAGGAATCTGGGAAGTTGCAGGGTAGTTAGTTTAACATGTTATCTAGGTAAACGGATATGAAGAATGAATTACTAAGGCCAAAAATGCCAAACAAATAGAAATGCAAATCTTGCTAAAGAAGGTTTGAAATGATTTTGGCAAAGATAAACCCTTTCTCACAAACCTTTACCATACTGTATTCTGTTAAACAGGAATGTTGATGGGGAGATCTAGCAAATCCTGTGTGCATGCCATTGGTAGCATCACGCCTAGATTTTGCAACTTGTCTTTGATGATGTCCTGTTTTGCAGCCCCAAAGAGGCTTCAGAAAACAAGCAAGAAGTGCATTTCCAGCCATGGTACATGGTTGGTATAGTTGGTATAGCCAGAGGGGGCCCTTCAGATTGGAATTCCTGCAGTGCAATACAGCTCTTTTGTCTTGTTGAGATAAGGCTCCTTGAAAATAAAAGCCTGTGAACAGTACATGCCAAGGCAATGTAGGATTCCATTTGGACCAGTCAAGATGGGGGGAAATGGAGAATTTCACACTAGCTGGTTGGAACTAGAGTTTGCTGTATTTATCCAATATGTTTTGTAACTGTCAGAGAAAAAAAGGTGTTGTGCTCTTGGAGCAAGCAAGCAAACAAACAAAACCCCTGTGGTGCCTTAAAGGTTTCTGGTTTCACTGCATTGTAAGCTTTTGTGAACTAGAGACTAAAACATGCATGGCTTGTCCTCTGTTGACAACTGTATGCTGTATTTTTCCATGTATAAAATAACACTTTTCCTAAAATAGATGAAAAAAAAATGAGGGTCATTTTATACATGGAAGGAGGTGGAGGCAAAGGAGCACTTGCGCGCACTCAGGTGCCTCTTGCTGCTGCCGCCACCACCCTCCAACGCCATTGCTGGGGCTCACCTCCAGCTCACGTTGTCCTCACCTCGTTCCCTCCACCTTGTCCCTCCTGCAGCAGCAGGAGGCGGAGGCAAAGGAGCACTTGCATGCGCTCGGGCACCTCTAGCTACTGCCACCACCACCCAACTGCCTTCTCCAGCGCCTCAGCTCACCTTGCCGCCTTCTCCCCTCCGGCAGCAGCATGAGGCGGACGCAGAGGCAAAGGAGCACTCACACACGCTCAGGCACCTCTTGCTGCTGCTTCCACATTGCCTCCAGTGCTTCCTTCGGGCAGAGGACAAGGCGGCGGCGACATGAGTTGGAGGTAAGCGCCAGCTGTCTCAATGGAGGAGGTGATTGGGCGGGGGAGGCAGCAGCAGCAGGAGAAACGGAGGTGGAGGAGCAGTTGCCCATTAACTGCTCCTCCGCCTCCGGCAAGGGTCAAAATTAGGGGGTCGTCTTATACATTGGGGGGCGTATACAAGGTAAAATATGGTATATGGATTGGCATAAAAGAGCGGAAGGGGAGGCCCCAGTGATTTGGTATTCTCCCGAAGTAGAGAACAACTGCTGCTGTGGATAGTGATGTGTTGAAAATAATTCCCATAAGACTTTTGCCCATTCTCAATTGGTTTGATACAAATTCTCTTAAATAGCAATTCAAAGTAGAAGGAAATTTGAAGGAATTCCCATGTTTACCTTTACTTATGAGATGGCTGAGAGGTATGTGTGCATGTATTATCTTTTGCTGTACAGTCATCTCTCTGGCAGCTGGTAACAACCGACCACGATCACCACCTGGACTTCAGTTAAAACCCAGGGGAGGATATTGTAAGGTAATTTTGCCCATAAAGCTTTTTCAGATCAGGAAGTGTGAGTGGCTAGGGAAGCTGCAGAAGGATAACAAGATGTGCAACAATAAGAAGGAAAAAAAACCCAAATGGAAGCCCTATGTTATGGTAAGCTCAGAAATATTACCAAGAGAAATTTTAAATAGCCTGAACAGAAAAATGGAGGCAGAAAAATGGAGGATAAAATTGGCACAGTACTAGTTTCACCTTTTTCCTGGAGTAGGACGTAACACTGCCTTCCCTCATAACTTGCTACAAGGACCTACTTTATAAGAACCACCAATAGAAACTAGGAGGCTGACTACATGCCTTGTTTAGCCCCACTATTTGGAGTGCTGCAGGGGTGGGCTGTTGCACTTTTAGAGATGGTGATCCGATGGCATCTGTGCTAGAATGCACCAGCCCGTCCCCAGAGCATTCTGTCCTGCACCTTTCGCGCCCTCCTCAAGGAGCTTCTACTTTTCTGTTGTAATTAGGATTGCTCTGAAGTGAATTGGTTCCAGTGTGTGTCTTCCAAAGCACGTCTTCCTCTTTCTAATTTAGTAGTATTGTGAAGTGGCTTAATAAGTGAACTACTTCAAGATATTACTAAATTAATCACTTCCCCTGCTCAGCAGAGGGTAGGTGAAGTGAAAAACATTTTTACTGTGTGTAGACCATTGCCAACACAGTGGCTGTTTTTTTTTTTTTTTTAACATCTGCAGTGTCAGTGCAAAAATAAAAATCCTTTGAGAAGAAGACAGGACAGTTGTGACACAAGCACTGCTAAATGGAAAGCCTCACCTCTGAGAAATTGTTGAGGAATTGTTCCTCCCCTGGAGAAATCTGGAAAAATGGCCCCTCTGGACTCTCTTCCCATAAATAAGGTGGAGAATGTTGTGTAATTCAAACATAGATATGTCAATACAAACTAAGGATAGCACTTCATTTATCTAATATTTAATAGTGTGTCATGAAACATTGTGCTTGGGCAGAACAATGCAGAAAAAGGCAGAAAAAATTCAAAATAATTTTTGCATTTATATATAACCGGTATTGTGAATGTAAGAGAGGTAGTGGTCCGGTGTTTGTTAGGTGCCAGAATGTATTTGGTGGTCTGTATTCGGATTGATTGGGTCATAGGATTGCGTAGGTCTGGCTTACCGTGAGGTCAATTAGTTCTGTTCATAGTAGAGCTTTGTAATGTGGAATGCCAGTGTACATGGTAAAACTGAATGAGCAACTTCCAGGTTTGCTTTTAAGCAAACCTGCATGAGGCAATAGATAGCTGCAATGTGGAAGCTGGAGCCGCCAAACATTCATTGGCTTTCCTGTGAGACAACTGTGGGGAAGAGCTATGGCAGACCTGGGCAGAGTGTGGGCCGAGGACCACATATGGCCTGTAAGCCGCTCCTGTCTGGCGCGCAGACAGTTTTGAACATCAGAACCATTTATAGCTTTTTGTCTAAAGTTGATCAGTTGCTTATCATTAACATAACGCAAAAAAACCTCTTTAGTATTTGTGAAGATTAACAAGTTTAAAAACAATCATAACATCACTGTTTCATTTTATTTTTAAGTAAAGTTGGTTCGGTCCCCGAACACAGTTCAGATTTTTCATGTGCCCCCCTATAGAAATTAATTGCCCACCCATGAGCTATGGGGACAAACTGGGGTGAGGCAGAATAATAGGTTTAATACATGTTCCTCTTGATAGAACGTTGGCTCCAGTTTGTTGCCACCCATCTACATTATATCTACAAGCGGTTCCCATTTTAGTTTCTTTCTTTTACTTTCCACATCACAGTAATAGCTGAAACCTACATTTACAGATATGGCTCTTAACAGTTACGTTGCAATCTGCAACATGGAAATCCCTTTTATCTTTTTTTCTCACATGTGGTTCTTTTTCATAGTTAATCATCAGCTTGTAATAACGGTTTTTTTCCTCTGTAATTCATTTAGCATGGGTGGGTGGTGGAGAGCTCATTTTAAGCTTGGCAGGAGTTAAACTCCCTTAATGCCAGTGAGATTGTTCTTAGGCAGAGCTTCCATTAATCCCTATGCAGACGTGCTCTCACACTAGTTGATATGAAATTTGAAGTGCATGTATTGAAAGATCTGCACCTGGGTTCATGAACAGCAGGGAGAAGCAGGTTGCATGGTACGAAAATGCCATAGATTTCTGATACCTGGTTATTAGCGAAAAGGTCAAAGTGACTTGCATGTAATACCAGCAGAAAGCTTTGTGTGAAGAAACAAATAGTTATTTCTAAAAGTGTTGTGGTTTATTTTTCTGCTTAATTGAACTGATGGAAAATGCATTTATAAACCATGGCAGTATACACTTATTTCAAAATTTCTTCTCTGAGAAGGTTTAATGTTCAGTGTTCATTATCTAATGCTAAAATCACAAATTCCCATGTTCTGACCCTACTCCCCAACTTCTGTCAGAGATCATTATTCTGATTCATTCTAATAAAACTTGCTTTCATAATTATTTAGACTATAACTCACTTGGGGAGGAATCTGACTCTTATGGCAAACTGAAACATATTTTCATGATAGTTAGAGCCTCCATTTAACTAAAAATCATGACAAAGGGAAAACATACACTCAGAATCCTCATCTTTATGCTATCAGATCCTCTTTTTCCTCCACCTTCTCCATCCAACATGCTTCTCCTTCCCCTAAATCTACCAACTGCCCCTCATCCTCCTTTCTTGTTTCCTCTTGCTCCTCTTTTCCGTTCAAAATAGCGCCCTTTCTTGCTTCTGTCTCTGAATTAAGTTCCTGTAAATCTTCCATTAGGTCTGTCAGTTGTCCCTCGTTGTTCCCTCTTAAAGAGATGGACGGTACACCCTTTTGACCACCTCTGAGGGTGTTCCCAGTCTCACAGTGTTGAAGGTAATCATTAGCTTCTGCTAATTGCTTCCCTGTTCTAAGACCTTATTAGGAAATACAGTCATATCTTGTCTGGCAGTTTAGTTACCACATTTGACAATAAACCTTTTTGTGTTGCATCTTAGGTGAGTTGTCATCTGTTTGACCTCACCAAATTGTTGTATTGTATACTAATACTACATGTTTCTGAGTCTGGTTCCTCTCATAATGACCCATATTCTTTTCCTGGAATACTCGTCTTGCATCCATTCACAGTGACGCATGTAGAGAGTTTATGCCAACATATGCCAGCTAGTTAGTTGCTGATTTGGTTGACTAGCAGCAGTCCCCAACCTCTTTAGCCCCGTAGAGTGGCTGGGGAAGGCGAGGCACCCCCCTGCGCTCATGCGCAAAGGAGTGTGTGTGCTCTTGCACGGGTGCTTGCTTGCTCATGCACATGTGCAATGGGTGGCTCAGTGCTCATGTGGGCGCTCTCCCTCGTGCTCATGCGCAAAGGGTGGCACAGCGTTTGTCCAGGCGCGCTTGCACACAGGTACAAACAGGCTCTGCAGGGTGAGGAGTGGGGTGGATGCGGAGGTCTCTCTCCGCAGCCCGGTCCGGCTCAGGCCATGGATCGAGGGTTGGGGACGTGCTTGGGGAAGTGCTGTGAAAAGGCAAAGGTATCTAGAACTAGGAAAAGTTACTTTTTTTGGGGGGGGGTAGAATCCTGTATAATTCTGATGCAGCAGAAAACTGGACTTAGTTTTCAATGAGTACAAAGAGTGCTGGGCCAGAGAATAGAAATTCCAGTGGTAGCAAGAACACTTTCTTTCTGTTCCATCATCAACAAAGCCAGCTGGGAACCTCTAGCTCCCTCCCATCCCCCCAAATCAGTGGCCCTTTTAAATAATAATAAATAATAATAATTTTTGACTTGTGTGGGGATAGAGCTGTGGTGAGCTGATGGAAGAGTGAACCACTGCACAAGGAGATGTAAGGTGCCTCCAAAAAGATAACGCCCAAGCAAGTTCCTGGCTTTGTTCTACAGTTTGCAGAATCCTCCAGCCTTGGTTGTGGGATTCTGGGAATTGTAATCCAAAAGAGTAACTTTCCCAAATCCTGTCTCATCCTGTTTCTTGATCATGGCCTTCTTTGAAAGCACAAGTTGTCCAGTTTGCTGTCAAGTGCTGATAGGCTGAGAGTAACCAATGCAGCTGAACTAATGTTCATAAAAGAATTTAGCCCAAGGAAATTGTTCCTTCTGCATTCATTGGTATCATTAAATTTGATTGTTATGTAACGTGTCTTCCTGTTCTTCACAGTTATTAGAAAGGCAGATTTCCATTGTTTCCAGAAAGTTCTCTTCTAGCCTATTGAGTAGTGTTCTTTTTTCTTTTATTATTATTTGTTTTCAGAGAGAACGAAATATCCCCAGGGCATCTTTCCTTTGAGTTTTTCTTCCTGCTTACTGGTTTTGCCATTCATAAAAGGAATTCTGTGTATTTTTCCGGAATGGGAGGGGAGGCTAGCCAAATAAGTAGAGAGAGCTTCAGAATTAGCTTTGTTTACTCTTTATGACTGTGACTGTGCCATGTGCACTTTTTAATATCAAAAAGAATGCTCTTGATAAGTAGTATTACTCCTTGATGGATGGATGGCTCAAAAAATTTTGGAATGGAAAACATTCTTGTCTGCAGTGCAGTTTATCCATTTTATTACCTTTATATAAGGTGGCATTGAAATCTAAATCTAGTGGTTGGTTCGAACAACAGCAGACTTGTTGAATCAGTTGCTCAATATTATTGTCAGCACTTTTGTGAATCCTATTGATTCAGTTGGTCTACTTTAGTTGGGACTAGAAAACAGATTTTGGACTTACAAGTTAAACTCGGTCTCCTTTAAGCAAGATTAAGCCTGAATCCAACCCAGAAATTTAATATGTTAAAAAAACCTGAAGAAGAGACTGTAGGAAAGAGAATAATCCTTCCTCCCCAGCGGTTATATACAAATATCCCAATATGCCTCTATGCTTCACGGAAGGGTTACACTGGACTGGCTTCTCACTTCCACCAAGTCAGGTGCAGAGTTAGTATTTTGGTGGTGTGGTTTTTCTTTACAGTTAAACTGTTTAATATTCCATGAGAAAACAGTTGTTCAACTACACCATGGGGACCTTAGATGGGTGACAACCAGTTCTTTGCAACCAGTACTTTGCAAAATGATTGGAAGTTATTTGCATTATTATGTTTACTTTAAAAATACCCGTTAACCAAAACCTAAAGTCTAGAAATCTGGACCATAAAGAAAGCAGACCGCCGAAGAATTGATGCCTTTGAATTGTGGTGCTGGAGGAGGCTCTTGAGAATCCCCTGGACTGCAAGGAGAACAAACCTATCAGTTCTAAAGGAAATCAACCCTGAATGCTCACTTGAAGGACAGATCCTGAAGCTGAGGCTCCAGTACTTTGGCCATCTCATGAGAAGAAAAGAGTCCTTGGAAAAAACCTTGATGTTAGGAAGGTGTGATGGCAAGAGGAGAAGGGGACGACCAAGGATGAGATGGCTGGACAGTGTCTGCGAAGCAACCAACATGAACCTGACACAACTCCGGGAGGCAGTAGAAGACAGGAGGGCCTGGCGTGCTCTGGTCCATGGGGTCACGAAGAGTCGGACACGACTAAACGACTAAACACAAAGTCTAGAAATGCATGATTAGTTAACGAGAAACAATTTACTCATAGCATACCAAAATGTGGGACTGGTGGTTTCACCTTTTCATTCTCACACAGTCATTTCATTTTACATATAGTATATTCTTAAAATACTTTCACTGGTTAAGTACAGTCACAGAAAAGTTGCATGGGTACTGTTTTTAGAACATTTTGTTCACTAGTAGCTAACATTTTTAATATAATTTAAGAGTCTCAGCTGCAAGCTATAGTATAATTTTAAATTCGTGCAAAATTTGTTCTTGTATCTGTGAAATTGTCCTCCCTGGACTTCAGAATGTTTCAGCTTCCATAAAAAATGTTGCATTAAACATGTTGAATCTGTTGTAAATACAGTGGTGCCTCAGTTTATGAGCATCCCGACATACAACAGTTTCAAGTTACAATCTGCTCCGGCTGCAAAATTTTGCTTCTACTTGCGACTGGAGCTTCCGCTTATGAACAGAAAAGGGCAGGGAAAAAAGGCGGGAATTCAAATTGCTAACCTTTCATGGCGAAGAGGCTGCTTCTTTGTAGCTCTTTCACCCCAGCAGTTAGAGAGTGTGCATTTGGGGGAGGCTTCAGACTGCCAGGTAAGGTGCTGCTTTCTACTTTTTAAAAACTGTTCTGGGTGGGTTTTGCAGCGTGATTTTGGGCTGGGTGGTGGGATTATGTTTCTATTCTGTGATGGGTCTTGCAGGGTTTGTTTTGTGTGTGTGTGTGTGTGTGTGTGTGTGTGTGTGTGTGTGTGTGTGTTCCCCCCATTTCCGATGGGTCTTGCAAGGCTTGTTTGTTTGTTTTTTCCCATTTCCAATGGGTCTTGCAGGGTTTGTTTGCTTTCTGCTTTGCTTTTTTTGCATTTCCAAAAGGTTTTGCACTGCTTGTTTGCTTTTTGCTTTCTGCTTTGCTTTTTTCCCATTTCCGAGGGGTCTTGCATGGTTTGTTTGCTTTCTGTTTTGCTTTTTTTTTTTTTTTTTTTGCATTTCCGAAGGGTCTTGCACAGTTTGTTTGTTCCCCCCCCCCTTTTTTGGCTGGAATGGATTAATTGCGTTTCCGATAGGTCTTGCAGTGTTTGTGGGTTTTTTGGTGAATTTTTCCTTCAGTCACAACAGATTAATTGCATTTCAGTGCATTCCTATGAGAAATGGTGCTTTGACTTAACGACCATTTCGAGTTACGAGCAGAGTTCCGGAACCAATTTAAGTTCGTAAGTCGAGGTACCACTGTATGTGTTTCATTCCTCATTAACAGTTCTAATAGTGGAGCAGAACCTGGGTTCTTTACCCACCTGGTGTGGAAATGTTATGTTATTGCTTACTTTGGGAACAATGGTCTAGTCGTACTGTAGTGAATTTGGTACCAGAATAGGTCTTTATTCTCAGTGGCATTCGTGTATTGATGAGCTCTTATATATTGTCAAGTCTTACAGTGATTCTAATAGGATGTGCCACAGCTGGCACGCGAAGCCCTTTCTTCTGGCACACAGCAAACCTTTTGAAGTGGCTGCAGCTGGGATTCCCCCTTTCTCTTCCTGTTCTGGGTCCTTTAACTTCCTGTCCATCCCCATGATTCCCCCTGAAATTGTTACTTCCTGTTCTGGTTCTGGTCTTCCAGGCAGCCACTGGTTTCTTCCCCACCCCCTCATTTTGGGCACTCAAGCCGAAAAAGGTTTGGCTCCACTGGTACAGGAGATATTATGAGTGGATTTACCAGTGCCACTCCTCAGTGAGTTTTGATAGCTGAGTGGGACTTTGAACCCATTTTCATGAGTCCTAGTCCATCACTACTGATGATGCACCCTGCCTGTCATTGGCCCCATTCATTCTGCTAGTAATGAATTAGGGCTTTTAAGCTCTTGGCCCAGTAAACCATGGGATATGACAACACTGGATAATATCCACTTTCAGTGTATGGGAGAATTGTAGGCTTGCACTCTGTGAGGTGAATACCTAGTGTGTTGTACTGGACAGAATGATGGACTAGGACTCTGGAGACCAGCGTTTGAATCTCCACTTGGTCGTGGAAATTAACTGGGGCAGTGGAACTCTTTAAATATCTCAGTTTCAAAGCCTTATTAATAATAATTGTGTGCCATCAAATCAACTCTGACTTGTGGCGACCCTCTTCAGAGTATTCAGAAGTGGTTTACTGTTCCCTTCTTCGTGGGACATTCTGGGACTGTGCAGCTTGCCCAAGGTCGCACAACCTGGCTCTTCTGGGATGCACGGCGGGGAACTAAACTCCCAACCTCTGGCTCTGCAGCCAAATACCTAACTCACAGAGCTATCCAATTAGCTGAAAGCCCTATTAGGGTCACTATACTGTATGTTGGTTCCAACTTGACGGCACATAACTAATGAACTAACTATGAGTTGGCTTCATTTCATGAAGAATATTGAGAAGATGCTGACATGTTCCACTTTCATGAAAACCTGTGCACATTCTATAAGAAATTTAGACATTAGACTCCAGGAAGTGACTCTGGGATGAGGAATCTGCATCCCTCCCTCCCAGAGCACACAGACTTATGTTTAACTTCAAATCCCAGGAAACCTGCTGAGTGTAGGCAACAGACAGGATGGGAATAACATGCAGCTCAAGGTAGAGAAGTGAAATCTACTAACCTTTCCTGTTGGGTAGTGTGTGTGAACATTGTGCTTCTTTCCTAAATTCCTATTTTTTGCAGAGCTTTTATTTTGGCAGCAGTTTGAAATTAACAAGCCATGCTAGCACTCAAATGTTTGGTAGTTGGATATATTTCTCTCTCTTTCCTAATAAATAGGCAAAAACAGGAAGCTAAAAAACTGAGGGAAAAATTTATAAATACATTAATTGCCTCTTGGAATTTCATTTACTTGAATGTATTTGGACTCTTTGAACATCACACAATAAAGGTGTAATGATTCCTGCCTTCATAATGAATTTAGAGCTTTGTTTCAATTTATGTAAAAACAACCTCAAGAAAACTCAAGTTTCCTTTGAAGATTGCTATTATGCTAGTCTATTTAAGTTGTTCCAGGCTTCCAGTCATTCAAATTCAAATGGGCTCCAGCCCCACCAATCCCTGTTGGTGCCACCAGAGTTTCCAAAATAATTAGTAGTTTGTTTTTCTTTTTAAATGCTAATATGCAGAGTGATCATGTGACTGTGTGCATATATGTGTGAGAAAGTAGATCTGCAAAAGATGATGGTATTCTTTGCAGAATGCCATGTCAGTTTTGTGCATCTGGACTTTAAAAATCATTGCTTCTGAAAAAGGAGATGGGTTTCACCTGATGAACTGTAGCTTAGTGAGCTACTTCTTGTTTAAGCAACTCACTTTAATAAATTTTGCAGATTATTTATTGTCAGGGTAAGAAACTTGGGGGCTTCCATAGGTTCTTGATGGCAGCAGCCATTCGCAACCTTTATTTTGGCCACGGTCATAAACAAAATTTGAAAGAAATATAGGCTGAATCAGGATTGTATAAATCACATAACCAACCTAATAAGGTGATGTGAGAAGAATTGTTTCTGGTCTGTGCCCCCCCTTCAAATGTGTCAAGGTCCCCAAGAGGGCCATATGCCCCCCCCCCATTGTTAACAGTTAGATTACAGTACCTGTCTTCATTGCTGCCCAGCCTACAAGGAAGTTTGTTTCTGCTGGAGGTAGTGGACTAGACTAGGTCAGACAAATGGAAGCATTGTTGAAGGGGGGGGGGGAGAAAGGTCTCTGACCTGTTTGGTCAGGGAATAGGATGTCTAGGATAGGATGGCTTCCCTCTTGAAGCCTCAGCTTTGCAATGTTGACTGCACTCATGAATTCAGCCCCGAACCACCTGGGGAATATGGGTTTCATATGGACTGCCTTGTTGATACTGGTAGTGTAATTGGTCTGTGTTTCCTTCAGTGGATCATTGTGTGGGATGCAAACAGGCGGCCTGAAGGTTCTAGAGGTTATTTCTCAGTTTTGTATTTCTGTCTCACAGTTTGCCCTTTAATAAAGCCTCAGTGGGGTGGATTACCTTCTCAAATATACACTCTCCAAGCAGTTACCCTTTAAAATGAGATAAAAGAAGAATTTTATTTGGATTTTATTTGAAATGTGCACTGTTGATGGCCTGAGATTCAATTCCCAATGTGGTAATGTGTGTAACTGTGTCAAAGTTACTGGCAAGCTGTGAATGGCAATTTATTTCTCCAGTTTCGATTTTTCTTGGCAGGAAGGAAACCAGTGGGTGATATTCAGCATTGCATGGCCAGCTCTTATGTTAAGCAACAGAATAAATCCTCCTCCACTCAATTGCACTGAGAACAGTTTTCTAAATTTATGGGCTTAAGTCTTGGAGAAACAACTGCTGCCATAGACACATAACTTCTGTGTAGTATTCCTGCCAATGACTTTTTAAAATGAACATTTGAGACATCCCATCCAGAGGAAATGGACAGGAATAGCTTTGCTACTCTTTCTTGCATCTTAGAAGCACCTGTAAGTTGTGTTTGGGTTCTGTTTAGTGCAGGTATATATTACCTTGATAATACTAAGAAACACAAAATGGTGGTAAACCCAGATTGGGGAGTGGGTGATAGAGGGATTGCATTAATTGTGGCAAAATACTGGTTTAACATGGAGTGCCTTAAAATAGGTAGGGTCAAGTTGGAGAGGTTTAACTTTTGAAATAAAGTGCAATAAGCATGCTCTGCTTTATCAAAGAGGGAGGATTTGGATGAACATCCAGAGCAGATACAAGTCTGTGGGAGTCTGCTGGCTCCTCTGCAGTGGTTTTCTCTTTAATTAGCTGTAGAATGCTTAAAGCCTGGAATGTGAGACTTGTGCAATTTCCAAAGTTTCCCAACTCCATGATTATGTATACTGTACAATTAAGAGCAGCTGCTGGCCAGGCACATCTTGATACGAGACCGTATCTGTTTGAGTGGGAGGCATTGTTCGCCCGAGGGCAAGTGGCAGGAGATTTTTTTTCACTTACAAATTATCTTGAATGTTTACAACATTCAGACATACAGCATCATGCCAAGAGGGCAATTTAACCTTGCTGCTCATGATAGTTTCTTTGTTGGACGTTCACCTCCCCAACCCAGAATGGTGGCCTGCTTCCACTTTGCTGGGTAAGGTGAATTTTTCAGAAGTTAGCAGGCAAGTTTTCAGAAAATTCCATGGTGATCAATAATAGGCATATTGCAAGGCTTTTTAAAAGTTGTGCTGCAACATACGGTAACCAATTTGATTTCTTCGCTTATGATTTATCAACAACACCAACAAAGTTTAAAACAATGTTTCTTTTCAATGGCACTTCTAAGCAAGAATATCATTCCTAAGGACACAGGCTATATAAGTCAGTAATAGTTTACAGATTTAACATTGCATTTTAAGGGAAGCTTTGTCACTCATTTTGTTTGGAAGCAGAGGTTTCCAAAGAGTAACAGAAAAATATAAGAGATTCTCCAGACATTTACATTTTCAAATAAATGTGTGGTGTGTACACCTGACAAACAAGTACAACTGAAAAGGAATTGTAATTGGCCGTTGCATTAGAGTTGGGGGGGAAAAACCATTTTTAGACTATAATTATCAGAATCTCCCAGGACTGCTTGCCATACTGGTTGTGTGATTCTGGTAGCTGCACTGCAAATAACCAAATCACATAAGCTCTGTTGTTATGACCCACTGCATTCTGCATGGAGTGAAAAGTGTTTGCTTGTTGTCATGAAAGAGCCCATAGGAGGCAATGCATGCATATCTGCTATAGAAAAGGACAAGGCCTCCCCCATCTCCAACCTTTTCAGTTCATTTGTACAGTTGTGACAGAATTGTGATTATTGTCTTGAGAATTGAACTAGCACAAGAAACCTATTTGTCCTAATTAATGTGAAATTTTAAGAATGTGGTCGTGTGTGTAGAGCAAGATGGCTGTTAAATGACAGAACCATTAGGAAGAGCTGCAGAATGTATGTTATGATACTTGTTGCCTTGATTCTTAATCCTTCTTCACATTTTATTACAGTGATTTTGACAGAGGTAGGAAGAAGTACCTCACTACAGAAGAGAATGGTGGACTAGTGCTTGCATGTGTACATATTATTTGTTCATCATTTAAAGGGAAATTCCTTATTTCTGCATTCCATCCCTCTGGGTAGGAATAATAACCAGAGCAAAGAAAGCATCCTAGCAAATACATTTTCCTTCTGAAAATTTTGGCTCAGCCTGATTTAGTAGTCTGCTTCGCAATATTTTTTGTTTGTTCTTGACTTGAGTTCTGTACCACTCTGCAGAGTTCAGTCCTCTGGGCAACAGCTGTTTCATATCATTTGCAATCAATCCTATTGCAAATTAATGCAACCTGATACTGTTTCAGAATATGCAGAAAGCTACAAGACTCATAATGCTGTGATTATTTTTAAAGCTCTGTTACCTGTCTAAAAGCTGTAATGTGCTTTGATGTCTTTAAAAAAATGAGTCTGCTTTCAAAGCCACCTTGGCTGAGGAACATTAGCTGTAGACAAAATTGTAAATTAAACAATTGCTGAGCCTCAAAGCAGCTGGCAGTGAAAACATCCTCCTCTTTAAATGGTTTTTCCAGCATTAAATTATTGCAGCAGCAGCAGCTGAGATTTCAGTTCTTCCCAACTAATGTTTTGGTTAGAAGGCATAAGGGAGGCAGGGGGCACAATTGACTGGTGACTAATCTCACTGAAATGAATTTGAGATGGTGGCATCAATGGCTTTATTGATTACAGATTTTCTCTTGATGCAGTCAGGAAATTTCTGCTTTGCTCATCTCTTTCTTCATGGCCATTGAACATTATGCAAAGATTGCATGTCCCAGTTATAGACGGTCAGATCTTTGGGTGTTGTTCTGGACTTAAAGAACAATCTGATAGTGTCCCCGCTTCCCTGGGCGTGTGGTGTTTTTGCATTATATTATAGCAAAAAAATCATCTTCAATGCATCAAGAGCAAGAGGTCACAATTAGAGATGAAGGCATTCGTATACAAATACAAATATCACTACACAACTAACGAGGGTCCACCCCTGGGTCTGGACCATCCCCACACACATCTGGCAGTAGTTGTGGCCCCACTCATCCTTCCAGTCACTTCTGGAGCACTGCTGTCTTCCCGCTCAGCTGGCCACTCAGCAGCCGTGCAGGAAGACTCATCCTCCCTCCCCCTGCTTGGAGTGGCTAGCCGAGCGAGAAGGGAACAGCACTCCAGGAGCAATTGGAAGACACGTGGGACACCTTCATTAAGTCTAGCTGTGCTGGGATATTCGCATACGAATAGCCCCATCTCTAGTCACAATTACTGGCTGTTTGTAGAAATGTGTGTAATATCTGTACAGAAGTTATTTGACTTGTGTTTTCTGGGGGGACACTTGGACTCTGTTTTGAAAAGAGATTATGGATCATCACAGTCCTGAACTAACTGCCACTGTGCCTGCACGGAGACTTCACCGGGGGAAGGGCCATTCATCAAATCATAGAACTGTAGAGTTAGAAGAGATCTCACAGTAATCTAGCAACATCCTGCCAATTAAGCTAAAACATCCTTGAGAGATCTGCAGCAAATTACAGTATAGTTCCCCGCTTTAGAAATAGCCCTTTCCAACATTGGATGACTCTTTGCTATCAAGACAAAGTTCTTCCTAATTGGAGGCTCCCTTATCACAATTTAATTTATTGGTTTGAGTCCTGTCCTTTGGAGCAGCAGACACCAGGCTTACTCTTTCGTCCATATGACATAGGTTTAATTTGAAGATGCCTGTTTTGTATGTCTTTTTAATCTTTTCTTCTATCTAGGCTGAACACAGCTCATGGATTTCAGCCTAAATCCGGTTGTCTCCTCTAGGGTAGACCCACTGAATCAGGGGAACTTACCTAAATGGAGATTTACAAAGAGTCCATTGATTCAGTGGGTGTAATCTGTATCTGAAACCTCTATTATAAAAAGTGAAAAAGGATTGTCTGTATTTTGAAATGAAATGATAAAAAAGTGCCTCTCCCCCTGTTACAGACTAACCCAGCATGGTAACAAAAGTAATCCCAGTGTAAATGACATGTCCTTTTATTTGTGTTTCATTAATAGCACTGAAGATCTCTGGGCTACCTTGTTGAACTTCATTACTGTATCACACAGAATGCAGAGGTACCTGGAGTAGTTGAAAAGCTGCAGAGGGTGACAAGGTATTGTTGTGTATCATATTTTTAAAATTCACCTATCTTTCCTTCTTGCATTCATTTATATCACACTTAGATTTGTCAAAGAAGTAATGAATTATCTGATTATCAGAAAAATACTGGTGGGCATTTTTATTTGAAAAAATATAGTGGAGTTTCTAATTGGAAGTAATAGGCCACTATTCTTGATGGGTCTCCACCGTGTGTGTGTGTGTGTGTGTGTGTGTGTGTGTGTGTGTGTGTGTGTGTGTGTGTGTGTGTGTGTGTGTTTCATCTCATTTCAACATTGCATTGCAAATGGGGGTGAAGTTCTTACAAGTCTTCCCACCCCGTTTTTTTTCACAGAGTAGGTACCGTATTTTTCGCACCATAAGACGCACTTTTTTCCCACAAAACAGGGGGGTGGAAAGTCTGTGCGTCTTATGGAGCGAAGAAAACAGATTATATTTTCCTGTTTTCTTCTCCTAAAAATTGGTGCATCTTATGGAAAGGTGCGTCTTATGGAGCGAAAAATACATAATTCATTCGCATATGCATCCTCATATGATAATGCAATTGACATATCTTTTTATTGTTGGTTTTATTGTCCCAGTATGGGCATGGTTTCAAGGTATCCACTATGACATGGTTTTTTAATGCTATGCTACAGGAGGAGCACACAGAATTGGCCCTAAGTCCTCCCCAACTTGCCTACCCGGGGTGAGCATGTATATATATCTGTACACATAACTTGTTGTTTAGTCGTTAAGTCGTGTCTAACTCTTCATGACCTCACGGACCAGAGCACGCCAGGCCCTCCTGTTTTCCACTGCCTCGCGGAGTTGGGTCATGTTGGTAGCTTCAATGACACTGTCCAACCATCTCGTCCTCTGTCGTCCCTTTCTCCTCTTGCCTTCACACCTTCCAGCATCAGGGTGGTCAAAGTATTGGAGCCTCAACTTCAGGATCTGTCCTTCCAGTGAGCACTCGGGGCTGATTTCCTTTAGAATGGATAGGTTTGATCTCCTTGCAACCAGGGGACTCTCAAGAGCCTCCGCCAGCACCACAATTCAAAAGCATCAATTCTTTGGTGGTCAGCCTTCTTCATGGTTCAGCTCTCACTTCCATACATCACTACTGGAAAAACCATATCTTTGACTATGCGGACCTTTGTCGGCAAGGTGAGATCTCTGCTTTTTAAGATGCTGTCTAGGCTTGTCATCACTTTCCTCCCAAGAAGCAGGCATCTTTTAATTTCGTGGCTGCTGTCTCCATCTGCAGTGATTATGGAGCCCAAGAAAGTAAAATCTGTCACTGCCTCCATATCTTCCCCTTCGATTTCTCAGGAGGTGATGGGACCAGTGGCTATGATCTTAGTTTTTTATGTTGATCTTCAAACCATTTTTTGCACTCTTCTCTTTCACCCTCATTATGAGGTTCTTCAATTCCTCCTCACATTCTGCCATCAGAGTGGTATTATCTGCATATCAGAGGTTGTTGATATTTCTTCTGGCACTCTCAATTATAGCTTGGGATTCCTCCAGTCCAGCCTTTGACATGTATTCTGCATATATGTTAAATAAACAGGGGGACAGTATATGGCCTTGTCATACTCCTTTCCCAATTGTTGTTCCATCAGTTGTTCCATATCCAGTTCTAACTGTTGCTTCCTGTCCCACATATAGGTTTATCAAGAGATAGATAAAGTGGTCAGGCACTCCCATTTCTTTAAAGACTATAGTTTGTTGTGGTCGACACAGTCAGAGGCTTTTGCGTAGTCAATGAAGCAGAAGTAGATGTTTTTCTGGAACTCTCTGGCTTTCTCCATAATCCAGCGCTTGTTAGCAATTTGGTCTCTAGTTCCTTTGCCCCTTTGAAATCCAGCTTGTACTTCTGGGAGTTCTCGGTCCACATACTGCTGAAGCCTACCTTGTAGGATTTTGAGCATAACCTTGCTAGCATGTGAAATGAGTGCAGTTGTACAGTAGTTGGAGCATTTTTTGGCACTGCCCTTCTTTGGGATTGGGATGTAGACTGATCTTTTCCAATCCTCTGGCCACTGCTGAGTTTTCCAAACTTGCTGGCATATTGAGTGCAGCACCTTAACAGCGTCATATTTTAAGATTTTAAATAGTTCGACTGGAATGCCATCACCTCCACTGGCCTTGTTGTTAGCCATGCTTTCTAAGGCCCACTTGACTTCACTCTCCAGGATGTCTGGCTCAAGGTCAGCAACCACACTATCTGGGTTGTCTGGGATGTCCAAATCTTTCTGGTATAATTCCTCTGTGTATTCTTGCCACCTCTTCTTGATGTCTTCTGCTTCTGTTAGGTCCCTCCCATTTTTGTCCTTTATCATGTCCATCTTTGCACAAAATTTTCCTTTAATAGCTCCAATTTTTGAACAGATCTCTGGTTTTTCCCTTTCTATTATTTTCTTCTGTTTCTTTGCACTATTCATTTAAGAAGCCCTTTTTGTCTCTCCTTGCTATTCTTTGGAAGTCTGCATTCCGTTTTCTGTAACTTTCCCTATCTCCCTTACATTTTGTTTCCCTTCTCTTCTCTGCTATTTGTAAGGCCTCGTTGGACAGCCACTTTGCTTTTTTGCATTTCCTTTTCTTTGGGATGGTTTTTGTTGCTGCCTCCTTTACAATGTTTTGAGCCTCCATCCATAGTTCTTCAGGCACTCTGTCCACCAAATCGAGTTCCTTAAATCTGTTCTTCACTTCCACTGTGTATTCATAAGGGATTTGGTTTAGATTATACCTGACTAGCCCAGTGGTTTTCCTACTTCTTCAGTTTAAGCTTGAGTTTTGGTCTAAGAAGCTGATGATCAGAGCCACAATCAGCTCCAGGTCTTATTTTTGCTGACTGTATAGAGCTTCTTCATCTTTGGCTGCAGAGAATATACTCAATTTGATTTCGGTATTGCTCATCTGGTGATGTCCATGTGTAGAGTCACCTCTTGTGTTGTTGGAAAAGAGTGTTTGTGATGATCAGCTTGTTCTCTTGACAAAACTCTATTAGCCTTTGCCCTGCTTCGTTTTGAACTCCAAGGCCAAACTTACCTTTTGTTCCTTTTATCTCTTGACTCCCTACTTCAACATTTCAATCCCCTGTAATGACAAGAACATCTTTCTTTGGTGTCAGTTTTAGAAGGTGTTGTAAATCTTAATAGAATTGGTCAATTTCAGCCTCTTCAGCATCGGTGGTTGGTGCATAAACTTGGATTATTGTGATGTTGAAAGGTCTGACTTGGATTCGTATTGAAACCATTCTATCATTTTTGAGATTGTATCCCAGTACAGTTTTCCCTACTCTTTTGTTGACTATGATGGCTACTCCATTTCTTCTATGGGATTCTTGCCCACAATAGTAGATATGATAATCGTCTGAACTGAATTTGCCCATTCCCGTCCATTTTAGTTCATTGACACCCAGGATGTCAATGTTTATTCTTGCCATCTCCTGTTTGACTACATCCAGCTTACCAAGGTTCATAGATCTTACATTCCAGGTTCCTATGCAGTATTTTTCTTTGCAACATTGGATTTTCCTTTCACTTCCAGGCACGCCTGCAGCTGAGCATCCTTTTGGCTTTCGCTCAACCACTTCATTACCTCTGGAGCTACTTGTACTTGTCCTCCGTTCTTCCTCAGTAACATGTTGGACGCCTTCTAACCCGAGGGGCTCATCTTCCAGCATCATATCTTTTAGCCTTTTGTTTCTGTTCATGGGGCTTTTTTGGCAAAGATACTGGAATGGCTTGCCAGTTCCTGCTCCAGGTGGATCACGTTTAGTCAGAACTTTCCACCATGACCTGTCCGTCTTGGGGGTCCCTGCATGGCATAGCCCATAGCTTCTCTGAATTACTCAAGCCCCTTCACTACGACAACGCAGCAATCCGTGAAGGGGGTACACATAACTGCCCCTCCCCAACTGCATCTGGGCCTTTATATTTTTTTGCTTGCTCATTTAAGCAGCTTTGTGTCATGTGGTCAAATTGACTAGTGGACTGTGTCTGAAAGAAAAGAGATAAAGGAGGGAATGGGGAAAGAACTTAACTGATTATCAGTAATTTCATGTGACAGATGAAAATACTACTTCACTTTCTGCCAACAGAAACTGTTCAGCTGAAAATCATGGAAGCTTGTCTGTCTGTGTGTGTTGAACTTTGTACTCCTCAAAGAAACAATTCGTGGCTTTGACAACCATATAATTAAACAATTACAATGGTAGAGATTTATTTGGTGAAATGGCCTGCTGTAATCACTTATCTGAAAAGGCTATAATACTTGCACAGTAATGAATGAGTGGAAGAATATTTCTTGGCAACGAATGTCTGTCAGGGTGAGATGCTTAATTTTAAGCCCTTTAACCCATTTTGACAGACATCTCCTGAAGAATGCTGAGGGCCTTATTGCAAGACCTTCAACAGTATAAATAGATACAGAAGTACATTTTGTTTTCTCTGGGCTATTCTCAGGCTTCCTCCCCTGCCCCAGTAGCTCCTAGGAATCCTGCTGCTCAAAGGATGATGGTAGAAACACTCAGCTAACTCTTAGGAAGGCAAAGAAGCCAAGGGTTTGTTTCCTTGAATGGCTAGTTTTGTTTAGCCAACTGAATCACACTAGCTGCTTGTCCACCATCCTACAGCTGGCTATATTACTACTAGATAATCTCAGATTAGTTTACTGCTTTTTGTACTGGAATGTTAGGAATAGAGTGTGTGGATGGTTCTAGAGGCAACTGTTTTTCTGAGTCAGTACCAACCTTTAGAGCAAAATAGTAAAGTACTTCTCTTTTAATATTGCTTACCTGATCAATAGGGTCACCCGAGGGTTTAGTTTGTGCTGGCAGAGTTTGGGAAAGTTACTGTTTGGACTACATTCCCCAGAATCCTCCAGCCAATTTAGGCCAAAAAAGTTATTTTCCAAGCTGCTGGTATTTATTGCCTGTAGGACCTCTTCCCAAGGATACACTCACTCACTTACCACTAGGCATTCTGCTGGATACTGTGTCTTATCCTCACTGCCTGCTCTCAACCCTTATTTGCTGCAACTGTGCCAAGCCACCATGTTTGAGCAGCCTATATGATGACTAGGCATCAACCTAAGGGAAAATGGTATCCCAAAGAAGCACTTGCCCATGATTTGTCAGTTGTTAAAGCCTGTCACCTGCCAGCGACACCAGACATAGCTAGCACATTGATCTATATTGTCGTGCTACTTCTTTTGGGGTGGAATGGGTCTAGTCCTTGAGGCAGATGCTTGACTCTGGGCTTGATGCTGTCACTTGCATAAGAATTTTAGTGTCAAATTGTGCACTTTAGAGACGGAATTAAGTATAGTTGTTTAGGCAGGTGTAAATATGTCTTCTCTTTTCTCAGAGAGATGGGAATAATGGTTCATACTAAAGCTTAATTTTGACTTGCAAATCACTAGCCCTGTATACATATTTGGTAAGCTTCTGGAAACCTATACATTGAGGGACTAGCCCTGCCCTCTCTGTCAGTCACTTCAAACACTTAAAAGTGGCTGTACCGTGATATCTGTGAAGCCTCTCCTCATGAGCTAATTGGAGAGACTGTGAAGATTCTTCCCATTTTGAGACTGTCACCTAAACGCGCTGAAACCAGAGGTTCAGGGGATGGGGCCAGCACCCTCCCCTTAGCCTGTGGGGATTCTACACATGTCCTGCATGACTGAACAGTGCAGTACAATCTAAGCTGTATAAGTTCCCGCTGCAGGTGGAAATGCATGTAACTTCAGATTGTATTACCCTACACAGTTTAACTGTCATGGCTTCATCTTATGGAATCTTGAGATTTGTAGTTTTTGGATTTGAATTTAAGTGCTTAGAATTCTCTGCTGTTGGTTTCTGCAGGATGGAGCCCTGACAGTTAAAAGCAGTATCAAGCTCCTGTAACTGAAGTGTAGGCAGTCTGAATGTTCTTCTTGGTGGTCTCTGTGAATGCACACTAATGGGTTTTATCTGCACCTGTGCAGAGGTTTCCAGAATCTTCTAGAGCTTAACACCATTTGCTAGGACCACCCCCTAGTACACGTGGTCTGCCCATCCTGGCAAGTGCCCCAGTTCCTTTTTGCCACCACTGAGGTTTCTTCTCTTCGACAAGCTCCGTTCGCTATTGCATTCAAAAGGAATTTGTGAGAGACTTTGTGCTTTTACTCCTGTCCACTGCCCCCCTTTGCCCCCTTTCTCCATGTTTTCACTCTTCTTACTCATTTTTGATAGTTTATGGCCTCTTCTGGGCCTTTCAAAAGGGGCACTTTGTGCCCCAGTAAAATTCTTCTGACCAATGGCCACGACTCTTGTCTCTTCTGCCTTGGTGAGGCCCACCAGCCAGCTTCTTGCCCTATTTGCAAGAAATTTACTAAGCAGGCTCTTAAATTAAGACAGCAGTGTCTCTGTTCTTATTTGTGGGAACTGTTCTCTTCGCCCTTCACCGAATATGGAATCCGTACAGCCACCACCACCTCCGTTACTGTCTCCGGACGCTTCTGTGGCCTCAATAAAGTCCAAATCTAAGGCGAAACTGCCTGTCAATACTATGTTTTGTGGTTCGACACCCAAATCTACACCAGTACCAAAATCTCCCTCGGTACCGGAACTGCAGCCAAAATCGAAGAAACCAAAAAAGTCATCGTCTGTTGCATGGTCTATTAAACATCAGAAAGACAGATTGCTCTCTTCGGTACCACTTCATGAGCAGCAGACTATCTGCCTTGATTCCGTTTTGGTGGACGATGATGATTATCTACCTCCACCATTGGGACAATCACCATCACCTCTGTTGGCACAGTCCCTGTCTTGGGCCAGTACTTTGGCTGATGTTACTGTGCTTCCAGAATATGACCAGTCGAGCCCTTCGCGTTGCTCCATCTCCGTGTTTCAGTCGGATTCAGTGTCTACTTTGCCTGATCCGCAACCACCGCACAGGCGATCCAGGAAGACACATCATATACCAGAGACTGGTCACTTTGATGTCGATGCTACTCACCCTCAGGGATCGACAGGACTTCTCACATCACACGATTCTCTTATGCAATACCGTCATCCTAAAATAGTTACTCTACATGAGCCACCCACTTATTATCTAATGCCATCATCACGATGTCAGCACCACTGATACTGCTATAGACATCTTAATATGGAAGTTTATGTCAAACCTAAACAACTTTGATACTCTTATTATTACTCGTATTCTGATTCTGACTCATTTCAGTACCGTCCTCGATATCAGCATTCCACTTTTGATGACTCCCCGGTCCTCCCACCAGTACCGAAGCACCGTAAATCATTTCACAAAAGGAAACAGGTCTTGGCACAGGACCTCTCTCAACTACCAATACTGAAGTGTTCTAAACCATCTACAACGCCTGCGGTACCGCAGGAGGCGGCATCATCGGTACAAGCTACTACCACTTCACTGCATGATGAGGTATTTCGCCCATTGGAACTCATTGAACGGTTTTCAATGCATTTCAATGGGTTTTTTAATTTCGCTTGATGAAGATTTCGCTTAACAGCGATTTGAATGAAACGGATTATCATCATCAAGCGAGGCACCACTGTACCTTGCAGCCATGGGAGCGTACCATGGGTTCTTATGGAACAAGGCGCTCCCTTCACTCCAATCACCACAGGGTAAATATAAACCAAGAGGCCTGGCTTTTCATCAGGAAACAATGGCTTTAGCTCGCCAAGAGTGCATCACGGCTAGACATATCATAGAGGCTTTCTCAAGACACATGGGCAGTGCTGTCACTCTTAAAAGGCATGCCTGGTTACACTCTGCATATATTTCTGATGATTCCCGCATGCGTATTGAGGACTTACCCTTTGACGGGGTCAGCCTCTTCAATACCAAGACGGATGAATTCTTGACAACCTACAGAAAATGAGAAAAACTGCAAGGTCTTATAATACACAATCCTACTACAAACCACAACGCTATCAATGGCATCGACCATATCCCTATCAACAATACAAACCATTTGTTGACAGATACTTACCGCAGTCTGCCTCATCCTTCCAGCCTCGCCAGATCAGCACCAACATCCACATCAGTCTTTTCGTAGATCTGACAAGAAACCAAAGTGAAATTTTTGACTCTTATCCAGCCCAGTTCTCTACTTTTCTCTCCCCTCATAATTATTTGACTTGCCTGGCACCTCATTTCACATCGTGGGCAACCATCACCACAGACAAATGGGTACATCATCACCACAGGTTATGCTATAGAATTCACCACCCTGCCGCCATCAACAACTGTTCTTACCGTAACGTCTCACATCCTGAATTTATAGGTCCAATCTCTCCTCTCAAGAGATGCTATATGAGTAGTTTTTCCATTAGACAATGACCCAGGTTTTTTCTCAAGGTACTTCACAGTACCCAAGAAAGACGGAGGCCTTCTCCCTATCCTCGACCTCTGCGAGATCTCAATGATCACAGTTTCCAGCACCGCTTCCGCATGGTAACCCTGGAATGTATCCCTCCCTCCCTCCCTCCCTCCCTCCCTCTCTCTCTCTCTCTCTCTCTCTCTCTCTCTCTCTCTGTGTGTGTTTTGTTTTGTTTTTGTAGGGAGGCTTTGGGCAACCTGGTAAGGTAAGGTGCTGTTTTCTGGTTTTTAAAAACTGTTATGGCTGTTTTTGCAGCGTGGCTTTCAGCTGGGGGGGCTATGTTTCTGTGCTGTGATGGGTCTTGGGGGTTTGTTTGTTTGAGGGTTTTCCCCCATTTCAAAGGGTCCTGGGGATTTTTGTTGCTTTTTGGAGTGTTTTTCCCCATTTCTGATGGGTCTTGGGGGTTTGTTGGTTGGTTGGTTCCCCCCATTTCTGATGGGTCTTGGGGGGTTAGGTTGCTTTTTTGGGGGGGTTCCCCATTTCCGATAGGTCCTGCATGCTTCCCTTGCTTTTTCCTTTGTTTTCTTTGCATTTCTGACCTGTCCCCTTTGTTCTCTGTGCATTTCCAATCTGCTCCATTTGTTTTCTGTTCATTTCCAATGGGTCTTGCATGCTTGATTGCTTTTCTTTTATTCCTTCCCCCTTTGGCTGCAAGGAATTAATCGTGTTTCCAATGACTTGCAAATATTTTGTTTGTTTGTTTGTTTGTTTGGTGTTCTTTTTCCCCTTCGGCCAGAATGGATTAATTGCATTTCAGTGCATTCCTATGGGAAATGGTGCTTCGACTTAACGACCATTTCGAGTTACATCCATCTCCTGGAATGGATTATGGTGGCAAGTTGAGGCACCACTCTATTGTCAAGTTACATCAGGAACAGGCCAATGTGATCCTCATCGCCCCATGGTGGCCCAGGCAACCATGGTTCAATCTCAATAGACTTCATCCGTCTTCCTCTCATATCTCATCTACTCACCCAGAACCAAGGTCGAACCTTTCACCCTGACCTTTACACTCTCCATCTTACAGAATGGAGGATTTGCCCACTGTAGCTTCTATCCTAGCAAGTGCCAGAAAACCTGTGACCACTCAATTATATTCATATAAGTGGTCCGCCTTTCTTAAGCTCACAACTCAACGTCATCTTCCTACTACAGTACTCTTCCTGCTGTCCTACAATTTCTGACTCATCTCTTTAACAGAAAGCTTTCTCTTTCTACTCTTAAGGTCTAATTATCTGCCATAGTTGCCCACTAACCATGAGACTCAGATGCTGCTATGCTCTTTTGCCACCCTACTGTTGACAAGAAAGCAATTTTTAGGGGAGTCTCCAACATGCAACCCACTAAACCCCACCTTCCTCCACAGTGGTCCTCGTGTACCATCCTCCGACACCTTACGCTACCAGCATTTGAGCCTACGGCTATGACCTCTGACTGCCTTCTTATGCTTAAGACCCTCTTCCTTGTCGCCATCACCTCTGTTCACAGAGCTTTGGAGATGGCTGCTCTTCACATTGATCCTCCCTTCAATTTCACCCAGATAAAGTCACCCTTTACCCTGATGTATCTTTCTGCCCTAAGGTTGTCTCTGATTTCCACCTTCGTCAACCCATTGTCTTTTTCCCCGTTGCCTATTTCTGATCTGGAACACTCTCTTCACCTTCTGGATGTTAGGAGAGCGCTGCCTTTTTACATCTCAAGATCTGTGCCTTTCCGCAAATCCAAGAGACTGTCTGTTTCTACACACTTACCGCATAGAGGATCTCTTGTTTCCACCCGAACTATCTTGCGTATCAATTGGCGAACAAGTCTCTTCCTGCTAGAATTAAGACTCAGTCTACAAGGTGGTAGCCACTTCTACAGCTTTCCTCAGGGGTGTTTCTGTCCCTGATATCTGCAGAGCTGCCACGTGGTCCACACCGTCCACCTTTGCCTCGCATTACTGTTTGGATCTACGGACAAAGTCAGATGCAATGTTTGGATGAGTGGTTTTGTCAGCTGACTCTCCGCCCTCCTCCAGACAGGTAAGCTTGCTAATCACCCATTACTGTGCATTCACATAGACCACAAAGAAGAAAGAGAGGTTACTTACTGTAACTCTGGTTCTTTGAGTGGTCATCTGTGAATTCACACTTCCAGCTCATCCTTCCCTCTGTCTGTCACATCAAAATGTTTATACAGCTGACTTTGTGGGAACTGAGGCACTTGCCAGGAGGGGCGGACCACATGTATTAGGGGGGCAGTCCTACCAAACACAGGCGCAGTTAAAACCCATTAGTGTGAATTCACAGATGACCACTCGAAGAACCAGAGTTACAATAAGTAACCTCTCTTTTTTGTCCATTCATCATCATCGTTCTAAGAATCCATGTACATGACCCCATTTTAACCTGCCTTATAGTCGCCAGTTTAAAATAGTACAGTAGTGCCCTGCTTGACGACGATAATCTGTTCCAGCAAAATCGCTGTAGAACGAAATCATCATCAAGTGAAAGTAAAAAGCCCATTGAAATGCATTGAAAACTGGTTAATGTGTTCCAATGGGCAAAATACCTCACCGTCCAGCAAAGATCCTCCATAGGGCGGCCATTTTCCAGTGCCTGTAATGCAAGCAATCTGTCCTGAACACAGCGGAGAGCCATATTACACAGTGGGCGGCCTTTTGAAAACCTGGCGATCAGCTGTTTTGATCATCATAAAGCGAAAAATTGGTTCCCAAAACGAAAAAAATCCATTGAAACATTGTTTTGCGATCACAATAGCGATCGCAAAAAAACTAATCGTACAGCGGATTCGTCATACAACGAGGTAATCATCAAGCGGGGCACCACTGTATTTACCCAGGCTTTTGATATGCAAGCTGATAATACGAATTTCAGTTTATTGAGGCTTTGTTCTATTATGTTTCATTATGAACTGCATTTATGTGTAAAATTGTCTTGTACTTATATCTATATTTATATTTTACAAGTTGCCTTGGGGTCCTAGGCTGAAATGTGGGATACCAATATTTTACATTTTATACATATATATAATTAAAATGAACTGGAATATATAGTTATGCAGTTGTATCTGTTATGCCTATATTGGAGTAAGCTGCAGTTTAATATATCTGTATACTTGGTTACCAGATCTGTTTCAGGTAGGTAGGTAGGTAGGTAGGTAGGTAGGTAGGTAGGTAGGTAGGTAGGTAGGTAGGTAGGTAGGTAGGTTGGTTGGTAGGTAGGTAGGTAGGTAGGTAGGTAGGTAGGTAGGTAGGTAGGTAGGTAGGTAGGTAGGTAGGTAGGTAGGTAGGTAGGTAGGTAGGTAGGTAGGTATTATACATAACTGGATTTTTACAGTGGCTGCATCATACTCTGTTTAGCACATTCTAAAGCAGCTTTGAATAATATAGTATTCTCATAGAGCCTTAATCGTCATTTATTTTACCAGCCAAATTGAGCATGCTTTGTTTGAAGCTAAATGTGAATAATTGGAAATGCTACTACTTAATTGGAAAGTAATAGAAAGGGGAGGCATATTGAGGCGTGCCCATTTTTACAAAAGATCCTTTCAACAAAAGCATTGCCATGTGTTTGAGGTGCAATGGAAGCATTCCAGGTTCTCCTATTATTATCTCTATTAGCTTAACTGTAAGGCAAAAGCCTTTTCCTTACCATCCAAGTGGAACTGTATGCGAAGTGCTTACCCTTGGCTTTCTGCCCTAGATCACATCAGCCAGGCTTGGTGTGCATACCTAAGGAAAGGTACTCTGTATCCCCAAGGGGCACATTAAGTGAGCTCTTGGCAGAGAGATTTGTCAGATAGAATTCATTAAGCATCAGCCAACTGCTGGATTGCAAAAAAAACATGATCATAAACAATACTGTTTGCCTGTACTGCAAACAGACAGTATGCTTTACAGGGGGAAAACAGACCTGTTGGAGTTGTTTTTTCTTCATTGATTGGTAAGAAACAAATCTTGAATAAACATGTTTCTCAGAAGCAGACTACATCTTTGTAGAGAACCTGTGGTCCATCATTTTTGGGGCTATACTACCCTGTTTCCTCAAAAAGAAGACTTAACCTGAAAATAAGCCCTGTATGATTTTTCAGGATGCTCGTAATATAAGCACTACCCCAAAAATAAGCCCCAGTTAAGTGAAACCCTGCCCTCCACCATTGTGGAGTAACCAGAAGAATATGACATGACTATTTGAATAAACGTAGATTGTTGTATGTGAAAAAAATAAAACATCCCCTGAAAATAAGCCCTAATGTGTTTTTGGAGCAAAAATTAATATAAGACCCTGTCTTATTTTTGGGGAAACACAGTAGCTCCACTTGGGCTCTGGAGAAATTATGCTTCTTTTTTTAAAAAAATCACCATAAACTCCCTGCAGATCAAAAGCCTAGCATGGGTATGGTGGCAAGGGCAGTCTGCTCACATTGCATAGGAAATTATCTTCTTGAGAGACCATTTGTGTGTATCACATGTGCTCTGAAGTGGAATATATCCCAGGAAGGCTGAACCCTAGATCAAAGTTTGAGGGCCAAATTTTGTTCCCTTCTCTAAGAAATTCATAGTTTATTACTGCTTCTATCTGATGGTGTACAATAGGCCTACAGCCAAGTGAAATTCAATAATACCAGTGTTCAAAAATGCTTTTTTTTAGTATATTATAGAGTTCATAACATGTTGACTATTTGTGCACACTGCTCATGGCTGTGCTGTGTGGAATTCTAGGAGTGGTGTTTCAAAAAGGAAGTTCTTCTGTCTCTGAATGCTACATGCATCATGTCTCCCTCCTTTCCCTTGTGTGGAGAGAAAGCTGTTCTGCCCCTGTCCTGATGTCTTCTCTATTCCCATTGTAAATTTATTATTGGTCAATGCACTCTACCATTCAGAGGCGCTCAATACCATTTGCTAGGTAGATGCAGCAGATGGAGATCCACATCCATATGAGAATTGGTACATAGTGGTTCAAGCATATTATGAAGAACAACATAGAGTATGAATGGTATTTTCCCTTGTGTTGAAATAATATTCACTTGGTCTTGGTAAAAACTTCAAAGAAAATTTACTGTATAACATATGTAGAATAAACTAACAATGCTTGAAACGTTTGGTTTATTACAGAGTTGTGCCTTACAAATTTATAACATATTTTTATGATCTTAACAGAAATAGTAACAGACAAGGAGACTCTTCTAAACTACATCTCTAACAGACTGCTTCTAACAGACATCTAACTGTCACTTGTTTTTATCTATTTGGCAGTTAAGCCTCCTAACACTCATTGGCTAACACAAGAGAGAATCTGATTGGTTAGCAAGAGAATCTTTGTCCCTCAAGATATTTTGGACTACCACTCTCATAATCCCTTGCTTTGGCCATGCTTGATGGACCTAATAGGAGTTGTGTCCAAGACCAATTTAAGGTCAAGTCTTCCACATCTCTGGATTAGATAATAACTCTTCCACGGGTAGGATTCCTCTGTTCTCCATCTTTGTCAAGATGATCGCTTGATCCTTGCCCAGCATGGCTGATCAGAGCCATAAAGGGGGCTATGATTGGTTGGGTCATGACCACTATTAATTCATTTCTGAGGGAGGGAATGTTTCCCTCCCGTTTAAAGGAAACGATTGTCTGACCCAGCAAATGCCCCCAGTTAGCATCGGACAACCTTAACAACTTCAGTCTAATCGCTAACATACCATTCCTGGGCAAGATGATCAAGAGAGTGGTGGCAAATCAGCTGCATTCTGGATTCAGGCCACAACGGGGTACTGAGGTGATACTGGTTGTGCTGCAGGATGACCTTTTTAGGAGGCTGACAGGGCAGATGCATCTGGTTGGTACTCCTAGGTCTCTCAGGGGTTTCAATACCATTGACCCCAGTATCCTCTCTGAGGTTGGGACTGGGGGCTTGACATTGAGCTGGCTCCAATCCTTCCTTGAAGACTATGTCCAGAGAGTTCAGATAGGAGAGGAGGTATCGGCACCTTGGATCCTACAGTATGGGGTTCCTCAGGGATTGGCACTATCCCCAATGCTGTATAACGTCCATCTTAAGCCATTGGGGGAGGCCATCTGGAGATTTGGAGTAAGATATCACCAATAACCTGATGACATGCAACTCACTCTCTCTCCATTACCACCTCTGCAGTGGATGCCATCCAGACACTTGAGCATTGCCTGGTTTCAGTACTGGAATGAACCAGGGCTAACAGGCTCAGCCTGAACCTGGACAAAATGGGACATCTGATCGGTTAGGGAAGATGGTCCCTAAGCTCGATAGTACTTTGGGTGTTTTTCTGGACCCGACTCATTCTTGGGAGTCCCAGATTGCAAGCATATCCACATCAGTTTTTAACCAGCTTAGGCTAATTGCCCAACTTCACCTCTGCCTAGACGAGGACTCCGTCTGGATTTTGGTGCAGGCCCTGGTAATCTTCCAGATCAACTACTGCAATGCTGTCTACATGCGGCTTTCCTTGAGCCTTGTCCAGAGACTTCAGCAGGTCTAGAATTGGCAGCCTGACTGGTGGTTGGTGCAAGCAAATTTGACCACATCACTTTGTTTCAGGCTTGCCTCCACTGGTTGCCCATGGCATCCCAGATCAGGTTCAAGGTTCTGACACTTGCATACAAAGCCCTCCACAGTTTGGGCCCATGTTACTTGTAGGAGCATCTTTCCTTAATGTCATGTGCATGTTGTTGCTTTTAATGTTTCTATCTTGTATTTTTGTTTTCTATTATAAGTGCTATAGAGAGTAGTGCCTCAGCACTAATGGGAATGAACTTGTGAATAAACAAACTAACTAACTAAATAAATAAGAAATGGATGCTTTTTCTCCCTATATGGCTGCTATGGTGATCATGGTACGAAGTGGTATGAAGTCCTTAGTATTTTATTCGACATACAAAAATTCGTACTTAAACAATACTGTATTGCACACACTAATTTTTCTTGACACAAAGATTATTAGTGTTGCCGCACAACAAGAAGGATGAATATATTTTTCACAGAGAACCATACATTCCATCTCCATCTGATTACCAGTTGCATATAACAAGAGGTTATATAGCAACCCAGAACTGCTGCCATAAAATTGGGTCTCTGTTAGGTTCCTTTCTAAGTTATCATCTGTTGTTCCAAATGTCTCTGTTTGTTGCACTGGAGCTTAGCATAACAATTATTCTATTTCCTTGTCTGGTTTCTTTCTTTTTCTTAATGTCAGACTTTACAGTTTTGATCCTAGTGCGTTTATATCCTCCTTGTGTGTTATTTCATTTAGTTGTAGAATACAAACAATTTTTATCAGAACTGGTTTTTTTTTTAAATTAATTCCCCCAAAGAACATTTAATTTATTTATTATTTAATTTTTTTGCCTGCTTCCTTTTTTAATTATTATTTTAAATTTTTTAAATTAAATGAACATCATAGACAACATAAACCTAACACCACAATAAAATACAATTACATAATACACCAGTGCCACCTTCACCCTCAGGGGTAGTATTAATAATATTTTTAAATTTCATTCAATCCATTTTCTCTCCAAAAAGTAAGTTTGTGTGTGTGTGTGTGTGTGTGTGTGTGTGTGTGTGTGTGTGTGTGTGTGTGTGTGTGTGTGTGTGAGAGAGAGAGAGAGAGAGAGAGAGAGAGAGAGGTGCCTCTGTGTGTGTGTGTGAGAGAGGGGGGGTGCCTCTGTGTGTGTGTGTGTGTGTGAGTGTGTGTGTGTGTGAGTGAGTGAGAGAGTGAGAGAGGCCTGTAGTCCACATTATGTTGGACAAATTCTGGTTTGGTCTCTTTCTGAAATAGTAAGCAGCACCTTGAATTAAATTAACACTGCAGTATTTTCTCTCTATAAACACATGTCTGCAGATAATGAAGGCAGATGACTGCACATGGAAAATATGATTAATAGATTTCTGTGGCTATTTCTGAAAATGAATTGATATTTCCTCTTATAAAATCAGGCTTTTGCTTAAGTGAGGAAAAGGAAAATATAACTTGAGAAGTCCTCTGACCACTTCCTTTCTTCTGTGTTTTTTATCTACAGTTTTCAGCACCAATTCAACTAGAAGCATGTGCTTCAGAAGTGAAGAAGTTGCTGAAACTCATTCTGGAGATCCTTTCTGTTCCCTGTTGTGGCAAATATATGTTTATTGGGAGAAGTGATCAATCAGATAAGAAAAACTGGGAAACAACAACACATCCATTTAATTTGAAGATGTTCAGACTTTCACAAGCTCTCTGAGATGTCTCTTCTGCCAAATGAAATTTTGTTCCTGTGATTACCCAGCTGCTTCCATAGAACAAGAACACTTAACATGGCTCTCATTCTGTATGAAGCTGTGACTTTATTTCTTGGCATGGCAACAGCATTTGGCCCAGTGCCCCGGATCACCTGGGAACCCAGAGGTAAGAGTATAATTTTAGATCAGGATGATATATAAAATAAATGCAGATTATTAGTTAATATCTTCTTAATAGGATTTGTCAGAATTCTTCATACCAGTGAGATAAGGCAAAGCAAAGCGTGGAGATCATGGATTATCTCCACCATATTTCCTTTAACCTGTTAATGGGTGTTTTTAGATAAGTACATGTAAGGGTGGAGGAATTAGAGAGATAATTTGAGTTGATTGATTGAAATGAATCCACTGGGTAATTAGTTTTTTTTTTTTTTTTTTTTTTTTTTTTTTTGGTAATTATGGTCATCCCCATTGGTATATGCCAGCTTTCAGCTATGATAAAAGTTCTCCCCATGGTCCTGCCTCTGGGAAACCATTTCAATACCAACCTGGTTTTTACTTGATAGCGCTGATTCATAATATATCTCTAAGCCTTCTGCATATCTAAAGGAAATAAAGGAAAAGCAAGCTTAGGAGAACTGCATCTTACAGGCTATTCCATCCTCAAGGCAGGTGACAACAAAGAAATAGAACAGCAACTCAGAGATTGGGCACCATATTTTCCACACTAAAATCACTGGCAAATGACTGCTTAAATTGGATCTAGTACAAGATTTTGTAGCATTTTCTGGGTTTTCCTCCCCAAAAAGCTTGTAAGCTAAATGCTTCTATAATTGCTTCTCTTATTGCCAATCTAATCATTCCGTCTGCTGTCGCCTGCTGTTTCTAAAGGAAATAGCTTTTTCTGCCTTCCTGCTCTGTATTGAAGTCCCTTAGGGATCCGTTCTCCAGCCTTTGCTTAGCTTTTTGACAGTATCTCTGGGTGACCTCATGAACTAACATCTTTTTCAGTACCACCTGTATGCTTATGGCTACCAGTTCTATCATTGTGCCCCAGAATGTCTCCCTTAATGCGTTTTTACATAGATGGCCATGCTGGCTTGGTGAAGTTCAGCAAACTGTAACCTAAAAGTAATTTTTCTGGACTCTGGACTTCTTATCCTGCCTTCCAGACCCTTTTCACATTTATTTTCTGTGGCTCTGTGTTTTCATCCATGCTTATGTTGAAGGCTGGGGAGAGAAGGTTAAAGGTAGTGAGATAACATTTTCATCCACAGAAAGCACAATGTCAGAGTGAAAGAATGTGAACACACACTCATCTCATAATTTGATAGCAAAAGTCACAAGTATGACAGTGTGAGAAATTAAAATATTTTATATTACTTAACCTTGCTTCTGTCAAGAGTTAAAAAGGCAGCTCATTGTTAATTGCCATCCTTTCCCCTTTCCTTTTGGAATCTCCATGTGTGCTACCCTTTGTTACCCTTGAGAAAAACATGTTATCCTTAAGAAAGGCAAAGCTGTAAAGGGTTGTTGGTAAACAAATTGATTCTGCCTTTCCACAGCCTTTCTTGATTTGGTCATCCAAGTTGTCTAAAAACAACTTTTAAAAATCCACATAATGGGTCAAATAACTCAGGGGGGTGGCTCTGATAATAGGCAAAATGTATGTCATCTGTATTTATGTTACTTAATATAAGAAGAACAAAGGAGACCTTAAATAAATGGAATTAAACTAATTAATTTAATTAATCTAGCACTATTTAAAATGAGCCTCTAAGACAGTAGTTCCCAACCTTGGGCCCCCAAATGTTCTTGGACTGAAACTCCCAGAAGCCTTCACCACTAGCTGTGGTGGCCAGGATTTCTAGGAGTTGTAGTGCAGGAATATCTGGCAATCCATGGTTGGGAAGCACTGGTCTAGGGTGATACATCTAGACTTAGCTGCATGTAGAGTTGACCCCTTGATGCCAGTGTAATCTAACTCAGTCACATTGATTTCAATGGGCTTTCTTTTGAGCATGAGTAATTCTTGATTTGTCCCCTCACCCAAAACTTAAAAATTACCATGTTTCTCTTCTGTTCTGGGCTGTGCAAGGAACCAGTGTGTTTAATTAGCACCACTGAATATTGTATTTTCAAAAACTTACAGAACAATATGTGTGTCATTATTCTTGTAACATCCTAAAAATTGTCCAACAGACATTGTGGCTGTCCCCAACTTCCCTGCCGGGCTCTTGTAAACTCAAGTCTGTGGTTTCCTTTACAGAGTCAGTTTATCTCATATTTGGTGTTCCTCTTTTCTTGCTGTCTTCCACCTTTCCCAGCGTTATTGTCTTTTCTAGAGAATCTTGCTTTTCTCATGATGTGCCCCAAAAGGACAGCCTCGGTTTCAACATTTTTGCCTCCAGAAATACTGTAATTCAGGCTTGATTTCATCTAGGGACCACTTGTTGGTCTTTCTGGCAGTCCCAAACTCTCCTCCAGCACTACATTTCAAACGAATCTTTTTTTTCCCTGTCAGCTTTCTTCACTGTCCAGCTTTTTCACACCCATACATGGTGATTGGAAGTACAACAGTGAAACTTGATGATCTTTTCTAATTTCTTTATTTCTGCCATTCCGAGTCTCATTCTTCTTCTGATTTCTTGCCTGCAGTTTGCATTAGATTGATGATTGAACCAAGTATACAAACTCTCTATTTCAGTTTCTTCATTGTCAATGCTGAAGTTGTGTAATTCTTCTGCAGCCAACTCTCATACATCAATTATTTTTAAACGTGATATAAGCTTTTGGGCCCATCTGTAGCATTCCTGCAAATTTTGCTTAGTATGTCGTGCAGTTTAAATGATATTTAAATCTAGCTCAGAATAAGATGATATACAGTCTTTAGGGTTAGGGTTAAAATATGCCTTGAGGTCGCTGTCATTTGAATTTAAATTTCCTTTGAAATTGTGTTTTTAACAGAAGTTCATCTAGTACATTTTCAGGAGCCAGAAGTATTTAACTACTCGACCTTGTTACTAAATGAAGACAAAGATATTTTGTATGTAGGAGCTAGAGAAGTTATTTTTGCTCTGAATTCACTGGATATTTCAGAAAAGAAGCATGAGGTGGGTATGCCATTTCTTATGTTTTATATTTAAGTTACCTGCATATTCATAACCAGCAATTGAATCCTCAAATACTCAGAGATCATACTTTCAGAATTGTGTGAGTTTTATTCTCCAGCAATCATACAGAGGTAAATCTAGAAGTGCAGGTACTCATTATAAAGTAAAGTTCTTAATTGGCAATGCAAGGCCAAACAGCCTTCAAATACTTCTCATTACGACAGGGATAGCTTGCAGTAATATCCAGTTCTGGAAAAATTCTACTTCTTCCCCATGTAGTGTGATTTCTTTCTGCTGAGATCAGACAGGAAGGAGAAGCCTGAGAGGTGTTGGCAGTAGATGTAGCAGTCCCTGCCACACAGAAAGCCCCAGGCCTTCAGTGCTTTTGAGCCCTGGGTCCACTGTACCGGAGTAGCTGTTTAGGGTATATATTTGCATGTGCATGGTTCTGCATACTGTCTAAATAGAGCACATAATGCTGGTGGCATTCTGTGGCTATATAGGAGCTGACTGCATATGTGAAAGCTTTGAAATTGCTCAAGTTCAAGCATCATCATTTTGCAGTGAAAAAGACAGTAAATCACGAAGTAAAGACATCACTTTACCAGCTTAATAAACTAGTTTAAAATCCCTGGGCAAACTAATAGGTTTTGACATAGTGTCAAGAAGGATATAACATTAGTACCAATCTCTCCTGAATACTTTCCCTGTTCGAGATTCCACCACAGTGAAGAATTAGGAAAAGTCTCTCTGTTGTCACATTTTATACCCACAGAAGATGGGAAAGAGCCTCCCCTGCTGATTTTGAAGTAAGAAAGGCCTTAGTGCATGGGGAGGTGCAGCTCCTACAAATGTTACAGTCGCAAGACATTTAGAGCTTTAAAAGTAAGCACTGCTACATTGAACTGGATTCAGAAATGAACAGACAGCCATTACAACTGTTTCAAAAATATCATAATAAGACTTTATTTTAGCAGTCCTGGCCACTGCTTTCTGTGATACAAGATAAGAACATGAGAAGAGTCCTGCTGGATCAGGCCAAGGACCCATTTAGTCGAGCTTCTTCTGTCTCATGGTGGCCCCAGCAGATGCCTCTGGGAGCACACGAGACAACTAGATAGCTGTCTCCTGACACCCCTCCCCTGCATCTGGCATTTTGAGGTACCTTCCTTTTAAGCCTGGAGATTATACATCCCCATCATGGCTTGCAACCTGCGATGGAGTTTTCCTCCAGGAATCTGTCCAATCCCCTTTTAAAGGCATCTAGGCCAGATGCCATCATCACATCCTGTGGCAAGGAGCTCCCAAGACTTACAATACGCTGGGTAAAGAAATATTTTCTTTTGCCTGTTCTCACTCTCCCAATGCTCAATTTGAGCGGATGTCCCCTGGTTCTCGTATTGCCTGACAGGGAAAAGAGCTAATATGCTTATTAGTTCAATATGACCTCCACATAATGACATATTACAGTAATTCCATGCCTCAATTGTTGTTTGTCCTCCAGGTTCTGATGAATTGGTGTATAAAACATATTTATGCCATACAGGAGACATGGTTAATAATCTGAGGTGATTTATCCTATTTTCTGAGCAAGTGCATCTGGTGCCAAGCTGCGCTACCACTCTAGTAGGGCAGGTGTGTTTGGACAAGAACCAGGATATTTAGAACTCTGTGACTTCTTACATACCTTCTTGCATCTACGGCAGAATGGTCTTAGTTTGGGGGGTTTGGGAGTTTTTTGTTTTGGTTTTTTTCTATGATATGACTTCAACAAAATGGAACCATCTCAAATTGGGTATCATAATTAGAAAAACAGTGTTGTAAATGAGAGAAAATGTGCTGGATTGCAGTAAATGTTTTTCTCGTTTAAACTTTTTTTTTGTCTGTAGAAGTTTAGTAATCATTGTGTTGAGTGATAGCTTGATATAAAAATAAAAATGCCTTTTGCTTTCTTGCTCTTGTTTTCTTTTCTTCCAGGTGTTTTGGAAGGTCACAGAACAGCAAAAAACTCGATGTGCAGAAAAGGGCAAATCCAAACAGGTGAATAGTTTCCACCATATAGTTCATCCATGTGCCTTTCAAAAGAACATTCTTAGTAATATTGGGAAAGTAATTAATTCGTCTTGTGACCCTTTAAGAAAACCTGGAGCATATGTTTTATTTATTTCTCCTCCTCCGCTTTTGTTTTTGCAAACTGTCTTTTTGAATAACTGCCTTTTGTGTGTCTCCGATAAAAAATAAATGTGTAAATATGTAGTATAAATGCTGTATATATATATTGTGTTGTTGCTGATACATTATGATGACCTATGGTTTTAAGCAATGACGCTTGTTCTTTATTCAATATACAGCTGATTATCAAATTACTGCCTAGTAATCCTGCTGGAAAATGTTGGTAAACTAGCTTATTTTCCCAAATGCAGTAGTATATTAAATAGCACTGTGAAAGGTATCCAGCTCTTCCCTAAGCAAGCTGCTGCTTCTGCCTGTTGTTGGTATCTCTTCCATTTGCAAGCAAGGCTGGCTTTTTGTAACAACACTTGACAAATGAGGAAGAAGAAGCTCTTGGAAGAGCAAGCCTCACAGCTTGCTTTCTTACCACTGCTGTTCAAGAAAGAGGAGAATAGGGCTTAAATAATAGTAACAATAAGTCTATTTCAACTTATAGCAACCCTTCCCAGGTTCTTTAAATGGAGAATATACAGAAGTGATTTAATATTCCCTTCTTCTAGGGGCACCCTGGGACTGCGCACAGGGTGGGTTTTCTCACAGGAGGCACAGTGGAGACTTGAACTCCTAACCCTTGGCTCCTAAACCACTGAGCTATCCAGCCAGCCTTAAAGTATTGTCTCACTTTTATGCTTTTCATTTCTTTTAATTAATGAGCATGGTTGCCCACACTTACTGTTTGTTGAAACTTATACTTTTTAAAAAATAAAGTTGAGTGTGCATTTAGAAATGAAATCTTTGTTACCATTAGGAAAATATTTAAAGTTCCATGTCTCATTTAGATTGACTCACAAGAAACCAGATTCAATTACATTGGCCATAGTGTAAAAATTTAGATTTGACTCAGACTCAATAGGTTCTCCACCTGCACATTGCCAAGATATTTGGAATAAGATTTTTACCATACTAGAATGATCAAATTTTCCTCTTTGGCTGTTAACGGCAGCTATTGATTCACAGCCAAAATCTGGAATCCATTTTTTTTGTTTTAGACAGGTGTCTTTTTAAACCAGGGGTCCCCAACCCCTGGTCCGCGGCCTGGTGCCGGTCCATGGCCATGGCAGGACTGGGTTGTGGAGAGAGATCTCCCGCCCCCCCACTTCCCCCAATCACCCCACCCACATGCATGTCCTGCCACCTGCATGCACGGGTGCCCCGCCCTCCATGAGCCCTCCCTCCCCTATGCACATATGCACTAGTGCGCCCCTCCCCTCCATGAGCACACCCCACCCACTCGTGAGCATGGTGGGTGCCCCGCTCCCCCAGCCGGTCTGCGGTTCAGAAAAGGTTAGGGAGCACTGTTTTAAACAATTAAATGGGGCCTTCACTGGAGGGTAGTAGCCTTGTTAGTTGGCTGCAGCAAAAACAACAAATTTTGTACCACATTAAAGATGAGCCAGTTTAGGCTAAGCTGTTTGTTTGTTTGTTTGTTTGTCTGTTTGTTTGTTTGTTTTGGATGGACCAAATTGTGGTTCAGGAATGTTTACACCAAGTAAAATCAGGGAATCTGATAAAATTTAACTTTCTTTTAGAGAAGGACTTTATACCTGCCCTAGAATTTATAGTGGGGAAAACATCTTAATATAAATTAGTGAGTTAATGAGTACATTTATCCATTCATAATTCAATTACGTACAGTTTAACTCTGGTGTCTACTAAGGTTGCTGATTGTTGCCATAGGAGAACGTGTATAAGACATAAAAATAATGTCGTAGACATCAATGAATTTTGCAGGATAAAGTAAAATATTCTTTCAGTGGGATCTTGCTCCACATAAATTAACAAAAATTAGTTTAAAAAGTCATTGAATAAATGCAGGAGATGTAATCCACAACATTTAAATGTATTACGTGCATTTTTGTCATATCTCAAAATACAATCTTGGGCGCATACTGTGATTGAGTTTATTAATAATATGATAGGTTGTACTGTTGAATTCCCAGTGTGATGTACTGGATAGAGTTACAGAATAGGACTCTGGAGAACAGAGTTCAAATCCCCCCTTGACCATGGAAACTTTCTGGGAAAGTGAAACTGGTAAAACCACTCCTTAAATATCTCACCTATCTTGAAAATTGCATCAGGATCATTATAAGTCAGTCCCAACTTGACAGCACAGAACACATACATGTTAGAGTCTAAGCATGTTACCATATTATATTGGCTCATGTAAGAGAAGGTGTTAATGAATCCGATAGCAAGCTGATTTTAAGTCTACTCATTGCAGCTTAGAGGGCTGTAACAACAAACTGGAAGAAAAAGGGGGAAAAGCTATCTTCTGACTAGTATAATCATATACAAGGAACATTGCCTTGTTAACTATGTTGATACATCAACAGATGATGCAAAGAAATTATTTACAAGGTACACATAAATTTTATGAGCAGTGGGCAATATCTGTTATGCTTTGGAATGAGAAAGAAGTGGAACATACCCCTTTTGCTTTTTATAGGTTCTTACAGAAATCCATATTATTGTGGTTTATTTTAAAAACAATAAGTTTACAAAAATAATAATGTGCTGTCCAGTGTGGGATCATACTGTCATAACTAGGGGTCCTGTCTCAAATATTATAAGTAATTCTGCTTTTTAAATTCATTATTTTATTTGTTAGTAACTGAACAGATAAGGAAACTGGCATCCGGATCCTGTATTTGTTACGGGGAAGCCCCATTGAAGACCATACTTCCATATTTGTGCATAGAATTGAAACTATACAAATAACTATAATTGAGGCTCTTTAAGATCAAACATTATGCTTGCAGTTTTTTTTTATTTTCTTCCCTTGCTACTTTCTCTTTTTTACAGACAGAGTGCCTTAACTATGTGCGTGTCTTACAACAGCAAAATGACTCCTTGCTCTATGTCTGTGGAACGAATGCATTTCAGCCAGTCTGTGATCATCTGGTAAGTGCACAAATGCATTTTCTTTTAGCCACACCTATAAAAGCATTAGAAATTCCCTAGTTCTGCAGTGTACAGTCTGGTGATGAGGAGCAAACCCCATGTATTATATATATTCCTGCTCCTTGACTCAGTTGTCTGCTGAGGTCCAATCATCATTTCCCAGCAAAAGGTGTCTCATGAGGATTTTGTTTCCATCCCATTTTGTGTCCCTAGTTTTCCTGTCAGACATGGTCATACTAACTTTCAGATAGCATAAACATTCTGTCTGCTTGACACCTGCTGCCATGTCTCTTTCCAAACACTTCCTTTTCTGCCCATCTTTCTCTCTGTCAGCTCCTGGCTATGCCATCGTTTCATACTACTGAATGCTTCAGAATGAAGTTGGACTTGTGCTTAAAAAATAAAAATCACTTTTGCCTGCTTTCTGTGTTTCCGATTCTATTACCACTTCTTCTTTACCTGGATCTTACTTTGTTCCAGGAACAGGATTCTTGACCTTTTGGTGGGGTCTCTCTTACCTGTAAATGTCTGTCATCATTTCCACAACATTTCTTGAATGTGTTCTTTCCCTTATTTTTGTCCCAGCTGACTACCTTATTTATGGATGAATAAATTCCCAGTTAAATAACTTCTCAGTTAAATTATCATTTTAATAGCTTTCTTCCATGAGAAGAGTTTACTTAACTCTTGTGCACCACAATTTTTTTATGGTACCAAGTAAATTGCAGTACAGTGGTGCCTTGCAAGACAAGTGCCTCGCAGGACAAAAAACTCGCAAGACAAATGGTTTTGGCAATTTGGGGGTGGGTGGGTTGATGACTTGCAAGACAAATGTTCCTATGGCCATGTTTCGCAAGAAGAATGTTTTCTCTATTTTTAGTTCCTGTGTCATATTTGCTGATTTTTAAATGTTTTTCTATGATGTTTAAAAAACTGAAGTTTTTTGATTGAAATTTTTGAAATCATCTGCACAATTATGTATGGCTTTAAAGAGCATTTAATAAACCCTTTGTAAACCAAATTTGACTGTTCTGACTTTTTTTGCCCATAGGAACGCATTAATTAGATTTCAATGCATTATGTGAAAACTCGTTTGGCAAGACAAATTTTTCACAAGACAGCATTAACCGCAGAACGAATTAAATTCGTCTTGCAAGGCACCACTGTATATCTTCTGACACTAGTGAGAATTGCAGTTGTATTTAGGAGATAGAGTTAGGGTTAGTGTTAGGATATAATGTTTCTTGCTTGCTATGTGGAATATTTCCTGACACACACACCAGCATCCTTTCCCCCATGGTGGAATAAGTTTGTGTTCTCCCCAAATAGGATCAACACTTTTAACAACCAGATCATGTCACTTCTGTTTTGCTGCTTCATCATTTGTCAAAATATGACATTGGGCATTTTCTCACTAATTTTTTATGTTGACTGGAACAAAAGAATAGCCCAAAATCAGGTCCTTTTGGAAAGTGTGAGGGCAAGAGGAGAAGGGGACGACAGAGGATGAAATGGTTGGACAGTGTCATCGAAGCTACCAACATGAATTTGACCCAACTCCGGGAGGCAGTGGAAGACAGGAGGGCCTGGCGTGCTCTGATCCATGGGATCACGAAGAATCGGACACGACTAAACAACAACAACATTCTCTGTTTCTTTATACTTCAAGGAATATATATGGCAATTGTTTACAAAGGCAACAGTGCTCAAAATACATTATTTTTCTAGTTCTGTGCAAAATCTGCAGTAAAATTTGTGGAACTATAATGCCTCATCCTCATGCATAAAAGTTAATATTCCAAATTGATTGATTCTGGGAAGAGATGGTTAAGCTGATTCACCTGTTGAAAAAAGATGTTGGCTTGTTTTTAATTTCTTTTTATCCCCTGAGGTTCTTCATCATGGTCTCTTTGAAATCACACATTGCGTCTTTTTTCCTGGCCTTCAAAACCATGATTAAGCTACTTTCCAGACACTAATTCCACATTTTATTCAGACTCAATGTTGTTTATTAGCCTTGGTTCAAGCTAGGCTATTAAACCAGCTTCAATTTGTAATTTAATATCCTAGCTTGTTCCAAGTCATAGTTTTGTGTTTTGAATACATAGGGAATAAAGGGCAATGAAAGATAAGTTGTTCTGTGCCAGATTGTTTTGATCGTCCAAATACAGCCATAGTCTTCGAGATACAACTTACTTTACTTTTCCCATACAGTTCACACTTCAGTTCCTCACATGATGCCTGTCTTTTCTTCCTTTGCTAACACAATCTTTCTCCAAAGAGGTAGCCATTTTTCCTTCATGGTTGTCTAATCTTTTTAATTATTTCTACGTCGTCTTTCTCTCACCTTAATTTGGATTTCGTGGGAAAGTAACAGCAGTAGTTGTGTGGTTTTTGGTTCATTTTTAAAGAAAGTACTTTGCGTAATGGGTCCATCCCAAGTAGTCTAATCCTTTCTTCTGTTACTTGGGGTTTTACATTTTTATTACAGTAATTGACTCATAGTGCAACATTGTAAAGTGCACTGTTCTACATATAGTTTTAGAAGAGGCAGCTGTGTTACTCTGTGCTAGGATATCAGGCAAAATCCAGAGAAACAAAACAAAACAAAAGACAAAAACATGTGGCATCTTAAAGAATAACTGTTGTATTTTAATGTAAGCTTTCGTGGACATGTCACCTCATCAGACATGAAAGAAACAGAAATCTGTACAATACGCCATATTTAAACAAATTTTATATTTCATTCATTTAATAAAAGCAATGTAACACATATGGTATATTTTCTCTGATTGAAATGATAGTAGAGTACACTTGTGTCACGGTTTATTTTGCAGTTTTTAAAAACTGCATGTTTATTAAGAACAATCAAGGCTATAGAGCTGATTGTGTCGGTCTTTTTCTAATGGAGTCATAGTGTAGTGAATGAGCCACATGACTTTCTTCAGCGCATTTTAAAGTTGCATTTCATTCCATAAATTAGTCAGGCCAGTTTTTGGCAGTGAAGTCAGATGGTCATAAATTGACACCTGGGAATGTTGTAGAAAAAATGCAGTTTCGTATAAAAATGTGTTGCTGGTAGTTGCATGCATTGGTCTCTATGTATCTATGATCCCACTGAAATAAGATGCTTCTGGATACTTTCATTATGCAGTCATCCTATCTCAGTCGTGGTTTTACAAGGGATCCAGACCTTGAGCTCTCCCTCTTGTAGTCCTACTGTTTCTTAGGGTGTTTTTTAAAACTTGCCATAAGAAATAGTTTAAGGAGGGAAGATGGACTATTTCTGCAGTGCCTTTAGCTTGCTAACAGTAGGAACTGTTCATTTGGATAACCCTAAGTGTTAACATGTATGTGCTGGGTTGTGGTTGTTCATGTTTTCAAATAGAAAATAAAAGGTATGGCTTAATTGTTTTGTAGAAGGTGACATCATTTGAACTTACGGGCAGAAACGAAGATGGTAAAGGGAGATGTCCTTTTGATCCTGCACAAAGTTATACATCAGTCATGGTTGGTAAGTATGAACTTCTTTTGTTATATCTTGATCTTATGGTTAATTTGGGCACAATCCAAAACAGTGTATGCGCATATATGGCACTAAATTCCAAGTATTTTTCTGAACTGCTTTTTAAGAGTTGCTCTTAGAAGCTCACAAACTTTCCTTTTAGCTTCTCTGGAATTCAAAAAGCAGTCTGATTATGACTCATGAGAGCTTTGTAAATGATTTCTTGTACATGTTCTTCATTGTACCCCGTTTCCCCGAAAATAAGCCCTAGTATGATTTTTCAGGATGCTTGTAATATAAGCCCTACCCCAAAAATAAGCTCTAGTTAAGTGAAACCCTGCCCTCCACCATCGTGCAGAAGATGACGTGACTGTATTTGAATAAATGTAGATTGTTGTGCATGAAAAAAATAAAACATCCCCTGAAAATAAGCCCTACTGCGAGGTTTTTTTTGGGGGGGAAGCAAAAATTAATATAGACCCTGTCTTATTTTTGAGGGAACACAGTAGGTTTTTTTTAACCACTCTACTCCCAACTGTATGTCCTTCATTTCTTACTTCATTCACAAGAATTAAATGATAGTTTTTATTAGTAGTTGTTTAAAATCCTTTAGAATAGAATTAAATACGTATAAAAGTAGAATTTGTTTAACCAAGCATATTTGTTTATCCAAGGAAACAAAAGGTTTAAATTAAACTAGTATATTCAGATACTATACAGAACAGATTACAGACTTGATGCATAACCTTGAGAGCTGAACAATTTGTGGTTCGTGTTTCAGTACAGATGGTGTAGAGCAGTGGTTCCCAATTTGGGTAACCAAGCTGTCCTTGGACTTCATCTCCCAGAAATCCCTGCCTGCACAGCTGGTAGTGAAGGCTTATGGGAGCTGTAGTGCAAAAACTCCTAGGTTACCCAAGGTTGGGACCCACTGGTGTAGATGTATATGAGAGTTTGGTAGCTGGGAAAGAAATACATGGTGGGTGTACAGTTTGTGCAACTTTGCTAACTGGTGGCTAAGAAGATTAGGAGAACATAGAGGATATAATGGGAAGAGTTTTGAATTTTCAGTATTTTAGTTGTGTCAGTCTGTTGCAGCGCAAACAGCAGAAAGTCATGAGGCACTTTTAAAGCTAACATTTCTTAATTGACATGGACGTGTTTTAATGCAGTCAAATATTTGGAGAAATAGTGTTTTAAACTGCTTAATTGTATACATATGTATTATTCATGCAATTTTACTTTCTTGAAAAGATGGGGATCTTTACTCTGGAACATCTTACAACTTCTTGGGAAGTGAACCAATCATTTCGAGAAATTCGCCGCAAAATCCACTAAGGACAGAATATGCAATTCCTTGGCTTAATGGTAAGGAGGTGATAAGGAGCCACCAGAGAAATAAACATATGCCAGAATTCTCCTGTTTGATCTAGTAATTTTTCCATTGAAATAATATTCTTTGAAGTGTTCTTTTCTACTTTCAAAAGAAACAAGGTTTCTTTCCTGCCCCTCTTTCAGATTAGGTGAAAGACTTTATAAATCATTCATTAGTGTTTGATAGAAATAATATTGAAATACCAAGATCCTAAACATCATTAATTTCATTTGCAAAACTTATTAAAGCAGTTTGAAAACATTGTGATGGTTGAATTTCTCTTTAACATCTAGTTTGGTTGTGAATAGTCAAGGGCTTGCAAGCTCCTATCAGACAGAAGAGGGAAAAATATCAATCATAATACAGATTTATTCAACTATGACATAAACCTTACAAATCACAATAATTAATAGGATTCATTGAGATATCTGTGAAGATTCTCAGTCATCCAGGTGTGGTTATCTAGAAGTTGAGTCATGGCAACTTGACTTCTTTCTTGTTAGATTGAAACAATTTACTACTCTTCCAAGTAGCTTCTTCAGTCCTTGGAAGATTACTTTACCATAGTAGCTTTGTTTTGGAGCTATTGTAGTTTGCAAAGTAAACACAAGAAACTGCAGACTGTAATCATCAATTCAAAAGTGCCTTTGGATCTTGATCTGACTTGTTTATGTGTTAAACCGTCTCCTAACTGTCTCCTACAGATTTTCCTGGTGCAGTACAGAAATTGCAGAATATTATAGTAGAACAGGGGCATCATATACCGTATTTTTCGCACCATAAGACGCACTTTTTTCCCACAAAACAGGGGGGTGGGAAGTCTGTGCGTCTTATGGAGCGAAGAAAACAGATTATATTTTCCTGTTTTCTTCTCCTAAAAAATTGGTGTGTCTTATGGAAAGGTGCGTCTTATGGTACGAAAAATACGGTATTTTTAGGCAGAAAGTCTGTAAGCAGCCATTAATTGAAAATACTGAGAACTGTAGGATGATCAGATTTTTGAAATAAACTCTGATTTTGTATATATTTGTTTCTTCTTTAGAACCACATTTTGTTTTTTCTGATGTGGTAAGAGCTGATCCAGATGATGCCAATGAGGATGATGACAAAGTATATTTCTTCTTCACTGAGGTTTCTGTGGAATATGAATTTCTCAGCAAGCTGATGATTCCAAGGATAGCTAGAGTTTGTAAGGTGGGATACAACTAAACCATTTTTTCCTTTGTTTCAGCTGCTCAGGGGGAGCAGTTGTAGAAAGAGTTTGTGTCGATTCTGCTTCTGCTTTATTTAGCACTTTTCAGTTCCTGCAGTCCAGACATACAGTCCGTTTGTTCTTTTTCCATAAGGCTAATGAGACTTGGATGGACAGTGGTCTCTGTAAAGCTGATTATTTCCTCTGTCCATTCAGGGGATGTCTTGTGAATGAAAGATACCTGCTGTGCTCCCAGCACTAAACTTGGGACTGTTAGGAACTTCCTTGTGGATGTATCATTAATATGCGAAGAAGGGGGGGGGAGATTAAATTAAAAGTGGGTTGGTTCTGTCAAAAAAGCATTTTGTTCTTCTTGGAAAATGATTGTGAAAATCCATGTCTTTAAATAAAAAGAGGAAAAGATTTCAGATTTGTTATATTCTCCCATCTTCTTTCACTCCTTCTGTGACTCATAAACTGTCAGTTGAATTCTAGCCATGGCAGCGTTAAGAGAAGCAGGATACGACGGCTGACTTGGCTGTGCCTGACACATTTCTAAAGGGCTCCAGACAAAGCTCACACTTTTCTCACAGCACTAAAATTTCTTGCTTGACTGTGATGTGACAGGTGGCACTTCTGTGCTGAGCTGCCATAGCCCGAAAGAAAACTAATGCAACCAGCCTGATTCTGTCAATCTTCACTTATTTTCCATTCATTGGGAAGCAAGGTTACATTTCTCATACAGATTTAACAAGTGTGTTGTCATCTCATTTTTTTTCTCCACCTTTCTTGTGGGTAGTAGGGAGGTTGTATCTTTGGTTTTAAATTACAGAGTGTAATTAAGCAACAGAAACTGATGAAGTCTGCTAGATTTGTGATATCCCAGCTGTTTGAAGCAGATTTTCTTTGGCATAGTGGCAGTGATAGTCTTCTTTCTGCTGACAGTGTTTTCATTACTTTAAATTGGCATGTGGTCTGCTGGTCTGCAATACTTTATAATTTACGTGGAGCTATATATAGGTTTTTTGGAGGAAGGGGGCAAACATATTTTTCTCATTGTTATGAAAATAAATTACCTTCCAATATTTTGAAGTGCCTTTGTGAAAAAAGAACATTATAGCTAGGTTGGATAGATTTTACATCAAGACATCTGCTTTTTGCAAAATGCAGACACAGCAGAAGTGGGATAGCAAGGGTATTTTTAAACTCCTTACAGGAGTTGCAGATTTACTGCTTTCAGACCTACGTGTGTTTTCTGTCAAGCAGCTTGCAATTAAAATTCATTATTTGCTAAGCTGTTACAGCTTCTGCACCACAAAGAAAAGAAGCCCTTGCTGCAGTTGCTCCTCAGAGTGGTCTCAGTTCGGGTTCTAGGAAAGGTAATGCTGAGGTGGAGAAGTATCTGAGAGTCAATTTTTTCCCCTCCTACCCCAGGGCTTCTGACAGTACTTTCTGGAGTGTGAGAAGAAGCCCTGCAGTAGCAGCCCCCTAGGCCAGGAATGTGACACGAATAGCTGGGTTGAGTGTCCATGACCCATGCTAGGGAAGCGGGGACAAATTTTAAAGTGTTAATGAATTATCATGTAAAATCTTTGATTATATAACCTCCTTGCTCAATCCAGGAGCCAGTCCTGGTTCTACGCATTCATTTGAAGTATACGGTGATTGGTTGGGAGGACAGATAGATAATAAAAGGGATTTCCAATATTTTCTTTATGTCAAGACAAATGTCCTGTATATGCATGTTGTTTGAGGACTATGAGACCATTGTTCTCGTCCTACAGTCATATATTTTAGCTTCAAGCACACGTGACCTCCGGGCAGTCAGCCCACATGGCTATGTTGCAACAGGAGTACTTATGAAGGGGTTCTTACACAACATATATTCCTATGAATATATGAGCAATATATGACGATGATGATGATGACGATGACGATGACGATGATGATGATGATGATGATGCCAGAGTTGAAAATAAAGAATTGGAAAAACTAACAAAATACAGAGACCTGGCAATCAAAGCATCTCGTTTGCGGATGAAACACACTTCAGTGGTCCTCGGGGCTTTGGGAACAGTATCAAGAAATTTCACACAGTATTATAAGGAGTTGCAGATTTCAGAAATCACACTATCAAAGCTACAAAAAACGGCAATGTTAGGAACAGCATACATACTGCACCGATATTTAATAGATACTTAGGTTTTTGGTTAAAATGTGTATCTGTTATAGCAATGGTCCCCAACCTTGTGCCTCCTGATGTTCTTGGACTACAACTCCCAGAAGCCTTTACCACCACCTCTGCTGGCCAGGATTTCTGGGAGTTGAAGTCCAGGAACATCTGGAGGCCCAAGGTTGGGGACCATTGTGTTATAGGATACCAGTCAATGTTTTTATAATTTTGATTGACTGTGTCTGGTGTTTTTGTACAACAACAGCAGCAGCAGCAGCAACAACAGAAGGAAAAGTTCTTCAGGGTGATGTGTGAGGTTGATAAAGCATGTGGAAGGTTAGGATGTGATGTAGAATGAGTGAGGTGGAGGCAGGTGTTCTACATCTACATGGCAGACTGTGAGGTGAAAAAAATGTGTTCTTCCCATTCTCTAGCTCCTAGGTTCCCAACCTTTGTTACTCAGATGTTTTTGAACTGCAACTCCCAGAAACCCCAGCCAGCACAGTTGGTGGTGAAGGCTTCTGGGAGTTGCAGTCCACAACTCCTGAGTAAGCCAAGGTTGAGAACCAGTGCTCATCAGTTGTCATAGGAGCTACTGCATCAAGTCACATGGCTTTCCCATTGTTTGATCTTATTGGAGGAAGTCTAAGATCTATAACTGTCTCCATGTACTCCTTGTTCTCTGCAAGTTTATGTATGAAATCCACGTGGATCCAATTGGTGCCTGAAGTTATTTACAGTGACATTTAGATTTTGGTTCTTAATCTGACATGTTACATGTTAAAAGTGATCACTTGGATCCTGACTTCTTCCTCAATGGGTAGATTTTTCTTTACTATTTTACTGGAAAACTACTCAAACTTGTCTGTGGACTCTGGGGAGGGAATTTGCTGACCTAACTTTTTCCTCTTCATTTTTCTTTAAAGGGTGATCAAGGAGGACATAGGACTTTACAGAAAAAATGGACTTCCTATCTCAAGGCTCGATTACTATGCTCAATACCAGATAAAAACTTATTTTTCAACATTGTCAATGATATCTTTATCTTGAAGACACCGGACTCAAAGGATTCAGTGATTTATGGGATCTTCACCCCACAATTGTAAGTAAAGCATTTGCATTTTAAAGTAATAATCATTACTACAGAAGTGTGAAATAGTAATGTGCTAAGGGTTCTTAATTTCCTTCTCTTTTAAAAGGAATAACGTAGGACTTTCAGCAGTATGTGCATACAATATCTCTACAGTGGAGGATGTTTTTGCCAAAGGGAAGTACATGCAGAGCACCACAGTAGAACAGTCTCACACAAAGTGGCTACGATACAATGGAGAGATTCCCAGACCCAGGCCTGGAGCAGTAAGTCTGGATAAGCTGAGAGCTGATTAATGTTACTGTCATAAGAAGTAATTTTTATTCTGGTGTCAAGTATAATCATAGAAGATCTCTGCCTCCCATCATTATAAACAGTTACAGTGGTGCCCTGCTTGACGATTACCCCGTTTGATGCTGAAATTGCTTAATGATGAGGTTTTTATGATCGCTATAGCAATTGCAAAACGATGTTTCAATGGGTAAAATCCGCTTTACGACGATCGGTTCCCTGCTTCAGGAACCGATTTTTCGCTTCACGACAATCTTTACAGCTGGTTGTTGGGTTTTCAAAATGGCCTCCCGCTGTTTTCTGGACCGATTTCCGGAAGACAGCGATCGAAAATGGCTTCCCCTATGGAGGATCTTCACTGGGTGATGAGGTATTTCGCCCATTGGAATGTATTAACCAGTTTTTAATGCATTTCAATGGGTTTTTTACTTTCGCTTGACGACGATTCCACTTAACAGCGATTTGAATGGAACGGATTATCGTCGTCAAGTGAGGCACCACTGTAATTGTAGTTGTAGCTTTTATATTACAGTAATAGCATTCAAGGAATGCTTATTTGGAAAGAAAGGTCTTCAGTGGAGATTGAAAACAAATGTAAGGGCATGTGTGGCTGCATAGCTCTGTGAGTTGGCCTCTTGGCTACAGAGCCAGAGATTGGGAGTTCAGTTCCCCTACTGTGCGTTCTGGAAGAAGAGCCAGTCTGTGTAGCATTGGGCAAGCTGCATGACCCCAGAGCATCCCCCAGAAGTTGGGATCAACTTGATGGCATGTAATTAATATTATTATTTCAATATTTTAAATATTTGTTTTGTTTTTCACATGTCTGTGAGGCTGTTTTGCAACTTTGGATTCAGAAAACATTTTAAATAAACATAATAAATATGTTATGAACCAGTCCCAAGAAAGAAAGCTGTGTGGGCATTTTTTTCACACTTTAGATTAGTTGTAAGCTTTTATAATTCGGAAAGAAGCCATGTTAAATAGTAACATAAATAAAATATAATCATGAAATTAAAGATGATGTTTAGTCTCTCTGAAGCCATCTTACTTCCTCCCAGAATGACCTAACTTTACCTGTGTCTGAACAGCAAAGATAGTAAAAGTGTGCTGCTTGTAGAGCACCCCATATCACTTAAAGCACTCCTCTGGGCAGTTTACAATGTAATTATGCAAGGTACACACTACTACACATCCACGTGCGTACCTCCCCCCCCCCCCAGCAGACACACAAAGCAAGTTGGCTACTCAATTTACCAATCTTGGAAGGATGGAAGGATGAGTCAACCTTGAGCTGGCTACCTAGAATTGAACCCAGGTCATGAACAGAGTTTTGGCTTCAGTACTGCAGTTTAAGCACTGCACCACGAGACTGTGTTGCCAATCAGTACAGGTAGATATTAGAAATTATTCTTAGCCTGACTGATTTAGCATGATGGAATTGCCATATTTTCCCGTGTATAAGATGATACTTTGTATCTAAAATCTTTAAACTAAAAATTCCCACGGGGCTTATGAAGTGGCAAGGAAAGCAGCCTTGAAAGGGCTGCAGAACCAAAGGGCTGCAATCCTCTCAGCTCTTTCATTGCTTTCACCCTCCACTTTCCCAGCCCTTTCATCCTGCTTTCGTGGGGCTTAGGAAGTGGAGGGGGAAAGCAGCAATCAAATTTTCTTATTTGAGGTTGGAAAAGTGGGGGTCGTCTTATACATCGGGTCATCTTATACACAAAAAAATCTGGTACTCATCAGTTGCAGTTTTGTGTGTGTGTGTGTGTGTGTGTGTGAGTGAGTGAGTGAGAGAGAGAGAGACAGAAGGAAGCAGTGAATGTATACTAAAGCAAAAATAGATTAAAAAGGAGAGTTGAACTCTTTTATTGTTTCAATACAATCAAAGAATTTAGATGTTTGCACTGCTTTAGACCCTGGAGAAAGCAATCTGACTTCATTGAAAATATTGCTCAAATAAACCTTAGTCTTTGAAACCCACCATATTTTTATTAAGGTGATGTGACACATCCATCATATTTTACATTTTTCTTCCAAGATTTCTGATGCACTTCAGGAACAAATACTTATTTTCCAGCCTTGTCTGGCACTTGCACTCATATATAGATGACTTTTTACACTTCCGGGAAACTCCTGGTTTTGGTCGGGGGAGGGTTCTACTTCATACAGTCAGATAATACAGTATTTAAGACTAGCAACAGAATCTCCAAGGAAGGAGACTGTATACACAAACACATTGCCTTGTCAACAGTGCAGTTAGTTATCCCACTAAATAGACAAATCAGGTGGAATAGTATATTAGTAAATTATAAACAACTTCTGGCATTACATAAATATTTTAAAATCATAGTAGTAATAATAGGCTTAGCTTAAATTATGCTTTAATTATTTTAGTACTGTATCCTTATTTATTTGTTTGTTTGTTTGTTTGTTTGTTTGTGTGGTTGGTTGGTTATTAAAATAGCTCTAACATTCTCATTAATCCTGTGCCATATGTTTAATTTGTTGTTCTTTGAGCAGTGTATAAACAAGGAGGCTAGAGCAGAAAATTTCAAGACAACACTCAATTTACCTGACAAAACGTTGCAGTTTGCCAAAGACCATCCTCTGATGGACGACTCCGTAACCCCAATAGGAGATAGGCCTAGACTAATAAAACGTGATGTGAAGTATACACAGATTGTGGTAGACCAAGTTCGAGCATTGAATGGCACGTTGTACGATGTCATGTTCATCAGCACAGGTGAGTCTTCCATGCTTTGAAGATTTGATAGTGTAGAACTAAGATCAGTGGCTTTTCATTAAAATTGAGTGGTTGGTTGAGTGCTTTTTACATATTTATTGGCAGAAGCCATAAACTGAAAATATTTAAGGTCCTAAATAGCCTTGTTCCTTATGAATTGCTTCCCTGCCATGTATTATGTACTCTTATAAACACTTAGCTCAGTGTACGAAGTCTATTATCTTATGTAGTCTTTTGCTTGTTATCAACGTTCCCCTTCCCTGGGATTCAGTGGTTAAATATGAGTATGAGATCTTGTATTTGCAGTGATGTGGTTGTAGATTGTCCTGGGAAAACCATCCCAGCTACATAATTGCTAACCTTTCATTTTGTGAGAAAGATTTGGTTTTTCTTCAAATATTTATGGGTGGCTGCTACTTGTAGGTTTTTGTGTGTATGTAGATATGCTTTGTCTGTCATTCTTCTTATCATTTGTTGTATTTGTAGTTTTTAAATATGGTCTTTTGATTCGTAGTTGTTAGATGTCTCATGTTTGTTTGTTTTTTGCTCCCAATGAAAGTGAGTTATACATTTTAGAATGAATAGATCAGGATAACATTGTAATTAAAGTATTTAACAAGGTTCAGTGATGATTACGTTATTTGTAATAGAAACATTTCCAGTTAATCCCATATTTGGATGGATTATAAAATAGATGAAAATAAAAAAATTCCCATGTTGGGATATATTCAGAGAAATCTATCAGGGCCTCCATGTCTGTCATAAGCAAGGCCAAAGTAAAAAATGAGCAGGCCCCTGCCTCTCCTTTTCCCTTCCTTTATTCCGCTTCTGTCAGACTGCTAGGAAAGGAACAGATTTCTCTTTCTGAAAGTCTGAAGTGATCATTTGTAAAGAGCGTTTCAAACTAATGTGCTGCAAATAGCTTACTCCTTGGGCTAAAGGCAAAACTCAAAGGGCTTGCTTTTTTCAGGGCCGTGGTGGTTGTGGGAATCTGGGATTTGTTATCTAAAAAAGTAAATTTCCATGTTCTGGAATAACAGACAAGATTATGTGAAGCTAGTTGTAGAGAAAGGTGTTAATACAAAAGGTGCTAAAGGTGAACTATGCCTCAGATAAAGAAGAGAAGAGGTTAAAGCCATTTAATGTTGGGGAGGTTGTAAGGGCAGGTGCTTCAGTTTTTGAAGAGAGGCTTTGGTTAAATGAAAATTGCTCTGAATGTGGGTGTTCAGCCAAAAACCCTGTGAAAAGCTTAGGAAGAAGCTACCCTGTTTCCCTGAAAATAAGACCTAACCTGAAAATAAGCCCTAGTATGGTTTTTCAGGATGCTCGTAATATAAGCTGTACCCAAAAAATAAGCCTCAGTTAAGGGAAACCCGACCCTCCACCATTGTGCAGCAAACAGAAGATGATGACTTGACTGCAAAATAAAACATCCCCTGCAAATAAGCCCTAATGCGTTTTTTGGAGCAAAAATTAATATAAGACCCTGTCTTATTTTTGGGGAAACACGGTAGCTGCAGAACCCTTACACTGAAGAAGCCCCATCTGAAGATGATGTCAAGTATATTGTTTATTTTTTATATGTTTAATTGTTCCTGCTGTTGCTGTTTGTAATTTTGATGTCCTGGCTATTATACAATGCCCAGAAAGTGCTTCTTTACTATGGCTCAGTATAAAAATATAATAAATAAATAAGCAGTGTGTGTGTGGATAAATTTGAAGTAACTTTTACCTTTATATCCTAAAATATGACCTTCTCTTGTTTCAGATCGAGGAGCCCTTCACAAAGCAATCAGCTACAAAAATGGAATGCATATTATTGAGGAAACTCAGCTCTTCCCTAACTTTGATCCCATTCAGACTCTGTTGCTTTCTTCGAAAAAGGTGAGGCTGAGTGAAAAGAACAGCAGATTTCAATCTTTCTCTGTGTGTGTGTGTGTGTGTGTGTGTGTGTGAGAGAGAGAGAGAGAGAGAGAGAGAGTGAGTGATACAAACATGCACAGCACAAAAGGTAAAGGGCAGGAAAGTAGCTGCTGACTTTAAAAATGTCTAATGGGAGCTTTATTGCCGTAGTATAAGAAACTGACATGCCATACAGAGAGTGGATGTGGATCAATAGCAGGATTGGAGGATTCCCAAGAATCCTGTTCTTTCGGGGATTCAGAGGGTTGTTATAATCTCATTTTAAGCTGCTTTTATTCAGAGATTTGAAAGACTCCCTTTTTTTGGGACAACTGCCAGAATCTCCTAGCCATCATAGCCCCTGGTCACACTGGCAAAGGATTCTGATAAGCAGTTTTAAAAAGGAAGCCCTTTTGAGCTCTGCTTTTATTTCAGCAGACTTTGTGTCAGTGGAACATTATGGAAACCACAGTTCCTTAAATGTGGGTAGAGGGCATGGATCCATGTAAAACCTTGAATGTGGAATAGAAGACCTCACGTGCAATCCTTGAAGTCAGGTAGCAGATGATGGGGAGGACCCTTGCCAAGCTGCTGCCAGTCATAGCAAGCAGTATAAGGCTAGGTAGACAAAAATTCAGACTTGGTGTAAGGCAGCCTCCTATGAACTTGAGAAGCTTGGCTACAGCCTGACTGCTTACATGTCTCTTCTTCAAAACCAAGGTGGCTTGCCAGGCAATACAGCACTTACAATGGCTTGATGCTTTAAAAATTAACAAGTTTTAGTTAGCAAAAGCATTTGTGGACTTCAGATCACTTTATATTTGGATTGAATCAGGTGAAGCAGGCTACAGTCCATGAAAGCTCATGCCAATTAAACTTCTTAGTCTCTAAAATATCATGCATCTCTTTCTTCTCTTTGATGCATGACTATGTAGACCCTGAACTAATTTGTCTGCTATCCCCTGGAAATTCTTCGGTAGGGAACATCAGTGCAAAGCTATCTCAATTTTTTTAATAACTCGTAAGTCACTGACTTCATGTAACATAAGTCTTTTTCCTTCTTTGTGATAAGGAAAGCATGTTGGACCAATAGCAACTAAGGGAAAGTATAGCAAAAGGCAGAATTTACTATAATACATTACATAGCTACTTGTGTGCCAGACACTTGCTACTCATGCCAAAACAATCCCAAAATGCTGTTGCTGCTGTTGCTTCTCCTTTGCTCATTCAATTGATAAGTCACAGTTCATTTGTATTAGACATGGGTCATTATTGTCAGCAGAACTGAGCAACTAGCAGTAATAAAAATCAAGCGTTTATTATTCCACTGTATCTATATAGCAGTCCATTTCAATTATTTTGACAGGTGTATTAAATCTCACAGCCAGTGAGAACAGAGTGATGGATTAGGGCTCAGGAGACTTGTATTTGAATCTCTGCTTGGCCAAAGAAGCTCACTTTGGGGGGTTTGGGTGGTAGAACCACTCCTTAAATATCTCACTTACCTTGAAATCTCTAGTAGAGCCTCTCTGACTCAGTTTCAACTTGATTGTACATAGCACACACATTCATCTCACAACCTAGCTGGAACAACAAGAAGATTGGACAGCCATGTAGGTCTCAGTGTTCTAGTTCCTCTTCATAAGAAAAAAAAAATGAGGTTCCGCTGATGAGATAGGATGAAAACAATTACATCTAGAAAAAAATGGAAAACATAATTCCAGTCTTGCTGTTCCACTGATGGAGCAGGAGATAACAGACAAGGCTTCATAGTACCATGTCACCACAAACACACCCTGTTTGTGGTACCATGGTACAGATACATTTCTGTATTGGGCTTTAAGAAATTGAAATGACATTCTGGAAGTATTAGAAAAGACTTCTTAAGGTTACTGGAACATTCTCCTCTGTGTTCATAATTGTAGAGATGCTAAAGTTTGAAATGTTATTATTCAGGGGAATGTAAAAAAATGCAATCCTGAAAATGTATGTTATGATTTAAAAATGAGGTTTGAACACCTGTGTGCTAAAAGTCACTGCAAGTCAAAATATAAACAAAGGTTACGAATTTGATAAAAGTTACAGAAAAGCTGAAATGTAGGCCGAAAGCTTACAACTGAAATGTGTTTTTCTAACTTACGTTCTAACTACAACTTAAGGTTTGCTTTTATAATATTTTTGCTTTTTTACTATAATAAAAGGTTTGCTTTTATAATATACAGTAATTTAAAAAATTCTGTTTGCAACTTTCCATAGTTTCGAACTTTCTTGATGTTAATCAGTTTTTCCAAAGCTACAAGAATAAATTGCTGTTTAAGCATTTGGGCCTCCAGTTTTTCATAGCTGTAACACTGTTCTTTGTATAATTGAAGTAATTGCCTGTAACAAAAGTTGCATGTTTTCAGCAACTTTGAAGTATTTTTATGCTTATGAAACATAAAAGCAATGTGGATAAATAAAACCGGTAGAAATAGACAGGCTGATGTTTCCTGGAATTTTTCAGACAACGAAAATACACCTCTATAAGAATAATAGTAATTGTGTGCTGTCAAGTCAATTCTGATTTATGGTGACCCTTTCCAGGATTTTCTAGGTAGAGGGTACTCAGAAGTGGTTTATATTTCCTTCTCTTGTGGGCATCCTGGGCTGTACATGTTACCCAAAGCCACATGGACTGGCTCTTCTGGGATGCCCAGTGGGAGATTGAACTCCCAACCTCTGGTTCCACAGCTAGATGTCTAACTCTCTGAGCTGTCCGGCCAGCCTTGATACCCAGATGAATTTTGATATGATTAGAAGTGGTTATCTGGTCGCATAATGGAATTAACTCTTTCAGAGATAAGTGCCAGCTATGATGAACACAGGCTTCTGATTTTTCCGAGATGCCTGTAAAGATCTTTAGAAATTTTAAGAAGGTGTTCTAGCATCATACGTTCTGGCCTGACAGAGAAAAGGGGAAACCATGTGGCATGTTTCACTTTCATGTTTCACCACCTCATTTTAACCAGACAGGCAAGGGAAAGCTTGCTAAAGCATTTACCCACATGGCCAAAGGAAAGCATTGAATTTCAGTCTTCAAATAAATGGGAGTTAACTGTCTACAGAGAAATGACTGATGAATAAATAAACAGATATTTTAGGGGCATTAATGGTAGAATGATACTATACCCATTTCTCACACACTAGGACAGGGGTGGAAAGGTTTTGGACTAGAACTCAGAGGCCTTCATCATTAGCAGTACAGGCTTAGGGCTTCTGGCATTGAAATACAAACATTTGGTGTGTCAGAAGTTTAGCAGCCCTTCACACGTGACTGTCATGAAGTGATTTTCCTGGAACGGATTATCGTTGTTAAGTGAGGCACCACTGTATTTGAAAAACGTACCCTTTCAACTTAAAAATGCACGCTGTTTTCGTGTTTTTTACTTTCTACCTTATTTCCTTTTTTAAAAGAAAACTTTTGTTTAAAACTAAGCCTGCTTCATCTTCCAGTGTGAATGGTCATGATTTGTAGTTTCTCTGAGACTGTAATAGCTAGAATGTTTGACATCTGAAATTAATTGCCATGGGGAAATGACCAATCATCCCTTCTGTGTTTTTATAGGGCCAGCAGTATCTCTATGCTGGATCTAATGTAGGAGTTGTCCAGTCTCCTGTTGCATTTTGTGACAAGCACCGGACCTGTGTGGACTGTGTTCTGGCAAGAGATCCATACTGTGCTTGGAATCCCCATCTGTCTCTTTGTGTGGATATCTTTAAAGAAAGTGAGACTCAACAGTAAGTGCCCTTTGATCTGTCTACGTGGTCTCTTGCGAAATAAGTTCCAAGAGCACAACTAGCATTAAAAAGTTGATTGAGGGTACAGAATGCAACTTCACAACAATCTCAGGTTTTAGATTCCTTTTTGAAGTTATGTCAGAGTAAGTGACGCTGAAGGTTCTTAGAGGGAGACCGGCTTACTGCCCTCATGCTGCTGCTTTACTGCTACAGTTTAGAAGCAAATCACATTGCCAGATTTCAGAGCAAACTGTAAACAGCAAATGAAACAGCCAGATATTGGTGGTAAATCCCATGTGGCTTTAATCTGAGCATTTGTGCTTATGTTAAAGTTTTTCAGTGTGCTGCCAAATGTTGGCTTGCATAGAGGGGAGGGGGCTTGGGAGTTGCCCACCTTTTTGAAGATGTAACAGCTACCAGAATATGCCCTTCATGTATGAGCAATCTCTGATAAATCTCAGATAGTGGGGGAACAGGGGTGAAGAAGATTTCCAGAAGTTTTGTCGCTTGGAAGGGGCTTATAGAGTTCAGCCCCCTTCTCAATGCAAGGATCCAAATCAAAGTATATCTGAAAGATGGTTGTCTAATTTTCTCTCAATGCCTCCAGTGCTGGAGCAGTAACTGCCTCCAGAGGTAATTGGTTCCATTGTTGTAGTGCTCTAACAGTTAAGAAATTTTCCTGATATTCAGCCTAAATCTGGCTTCTTGTAGCCTGAGCCCATTTTTGTGTGTTTTGCACTCTGGGATGATCAAGAATACATCCTGCCCCTCTTCTGTATGACAGCCTTTCAAGTACAGTGGTGCCTCACACAACGATGTTAATTGGTTCCAAAAAAATCAACGTTGTGTGAAACATCGTTCTGTGAAACACCATTTCCCATAGGAATGAATTGAAAACCGGTTAAAAGATTGCCGTCTTTAAGTGAAAAAACCCATAGGAAACATTGTTGAGTAAAACAATGTTTCCTCCATTGGAATGTATTGAATCCGACTCAATACATTTCAGTGGCTTTGCAAAGTCCTTTTTTGCTCCTGTAAAAGTGCCTTACAATGTTTGGAACAGGTTTTAAATGCTTGCAATCGTTAGCCCACCTCCTGAACCCTATGCAAACTTAATTTGATGTTGTTCTGAGTCGTCTTTAAATTTTGGTAATTTTTTGAATTTTCTCTCATTGGAATGCATTGGACGGAAAGTTCAATGCATTCCAATGAGAGAAAATTCAAAAAATCACCAAAAATTAAGGACGACTCAGAACAACACCAAATTAAGTTTGCATAGGGTTCAGGAGGTGGGCTAACGATTGCAAGCATTTAAAACCTGTTCCAAACATTGTAAGGCACTTTTACAGGAACGAAAACGGACATTGGAAAGGGCTTCTTTGATCTCCGTTTTCCTGCTTTTGAAGCTCTTTCCGATGTCCGTTTTCGCTCCTGTAAAAATGCCTTACAATGTTTGGAACAGGTTTTAAATGCTTGCAATCGTTAGCCCACCTCCTGAACCCTATGCAAACTTAATTTGGTGTTGTTCTGAGTCGTCCTTAATTTTTAGTGATTTTTTGTTTTCCCTATTTAAATGCATTGAACTGTGCATTCAATTGATTTAAATGGGGAAAATAAAAAAATCACCAAAAATTAATGAAGACTCAGAACAAAACCAAATTAAGTTTGCACATGTTTCACAAGGTGCACTATGGAATCCAAGCATTTAAAACAGGTTTCAAACATTTTAAGACACTTTTAAATGAGCAAAAAGGGACCTCGTTAAGTGAAATTCCCCCATAGAGAACATCGTTAAACGATGGGGGAAATTCCTCAAAAAAACCCATCGCTGTGTGAATTCATCGTTGTATGAAGCAATTATTGTGCGAGGCACCACTGTATTTGAAAACTTCTACCATATCTCCCCTCAGTCTTCTTTTCTCAAGGCTAAACATGTCCAGTTCTTCCAGTCTTTCCTCATAGGGCTTGGTTTCCAGCAGCCTGATCATCCTTGCCCTCCTCTGAACTTGTCCCAGTTTGTTGGCATCCTTCTTAAAGTGTCCAGAACTGGACACAGTACTCAAGATTAGGCCTAACCAGTGCTGAATAGATAGGGACTAGTACCTCACATGATTTGGAAACTATACTTCCGTTAATACGTTCTAAACTAGCATTTTCTTCTTTTGCAGCCACACTATTGGCTCATTTCAACTTTTCATCTACAACAATTCCAAGATCCTTCTCACTCATAGTATTACTGAGCCAAGTATCCTCCATCTTGTAATTGTGCAATTGGTTCCCCACCCCCAGTTGTAACACTTATCCCTGTTAAATTCCATTCTGTTATTTTCAGCCCACTGCTCAAGCCTATTAAGATCTTTTTGAATTTTGTTTCTGTCTTCTTGGGTATCAGCTATTCCACCCAATTTTGTCATCCGCAAATTTGATGAGCAATCCCTGCACTCCTTCATCCAAGTCATTAGTGAAAATGTTGATGAGCATCAGGCCGAGCACCAGGCCTAGGACTGAGCTGTCGTGGTACCCCACTTGTTATCTCCTTCTAATTTGAGAAAGAGCCATCGATAAGCACTCTCTGAGTATGATTCTGTAACCAACTGTGTATCCACCTGACAGTTGTTGTATCCAGCCAACACTTAGTTAGTTTACTAATCAGAATATCATGGAGCACTTTATCAAAGGATTTGCTGAAGTCTGCAGCATTCCCATTCTTTACCAGGGAGGTTACCCAATAAAAAAAGGATTTGTTCTTGACAAATCTTTATTGGCGTCTAAATATTACTGCATTGTTTTCAAGGTGCTTGCAGACTAACTGCTTTATAATCTGCTCCAAAATTTTCAGTGGTATTGATGTCGAGGCTGAGTGCTCTGCAGTTCCCAGATTCCTCCTTTTTGCCCTTATTGAAGATAGGAACAATGTTAGCCCATTTCCAATCATCTGGCACTTTATGATTGAAGAAAATATGGAACAGTGATTCAGAGAGTTCTTCGGCCAGTTCCATGAATAGTTTTGGACGCAGTTAATCTGGCCCTGGGGATTTGAACCCATTCAAAAGAATAAGGTATTCCTTGACTGTTTGTTTTTCAATCTCAAAGTGCAATTCTCTCCCCTCCATTTCTATTTCACGTTTACCTGGAGGGTCATAGACTGTCTTTTGGAAAAAGACCAAGCTAAAATAGCTCGGTGAAAATATCAACCCAGTGTGCGGCGGTAATAAAGAACTGAAGAAGACCAATTCATTAAAAAGGGGATTGAAAATAAAACAGCGAACATTCTAATGCTATTGTACAAAACACTGGTAAGGCTGCACCTGGAGTATTGAGTACAGTTTTGGTCGCCACACTTCAAAAAAGACATCATGGAACTGGAAAAGGTGCAGAAGAGAGCAACTAAAATGATGACTGGGCTGGGACACCTCCCTTATGAGAAAAGGCTGCAGCGTTTGGGGCTCTTTAGTCTAGAGAAAGGGCCTGAGGGGGGACATGATTGATTGAGACATATAAAATTGTGCAGAGGATGGATAGAGGGTAGCTCTTTTCCATCTCATGCAATACTAGAACCAGGGGACGTCCACTCAAATTGTGTGTTGGGAGATTGAGAACAGACAAAAGAAAATATTTTTTTCTTACCAAGCATGTTGTTAGTCTATGGAAGTCTTTGCCACAGGATGTGGTGATGGCATCTGGCCTAGATGCCTTTAAAAGGGGATTGGACAGATTTCTGAAGGAATAGTCCATTGCAGGTTACAAGCCATGATGGGAATGTATAATTTCCAGGCTTAAAAGGAAGGTACCTCCAAATGCCAGATGCAGGGGAGGGGTGTCAGGAGACAGCTATCTAGTTGTCTCGTGTGCTCCCAGAGACATCTGGTGGGACCACCATGAGACACAGGAAGCTGGACTAGATGGGTCCTTGGCCTGATCCAGCAGGGCTCTTTTTATGTTCTTAAAGGAATTGAGCAGTTCTGCCTTTCTGGAAGTTCCATATTTGTATAAATTATATTTTTGCAATGCAGATACTGCAAGGGATACTGTCTTCATAATTACCGTTTGCCATATCTTTTGTATGGCTTTTCTCTGTTTATTTCATAATTTGTATCCTGCCTGCTTGCCAGAGCAGCTCTAGCTGATGTTGATAAAAATGTTCTAGAGAAAAAGGATACACACACAAGCCAAGATGATTAAAAAGAAAAATCCCTCACCCTTGGATGATGGACAGCCATTTGTGCCTGGCACTGGGAAGCAGAAATTAGGAGGAACTGTCTAAAATGGCACCGCTCCAGACCATATTACCCACTGTTTGCTGTCTCTTAGTCAAGCTAGTGAATGTTGTTTGATTAAGATTGCAGTTGCCAGAGTGAGCAAGCACTGTCGCCACCAGTGTCATCTCTCATTTTTCGGTTCTCTTCTCCCCTGGATCCAAACAATCCTGTGAGATGGTCAGGTTGAGAGGCGGTAGCTGGCCCAGTGAGGTTCATAGTGTGGAGAGACAGGAACCTAGATCTCCCAAATGGCAGTTCAGCATGCTAAGTGGTATACCACATTATGAAGATAATTGTGTCCATGGGATGTGGGGTGGGGATACAAGAGAAGACCTTTCTGTTCTCTGTTTTGCCTGACTTACCTAGTTGGTTGTAGGAGTTTGCTGTTTTACTTTACTGTAGACATTGGCTGGCAGTTGGTTGATGGAACTGGGAAGAGTAAGATAAATTTTATTTGCATTCAATCAACCACATCAACAATAAAAGTAAAAATACAAAAAAGTGATGGTAATGCAGTAAAACAAATCCTGCTATTTTGGTATCGTTTATTGGGAAATAAACGATGATGATTAAAAGCCATAATGAGTATTCCAAATATAACTTAAAAACTGACAGTCACTTAGCTGGGAGATAAACAGTATTCAGAAACATTGCAGCTTGTTCAGTAATAATATTTGTTTCATGAAAAAAATAATGAGATCTTGGATCGATCTGGAAACAATTATTCCTTAATGTCTTGAATAAAAATTACAGTGAAAAAGGAGCATGAAATATTGATTCTACCTCTTTAAAAATTAAAAGACAAAAATGTATCCCGAGACAGAAATTTTCTAGTCTGCCTGTCCAAATTTTCAGAGGCACAGTTAAACTAAGCCATTGAAATAACATTTCTGTATCAGACAAGAGTTTTGAATAAGGAACACAGCTATCAGGAACAGGCTGTACTTGACCTGGAAACCAGGGAATGCAAGATCCTTTTGGTTTCTGCAAACCCAAATATCTTAATCTTTGTTTGACTTTGTTTATTCCAGGCTGGAAAGTGAAGTGATTTCACACAGATACCAGTGTTGGTTTGCTTCAAGTATTTTATTCATTTCCATGTCGGTATTGTCAACAGTGGTGCTAAGATAGGGACCATAGAACTTAGAGACGTTCTTTTTTTGGGGGGGGGGAGGGGATTGCACCTTCTGGAATCACCTATCCAGCAAGCCCCTGGGGGTTTTAGTCCAAAAGGGTAACTTTTCCAAGCCCTGTTCATCGTGAAGCTCCTTATAGCCCCACTGGAGGCTTCCTGAGGGGCACTGAGAGTTAGAGGAGATATGTCAGACCATCACAGGAAACAATTGGAAGCTGTGAACAGCATGAACGAGTCATGTCATTGCCTGACCTTTGTCTTGGGGTAATTTTTCTTCTGAGTGTATCCATCAGGCGGGTGATCTCCGTTTCCTATATTAACAAGCAGGATAACAGAAGCTCAACACCTCCCCCTTCTACTTCCTCTAAAATTCACTGCAGATTTAACCCATAAAGAGGTGTGGGCTGTTCTCCCCTCCACTTCCTTCCGCAATATTGTGTTTAGTTACCTTAAAAACAAACAGAACCACAAACTGCAGTAAGAAAAAAAGCGATGTTCAGAAGATGTTCATATTTAAAGGTAAAGGCTATCTTTAGTTTGCTGTGGAGAAACTACAAATTTGGGCTGTTTTGCCACTAATATCCTCATTAATTGGTTGCAAATCACTGTGAGGTGAACATTTTGCCCGTTAGAACTTTTTGGTTACTTTTGCTGAGCTTTCCAAAATTGCCATGCAAACTGCTTTTTAACCTCAAGTGTTTGGTGGCTGACATGAAGGTTCCATCTGTCATGCTCTACAGCATTGCCTTTCAGCAAAGAAAAAGAGGGAGAGAGAAAGAGAAGATCCATGCCCTCTGAATGTGTGTGCAACTACCTTTTCTGACAAGTTCCGTCATTTCCCAGCAGATCTTCACTTAGAACTAAAAGGGGAGATTTGTTACATGGAGGGCTGGTTATGTGAGGTGTGACAAGTATATTGAATCTCTTATTGTACTTCTTGTTTTTAGAGACTGGATTCAGAATATAGGTGGAAATGCTTCTTCTTGCACTGGTAAGCTTGTTCTCTGGCGGGTTGAACAATAACACTGTAAATAAGTTCACCATTCAGCATCTGAGTTACTTCACACAGTGTGTTCCATTTCTGTTGTATGTTTTTCTTAGAATGGAAAAAAAAAATATTTGGTACGTTGTCCACATCTAGTGATACACATAGCAATCCCTTCAAGGAACACACCTTGAGGGCCACTGGGCTGGGCTCACACTTGAGCAGCGTCCAGGTGTGAGATACCTCCGAACAGTGGATACACAGTCATAGCAGTTCAGGAAAGAGCTGCCAGGCACACAAATCATGATGGCCATGCAAAACTGTCCCTGAGCAGAGATGCCTATTCTTACAAAGAGAGAGCTTTATCATCAGCACCACGCAGAGCAGCTCCGTCTGCAAGCAGGGTGTTGATGTGAAGCAGCTTATATGTGAACCTAGAGGTTTGTCATGGAAATTTCTATAGCATGGATTCAGCTGGGATGCTGTCACGTAGTTAACAAAAGCTTTTTTTATAGCAGAATTCCTTGGGGAAATGAGAAAATGATCTTCCTTTAGATTTGTGCCACTCTTGCATTGTTACTCAGGTTTCCAAAATCAGTGGTAGTGGATAATGTGATTTAGTCAGCAGAAAATAAAGCAAATTATTTAAGAGATTATGCATTTTGGAAAGAACAAATATTGTGTACAGTTTCTAGGCATAGTGCATCAAAAAGTGAAACTAGTGTGTGGATAACAGGAAGGATTTTGGGTCGTAATAGCCTTCCATTTCATTAATATTACTATTGTAATGTATAGATATTTTTCAGTAGAAATGCCAGATAATTTCTTCTTTAGAGTCCCATACACACCTGGAGTTCTTGTGGGTAAGGTTTCTTTTGTGTGCCATGACTCAGGTGAAGTTTCCTGTAGGGCATGAGGATTCTCTCTGTCAGGGCTCCTTGCACATAAGGAACAAAGGACCATTGCCTCACCTGGAAGACCCTTGTCTTCCATTATGCTGGACTCTGTGCAGCCATCTACCTGTATGTTGATGCTGTTGCTGGATTAGGTTGCATATTTAGTAGCGGCCTGTAGTGCCAGCAGTCGTAGCAGCAATCTTAATTCAGGTAGTTCTGATTTTAAAATACTGTACTGTGACATCCTTGCCATACAGTTTCAATTGCAAAAGCAGCATTTCAGAGAAGAGATAATGCAATATGTTTTAGAATGCTCACGATTTGTGGGATCATTTATTTTAGGTCTCATTTTTTTTATTCTTCCCCTGCTTTTATGGGGGTTTCTTCTTGTGTGTTTTGATTTTATTAGGCTGAACATGCACACCTATCTTGGTTCCTGTGGTACCTGAGCACACACATAATAATGAAAGCTCAGTGTAGCCCTTTTTCAAGTTTTCATGTTTTTCTTATCCTGAATCCCCTTCTGAATATGGCAAAATAGCCAATGCTGGAGTTAATTTGCACAAGGAAATTACCATTACTTCCTAATCAAGTAGCTTACCCCTCACATTGTAGGTAGCTCCTTGGCACTCATAAATAAGGGTAGCAACCAGTTGATGTCCTTCCACTGGTTCAAAACATCTTATGAGCAAAACAAAGAGAGGTTGGTTTCTGTTGATTTTGCCCTTCTTCTGCAGCCCCTATGCCACCTGTGCAGCAGTAGAGTGGGGGTGAGGATGGTGGGGTTACCTTGTTTTAGTGACAAATGCGTTCAATCAGTGGAAAACTCCAGTTGGATACTCCTTTAGTGCACTTTGGTAAGCTAGCTTGGATCTCACTGAGAACAAGTCACTTTTATGCATGGCTAATTTGGTCTTCCCATTGTACCTTCCCCCCCCCCCTCACTCCAAACCCCTCAGCTCTGATCTTATTCACATTTATTTTGCTGTTCCAGATGATGTAAGAGAGCATTCCCTGCAGCATACATTCAAGCACGGGAGCACTGCAGAGCTGAAATGTTCCCAAAAGTCCAACCTGGCCCAAGTGGTTTGGAAATTCAAGGATGACGTGTTAAAGGTGGAAAGCCCCAAGTACCGTCTTCTGGAGAAAGCGCTGCTCATTTTCAATTTGTCGGATGGTGATAGTGGGGTCTATCAGTGCCTGTCTGAAGAGAAAGTGAAGAATCAAAAGTTCTCGCAGGTGTTGATTAAACATGTCTTGGAACTGAAGAAAGTCCACCCCCACACTCCAAGCCCAGCTCAGCCAACCACAAGGACAGAAGGTAATGGAGAAGAACTCAAAGCATCAGTTGTAACTACCCAGGGGTCTGCTGTGTACACGTCGACCACTCCAGTTGTAACTATTGCAACATCCAGGATAGTAACAAACCCCATTTTCCCCAACATTATGAGCACTGTCGCTGGCATCGAACGCTCAGAATTGGTTCCCGAAGTCCCTGAAAAGACTCTCTTTCTAAAGTCAAATGATAATTCGCTTCTGATGTCTCTTTTCCTGTTCTTTTTTGTTCTCTTCCTTTGTCTTGTTGCTTACAACTGCTACAAAGGGTATTTACCAGACCAGTGTCTCAAGTTCCGCTCTGCTATGTCACTTGGGAAGAAGAAACCCAAGGCTGACTTTTCTGATTGTGAGCAAAGTGTAAAGGAGACCCTGGTTGAACCAGGCAGTCTCATGACCCAAAGTGGTGAACATCCAAAACCAGCCCATGACACAGGATATGAGACTGAAGCAGACTATGGGAATGGCCATGTTCAACATGATGAGGAACATTCACAGTCCTATAAAGTCAAGGATAAACCTTTTGACGTTAAGTGTGAATTGAAATTTGCTGATTCAGATGCAGAGGGTGATTAGAGGAGAATGTCCTCAATTTCCATAACACAAGTACCATTGAACTGAATTGTACACACATTTTTAATGTGATAACTGGGTCAGAAAGGGCTACATGTTGTTAGTTTTTATAAATGGCAACATGGTTATTTTGCACCAGGACAAAGCAGAGAATAGTCTTGCATTTTCTCAGAACCACTCTGTTACACATTTGTTTTTTGTGTGTTTGTTCTATTGTCATTTTAAATGGCCAGTTCTGGTTCCACATTGTGAATTTCAGCATCTCCTGCCAAGGATGACTTAATACCTGCATGTACTACTTCGATTAATTCCTCTTTTTCATAGACGATAGAGCCATGCCAAAAAGGATTTAAGTAGCTCCAGCCTCTGCATAATTTAACTGCCATTAAAAATCTAATTTCAGTTTAATTCCAAATTGGAAATGATATTTAGTTTATCAGATTGGTAAATGATAGTGTTTTTGTCCAGATTGGGACATTTCTTTGTTTCTAATGATTTTTAATGCTTAATGTATTGCAGTAGTTGTATTTTGTCTGGTAGATTTAGCTGATGAAAGACATGTTGGATCTTTAAAGAAAAGAAGTTCATTTACCTTGTAGAAAATGATATATATTGGGACAAATCTGGCTAGATTTGCTTAAGGTTCTCAGGGATATGCTTTGGTTACATGCTTTCCTTTCCTTTTAGAGGCATTGATATAGTTATCACTTTCAGTATTTAATATTCATTTTTGTTGTTGTGGGGAAGTTAGTTTTAGAAAAGAGATATTTTTAAAAAGAACCCGGACACTGCCATGTTAACTAGATTTGTATGGATTTAAGGGTTTGGATTTTTTTTTCCTTTTAAGTGGATTATTGTGGGCAAACCATTGTCACTGAACCATGCTGGTGTGAGAAGCTTGGGTCGGGCAGATGTGATTGGCAAGCATTTGATGGACTTCCCAAAAAGACACAGTTCAGTATGTGATGTGATTTTCAACTTCTTTCACAGTTGGAAAGCAATCAGATTACACATACACACACGCACACCAACTTTGCCAAATATTTCCACATTTTCTTCACAACATCCATGAACTTTTTTAAAGGAGCAACTGGAGAAGGAGACCTGATATAATAAGGAAGTGCTGCCCGCAGATATAGCTGCATTATCTCTCCTGGGACTCAAATATACTAAATGTGGTTCACAGCAGCACTATTTGTCTGTAAAATTCCTTTGTGCTGTACAGTTTTAAATATTTGTATCTCACTGTCTTTGTGTCTCCCGTGTTTTATGTAAGAAACGGAGCTTAGAAATAGTGAACAGTTCTCATTGTTGAGTGGGCAGTAGGCCCTCAAACTTTTTTCCTCATGATTGTTGAACTCTTCCTCCAACCCACCCTAAATGGTCTTAGTGGAAACAGTTTTATATTTTGTATGATTGTTTACTTTTATTTTTCTATTTTTAATTGTGTGTAAATGAACAAAATGATGAATAAATATTGGAATTAATTATATTCCATCCTTGTCACTGAGCAGTAATAACTAGTTACTATGAAAGAAAAATAAACCTTTTAGGTGTAATCTGGCAGTTTTCGCACAGCTAAAAGAGATGTGATGTCTTGCTTTATAATGGACATGACAGAGAAGTAATAGTTTTCTTTTCATTTATGTTCACTGTTTTCTCTTTTCATTTCCTTCTTTCGCACATTATTTATTTGGTGTGTGACGTGTTTCTTACTACATTTTTCCTCAGTGCCCTCTCCTTCTTCTTCCCTGTCCCCCACCTTTCTATCCTCTTCTGTCAACAGCTTCATCCTCTGTAGCTTTTCCTCCCACTGGTACTTCCTTTTCTTCCTGTGTGGGAAGGGAACCACCTCCTCCACCCTTCAGTCCCCAGCCTGATGATGATTGGTCTAGTACAGATTTTTCCAGAGTTGTATTGATACCACCTTTCTTAAGTGACCAGATCCAGCATGTTAACCCCCATAGCACCTTCCTCCTCTTCTGTCAAGCCACAGGTAAGTCAGGGGATCCTTTGTTCATCAGTCACTGCCTTGCTGATGGCTATAGTCTAAGGGCTCTCTGACTGTCCTCCAACTAAAAGCAGGCACTTCGTTGTGTTTTGTTTGGGGCCACTGCATGCGTGATACCCATCCTTGACAGAGTTAAAAATCCTTGGCTGCATTTGGTAGGTTGACGAAACACTATTTTTAATATTTATGTTTTAGCTTAAGAAATATGCTGTATTTCCTTTATTTAAGTCATGCAAATCAAGCATTTCAAGGTATTCATCAAGTGTGTTCAATTAAACAATTTTAATAATAAATTGTAGAGCCATAGTATATTTGAATACATTGTAAAGGGGAAAATACCTCTAAATGTGACTTGTTTTGGCTTAGTTTGACCAGAATGCTATTGGAGATTTACACCGGTGTAAGTGTAACTGCATGAACTGCAGTGCTAATTAATGAATTACTGCTCGGATTCCTGATCATGTGTCAAATCAGCATAGGTTTCGAGTAGGGTTCTGCCTTCTACATTCTACCTTTATGTCAAAAAAGTTGTTCAAGGCAGCTAACGCTCATGCAAATTCAGCTAAATGTTTTTCTTTAATAATGTTGTTGGACTAAGAGTAGTTTGGCAGTGAGTTCTGCAGAAATCAATTTATCACAGGAAAACGATACTTTTAAAAACTATTTTTAGGGCATCCTTTCTCCATCTTGGAGCCCTTCAGTTTTGCTGGGCTATAATCATGTAGACAATGGATGATGGCAGTTATAATCTAACCCAATCTAAAAGGCCCCAGGTTGAGGAAGGCAAATCTAAACTGCATCAGAAGTGGTTCTGCACCATGCTTTGAAGAAAAATAATCTATTATAATTTATTTATTTAAAACATTTTAATCCTTCCTTTCTTCATAAAAAGAACCCAGGATGGCTTACATCATTAAAAAGACAACATGCAGAAGTTAAAAACTGTAGGTATACAAATATTTAAGAAGTAAACAAGTATTACATTAAAAACACTAATAAAATAAATGCTAAAATACATTAAAACAGAGCACAACCATTCATTTAAAACCCCCTCTCAGCCCACCAGTTATTAAGGGAAAGCTTGCTTAAACAGAAAGGATAGCAATGATCTACCTTCCTATGGGAAGGAGTTCCAGAGTCTGGGAGCAGCAACAGAGAACGCCCTGTCACGTGTCCCCCATGATTTGGGGAACTGCAATCCAGATGTTATGTTCGTCCCATATTTCTGTTAATTATGCTCTTCCAAAATGGCTTTCATCGTGAAGAGACACCCTCTCATTAGACTGAGAAATGAAAAAGACAAGATATGCAGGAGGTGGAGAATGAAGAAAAGAGGTAGAGGAGAGAGATCAGTTGTTCAGTGCCAGAACATATTGGTTAATTATATGTAGGCATTTCTGCCCAGTTCAGGATGATTTTGCATTGCTCATATGGCTGTTGGTGGCTCAACCAGTGGGAATGTCCAGAATGCCCTTTCTCCAACAGGTAATTGGAAGAAGCTAGTGCTCCTTCTGGCTGGGCTCCAAGAACAAGTGAATTCTGTGAGCTTTACTGAGGTTTCAGATAATTAATTAAGATGGCCTTGGGGTAGAAAGTTGGATCAAATATCCTCTTTTCTTTAAAACTCTCGGCTTTTCATTTGTTTGTATGGATTTAGGTAATCTACTCTAGTAATCTATTTAAAAAGTATATTCTGTACCTTTCCACTATGTACTCTAAGAGTTGAACCTTGAATTCTTGGGTGTAAAATTTACACACACACACACACCAAATCTTGGCTCATTCTGATGGACCAAACAAATTTCCCTAATTGTATAAAACAATTAATGTCCTGTCCTAGCAGATGATGTGCATCTTCTAATTAGGGCAAAGGGCTTAGCACTGTAAATACTCTGATAAGAATTGTCTGTCTTGCTGCTTAATGTGTTACGTGATTTCTTTTTTAATAGCTGAAGGGTCAGGTGCTGCCATGACTCAAGAACTGCTAGTTATGCAATTGATCAGGTTACAAGAATAGTCGTCTTCAAGGTGCCAATGTTCCCATAGGGCCATGGGTTGTTTAAAACTAGCTTCTCCATTTAGAGATTCCAGTATGGAGGAATATTAGGAACTTTACTTTTGAAAAGTAATTTGTTCTTGTTACTTGTTACTAGTATTTAAGAAGTAATCTGCCGTTACTCATTACAGTATAAAAGAAAGAGGACAACTCAGTGTATTGATATTTTTCATTTGTTCTAAAAATTAGATTGTTGAGATCTGAGAATGGCATAAAACACACAAAATTCTCAAAATGCCACTTATAATTTGTTTTTAAAGTAGTCACAAGCTATTACTAGTTACATCAACACAATGGCTTCCATCCTCCTTACTACTTCTAGAATGTTACTTAGTTACACTGTTTCTCTCCCTAGTGAGTAACTTGTTATAGGCAGGCCTATTGGATTGCTTTTGGATTTAGGTTAGCTGTACAGTGGGGTCTTGACTTGAGAACTTAATCCGTATTGGAAGGCGGTTCTCAAGTCAAAAAGTCTGTAAGTCAAGTCTCCATTGACGTACAGTGCATTGAAAACTGATTAATCCCATAACAGGCCGTTTTTGTTCCATTTTGGTTTTTTTCTGGTCTGTAAGTCAAATCTCAGTTTGCAAGTCAAACCTAAATTTTGCGGCCAGAGAAGTCTGTAACTCAAAAAGTCTGTAAGTCAAGCCGTCTGTAAGTCAAGGGTCCACTGTATGTTGTATTCTGACTGGGTTTGATTTCTGCTAGAGGAAAAGGAAGTACTTCCCACACTTTTCCTGTTTGCGTGGCTTCCCTTTGTAGACTGCAGTCTATTGGCTCACCAACACACTGAAGTGAATGGCCTGCTGTAAAAAGTATTTCAAGTTAGTGGTACTGCAATTACATGAAATGTGAGAGAAAATACAGCAAATGAATATTTCTACTGCCTTGCCACAGAATGTTTTAATTTTTCTTTAAAGCACAAGGTGCACGCAGCTTTGATAGTACTCTGAATCTGTGGTTCTCAAACTTTGGCCCTCTGGATGTGTGGAATGTCAGCTCCCAGAATTCCTGGCCATTTTCCACACTGGGGAAGTTAAGAGTTGAAGTCTAAAAGATTTGGGTAAACAAGGATCAAAAACCACTGGTGTAGGTCAGCCCTCTCCAGTTGGTACTTTGCAGATGTTTTCAGATACAACTGTCATCAATTGCAGCCAGTGTGGCAGAAGTCCAACATTAGAGGATATATGCAACGTTTCCATAGAGGCATAATCAAATATGAGTTAAGGGCTGATGCTTTCTACGTTTGAAGATTTCCTTTCATAAAACATTTTTTCCTCCACTCCCACCAAACCATCTCAGTTTTTTCAATATCCTTTCAGCAATACGACAAATTCATCACCCTCTTCTCACTTAGATCCACCTGTTTCATCATCTGACTCTCAACTAAGAATTGCAAAACACATTGCAGATCAGCATATGTATGCAGTTCTGACCTCAAGCAACATGACTTCAGACTGTACCAAGGACTTGTTAAATGATGACATCAGTGTTTTGTCTCCTCAGGGCAATGTCTCTAGCTGCTCTGATCACAGATGCTGTGGGCAAGTGATAGTGCTTGTTTAGTAAGTACATCATACACATCATACTTGGGTGCACAGATACACACTCAGTGGCAGCTAGGACTATGTACATGATTTGAAAAATGTATGAAAAGGTTCTTACCTCAATAAGCTCTGTCACAATCTTTGAACAAAGTTGGAATTTGTCAACTAAATATGGGCATTTCCTTTTGCCACTTTTGTTTAATGCACTAACTCTTATTTTGTAAGTCCAGTCTGACATTAGTAAGTGCCACTGGTACTTTCAGAGTTCAAGAGTGGGATACACATTTCTTTCTACATAAATCCTTAATTACATTTATTTATTTAGATCCCATCTTTCCAACAAGTCATTTACCATGTAATTTAACGCCAGTGTAAAAAATTGGATGGAAGCATAATAAAACTTAAAAAACACATCACTTGCAGCAATCAAATAACAGAGAGTGATGTGGACATACATAGCTACTGATTCTAATTGTTCTCCTGAAGAGCACAGCTTGCTTTTGAAGGGGTCTGTTGAGCTTCCCTTTGGAGAGTATTTTTTTAGTGTCACCACTGAGAAGGTCTGGCCTCAAACCACTCACTGCATATTGTGTGATAGAATAATAAAAGAAGGACTGAGAAAGATTATCTAAGTCGGGTGGGCAGAATGCAGCCCCGCCCCCAGTAAAAGTGTTTGGTGTACAAAAGATGAATTGTGCCCCTTGAAGTTGGGGGTGGTCATATGAACATTTCCAGAGGCATATTCTTTCCAGTTATTTACATCTTTTTGAAGAAGTCTATTCCAGGCCTAAACTGGGCCCAGAATAGTCTTTGATTGAACAATCATGATGGTTTATTTCTATGTTTTTTTTCTGGTATGGGGCAGGTTCTACCAATATCTGGAGATAGCAAAAACATCCTCAAACTTCAATGTTCCCCATCTAAGTGTGGGTTCAAATACGAGAAGAGAATATTTAAGAGATATGGTGCCATTTAGAATTAGACAATGGATGTGTAGATGGGTCATTGACAGATCTTTCTGTGAAGGAACTTACGAAATGACAGCATCCTACCTGATCTTCTTAACAGAGGATTGGAAAGTAACCACTATAATACAATTTTTTAATGATTTAATGGGAATCCAGCAAATTGCAGATTCATTACTGCGTAGTAAATTGACAGAAACTAATACCAGACAGGAGAACAGAGCTTGGTGGGAAAGAATTCACATGGCTTCAGCAAAGGAAAGGTTCTGCTTCATCACCCTTATACTTATTTGAATATGTCAACAAACACACAGGTAATATCTTTCAATTTTAAAAAAGCTTTTGACAGATGTTCTGCAGTAAAGCCTCTAGAGCAGAGATCCCCAACCCCCAGTCCATGGCCTGAACTGGACCGGGCTAGGGAGACAGACCTCCCCCCACCCCCGCACGCACTCCCCCCCACAGCCCCTTTGCACATGTGCGTGCCTGCTCCTGCGTGCACACTCCCCCACCCCCTTTGCGCATACACACAAGTGCCCCCAAGTGCCACGCCACCCTTTGCACATGTACACAAGCACCCGTGTGCCTGCACAAGTGCCTTCACGCGCATCCGCCAAGGGTGTGCCTGCTCCTTTGTGCATGTGCCTGAGCACCTGCGTGTGAGAGTGCCCGCTCCTTCGTGCATGTGCACGAGTGCGGGGGGGGGGTGCCCCGTCTTCCCCAGCTGGTCTGCAGGGTAAAAACGGTTGGGGACTGCTGCTCTAGAGGAAGTATAACTATCCTCAAGTAACATTACAGGTCCTGTCAAAGGTCAGTAATTTACTTAAAAGGAAAGAAAAAAACATTTTTTACAATGGAGGGGAATAAAAAAGAATCCTCCTCCAAGAATCTATTGAAATTGTAAGGTCCCACTTTTGTTGTTTGCAAATGAATAGCAAATGAACAAACAGCTTATTGTGCAAATTCATCAGCTTACATGTATTTCTTTCTATCATTTTTTAAAAGATGTGGTGCTGACTTGGAGTGCAACCATTTTAAGACATTTTAGTAAAGATTGCCTTGGGTGGGTTTCTGGATGAGCTACTTGGCATGGGTGTTGAAGCCCAGGTTGCAGAATGGTACTCGGCCACGACTGGGGCAGATGACTCCATTGCACCCAAACACCTTCTCTATGTCAGAGCTCACCCCTTCACCTGGTTTTCGGAGGAGCTGCAAGCCATGAAACAAGTTAGGAGAAGGCTAGAGAGCGTTTGGAGAAAAGCTCCCAGAGATGCTAATCAGGCTGCAGTAAAAAAAGATGACTGGCAAACACTGTGATGCCATACAGGCCACTAAGAAGGCTTATAACATCAGGCATATTAGTGAGGCAGCTAACCATCAGGCGGAACTCTTTAGGTGTGTTCCACAACCTCACTGCAGCCGGACAACATCTGGAGCCTCAGCCAGATGTCACTACTTGTGTTGCAGTTTCCAGCCCACTTCTGCACTAAGGTAGAGGCCATCTGTAGCGACCTTGACTGTTAGTACAATAAGTCATGTTGAGATGTCCAACACACCATCTTGTCTGGTTTTATTGGATCAGTTTCAGCCTGATGACGTGGACAAGGCATCACCTCCCAGTTAGACCCATGTCCCTCCTGGCTCTTAAAATTGGCCAGGACAGTGACAGTTGAATGGGCCACTCAGATCATGAACTCCTCCTTACAGGAAGAGTATTTTCCCCATCTTGAAGGAAATAATGATCCCTCCCAATCTTTTAAAAAGGCAATTTGTCAACTGACTATTTAAACCAGGGATCTCCAACCATTGGTCCGCAAACTGACAGCAGTCCGCGTTTTAGGCAGGACTGGGCTGTGGATACAGATCTCCAACACCGTTGTGCGCATGCATGGGATGTGCTCCACCCTGTGAGCATGATGCGCACAAGCAGCCCCTCTGCAAGTGCGTCTTGCACCACAGCCCCCCCCAACCAGTCCACAGTTGGGAAAAGGTTGAGGACCACTGATTTAAAGAACTATTTAAAGAACATTGTTAACATGGAGAAACTGATTGAGAGGTTGGTGGCTGACCAGCTGCAAGCATTCTTGGAGGATACAGATACAGTAGTCTGGATCTATTCCAATCAGGGTCCAGGCTGTGCCATGGGACTGAGACACTTCTGGTTGCCCTGCTAGATGACCTATAATGGGAGGCTGACCGGTGGAGTGTGACCCTGTTGGTCCTCCTAGATCTCTCGACCGCCTTTGATACTGTTGACCACGGTATCCTCCTTGATCAGTTATCGAGACTGGGGATCAGAAGTCTACTATTATGCTGGCTGTATTCCAGGGGTGGGCAATTAATTTCTATAGGGGGCCACATGAAAAATCTGAACTGTGCTTGGGGGTGGGTAACTCCTTTTTAGGGAGTTAACTATGTAAGCATTGTAATTCGTTCACTGCGGGGGGGGGGGAGAGAGAAAACCCAACACTGAGCTAACTCACCTGTCCTCCGTTCCCACATGGCCTCCTCTCCGACTGTCTTCTATCCCGCAGGCAACATGACGCGTCATCACGTCATCTGTGCAAGGATCGCTTCCGGCCTCTTGAGCTGCAGGCTCCCCCGCCTGTGGCTCAAGAGTAACAGTAAAAACTCGCGAGATTCCAGTGTTGGATCTCACATGTTTTGCTTACTGCCATGCTGGGTGACGAGAGCCAGAGCTCCGGCTCACTCAGCGGTGACCAGCGGGCCAGACAGGAGCGGCTCTCAGGCCATATGTGGCCTGTGGGTTGCACTTTGCCCAGGTCTGCTCGATTCTTTCCTTGATGGCTGATGCCAGAGAGTTCAGCTCAGATAAGCTGTTTCGTCCTCATGGACACTGCAATGTGGTGTTCCACAGGGGTCAATCATCTCCCCTTTGCTGTTTAACATCTATATGAGGCTGCTGGGAGAGGTCATAAGGAGATCCAGAGTTTGCTGTCATCAGTACACTGATGATACACAACTCTTATCTCTCCTTTTCCTCTTCTGCAAGGGAAGCTGTACAGACCCTAGAACATTGACTGGCCACGGTTATGGACTGGATGAGGGCAAATAGGCTGAAACTGAATCCTGAGAAGACAGATATTCTGTTGTTGGGAGGGCATCCTGATTGGTTAGGGGGCCTGTTACCTGATCTTGATGGGGTCACACTCCCCCTGAAGGATCAGGTATGAAATCTGGCTGTGCATCTGGACCCGGCCCTCTCGATGGAGAAGCATCCTGGCTGTGGCCGAATCTGCCTTTTTTCATCTGAGGCAGATTGCACATCTCCATCTCTTTCTTGACAGGAGATCCCTAATAAACATGGCTTCATGTCTTCGTAATCTTGAGCATTGACTATTGCAATGCTCTCTACATGGGGCTGCCCATGAAGGTGGTTCGGAAGCTGCAGCAAGTGCAAAATGCAGCAGCCAGCTGGTCACCGATATATCTAAATTTGAGTATATTTCACTTGTCCTAGCTCGTTTGCAATGGCTGTCAGTTTGCTTCCAGGCCAAATTCTGTTTAGGACTTTGCTACCTGTCAGAGTGCCTCTCCCTTAGGTCATCTTCCAGTCCCACCCACACCTCCCAGTCTTTAATGTTGCGGGTGGCCACTCCAAAAGAGGCCCAAAAGGCATCAACCAGAAACCGGGCCTTTTCAGGAGCTTCCACAAGCAAATTAAAACCTGGCTTTTTACCCAGGCTTTCCCAAGCATCACCCTTTCGTAAAATTGTCTGCCATCCTGGCCCAGATAGTTGATTTTATTGGGGGGGGGGGGTGGTTTGTAGCATTTTGCTTTCTTTTAATGTTTTATATAGTTTTAATCTTTTTAGCTGTATGTTTTATAATATTTTGCAAGCCACCCAGAGTAGTGGCATGCTCACTAAATGGGTGGGATATGAAATTAATTTAATAAAATTAATACATTTTTGGGAAAGCCATCAGTTCTGCCCTGAGTAATTTCCAAATAACATTTACATTGTGCAGCTGGCTTCCCTGCAGGTCTGTGGTGTGTGCTGAATCAGAGTATTGGTTTTCCTATACAGTGGTGTCTCGCTTGACGACGCTAATTCGTTCCAGAGAAATTGCTGTAGAGCGAAGTCATCGTCAAATGAAATAAAAAAGCCCATTGAAACACATTGAAAGCCGCTCAATGCATTCCAATGGGCTAAATACCTGTTCATCCAGCAAAGATCCTCCATACGGCAGCCATTTTCTGTGCCTATAAAGCGAGGAATCCGTCCTAGAAAACAGCGGGGGGCCATTTTTTTCAGCCGGCTATTTGCTGATCATCGTAAAGTGAAAATCGGTTCCCAAAGCAGGGAACCTTTCATCGCCAAGCGAAATTCCCCCACTTAAACCATCATTTTGCGATCGCAAAAACCTCATTGTAAAGCAATTTCCTCGTTAAGCAAGACAATAGTTATGCAGGGCATGATTGTATTACCTTGGATCCTTCCTTTCTCTTTAAACATCCCTTAAACATGGTTTTCTGGATAACAACACACAGCTAATCAGCCCTTTGTAATTATGTGGAAGTCTCAAAGTGTAAAAATGCACTATGCAGAGTGTGCATAGGGTCATAGAAAACTATTTCCTGTTTCTCACCTAGAGTATAAGAATTATTGCTTGCCATCTCACCTTTTATGCCCAGACTGTAGTAATCCATACCAAATACTGTGTCCAACAAAGCCTTCAAAGTTACACAGTTACAGATTTTTAGTAGGTCCAGATCACAAGAAAAATGCTGCGGGGTTAAACACTGCAAATTATTCTAGACTTTGTTTGCATTTCTCTGGCTAGATTTAACAATTGAGGTTACATTTCCATTTCTGAGGATAAAGTTCTATGCATGTGGTTTTGGTCCATTTCTATTGGTTTCCTTTGTTCCAGAATGTTTTGTCTAGCCTTTGTGCAGCATTTATATTTTTTGGCATAATTACAACATTTATTAGAAGCTTTTGCTTCTAACTGGTGGTAGGGCATTCTCGCTTCAAGTAGTTCCCCTATGAACAGGAACAAGCATTTAAGGAAATAGTGATTTCCTTTAAATTGGACTCAGATAGATGACTTGTCATGCGAGTTCTTCCCTTTGTGGATCAGCTTAGTAGTGATGAACGTCTCACGCAGACTATACTCCTGGGTTCAGAAGCAACCTTTTATGGTTCCTGGCAATTTACCTTGCAGTCATACATACCTTGCTGCTGCTTGCATCTCTCAGCTTGATTTCCAGGCTTGATAATCTTGTTTTCCGTGACCTTCAGAAAGACCTCATCTAAGCTGAAATGAGATTACCTTCAGAAGTAGGGCAGGCAGTAAATTAAATTGGACAGTAGTATGCCTGCATCATGATTATTCTGGCATTTAAAGCTTTATTGGGTGATGCAATATTGTCCACTTGGTCTGAGTTTTCTTTGGCAAGAGATATTATTTTCTTACTGTATGACTTTACAAAAGAAAAATGGAGCCCATATTATCATTTACTCAGTTCAGCTGTTTGACGTGATAGCCTATTCCAGTTTAAACCAATAAAGACTGGAATAATATTAAATGGATCTTTAAACACACTTGCTCTCAAACTCTGTCTTCACCAGTTCTCCCACCAGTGTTATTTTTTATGTCCCTTTGTTTAGATCCGTATGGAAACCGATACTCTTACTGTACATGTTCTAAAAGTTCCCAAAATCCAGGGCCCCCAAGAACATAATGTGTAGTATGATCCCATTTTCTAATGGCTGATTTTATGAAATGTAGGTACCACGTAGAAGCTGCATGGTGTGAGCTACCAGGTACAAGCAGTGACTTGCATACAGAATGGTTCACCACATACATCAGCCATTTCACTGGAATGTTTTGTAGCGCGACTAGGCTGTCAACCTAGGGCTGGCCCTTGTTTTAGAAAATTGTGACTTCTGGAAGTGTTACTATTTTTGAATTTAAAGCGGGGTTTGGGTATTTCATGGGGCTACAAAAACAGCCTTTTGTTGCAGTATGCAGCACGCAGCCTATACTGATTCAAAACCTTTATCTAGGTAGAAAGGTGCCAACTGATCCAATGGTATCTATAACTACATGCTGGGAGCCCCAATTTGCTCTTCTCTTGCTGAAATCTTTGTACAAATCACTTTAATGTGATTATGTATTCCATTTGGTTTAGATATGCTTAAATGGGGTGGGGAGGGCAGGAAAATGGATAGAAAAAAGATGCCTCGTTATGGGGTCTGGGACACAGTATTATAGCAAACTGATTACAAAGAGTACACACTCACCCTCAACCCTCAGTTGTATTTCTTTCTCCATTTCACCTGTATTTTGTTCAACACATACTTTAAAAAGAAACAGTGGATTATGGTGTTCATTTTTATTTCCCTGAAAAAAAACAAATAGCCATTGAAAATAGGACTCGTCTTGCTGGTAGAAAAGTCTGGTAACATAATCAGTTAGCGAGAAGAATGAGACGGCTGACCTGTGGCAGGAGACATTCTACAGAGGATAGGCAGCTGTTCACCAGTTGGGATGGGCTCATGCTCTGGATGTCCTGCAGTGAGTAAGGAGCTGGTCTAGATGACCTTCCCAACAGCCACTCCAAATCGAGTGGCACCAGTTCATTCATATGTATTTTAAACATTCTCATGGCATTTTTTTTGATCCTACAAGCATCCTGGAGGAGCAGATGAAACTAAAAGTAAGTATTCAGAATGTTTTGATCTTGCCACTGTGAAGTATAATGGCCACTTTAACTGTGCACTGACTACTACAATAAGGACATCATTCCTAATGGTCACATCTTTGTGGAACAAAGGGCTGGACTACTTGTGCCTTTGATCCAATCCTGCAAGGCTGGAGATAGGCATCTGACACAGTCTCATCCCATACTTTACTCAGAAGTCACCCTGAGTGGGCCTAACTTCCACGTAACCATTCCTAGTAGGGGGCTGGACTGCAGCTTCCATGATCACTCACCATCAAGTGTGCTGGCAAAGTCTAGAAGGGAATTACTGACCAAAAACATCTGAAGGGCCACACTTTGTCCACCCCGTGGATAGCCTTTCAAAAGCAAAATCTTAAAGGGGGGGTGTTTGTTTTTTTGCAGGGGAGAAGGGGAGAATCCATGGCAGAGGAAGCTTCCATGACTTGTACTCTCCAGAGTCAAGAATGCATGTTTATCATTATTGCTTCCATCTCTCTGGTATCAATGTGAGGGAAAAAAATCACTACGGCAGTTCCAGGGATAATTATAAAATAATTACAAGCAATTGAGTCAATTCCAACTCATGGTGACCCTTTTCAGGGTTTTCTAAGTACAGTGGTGCCTCGCTTGACGACGTTAATCCGTTCCAGCGAAATCGCTGTTAAACGAAATCGTCAAGCAAATTTAAAAAACCCATTGAAATGCATTGAAAACCCTTCAATGCGTTCCAATGGGCTAAATACCTCATCGTAAAGTGAAGATCCTCCAAAGGGCGGCCATTTTCTGGTGCCTGTATAGTGAGGAATCCGTCCTAAAGCACAGCGGGGAGCCATTTTGCACAGCGGGTGGCCATTTTAGAGGTGCCGATCAGCTGTTTGAAAATAGTCGTCTAGCGAAAAATCGGTTCCTGAAGCAGGGACCCGATCATCGTGAAGTGAAATTTTCCTATTAGAACATCATTTTGTGATCACAAAAGCAATCGCAAAAACCTCATCATCAAGCGGTTTTGTCGTTTAACGAGGTAATCGTTGAGCAAGGCACCACTGTATAAATGAACATCTATCGTTTGTGCTTAAAAGGGATGGGATGGCAATCCCATTTCCTGGATCATGCCTCCTTGCCATTCATGGGGGAAAAAGCAAAGCAGGGCAGCTAGCATTTATTGCATCACAGCCCACATTGCAAGTCCCAGACAATACTGCAACGACAGCTTGCTGCCATTCTCTGTGGGCCCTATCAAAATAGACTTTCTTTTGGGCAGCCTGCTTGGAGAGCAAATTGTGTTTCTTGAATGGCTTCCAAGAGCACTGATGTTTTGAAAAAAATAGACTATGGTGCTGTCTTGGGAACTGCAAACAAATGGACCTGATTCAACAGCTTCCTTCACTGATACGTCTACTCCTACTTCCCACACCCGCCATTACTGACTTTTCCAGAAGCAACTTCCAATGCAGGGCAGGATGGAGGGGCAACTTCATTAACCTTTGCTTGTTGGTGCACACCACTCCTTACCTGCATGCATTTGTGAACATCTGATGGAGTGAATGGGATATTGCCCCAGTTTTATATTGTACAGTACACTGTGGTCACTGCATTTCCAAAGCACATGATCTTGTACAACATTTTTTCTAAGTTCTGGTATCTAGCTTTGGAGCTAGAACTCCACAGCCATATACCTACTTTTGGCTGCAATTCTGTTACATAGTTGTGCTGGAATAAATTACACTTGTGAACCAAATGAAATGTAAGAAATCAGCATAGCCATTTGCTACTGCACACTGTGTCAGCCAATAGCGAATGCCTACACCAGCTTTACTTGTACCAGTTCTGTAGAAATTTACATGAATGGAGTTACACCAGAACATAATTAACATGAGTGGGACTATCAGCTGTTACATAAGAGCTGGCCAAGGCATTTTTGCCTTGCCAGGCCAAGCAATCCTAAAGACGCACTCCATGACCCCTTCCAATCCTACAGGAAATGTTCAAGCACAAACCATAAAGCTTCACCCTAGGATTTAATACACAGTTGCAAAAATGTTCTGCCATAGATATCGTGTATTAGACGCTGTTTCACCAACACTTCTGGAACATTATTGTGTGCATGGCTAAGCTGGCCCTGTTTAAGAACCTGTACAGGCTACTTCCTGTTGAATAGCCTTTGCCATTATCTGGCTCTGATAAAAAGGCAGCACGCAAAAGGAAAGGAATGGCATGTTTACAAAGTAAATTGAAAGCTTCTAATGAAAACGAAATACAGCTTTAAAGGAAGATGCATTAGCATTATATCCATTTGCCTTTTTGGTCAGATAAAGAAAAAACAATGGCTTTCCAGATTAAAAAAGCCATCTTCTCTTAAATACAGCACATCAGGTGGTTTAATGTCCAGGAAAAGGGAGAGAATGGAGTACAGAACTTGCATAGCTCTTTTAACATTTTCCCATTTTAATGCAAGGATGGGGAACATGTGATCCACTGCTACTGGACTGCAGTTCTCATCTATGACTATCCTGGCAGAGAAAGATGGGAGTTCCAATGCATTAAAAACCGGAAAGCTACCTTGTTTCCCCGAAAATAAGACCTAACCTGAAAATAAGCCCTAGTATGATTTCTCAGGATGCTCATAATACAAGTCCTACCCCAAAAATAAGCCCCAGGTAAGTGAAACCCTGCCCTCCACCATTGTGCAGCAACAGAAGATGACCTTACTGTATGTGAATAAATGTAGTTGTACATGAAAAAAATAAAACATCCCCTGAAAATAAACCGTAATGCTGGTTTTGGAACAAAAATTAATATAAGACCCTGTCTTATTTTCGGGGAAACATGGTATCTGTTTTCCACTCCTGCTTTCAAAAGAATTGTGGAAGATATCTTTATGTTTGATCTGTCATAGTTAACTACAGTATTCGAGTTTCATTTCCTACAGGGCCCAGAGATGTACATTTTGTTTGGAAAAAGAATGGGCAGAAAATGGAAAGATGTGTGAGTGAGCGGACACATGTCCTTGCTGATGGGAGAGTACATCTATTAACCTGGCTGAAAGATGCTGTAGCGCAAGATTCAGAATACTGCTGCCTTGTGAGCTCAAAAGCTGGAAACAAAATGTCTACATCATACATCTCTGTTGAAGGTAATAACGCATACTGACATTCTTCAGATTTGGAAATTGAACTCCATGCAAAGTTTGCTTGACTGCATGCAATCACAAGGAGGGGAAAGGTCACTGATGTGCACATCCCTGTAAGATTTCAGTTTTGGTTTCAAAAGACAACATACATAGGTGCTGACTAAGGAAAAAGTGCACTGGTTTAATGCAAGTGAAACTATTTTGTCATGCTAGTCCAGAATCTGCTCTACCCATTAACAGCTTTAAATGCTGGCATCTATCTATCTTAATACACATTCCGTTACGCATTGTTTCTATACAACTTTCGGTAATCTTTGTAAGATTTTTAAACAGCAGAACAGTGAACTGCATCTTTTAAGGGGGGAGAGGCCAAACTGCTGAAATATTGAATGAAATTCTCATGCTCATATCCATTCTTGATACAGTACTAGAGTCTTAAGTTTAGGACAGAAAGGAGCAAATCTTCAGAAGAAACCTAATTTACTCTGAAATATATATTTAAAGCATTACTGTATTTGAATGCTCAGGTGCTCGGACAAATTTCTCTTCCCTTGCTTACTTGTTTTCAGGTAGTAACAATCAGGACATCTGGTCAAGAGATTTTGCTAGCTGGAAAAGTATTATTAGTGAGCATGACAAACTGATGACAAACTGGAAGAAGACATGGGTAGGTGTGACTGGACATATGTATCCACATATAGAAATCCATTTTGTTCAGTTGGGAAAATTCAGCCTCCTTTTGGAATGGGAGAAAAGGAAAGGTGATGCTGGGTCTGTTCATGCAGAACAGACAACTGGCATTTCAACACTCTTTAACTAAAATATTACTTTATCACATTAACAGGCCATAATAGATCTGGTCAGTCACCTATTGCTACTAGCAATCAGTATCACCACTGGTAAGTTTGAGCCATAGCCTCTGAGCTTTCTCCTACTTCCACACCTGCTCTTCAGCTGAATGCTCACTCTGTATCCAAACTGTCCCAGTACCAGACCCAGTCAGTCTATTTACATTTCCAGACACAGCCCCACCAGTCTTTACCACATCATCTTCCAAGTCTCTACTGTTTGTAAACAAAAAGAGCTGCGGTGAAGCTCCAGGACAGGAAAGCCCTTGTAGTAGCCATCACATAGTGTAAGGACACCTAAACTTTCTCAAAAATTGCCAATTCCAAGTAGAGAGAATTAAATACAGGCTAACACTCTGAATTACTCCTAATCTGAACCACCCTACTTTTGAAAAGATATCTTATGAACAATTTTTTCTTCTTCTCACAGAAGATAACTAAAGATTCTTGTTTTCTAGTGTAACGTATTTAAATATTCCTTAGACTGGGTTTACTGTAAAACTGTTGCTTTGCATTAGTGTGTGCATACATTCGCTGGTCTCTTTGGAGCAAGGTTACTCAAGTGTTGACAGATGGGGGTGTCAATCACATGCTATTAAATCCTCCCTGTACAGCGCAAATTACGTATACTAAATTATTGCATATCTATGAAAAGTAAGATCTGTAATGAATCAATGAGTTCATGGAAAGCCAATCAAGCAGAATATGGAATATATCATCAAGATTAAATAATTTTCTTAATCATTCATCTTTCTGCAGAAAAGCTGCAACAAAAAGGGCACAGTATGAGAAGCAAGATGCAGCGGTTCAGCTGGACTGGGAACTCTGAAATGTAATGCTACATGTAAAAAAGATTGCATCACAATTCCTCCATAGCACTGTAATCAGAGGGCAGGCAGCAGAACACACTCCCCACACTGCTCTGAAAAATACTGCTCTGTGTTGCCTTGCCAACTCACTTGAAGAATGTATCCAAAAGTGTTGCTTGCAATGTTTACCACTGCAAGAGGGGGAAAAACTATGAGGTTTGTATTGCTAATTTGCCTGATGTTTCCAATCAGCATGCACACAGGCTTCTTTCTCTTCAGACAAACTTACTGGTAGGCATGTTCTTAGATTATTATTATATGAAATTAATTGCACCACTGACTGTATTTATTACAATTGTTTGCCAAATTATTTGTTAACTCTGCTTCATTGGTTTATTCTAAAATCTGGTCAGCTAGTGTCTCTTCTGCCATAATAAATGGGTTTTGTGTAAGACTAAAATGTACAGGGAGATACAAACCAAAACACATTAAGACGACAGCAAATGTACCATAATCTGTTTTTAAGATCATACTTCAACCTGAAGACAGCATCAAGCTGGTTTTACACAGCTGCAGGTCAGTGCCCCCATCCTACATGCATGCCAGATGATTTTGCAGAACATTGCCTGTTTCCCTATGAAAAGCCTTCCAACAAACCCAAATGGCTTTTTCACAGTATACACAGTCTCTTGCTGGAATACAGCCACCAAACTAAACAAATTCATCAACTCATCATCCAAAAGTAAAAATTCAGCATTTGTTTTCCCATTTGATTATTATGATTTAACATCTCATTAAGTCAATGTAGTGGAGACGGGGTCAGGAAACAGAATTGTTATGGAACAGATGGCAGCCACTTTATATTCTCCGAGCTAAATAATTAATTCACTGAAAGATCATTCCAAAAGGGGAAAAAATCAGTGTTACATTGGACAGCTTGTTAAGGCAGCCAAACACATATATCTGACCAAGATACACCACAGTGAAGCGCCACATGCTTATCTTCTTCTGTTTTGAAAAGCAGCTTGTTTAACTGAGTGCTGCCTTTGCACTAGCAATATACACTGCTTCATCTCAAATACTGGCAGCTCATTTCTCACTGCCTGCCTTATTAAGATGAATCTCACTTTTAATAGCATAAATGAAACTGGTCTGGAAAATGCAGTTTCATCAGCTGTTAATGGCAATTTTTTTTTAAAAAAGCCACATTGTTGCTAACCACAAAGGCAATAGCTAAATGCCAGGCTTCCTAGAGCATCTTGTAAAGCTGGACTAGTGCCATTGGATAGCATGCTACAATTAACCAGAAAAATAAGTTTCTAATGTATTTTACGCTAAGTGTCTATAATCTGTTGACTTATTCTGATATGGATTTGACATGCTGGGATCAATGGCTAGTCCAGTTTCTGCTGAATGAAGCACACATGCTTCTAAACTTTAATAAATTAAGGGGCAAAGGACAAGGGAGGTCCTACAGAATTTAGCAAAAGGCCAACACCTTACAGACTACAGTGGTGCCTCGTATAACGAGTGCCCCGTTTAACGACGAATTCGCATAGCGATGGCAAAAATGCCATCGCTTTTGCGATCGAATAACGAAGGTGCCTATGGGGAAAAATCGCTTTGCGATGTTTTCCCCGTAGGCACCATTTTCCCCCAGCTGAGCGGCGGGAGCCTCCAAAGGAGCGCTCCCGCCACTCAGCTGGGGGAAAATGCCTGCGGTGGCCTTCGAAGGACCCTTCCGAAGGGTCCTTTTGAGGCCACCGCGGGGGGAGGGTGGGGGGATCCGATGCCTGTCAGGCATCCTGGGCTGGGCAGCGCGGGGCGGCAGGGACAGGGTGGAGGGGTCCCGAAGGTTTCCAGGCTTTTGCCTGGAAGCCTTCGGGATCCCTCCCCCACCCTGTCCCCTTCGCTGGCAGTCACCCCTCGCTGCTTTCCCCAGCCTGGATCGGGCTCCTGGGAGTCCGATCTCGGCTAGGGAAGGCAGCGCGGGGCGGTGGGGACAGGGAGGAGGGGTCCCGAAGCCTTCGGGATCCCCCTCCTCCCTGTCCCCTTAGCTGGCAGCCACCCGTCGCTGCTTTTCCCAGCCTGGATCGGGCTCCTGGGAGTCCGATCTCGGCTAGGAAAGGCAGCGCCGGGCAGCGGGGACAGGGAGGAGGGGTCCCGAAGCCTTCGGGATCCCTCCCCCACCCTGTCCCCTTCGCTGGCAGCCCCCCCGCTGCTTTTCCCAGCCTGGATCGGGCTCCTGGGAGTCCGATCTCAGCTAGGGAAGGCAGCGCGGGGTGGTGGGGACAGGGAGGAGGGGTCCCGAAGCCTTCGGGATCCCCCTCCTCCCTGTCCCCTTAGCTGGCAGCCACCCCTCGCTGCTTTTCCCAGCCTGGATCGGGCTCCTGGGAGTCCGATCCCGGCTAGGAAAGGCAGCGCCGGGCGGCGGGGACAGGGAGGAGGGGTCCCGAAGCCTTCGGGATCCCCCTCCTCCCTGTCCCCTTAGCTGGCAGCCACCCCTCGCTGCTTTTCCCAGCCTGGATCGGGCTCCTGGGAGTCCGATCTCGGCTAGGGAAGGCAGCGCGGGGCGGCGGGGACAGGGAGGAGGGGTCCTGAAGCCTTCGGGATCCCCCTCCTCCCTGTCCCCTTAGCTGGCAGCCACCCCTCGCTGCTTTCCCCAGCCTGGATCGGACTCCTGGGAGTCCGATCTCGGCTAGGGAAGGCAGCGCGGGGCGGCGGGGACAGGGAGGAGGGGTCCTGAAGCCTTCGGGATCCCCCTCCTCCCTGTCCCCTTAGCTGGCAGCCACCCCTCGCTGCTTTTCCCAGCCTGGATCGGGCTCCTGGGAGTCCGATCTCGGCTAGGGAAGGCAGCGCGGGGCGGCGGGGACAGGGAGGAGGGGTCCTGAAGCCTTCGGGATCCCCCTCCTCCCTGTCCCCTTAAGCTGGCAGCCACCCCTCGCTGCTTTTCCCAGCCTGGATCGGGCTCCTGGGAGTCCGATCTCAGCTAGGAAAGGCAGCACGGGGCGGCGGGGACAGGGTGGAGGGGTCCTGAAGGCTTCCAGGCTTTTGCCTGGAAGCCTTCGGGATCCCCCACCCACCTGTCCCTGCCAGTTTTTAGTCCATTGGAACGCATTAACCAGGTTTTAATGCATTTCAATGGGCTTTTTAATTTCGCTTTACGATGTTTCCGTATAGCGATGTTAATCCTGGAACGGATTAACGTCGCTATACGGGGCACCACTGTATAGTCACCAAATTGTACAATTTTATAGGGCTCGTATATGTGATTAATAGAAGAACATGTATCCATGATCAAGTCCATACTCTCAATTAAACACTTAAGTGAAAGCAACATCATGTTGGGGAAAAAAAACACAAACAGCACCTGGCAAGTTCATGACAACAGAAAACACTCCCGTGTTAACTAGATTACAAGAACAGCTGGGGCACTATATACCAAAAATGCCCATCCTTTCAAAAAAGGCACAGAAGGTACTACATAAACAAAAGCAATTATTTTTGTCTCTGAAATTACAAAACAGTCATAAAAACACTCTCTTTTCTACTAGTGATCCTCCCTCTCCAAATCAAGAAACAAACCAAGAGCTTCATTTCAGGGTTATCAGACATCACCTGAGAACACACAAACATTTGGGAAAGTATACTATTAAATGATTAGTAAATGACATTATTTGTCCAAGTCTCCTTGGCAAGGACATGAACAGCTGAACACACTTGGGAGATGGGTGCCAAACTCCTCCACAACAGTTGGTGCTCCTGGCTGAAATCAGACCTCCTGTCGCAACAAAGGCTTTGAAGATAGCTCAGGCCAACTTTTACTCCTTACTTCCTTTCAAGTTCATTTGGGGTCATTTCAGCTCTACAAAAATAGAACATTTGTACATCAAGAGGCACAGGAACATTCCATAAGTTTGTTCTCTCTGCTAGAGTAAAAGGTGTTCTTTATGGTGATATACAACAAATATTTTAAAAAATTGCACTATAAGTAATCTTACTTCTTGCCATGTTATCTATGCTTTTCCTCTTGCATTACTGGTCTCTTTCTATGAGAGCTTCTTGTCATCACTCTAGGACCACTTTCTATAACTGCAGCTAAGAAATAAATCAGCATATGGCGGGGTGTCCCAATCTTCATTTTCAAAACCAGTCAAGATGATACCTGGGCCCAAGCCTCATCATGATGAAAAAATCATGGCTTGCCCACAGCAGCTGATTGACAACATACGTTCTCAAGTTGTTCACAGAGGCTGTGTATGGTGAAACACAAGCCAACGGCACTTTACTGTTTAGAGCTTGCATGTCTTCTCAATGTGTTTGTTTTAAATATCATCTTATTTAAAGGTCTATGTAGGGTAAGGATGGGGACTTGTCCAGATTGTGTGGGAATATCTCTCCAATCATCCTTGATGAATAGGCCTGCTGGCTAGAGCCACAATTTTCCTACAGTCATCTGAATAAGTATGTACATTCACAAAAATATTCACAAATATATTTTGTGGGGTTTTTTTAATGGGGCATGGGAATGTTGCAAAAATGGTCCAGGAAGCAAACAACATATGACCTACACCATTATAAAAATACAACTAGTGAGGGCTTTTGTAATTTGGAAGCTCTGTGTTTGCCACTCGATGGAAATAATTCATATTCAGTGCATCAAACATTTGGAGAGGAAACATTTGCAAATATGAGTTTGCTTGTATCAAATTGGCAGTAAGCAGTCAGAGGAAGCCTGTTGTAGGTGGCTAAAATAGCTGACCTCAAGTAAGTGAGCAACTTGCCAGCCATTCCAAGAGTTAACAACCCCCAATAGCAATCTGAAAGCAAATCCTCTGATGGAATGCAGCTGAAGTTCCATCATGTAGTCAAATAGATAGAACTCTTGGGAAACAATCCAGAGGCATGTTCCAGTACTGTACAGTGGTGCCTCGCTTAACGGGCGCTCCGTTTAGCGACGAAACCACATAGCGATTAACTTTCTGCAATCGCAAAAGCGATCGCATTGCGATGTTTCCTATGGGGTTTTTTTTGCTTTGTGATTATCGGCTCCCTGTTTCGCTTATCGATCATCGCAAAGTAATGATTTTTTAACAGCTGATCGGTGGTTCCAAAATGGCCGCCAGGTAAAAAAAATGGCTGCCCGCTGTGTTTTCGCGCCAATTCCTCGCTTTAGAGGCAGCGAAAATGGCCGCCATATTGAGGAACTTTGCTTTAAGGTCAGTTTTTTGCCGATAGGAACGCATTAAACAGGTTTTAATGCATTTCTATGGGCTTTTAAAAATCGCATAGCGACGAAATCGCTTAGCAGCGATTTTTGCTGCACAGATTAATGTCGCTATGCGAGGCACCACTGTATATCCATTACATACAATCAGAAGTCAATTTTAAATCACTTATCATAAACCTTTTTTTGGGACAATTAATTCTAGATAATTTAGTATTTATATATCTACACACACACACTAAAAAAAGCCAGTAAGACCAAATAAGGTAGTCTTGATTTACTGAGGTTCTTCAAAACCCATGGGTGACATTTCAGTAGTTAACTGTTTTTCCAGCTCCAGCATGTAAGGTTTATACTCCTCTTCAAGCTTTCTCTTCCAGATTTTAACTAGAAAGAAGAACATTGAAGTTACATATTCTCAGACTAGGAAATACAAAAACAAATGTGAGTGGTGGCACTTACAAACAATATAAAAGTAAGAGGTGGGAAAGCAACCTCATTAATTCTTATACTATAGTCTTGAGACAAACTACAGTGGTGCCCCGCATAGTGAGGTTAATCCGTTCCGGATTAACCCTCACTATGCGAAATCGTCGCTAAACGGGTAGGGGAAATGTATTGAAACGCATTAAACTTTGTTTAATGCGTTCCAATACCTGTGTTACTTACCCGTTCAGCGAGGATTCCAATTGCCGGCAGCCATTTTCGCGCCTTCGCTAAGCGAGGGCAGGGTGCGAAAACGGCTGCCGGCAGCCATTTCCGGGCTTCCGGCGGCCATTTTGGAACCGCCGATCAGCTGTTCGGCGGCTCCAAAATGGCCGCCGCAATACCCGATCTTCGCAATACGGGTTTTCCCCATTGCGACGATCGGGTATGTTTCCGTATAGCGATCCCGAAAAAGGGATCGCTATACGGAAACATCGCTATACGGTGCACTCGTTAAGCGAGGCACCACTGTACTTATTAATTTTCATACTACAGCCTTGAGACAAACCATAATGTGGAGGCAAATTCCCTCACCTGCCTCAAATCTTGCAAGAGTTTTGTCAAGCACTAAAACGCCTCAAACAACCAGCCATGGGGGGGGGGGAGTGCTTTGTGTTTTCAGACTGCAAACCCCACAATTCTCCAAGAATTCCCCAGGCAGAATTCTGGGATTGGCAGCCCACAAACGAAAATCCAAAGACCCAACACACACACACACACATTGGAGAAGGGCTTTCGGCTTATTTTATCTCCAGCACTGCAGCTCTCATCATAAGCTGCCTTCTGAGGTCTTTGGTTTCTGTTTTTCAAGTTAAAAAAAGGCAGGGGGATTGCTTCCATAGCGTTTCTTGAAGAATGTTGTGTGGTGGTTGACTGACTTACTTATTTGTCATATTTATAAGTTGCTTTTCTCCCAATAAGGCAGTGGTTCCCAACTTTTTCTGAGTCATGTTCCCCTTTTATAATAACCAAGTAACTGTTGACCTCCCCCATGTTTGCATAAAAATGCATTTTTATGGGGTAAAGTCATCCCTTCTCAGAAAGCAGAGCTTCTTTCTCCCCCCCACCCCACAAAAGAGCCTGTTTCTTATATATACACATACACACTAACTTTAATATCCCACTCTGAAAGCTCAAGGAAAAAACGATTAAACAAGGGCTACAACACATATAAGGTGATCTGCAACCCCCAGTTTGGGAAACCATGCAATAAGGGGACACAAGAAGGCTTAGAATATTAAAAAGAACAGAATTAAAAAATAAATAAATTATACATTGAAAAACAATTAAAACTATAAAGCTGATTAAAAGACATTGAGTAAATAAAAACACACAACCTTAAAAATAAGTAAAAAAAGGAATAGCTTCCTCAGAATAAACATATTAGTTTGATAGGAGTCTCCACCCTACAGCCTATATAAGAAAAGTGGCACAAACCAGTGGGTAATCCAAAGAAAATTATTATTAGAGATGAAGTTTAACAGCTGAAGTACAAGTGAACACTATGCAAACAACAGCAGAAATTGCAAATAATCCTTTTCACCCATTCAACTACATAAAAGCAGGAAGAAATAGTTTTTTCACTCCTCCCAGAGGTCGCATCAAAACTAGTACGAGGGGCTGCTGATAAGTATTTAGCCTTTCCCAGAAAAAATTGAGCCAGGAAGCTGTAGCTGCCACACTATTCTACATATCCCCAGAGGAAGTCAATGCACTTGCGACATCTGTCCTGCACCTTCTTCGTCATCATTTAGTCATGTCCGACTCTTCGTGACCCCATGGATCAGAGCACGCCAGGCCCTCCTGTCTTCCACTGCCTCCCGGAGTTGGGTCAAATTCATTCTGGTAGGTTCTATGATATTGTCCAACCATCTCATCCTCGGTCGTCCCCTTCTCCTCTTGCCTTCATACTTTCCTAACATCAAGGTCTTTTCCAACGAGTCTTCTCTTCTCATGACATGGCCAAAGTATTGGAGCCCCAGCTTCAGGATCTGTCCTTCCAGTGAGCACTCAGGGTTGATTTCCTTTAGAATGGATACGTTAGTTCTCCTTGCAGTCCAGGGGACTTCTCAAGAGCCTCCTCAAACACCACAATTCAAAAGCATCAATTCTTCGGCGGTCAGCTTTCTTTATGGTCCAGCTCTCACTTCCATACATCACTACAGGAAAAACCATAGCTTTGACTATGCGGACCTTCGTTGGCAAGGTGATGTCTCTGCTTTTTAGGATGCTGTCAAGGTTTGTCATCAATTTCCTCCCAAGAAGCAAGCATCTTTTAATTTCATGGCTGCTGTCATCATCTGCAGTGATCATGGAGCCCAAGAAAGTAAAATCTGTCACTGCCTCCATATCTTCCCCTTCTATTTCCCAGGAGGTGATGGGACCAGTGGCCATGATCTTAGTTTCTTTGATGTTGAGCTTCAGACCGTTTTTTGCACTCTCCTCTTTCATCCTCATTACAAGGTTCCTTAATTCCTCCTCATTTTCTGCCATCAGAGTGGTATCATCTGCATATCGGAGGTTGTTGGTATTTCTTCCAGCAATCTTGATTCTGGCTTGGGATTCCTCCAGTCCAGCCTTTCGCATGATATATTCTGCATATAAGTTGAATAAGCAGGGGGACAATATACAGCCTTGTCGTACTCCTTTCCCAATTTTGAACCAATCAGTTGTTCCATATCCAGTTCTAACTGTTGCTTCCTGTCCCACATATAGGTTTCTCAGGAGATAGATAAGGTGGTGAGGCACTCCCATTTCTTTAAGGACTTGCCATAGTTTGTTGTGGTCCACACAGTCAAAGGCTTTTGCATAGTCAATGAAGCAGAAGTAGATTTTTTTTGGAACTCTCTGGCTTTTTCTATAATCCAGTGCATGTTAGCAATTTGGTCTCTAGTTCCTCTGCCCCTTCGGAATCCAGCTTGTACCTCTGGGAGTTCTCAGTCCACATACTGTTGAAGCCTACCTTGTAGGATTTTGAGCATAACCTTGCTAGCGTGTGAAATGAGTGCAATTGTACAGTAGTTGAAGCATTCTTTGGCACTGCCCTTCTTTGGGATTGGGATGTAGATTGATCTTTTCCAGTCTTCTGGCCACTGTTGAGTTTTCCAAACTTGCTTGCATATTGAATGTAGCACCTTAATAGCGTCATCTTTTAAGATTTTAAATAGTTCAACTGGAATGCCATCACCTCCACTGGCCTTGCTGCAGCTTCTTAAGTCCCTGTAAATAAAATTCTTCCAACTGCTGGTGTAACCACTCATTTGCAACATTAGTTGCCTCCAGAACACTCCAGAATAGGGTGGATGGGGCATCACTTGAAAGCCTAAGGACGTCAGTCTTGCCATAGTTTCACCTGCGGTGTGTGACAAAGCGTTGTCATGTAACAGGATGACACTTTTGTAGAGCTTTCCTCAATGTTTTTCCTTGATGTTTTGCCTCAACTTTATCAATATAGCACAGTAATATTTTGCATTGATGGTTGAACCCTGTTGGAGGTAGTCTACCAGCAGAACTCCCTTCTTATCCCAAAAAACTGTTGCCATTTGCTTCTGCACCGACCTTTGCACTCGGAACTTCTTTGGCCTGGGGAAACCACTGTGCCTCCATTCCTTAGACTGTTCCTTTGTCTCAGGATCATAACAGTAGATCCATGTCTCATCACCACCAGTTTGCCCAGGAAATCTGACTCGTTTCTTGCAAAATGTTCCAAAACAGCCACCGATGACTCCACATGTTTCCTCTTTTGTTCGGTTGTCAAAAGTTTGGGGATCCACTTTGCTGCCAGCTTTCTCATTTCCAAGTTGTTGTGGATAACGGCATCAACTCTCTCACATGATATTCTCAGATATATAGCAATACTTTTGGCTGATATTCGGCGGTCCTCCATGATCATGTCATGGGTGGCTTTCACATTTGCAGGCACAGAGACAAAATGCCATTAAATTGTTCCACGCAAAAGCAGTAACTCCAACTACTGTATGGCTCCCAATTGGGCTCCTTCTCAAATATTGCAACCTTAGAATGTGTGCAATCAAAATTCCTGAGGGCAATGTTATGAGTCCCCAGAGATGTCGCCAAGGTAAAACTAAGATTGGAAACTAGTCAAATTAAAATCGAAGCCAGGATATGGATTGCAATCCTCATGTACTGGCTCAGACGGTATTATCTCCCTATTGGTCTTGCACCATTGATCCTGCAAGACACCTTAAAGTCAAAATGGGTTGTTAATTGAATAAAAAATATCCCCTTTTGGTCTCTCTAGGTTGAATCTGTTAACCATGGGAATGGAACAGGCAAAGAAAATAATTAAGCAGCGTATTGAGGATATTGAGAGACAAAATGATTTAAGCAGTGCCCCAGAATTCTACCTTAGGGAGGATAATCTATATAAGGTCACAGCAGCACCTTATTTTGCCCAGTTGGAGCAGCTCAGGCATAGAAGGGTGTTTACCCTGGCCCGGCTTAATGCATTACCTTCAGCAGTGCAGGAAGGACGGTATAAGAAGATTCCCTGGGCAGAGCGCCTTTGCCCATGTGGAATGGAGCAGATAGGAACAACTGAACATGTCCTGTTGCAGTGCACATTTTACAAAGATGTATGTGAAGAACTCGTCTCCTCTCTGATTGGCTGATTTCCCGGTTGAACAGAGCAACAATGTATGCACATGCTGCTGTCTGACTCCAATCCCATTCTTACACATAGGGTTGCCAAATTTTTCACTGCTGCAATGGGCATTAGAAAAAGGACCCTAAAAGTAGATGAGCCTCTGTAGTTAGAACACGGTTTGCCAGAAATTCTGGAATTGCTTTAGGGGAGATGTTTTGATGCTGCTGTTGTTCTCAGAACCAAGTATTTGCATTTTATCCCAATATTTTTGTAAATCCCTGTATATTTATACATTTTGATGTTTTATTTGTGGCTGGTCTTAGACCATAATAAAGTTTTATTCTATTCACAGAGACAAAAACAGGCCTTCCACTGGGTTTCTCACTTTCCAGACCGAAATGGTCAGTTTTAAAATTGACAACCCAACGTTTAACTGTTGTATATGAAAGGCCACTGTCACCCATAGTTTGTGACATTTCATCATGGATTTGCTTTGCCCCTTTCCCTTGGAGAAACAGGAACTTGCTTATGGTCCTATGCTCTTCCACAATGAACTTTTCTGGAGGTGCTGCCATGTTCACTTTGGACCTGAACATGAAAGATAAGTTAAAATCATACGTAGTTGATTTTTGCACCATTGAATACAGACAAATTGGCCAATACACCCTGAAATTTATAGCTTCCTAGCTCAATTTTTTTCTGGGAAAGGCTCAGTATTTATCAGCACCCCCTCGTATGCCTCCACAAACTGGCATCTACTCAAGAGGCCAGCACTTCACGCAATAGATCTCTGAAGCCCAGAAAAATCAGGCTTTTCAATCCTGCAAACTCACTGTAATCTGGGAGATCCTCATCAGACTCTGGAAGGTGCACTTCTCTTGTATCTCGCTGACTGCTCTCTCCGGGATTGGTTGTCAAGTCTGGACAGGCACTTTCATTTTTTTCTTCAGCTGAATCTCTCTCTAAAGCTGCAATCATTTCCTTATAGGCCAGTCTTGCTTCCATTGTTAATTCCACCATTTTGTGAAAATAGTCCTAAGGCATGACAATTAAAAGACAGTGTTTTTAGACTGATGTTCAACACAGGTCTCCAAACTTGATATTAGATGAATCCACCAACTGAATGCTGAGATCATCTGTCAGTCCCAAACACTTCATATATTATGACTGGTAATTAGCCAAAGAGACATTTAAGTGTTGCAACACCTGGGTAGAGTGTACATGGTGGGCTGCGTGGCACTCTTGCTTCTTGGTTGCAAAGAATAATGGCTCCTTGTGGTTTTTCAGCCCAGCAGCATAAACTGAACAATCACTTTTTGGCCTTACATCACTAATCCTTGATTATGGGATTGCTGCAGGTTAATGGTGGGATCCTGTGGCCCTCCAGAGGTTAGATTCCAACCAAAACTTGGATGTTCGGTTTTAGCATTAATTCATTAAAATCAGGCATTCAAAATTAAGAAACTAACTCATTGGTGTTGATGTTAACAACTAAAAATATAAAAATTTAGCATTACTGAAGCCTTAATTCGGTAGCTAGTTTCTTTGTACTGAGTACATGTCACACACATCCCTCTTCCCAAAGAAGGACAATACCTCTATGTCCCTTTAGAAAGTAGTTTTATACTGGAAAGTAGTTTTTTACTGTAACCTTGAGAGTAGAAATGGAATTAACATCAGGAAATCTTGGTTAAAACGGTTAAAACAATATAGTTTCTCTGGGCTTCTGGAAGTTGTAGTCTAAGATTATCAAGAGCCCTAATGTTGGGAATCACTGCTTTATTAAGAAGCAATTAGTTAGAATCACTAGCAGCTCTCCAAGGATACCTATATTCAAAAACATTTATTATAGTGTTCTGTTAAAGAACTGTTCTGGGAATTGCCGACTGGCTCTTTACAGGGCAAGGGACAATGTTTGCAAAGTTTTACATGACTTGCCATAGTTAATTGTTAACTGAAAAACTGCCAGGGTGCATCTCAATTGCACAACAGGAGACCTATTGAAGGAGGGTGACTTAGACATGCCCCAGTAGTTTGTCTATTAGCCGCAGCAAGTTATGCAAACCTGACCAATGGTTCTCAACCTTGAGATTCCTAGTGGTCTTACACAATAACTTCCAGAAATCCAGAGAAATGCCATACACTTGTGGCTCTGCTACCTTAACATTTATTTGCAGTGTTACCCAAGTACTACAAGAGGGCCGAAAGCTCGGGCTGCCTAGTATAAAGCTAGTTTTTAAAGGATTTTTCCCTTTAACAGCTACAATGTGGACCATCAGAATCCCCTTTACAGAACGGCAGGCAACTAATGCTTTTCATAAATAAAACTCACATTAAAGTCGCTTTTTTAAAATATTATTTTTAAGTATTAGGCTTGAGCAAGTTTTCCTGGTAGGAGTCCAAATACATGACGAATTTAGCTTTAATTTGTTAATTTTAACATGTTATTTCCAAGCTCTGGTTCCAGCTGTCACAGACCTCAGACAACATAATCAGCAGCTAGAGATTGCAGGAGTTGTAATCCACAATTAGTCCTAAATACTGGAGAGGCTGTCTGGGACACAACCACAACATGTGGTGGTTGTGTCCCAGGGCTCAAAAGTTTTTGAGCTAATTATTTTTTAGATAGAGACTTTGCAAAAACGTTCACAATTAGACCCCTCCCTTGGTTTGTTGACACTGTTACAAGGGGGAAATGCAAATTTATTACATAAACAGCTGATCTCAATTTCCCACTTAGCTGCCTGTCTGATTATTGTAGTCCTATGGAACAACATGACCAATACTACAGCAGTGGTCCCCAACCTTTTCCCAACCGCGGACCAGGGTGTGTGTGGTGCACCCGCAGGGGGGTGGAGCTTGCTTGCACACATTGCACTCGTGGGGGGCACTCACGCACATGCACACAGCACGCTCACAGTGGTGGAATGCACTCACATGCATGTGCATATGAGCGCTCGCAGGGGGTGGGACGTGCTTGTGCACATGCGTGTGATGATGCTCGCAGCGGGGGTAGGAGAGCTGTGTCTGCAGCCCGGTCCTGGATAGGCCGCAAACTGCTGCCGGGTCACAGACTGGGGGTTGGGGACCTCTGTACTACGGGACCAAAATTACATAAAAATCAACTTAAAAATTAAAATCAAGTTTTAAAAAATTTAACTTGGGTCCTTTACTTTGTCCTGCAGATTTTGGACCTGATCAAACTGACTTCTAACTGTCAATATCTATGTCATACAGTGGGCAGGTATGTCAGGATTCCTACACTGGGACAGAATTTTGGACTTAAGGGTCTAGGTGCAGAAGTGAGTGAGCACGTGGATGTGAGAGAACTAGGGAGGTGGCAATTAATCATCCTCACCCCTTTCCAAAAATCATCTGTTCAGAAATGTAGGGTTTACGAACATCGAACTTTTATCGACGCATGAAAAAATTCCACCATCAATTAATGCTTTTAAAACATTTAAATCCAAATACATCTTTAGTGGAGAGGGTAAAATGGCAATTTTAGTAAAACTTACTTGTGCACCATCATAGCTGAAAATTCCCACCACGCTAACAGGCACTGCTTTGTTCAAACACCGTCCCAAAGCTTTGCGATTGAGAGCAAAAACAAAGGGGATATTCTGTTCACAAGCATAGTCAATGATGAGATGCAGAGTCTCGTCCAATCCACCTGGAGTAAAACAAGACGGGGGGGGGAGAATGAGTCCATAAGACTGACCCTGTCAATGGCTTCTGTTGACAAAAGTAGCTCACTGCACTTTGCACATATGCCAACAATAAGGCATCCGTAAGGCACTTAACTTCTTTTTCCCTCTCTATACTTCACCGTCATAATTTTGATCTTTGTTTGTTTTAGCTAAATACCTTTTCAATATAAAGACTCACCTTTTGACTGAATTTTTTCACAGTTTGGGGAAATGATGACACATTTCAACTTTTTCAGTTTCAAGTGTTTCAACACCTCTCTGAGTCCCATAACAAGCCTGCGTTTCATCTTGGCCTTCACAGGGTCTTTCTGATACAGGCGGTCTTGGAAGCGAACCAGCTCTTTCAAGAGATCTGTTACGCAGCTGTCAACTTCTTTACTGAGTACTTGGGTACAGTAACTAAAGAAAGAACCAACCATTTCAGTATTATGGTGAATGCCCGATTTTCCTTTCCTTTTTATTTACACCCACTTATTCAATGATACAAGCAAAACTGACAAACCATGTCTAGAACAAATCAAAATGTTTAGTGTTTCTAGTTTTAAAAATACACCACTTACTTGCTAGTCAAAACGGGAACAAAATGCTCTTCAAATGTGTTTTCAAACTGAAGATTTAAATGATTCAGAAGAATTTCATTTACTTGCAGATGAAGCCAGGGAAAAATATAGACCAAACATTGAAATTGCCTCTTTTATTTACATGAACTCACTTGCTCCTCAAAACAGCAATATCTGAAGCAGTGGCACTAAAGACATGAAACAGGCCTCAAGCAGGAAACATACACTTCTGCCAAAGACAACCCACGTCACAATAAATTGCCTCTACTAAGATGAAATGAAGAATAGCAAACTGCATCCCTATCCTTCTCAATATGCAGTTATCTGTGTGCCTAAAATCAGAGAACTACCATGTTTCTGAGTTACTGGTGGGTGAAAAACACCAATTTCGATAATTACATATCCTTTTTGAAATCCAAGTTTTATGGTGAAGCATGACTATTACTTGATTAGTGCAGCATATACTGGTTTGCAGAAAACAAGAACTTTTACACAGTGTATAAACACAATCTAGGATCTTTGGGCTTGCAGCTTACATTCACAGCAAAATTCCATCTGGTAAGACAAGAGATGGGAAATATTCAAAAAAGATGTTGAGTAAATAGTCTAGTACTATATTTTAGCATTGGATATGGAAACATGATTGGTTCAAAATTGGGAAAGGAGTATGACAAGGCTGTATATTGTCCCCCTGTTTATTTAACTTATATGCAGAATACATCATGCGAAAGGCAGGACTGGAGAAATCCCAAGCCGGAATTAAGACTGCTGGAAGAAATATCAACAACCTCTGATATGCAGATGATACCACTCTGATGGCAGAAAGTGAGGAGGAATTAAGGAACCTCGTAATGAGGGTGAAAGAGGAGAGTGCAAAAACGGTCTGAAGCTAAACTCAAAAAAACTAAGATCATGGCTACTGGTCCCATCACCTCCTGGCAAATAGAAGGGGAAGATATGGAGGCAGTGACAGATTTTACTTTCTTATGCTCCATGATCACTGCAGATGGTGACAGCAGCCACAAAATTAAAAGACGCCTGCTTCTTGGGAGGAAAGCGATGACAAACCTCGATAGCATCTTAAAAAGCAGAGACATCACCTTGCCAACAAAAGTCCAAATAGCCAAAGCTATGTTTTTTCCTGTAGTAATGTATGGAAGTGAGTGCTGCACCACAAAGAACGCTGACCGCCGAAGAACTGATGCTTTTGAATTATGGTGCTGGAGGAGGCTCTTGAGAGTCCCCTGGACTGCAAGGAGAACAAACCTATCCATTCTAAAGGAAATCAACCCTGAGTGCTCACTGGAAGTACAGATCCTGAAGCTGGGGCTCCAATACTTTGGCCATGTCATGAGAAGAGAAGACTTCCTGGAAAAGATGCTGATGTTAGGAAAATGTGAAGGCAGGAAGAGAAGGGGACAACAGAGGATGAGATGGCTGGACAGTGTCATCGAAGCTACCAACATGACTTTGACCCAACTCCGTGAGGCAGTGGAAGACAGGAGGGCCTGGCGTGCTCTGGTCCATGGGGTCATGAAGAGTCGGACACAAGTAAACAACAACAATATTTTAGCGTGCCAATTTAGGATGGCAGAATATGTGCCAGTAGGGATCCTCCCAGTTTCCTCTCTTGGGGTGCCATTTTTGGACTGCAAATATTCTCAGGCAAGGTAAAAGTTAAAATTTTGCATTCCCAGATGAATATGATATTTGTAATGAGATACTATTCCATGAGCAGCTGGATAATTATGGAATACCATATTTTCCCATTTATAAGACACCCCTGTTTATAAGAAATCCCACCCTCCCACTTTTCTAACTCAAAAATTAAGAAAACTTAGCTTTGAGTATTCAGCTGCTAGGCTCAGAATGCTCGGACATTACACGTCCCTGTTGCATCCGAGTCTACAAGCACCACCTCCAATAAGATGTGTTCCAACTGGTTTGTTCAGAATCAGCTAACGTCAGTTCCATAATGCTCATGATTGGAGGAAGCTAAGTCTCCTGGCTGTAGGAAGCTAAGCCTTGTGATTGAAGGAAGCCTATTCACAGAGGCAAGGTAAGGGCCATTTTGTTCTCTCCTTGCCTTACTTCTGTGTATAAGACGCTCCTCAATTTTTAGTGTAATGATTTTAGAAAAAAGTAGCAACTTATCAACAGGAAAAATGTGGTACTTCTCTTACTTAAAATAGTGTGCACTAACAAGCAGTTTTTACATTTGAGATCATGGAAGGTATGAGGGGTTTATGGAAAGGTGGAGCTACTCCCTATTTTATAACAGAATTTTGTTTCTCTCTTAATAGTTTTAATGTGTAAGAGAACACACTGCAAATTAACACTAGTTATTAAATTTGGAGTGGCTGTGCAAAAGGGAACTAACAATATTACATATGAATAATTCCTACATTGGTCAGCTGTCCCATGTTCAACCTCTGCAAACCGAAGTAATACAAAGAAGGACGTTGCACTCACGCTCTGCTTGTGGCTTTTCCACAGGCTACAGCTTGTCTGCAGATTTCCCATAGGCGTGTCAACAGAATGCTAACCTATACAAGCCTTTCAGCAGATCCAGCTGGGCTCTGCTTAAGTAATGAAGATAGTCACACTGAAACTTGCCTGTATGTAAGAAAAGGTGGGTGGATGGAACCTGCCTTCCTCTCAACTCCAGCAGAGACCCACTGCTATGTGAGGCAGGAAAGGAAACCGGAGCAGCTTATTCCTGCTTTTACTCCTCATAGATGGACGTACATCTCACAAGATAATCACTCTACATCTCCCAAGTAACAAGTGAAAGTGGTAATCTACTCCCTCTTAGAACTTCTTTGGACCTATGCTTGAAAAGATTGGATTTCCTAAGATCTGTACTCTACTTTCCTTTCACTAGTCTTATTTCCAGAACTCACAAACTGGTTTTCCACTGACATAAATAAATCAGCAATATAAAACTAAGGCAAGGCAGTGGGTTAGAACACTGAACTAGTAGCTTATGCATTGTCTCTATCTTGAGCTGACCTAACACACACCACTCCACCTCAACTTCAACCCCCATCTTTAACATGGGAACAACAATGCTGGTAATAACAATACTCAATCTTACAAACTGTATTAAGGACTACAACTCTGTAAATAAGAACATAAGAAGAGCCCTGCTGGATCAGGCCAAGGGCCCATCTAGTCCAGCTTCCTGTGTCTCACAGTGACCCCACCAGATGCCTCTGGGAGCACATGAGACAACTAGATACCTGTCTCCTGATACCCCTCCCCTGCATCAGGCATTTGGAGGTACTTTCCTTTTAAGCCTGGAGATTATACATCCCATCATGGCTTATAACCTGAGATGGACTTTTCCTCCAGGAATCTGTCCAATCCCCTTTTCAAGGCATCTAAGCCAGATGCCATCACCACATCCTGTGGCAAGGAGTTCCACAGACTAACAACACTCTGGTTAAAGAAATATTTTCTTTTATCTGTTCTCAATCTCCCAACACTCACTTCGAGTGGATGTCCCGTGGTTCTCGTATTGCCTGAGAGAGAAAAGAGCTTCCCTCTATCCATTTTATCCATCCCCTGCATTATTTTATACGTCTCAATCATGTTCCCCCTTAGGCACCTTTTCTCTAGACTAAAGAGCCCCAAACACTGTAGCGGGAGGCGCCCCTGCCCAGTCATCATTTTAGTCACTCTCTTTTGCACCTTTTTCAGTTCCATGATGTCTTTTTTGAGGTGAGGCGACCAGTACCGTATGCAATACTCCAGTTGTGGCCTTACCAGCATTTTCTACAATGGCATGATAATGTTGGCTGTTTTATTTTCAATCCCCTTTTTAATGATACCTAGCATGGAATTGTCCTTCTTCACTGCCGCCACACACTGGGTTGACACTTTCATCAACATAGATAAATGTTAAGTGTATTTCTCCATAGCATCAGTTTGCAGAAAATTCAAAACCTCACTGTAATAAATGGATTTTACTGGAAGCTTTACCTACTGTTACTTTAAAGAACTACTGAACTGAATTGTATGTACAGGGGTTATATTAATTAAAAGCCTGAAAATCTTGGCCCAAATTTAACATCGTAGTGTCACTGCAGTGCCAGCACAACAGAACTACAGTTCTTTTTCCCTTGCAGCCTTCAAAAACTGGCCCAAGAGGGTTTTTCGTGGCTCTCTGGAACATATTTTTGGAGTATATGAGGCTACAGTGAGAAAACTGTGTCCTGTCCTTCTACTTTCCCCCTAATCTTCCTTCCCTAGTGGCTACCTTCAATCTGCACCTTCAAGAAAACCCACCACTTCATCCTGAAGTGCTCATTGTGTCTCAATAAGGTACATCACCCCAGATCTTAATGAAGTGCTTTGAGAAGTTAGTTCGGAAATATATTATCTCCTGCCTTCCTGATCCCTTTGATGGGCTTCAGTTTGCTTATAAAGAAAATAGATCAACCGAGGATGCGATCAATACTGTGCTTTATATGGCTTTATCCCACTTGGAAACACAAGGGAATTATGTAAGAATGCTGTTCGCGGACTTTAGCTCTGCTTTTAACACCATTATACCCCACAGATTAACAGACAAACTTAAAGATCTTGATTTTCCAGATGCTATCTGTCTGTGGATTTTGGATTTTTTAACAAATCGTCCACAAAGGGTTAAACTGAATGACTACATCTCTACTGACAAGATACTCAGCACTGGCACTCCACAAGGCTGTGTCCTTAGTCCACTACTGTTCTCCATTTATTCATCGGATTGCACCAATAACCATCCCAGTAACAGGATTATCAAATTTGCAGACGATACTACACTAGTAGGACTTATCTCTGGGGATGATGAGTCTGCGTATCGGGACGAGGTATTACAGCTATCCCGCTGGTGCAAAAAAACCAATCTTTTATTTAACATCCAAAAAACCAAGGAATTCATAGTGGACTATAGGAAAAAAAGAGCAGACATTCAGCCACTGTATATAGATGGAACAGGTGGTTGAATGTAAGTTTCTTGGGACTATCATAACAAATGACCTGACTTGGAGTGCAAACACCGCTGCGTTAATCAGGAAGGCACAACAACGGTTGTATTTTCTAAGGATTCTTAGAAAGCAACAATTGACTGAGAGTTTGTTAATCACCTTCTATCGGAGTTCGATTGAGAGCATATTATCCTACTGTCTCTGTGTATGGTTCACGAGCTGCACAGTGGCAGAGAAAAAGGCAATTCAAAGGGTGATTAAGACGGCCCAAAACATCATTGGCTGTTCACTCCTCTCTTTGGAAGAATTGTATAAGAACAGATGTAAGAGGAAGATATCTAACATACTGAAAGACTCCTCTCATCCGGGATATCAGCTCTTTAAACTATTACCATCAGGAAGGAGATTCAGGGTATTGAAAGCAAGGACAAGCACATTCTAGAACAGTTTTTACCCAAATGCAGTATTGAGTTCAAATGCGGGGCCATAGGTTTTTGGTGGAATTTTAATTGCTGAGAGAAAACGGGGTATCTATATTTGGATGGTGAAAGTTGTGTATATTTTAACTTTTTTTGTAGTGTTGTCCAGTTTTACCTTGGGGAAGAGCACCTCATTTCGTTGCACCCACTTGTGAGCGCAATGACAAATAAATTTCTTATGTCTTATGTCTTATTTTTCATTTAATGTGAGGAAGCAGCAGCAGATCTGTCCAACCTGTTCCAATGCATCTTATGAGGCATTCTATTTCACAAAGCCTCTGAGTCAACAACAACTGGACCAACGCATTTGCCTCATATGTCCAACATAAACATACTTACTCTCGAAATCTTCGGCTGTGGATTTTGGGAAGATTGGATCTTAGCTGTGTTGGGACAAGGGAGTCTCCTGGGGAGCCACTGGAGTCTGCAGATTTCAAGTCTACTTCTGATTTATCTGAATTCAGAATGGGAGGCTCCACAGGTGTGTCTTCAGCACACTCTAGATGTCAAAGGAAAAGATTATTTTAAATTGACCAGAATATAAAATCTGTAATATACTTCTTAAACTTATTTTTGAGTTCAGAATAACTGAAGGTCTGAGTCCAGTGAGAGAAAAAATGAAAGTGAAAATCAATATGCCACTTGACAATTTTAAAGTGAACATTAAATCTTTGCCGCACTTCTCTGACAATCCATTTCAGAGGCATATCTAATTCTTAACACATATGGAGGACACTGTGAAAAAGGTATAAATCTTCAGGCCATGATATTATCTTTTTCACACCTGTGCAGTTACTTATAATTGATACAGGCTCTAACTTAGAGAAAAATAACTATTTTTTCCTTTTAAAGAAATGCTCAGCAAGCATGCAGTAAAACTTTACTATGTGAGAATTTCAGTTCTAACAGTCAACATAAATAATGATTATGAGACATATGGAAACTCCTGGAAACCGGTTCCGTGAGCAGCACATGCAGCATTAAACCACGGGGCTGAACAATGTGAAGTTCAGAACATATAGCCAATCATTATACCATAAGGATCGATCCAGAAACAAAGGAATAAAATGTATTCATGTGGGGCAAAAAACTCCTACAACAGCCTGCAACAATTAAATAGACCAGGCAAATGATGGAAAGGACAGCATTACTTGTCATGTAACTTGACAGCTTTTTCCATTTCAATGTTTTATTTTTTTCTAGAACCATACTTGTTCAACCAAGAGTTGAATTATAAGGTCAAGAGAATACCTGGTTCATCTTAAAGGCCATGAAAGCAAAACCTTAGCACAAAATAATCACAGATACTTTTCAACCCTACAATCCTGACATCTAAAGGCAGGAAAGATGTAAGACAGAAAAGCATATTCCAAATGAATTCCAAGATCTTTAAGATTCCTGTTAGAAGAGAAACTGAAGTGCTTCCCCCCCCCTTGCAGCCTTCAAAAACTTGCCCAAGAGGGTCAGTGGTTTTTTTTTGGGGGGGGGGTAGTTGTCGCTTTTTTGCTATACTCTGTAACTGTACTGACCAGTGAGTGCCCTTGCACAAAGGAAACTTACAAGTGCAAACAGTTCTGGGTACTAAGGGAATGGGAACGGGAAAATAACAAGTAGACACCTTTCAAGTAAGGGAAAACATAGCTATTTCTATCTGCCTCTGATTCCTGGCAAATATTACAAAAAGGTCACAAGTGGAAATTATTTGAAAAGAGAGCCACACTGGAAGACAAAAAAATTCCTTGTGCAAATTTTAAATGAAGGCATTATTTTATTTTGGCTTAAATAATATGGCAACTATAACTTGGGAAACATCTTTAGTAGCACTTTTCCTTGTTCAAAGGGAGGGAAAACAAACAGCATTCTCATTCAGACTGTACCTGCTCTGGTCTCTTCATGTGTCAGATTCTCAGCAGCAGATTCTGCACTCTGCTGACCAGCATCATCATCCTTTGGTATTGCTATCTGTTCTAAAAGGTGTTGCTGTTTCCGCTGTTCTCGCTCTTTCAAAATAATCTTTGGGGGGGGGGAGAGAATATAACTTTAATACAATGCAGTTTCCCAAACAAAGTCGCCTTCATCCATTAAAGGTTCTGGGCTCAAATTTAATTGATTTATCTTCCTTAATCTCTGCATTTCCATGCAATATTACAGAATAATTGGCTGACATTTAAAAATGCAGAATTATGAATCAGCTTAACTAGGAGTACCTGCTACACATTTCTGATAAGGAGGCCAGTGCCTAATTATATCTCTCTCTAAACCTATTTAAGAGAGATACCTCTTAAACAAATTATATTGATGGGATTCTCTTGATAGGAAAACACTTGTAATTGAAAACTAAAGGGCTGCTCACAAGCCATTGCTGATACTATTTTGAGATAGACACAACATTCATACGATCATTCATGATGATCATTCATGATGAGATTACAACAATATGATAATCACTGGGGCTTCTCCAATCTCTTTTGGGAAATTCTAATTTAGCAACAGATTAAATCCAAATTAGATCTGCCTCTACCCTCTCAGGATTTGTTACACATAGTAGACTAATTAATTTGTAAGACAACAACAATTTGAAGAACTTCACACATAAATACAGAATATCACATACAAATACAGAACTGCAAGCAGGAATGGCTTCACTCAAGAATGACAGTATTAAATAACCATTAGACGCTTATTTGGCTGAATGACAGATGAGACCTAAAGTATTGGCAAGACAAAAATCCATGCTGCTGTTTATCAAAATTTACCTCCTCAAGTTTTGATAATCAGTTCCAGGTGGGTTACCTTTTTGAGTGATGTTGGCTTCTTCACCTTGGGAACTTCTCTCTGCTTTCCCTTCTTGACCAATGGTGAACTGGAATCTAAAGGGTTATGGGGAGTCTTTCCTTGGTTTAACTGTGGACTTTTTGTCATTGTCATTGATTCTTTTGAAGGCAATGTTACTGCACCACCAACTAAAACAAACACAAATCCGTTGTAAGAAGTTTGAAATCTATTTTCACCTGGAAGAAAAACCTCTTAATATTTGCTGCACTTACTTCTGACAAATATATTTAAGATTGGAGTATTCTCATACTAAATACAAGGCTCAAGTCATAAACACATGGGAAGGAAAGTGTTCTTTTCCTGATACAAAGCATGAATGGCTTCCCTAGTTTATTCACTGGAGCTTTGTTTTCACCAATTTATATTGTGAATACACCAATTTTTGCAATAAACCTCAAACATATACAATACTCCTGTTCCATTTACTACATTCCTAAGTCAATTACATTGGAACTAATTGTTTTGACTTAGGAATGTAGTAAATGGAACTAGTTAAAAATGCAAATTAGCCAAAATCCTGTTGCTTAGTATAGTAAATTATATTTCATTTAGGCCCATTGAATCAATGGGGATTTGGTGAGTCAATTCCTTTGTAGGTTCCATTGATTCAAATGGGCCTACTTTAGCATAGTAAATTACAGTTGGAGTAGGCTGATTTAATTCAATGGAATTTACAGAGGAGCTCATCACTACCTCCCCCGCCCCTGCTCCCAATTCACTGGCTTACTCTACTGTGATTTATAACGCTAAGCAACATAATTTTAGCCATTGTATTAAATACATCTGGGTTAAAATCTCAGACACAACAAGTATGTTTTCTTTAAAATTTCTGCACTCCATGCAGATCCTGTACTGCTGTTTCAGAAGGTGCTTATTCTCAGCCTTATTGCAACTACAGTAAATAAATAAAGCAGATTTTTAGCATTTTAATTTGGAAACATTTAACACTCATTTCACTTTCTCATTTTTCATCAGTGCAGATTTGTCACAAAGACATGATTTCTCAATTTATCTTCCTAATCTATGAGCAGAACCTTACATAACTTATTGGAGACAACTTGCATGATATATAAAAAGCGATTCCACAAGCTCTTTTGTGATTTAAGAACTGTACCCACCATATAGATCTATTTCAAAATTTGAATGTTGAGATTAAAACAACAATCTTAGACTTTGCAACACTGAAAAATCCACAATGCTCTACATCATATTCCCCAACTACTACAAGTAAGTAACAGTAAAAAGTCCCATTATTATGACTTTAGATACTTTTAGATTCTTTCAGGAGTACAAATGGCAGTCAGGCTTCAGCACTGGGACTCAATGTGTTCTAGAAGGAACGGAGCTCGACAGGTCCACAGCCTGGATTATTCCTTGATACTGCACTGGATTCCTGGGTGACAGCAGTTATGATGAATGAGCATCTTTGTGTACCTCATGTGCTACCTATGGCCTTTCCTCAGTTGATCTGACTCAGTACAAGTCAGCTCTGCCTTAGTTACATTGCACCTTGACTATTGCCATGTACTCTATGAGGGGGCACCCCTGAAGAGGGTCTGGAATCTTAAGCTGGTGCAATATATGGCAGATATGCTATCAGTTGGTACACAGTATTGAGATCCCACAAGCCTAATATTTCAAGACCTGTCCTATTGCCTGTGAAGGCTTGGGCAAGCTGCACAGTCTCAGCGCACCCCCAGAAGAAGGAAACAGTAAACCACTTCTGAATATTCTTTGCCTGGAAAACTCTGAAGAAGGGTGATCATAAGTAGGAATTGACTTGACAGCACATGATTATATGGATACCCAGTGTGGTGTACTGGACAGAGTGACAGACTAGGACTCTGGAGAACAGAGTCTGAATTCCCACTCAGCCATGGAAACTCATTGGGGGAGTGGAACTGATAAAACCACTCTTTAAACATCTGACCTCGAAAGCTCTGTTAGAGTCACTATAAGTCTGTTCCAACTTGACAGCACATAACAACAGTAACAACAACATATTTGAAATAAACCAAGAAGAAAAACATTATTGGAACATTTACCTGAAAGCACCACAGGTTTGGGTGACTGCTTAGCTTTTTCTGCATGTTGTTTTTCTTCCAAAACAGCCAGCATACCCCCCAAATCCAACTGCACAGGAATCTGACTTTTCTTGCCACTGCTCTTGGATGGTTCCTGCAAGAGGAGAAAGACACAGAAATTACTTGTTCTGTGCAAATCTCATACCCATCTAACAACTCTAATGTCTGTGAACATATTAATTCAGAATAATTTACAGTGGTGCCTCGCAAGATGAGCACTTCGTTTTACGATGAAATCGCATGACAAAGTTTTTGCGATCGCAAAAGCGATTGCAAAACGATGTTTTCTATGGGGTTTTTTCGCTTTGCGATGATTGGTTCACTGCTTCGCTAACCGATTATTGCAAAACGATGATTTTAGAACAGCTGATCGGCGGTTTCAAAATGGCCACCGGGCAAAAAAATGGCCACCTGGTGTTTTCTGGGACGGATTCCTCGCTGCATGGGCAGCAAAAATGGCCGCGCTATGGAGGATCTTCGCTGGATGGTGAGTTTCCAACCCATAGTAATGCATTAATCGGGTTTTAATGTGTTTCTATGGGCTTTTTAAAATCGCTTTACAATGTTTTCGTTCTACAGCAACTTCGCTGGAACAAATTAACATCGTAATGCGAGGCACCACTGTATTTTGCGCCAAAGCAAACCAATAAAACAGAAGTTGTTTTACCTGTGTTTTCCTTTTTTCTACTGAAGCTGGTGTAGTTTGTTTGTCTACTTTTATTCCTGATGCCTTGGGAGTTGACAATTCATGCTGAAAATGAACATCATGAAGCTCAGCGACAGACTCCTTTGTTATTACCACCTTTGAAATAAGGGAAATGTCATGAAACAGCTCATAAGAAACAAACTTATAATTGTGAGCTTTTCTCCTATAAGCATTCTATGGAGATTATTTTTAAGATCTGCCTATCTGTTTTCACATCCTGATACTGAACAACTAATTCTACATCCATATACACTAGTGAAAGTCACATTGTAAACTGATGATAGGAATTTGAGGAAATTAATTCAATGTTCCATACAAGCATGAACAGAGTTTTCTGGATTCCCTGCTTTCCACTAAGTGGCCTTCTTGAGGGTATAAGAGTAGTCAATTTCTGTAGGAATAAGGACTTCAAAATCCTAGGACTATTATACTGCAATGTAACTGCAGCACCACACACAAAATTTTAAAAGCAATGCAAAACTCAAATATGAGTTGTCTTTTAATCTAATTTTTGAAATTTGTTATTTCTTATACAAGTACAGGTACAGATATAGACCTGCCACATCTTTATTAAGATTTGGGAAACTGCAGAAGAAAATGGGACATGACTGGAAAAACAAGAATTGACAACAAAATAATAGAAATGAAAGAAATTGAGGGGTCATTTTAAAGTGGAAAACCAAAGAGGGGAAAAATTTCTTACTTCAGCTTGATCCCTAGGAACTGGTGAGGTCCAACAGGGTTTTGGAGTCCCTGGCTTGTACTTTTTATCAACAGCAGCTGCTAATTCTGGAAATTCTTCGTCATCCTATGTAAATGAAAGCAGGATCAGCTTAGGCCACTTTACTCAATATGGCACATATATACATCTTACTGGTCTGACTCCCTTCTCCATCAACAGTATATTACTGGAGTTTGTGATTTCTCTGCATCTTATCAGTTCTAAAACTGTACACATTTCTCCACTTTGAACAACAAAAAAGCTGTGAAAACAAACACACTTCTGAATTACTTGTGATATGTGCAGAAAAAAATTCTGTTTGATTTGCCACTGACACAGCATACAGTGGTGCCCCGTATAGCGAGGTTAATCCGTTCCGGATTAACCTTCGCTATACGAAAACATCGCTGTGCGGGTAAGGAAAGCCTATTGGAACGCATTAAACTTAGTTTAATGCGTTCCAATAAGCGTCCAAACTTACCCCTCCAGCGATGTTTTCGCGTCCGGCGGCCATTTTGGAGCCACCGATCAGCAGCTCCAAAATGGCCGCCGGATGACCCGAAATGGCCCCTATCAGTGTTTTCGCGCCCTCCCCTTGCTTACAGAGGTCGCGAAAACGCTGCGGGGGGGCATTTCAGGCCATCCGTGGCCATTTTGGAGCCGCCGATCAGCTGTTCGGCGGCTCCAAAATGGCCGCCGGACGCCCCAATCGTCGCAAAGCGAGTGCGGCGATTGGGGCAGATCCGTATAGCGATCCCCAAAAAGGGATCGCTATACGGATTCTTCGTTAAACGGTGCGCTCGTTAAGCGAGGCACCACTGTACTAGGAAAGATTCTAAGCTCTAAGAAATGCAATTTTAACATTCAAAATTCCTCTCTCCCATGTACCCCATCTGCAAGATGAGGCCAATAATAGCCTACATTATATGATTGTTGCAAACAATGTATTGTGTATATATGTGAACTGATTTGCAGACTATAATCCAGAATGTAAATACTAAGTAGCTTTAATTAAGCTATTCATTTTAATTTAGTGAAGAAAGGGCATGATCCCACTAGTTAACCACTTTTATACCCCATATTTCAAAGGAAAACCTTAAAAACTGTGTTATCTCCCCTTTGAAATAAATGGAATTGAAAAAGTGATTATTAAATAGTTAAAATGTTCCAGAAGTTTGGCAAAGCTAATAACGCAACCAAGTCTCAATTACTGAAATATGATTTTTTTAACAATATATGTTAACATTCAATGTGGAAAAAATGTTTGAAGCAAGAAGTTATGGCTGAAGCGACATGCCCCAAAACAAAAAAAATTCAGGCCAGAGATCAACATCTGACCCAAAATACAGGCAGCAATGCAACTTTTTGGTAGCCAACCCAAGAATTACTACACTACCAACATCTCTTTCTTCACAATGCATCAGTAGTGTGGAAGAGATGAAATGAACACAGGTTTGGACACACAAATATCAGTGTTGTGAAAAGGAAGCCTGTCTTTATGTCAGACTTTTAAAAAACACTATGTAACAAAGCAAGCAATCAACAAAACATTAGACTTCAGACTCATTGTACAAGCAGCTCAATTTCTTAGACCAATTTGTTTTACCCTAAATATGTCATATCTACTCAAAAAAGGGAGGCAGCTGATATTTAAGTCTGTATTTTAAAAGAGACAAATCCAAAATAGCACTACTATAGATTGTTTACCTAGAAAACACATTCCAAAATTAGATGCGTTCCACCAAAAACTAGTCCTTTGGAGGGAGGGCACCATTTTTACTATGTATTGGCATTGTATATTTTCTACTTAAGCAAAGAGCACAAGTAGAGACTCAAGCTTTCAGAAGATTTAAGGAGCAAGAGGTAGAAATACAGCATCAGTGAATGGTAGTCAGAACAAATTGGGAGCAGGAGGAGCAGTGTCCATGATTTGTTTCTTTGGGAAATATACCACGGAAATCAGTCACAAAACATTACTATATGGTGGCTAGAGCTGGAGTCACTATATAATCTGAATTCATATACTCAGTCTGAAAAAAGAATTCTTTATGTTGGTGGAGATATTTGTTTATCTGAAATCTGATTCTCCAATATCAAATTAATCCTGTTGCATAATTAATACTTGTGGAAGGATGATAACATCAGCAGCAGGGGGTGATTTTAAGTAATGAAAACCTCTTATTTCTGTCTCATGGCTTTTCTGACTCCTGTGTCATCAGTTCATCATATGGAAGCCGTCGGAGCCACAGAACAGTAAGATGAAGTCTTTGATTACCAAACTCCCCCTACTGGTAATGTCATTCAGTGACAGCAATTTCTGATAATTAAGTACTTCCTCCTCTTGTCCCATGGCTCCCCTGGCTTCTACAAAATGGGACTACACAGATTCAGGAAAGCCACAGAAGAGAAGTAAGAACTTTCTAATTATGGAAAACTGGCCCCCTCCTGATGACATTATCAGCTTTTTGCAAGCATAATTACGTAGTGTCAGTCCATACATGAAAAAATGATTGTCTCCTCTCATGCACCACCAGTGACTCCAAAATTTGTACAAATCCAAGTTGGCCTGTAATTCTCAGAACAGTACACACACAAATTTATCAATTTCTGTACCTCAATTCTTGGAGGTTCTTGAAATACGTTTGGTTCCCCCATCTCACTGTTTGATTTGGCTTTCTTCTTCTTTCTCTTCTTTTTCTTCTTTTTGTCTGCTGTCTCTTCAAATTCATTGTCACTAGCATTCTCTTTTGTTTCTGACTATTGTGAAAACAGTAGAACTTTTTAATACAGTCAACTCAAGTTTTCATAGCAAAGTAGTCACATTAAAACTACAGTGATAATCCTGCAAACAGAATATGAGGTGACTTTCTTCTTTTAATGATTCTGCTCTGGAATTATATGGCAAAATGGCTCCCAACGGCTGAAAATTTAATACAAATTCCATCATTGATTCGCAATATAGTACCAGTGCGTCAAAGTATAATATTCTACAATGCCACAGAGGGCCTGATATCAAATGAACTAATCAATATACCCAACACTACTCATATGCTGACACTGGATATATAATTCCACTTTAAACTTCCTAAATGTTAGAAAATGTAAACATCAGAGTAAAAAAAAAAGAAAGGCACAAGCCAGCCTAAGCACTTAATTACAGTAGTTCGGAAAATAAATACTCTGACAGTATGTCCCACCACTTTCACAGGTGCATTTGACGGTGACACAGAAGACAGCCTTCTCTATTGTTATACATAGACTTTGGAACTCCCTCCCACAGAAAGCCAAACCAGTCTTTGCTGTCCTTTTGCAAGCAGGCAAAGACCTTTCTCTTCAGGCAAGACTTCCCTCAGTAAACCAGGTGTGTGTGTGTGTGTTTTAGATAGACTGTATGCATGCTTGCTTCGACTGGATTTTTAGTACCTGTATTTTCCATTTTTGTGTTTTCCATTTCTCAGTTATTTTTTTGTATACTTATTCATCTTTGCCTTTATATTGCCTGATAATGTTGCAAGATGCCTCCTTATTGTTTGTAGTTTTAAATATAGTCTTTTAATGATGCTAACCACCATTCTATACTCATTGTTTTCAACTTTATTGTCTTTCATTACTGTAAGCCACCTTGGGTCCTTTTCAAGGAGAAATGTGGGGTAAAAATATTCTGAATGAATGAATGAATGAATGAATGAATGAATGAATGAATGAATGAATGAATGAATGACAATATATTTCAGAGCAGGCAACCTGGCTAACAGAATGACTGACATAACCAACACCACACAAAACTGGGGACAGCATGATCTTTCTTATTTTGAAGTCAAACAAAATAAAATAGAATTCATCATATTAAAATATGAAATGAACAATGTTCAAAAGAGTTAATTAATGCTCACCTAATAATTTAATAGTCATATAATGGCATTACTTAATAATTACAACAACACAAACGGAAGCAGTTTTTAAACAGTTACTTAAATCCTTGTCTGCAGGCTTGCTAGTTAAGACAGACAAAAAAGGGAAAAGAAAGAGACACAAAAAGAAGGGCACAGACAGACATCAGAGTCCAAGTCTTGATAGAACAGTTTCAAATACTGTTTAAATGAATTCTTGCAAGACTGAAAGCAGGCATGGGTGTGCCAAGAAAATGAGCAGTGAAAGAAAAAAGATGAGAGAAAAAACCAGTCAGGAGAGTGAAAAAGTATCTTCAGAGACAATAAGACAATGGACAGAAGGGAGTGTAGGGCATAGATTCTTAACTCGTGGTCCGTCGATGTCCTCACAGGGAGTCCATGAAGGTTTGAAGAAATGTTATGATTTTTTTGCAGTTAAAATAAAAATAATTAATGAATTAAAAAAGCAAGAAATAAAAGGAACCATAGGACAAAATCTTAATTTCCCTTGCTTGTTTGTCTAAAACTTGGCTTTTCTAAACTACTGCCTCTATTAAAAACAAAAGTAAAAAATCCGTTACAAAATAACTGTTTGATAGTTCTGCACATGGTGAGAATATGCAAGTGACTGATGCCGAGTGGCTGAGAGACAGGATATGACATTTCTTGCTACTGCGCAGACAGTCCCAGGGCGGGAAGAGAGAGTCAGAGTCTAAGTATCAGTGTGAGTGAGGGTTTGAACGACTTTGTATTTCTTCTTTGATTTGTACTAATAAAACCAATTGGTTATTGTTGGGTAAAGTGACTTTTTGATATTATTGCAGTGAATTTTGTAATGTTATACATTTTGGCTGAGCCTCAGAGAGGATCACTGGCTGAATTTTAAACATAAAAGAACTTATGCTGTTGATGAGGGTGCATTCTTTTCAAAGCAGAATGAAGCTTCTTCCAGTTATCTTAAAAAAGTATTGCCGTTATCACAAGGAATATCTGTTAATTGAGACCCTTCATGAGAACTTTAAATAAATATTTGATGAACTTTAGGGTTTTAAATCTTGAGTTAAGTTTTGGTGGTCCACAGTAACAAAATATATTAAAAGAGACCCATGGTAAAGAAAAGTTTAAGAACCACTAGTGTAGGGGGCAGCCAAAGAACAAAAAGATTTCAACAAAAAGAAAGCCAAAATCCAACTGAGTGCATCTGCTAATGGATCCAGAAGGATGTCCTTCTCCTCTGCACACAGCTTCCAGACGCTCAGTATCTACTCAGTGGGCTTGAAAAGTCTCCAGAGCGGAATGACTGATTAACACAAAGGGCTACCCAGAGCAGTGGGACTGCTATTGTGGACATGGGCGGAGAGAGGATGCATATCCCTGGATCTGCTGACTTAGTTTCTTCTATCAGTAGACCCTGACAAAAGCAGTATCTTAATCTGGAAAGGAAATTGGAACTAATGGAAAAAATAAAACAGGTGAAATACTACCAGAGCTAAAACAAAATACTGAAATAGGCAGCAGTAATAATAATAATGAGAGAGAAGCAAGGAAGCTAGAAAGATGTTAATTCCAACCATCAAGACAGAAGACAGAAACAAGCAGTGTTTTAGCAGGAGAAAAAATACTTTGTAGCTGGAAATGCCAAATGTTTATGCAATCCAAAATTAGAAGAGGTGATACAGTACCTTTCTTTGGACCACTAAAAATAAAACTGTAAACATAAGCTTTCATGAATAAAATTCTTTTCCTCTGGTGTAGAGTAGAAAAATTATGAATGAAAGTCCCAACATGGTCATGGCAGAGATGATGATACACCATGCACGTTGCTTAAGGTGGGCTGAAAGCTGGTTTCAACCAGTTCAGGAGAAAAAATTTTCATATGCCTCACCGGAGGTGCCATTTGGTTGGAATTTTCCACTCAGTCCCCAGGATCAAAGGTACACCTTGAATATGCCTTCTCCCCACTCCTCATATTACCTATTTGGAAATCAGGTTTCCTTATTGCCAGGGGAGGAATAACAAAACCTGATTTCCAAACAGGCAACATGAGTGGAGATGGAGAAGAAGGCACAGTCAAGGAAAAAATATGACTAATAGAAAGCAAAGCAAAGCAAAAAAGCTTATTTTTTTTAAATCCAAGCATAACTTTAAGAACAGAATGGTTGATGAGGAGAAATCAAGAGAACAAAAAATTGGCAACCTGATTTTGCAAAGAACGCATCACTAGCATCCTGTTCGTGTAGCCACACCACCTGAAGGCGATGACATCACTAGCAGCGGAAGATATCTACTTCTTCCTTCTCACTTGTGGCTTTTCTGACTTTCACTAATCTCTTTAATTGTGTGGGAGCCAAGGGTTGGGAGGAGGAAGACTTTCAACACCAAAGTTTTCCCCCAGCTAATAAAGTAATCTGGCAATTATGTTTTTTTGGTAATAAGACTTCCTCCTTATGCCCCACTTCAAGATTAATTTACCTCCCCATCCTGTGGCCCCCATGTGATGAAAGGGATTACAGTACTTGAAAGTCAGAAAAGCAGTGGGAGAAAAGAGGGGAATTTTTCTTTACAAAAAAAAAAATCTTCCCATGCTGGTGATGTTATCAACCTTCTTCTGGTACAGCTATGCCAACAGGATTTCTGCCACTGAATAAGAATAAAATATTCAAAACTGTTCCAAGTGAAAGATAAAAATAGAGAATGATCGAGAGACAGTGTCTTCCATGTGACAGAAACAATAGTAGATTTACACCATTATGGGCAGAACAATGAGATATTTACGATGTAAAATAAGAAAGGAAATAAAAAAGGAAGATGGGACCTAAATCCAGTGTCATGCTGCTACTCCAAAATGGTGTATGAGGTTCAAAGGGGGCTGTAGTAAGGAAGGGAGATCATGGAGAATCATCAGTACTTAGTAGCCATTAACACTTAAGAAACAGGACAGATCCTTCCAATTCATTCTTCACGTTAAGATTTCAGTTGATCAATTAAACATTGTCTCCTTTATCTCTCTCCCTTGGAAAGGATAGAAATAAGGTATCAAGGAGAAAGATAAGATAAAAAACAAATACAGAGAAACAGGATTCCTATTGCTTTTTATTATTACCCAAGACAAATAGCAATACTCTCATGTCAGCTTTTTCTGCACTGAACTGCTCTCCCACACATACTTTGACCCTTACAAATATACAGTGGAGCCTCGCACAGCGAGGTTAATCCGTTCCAGATTAACCCTCGCTGTGTGAAAACATTGCTGAGCGGGACAGAAAAGCCAATTGGAACGCATTAAACAGTGTTTAATGCGTTCCAAAAGGCTCCTTTACTCATCGTTCAGCGATGTTCCTCTATGGCCGGCAGCCATTTTCGCACCCTCCCCTCGCTTAACGAGGGCGCGAAAACGCTGCACATGGCCATTTTGCGACTTCCGGTGGCCATTTTGTAGCCGCCGAACAGCTGATCAGCGGGTCGCAAAGCGAAGGTCGGTAAGCGAACCGCTTACCGACCTTTGCTCTGCGATTTTCGGCCATAGGGGCCATCGGTATGCGATCGCATTTGCAATCGCGAAAACGTCCTCGTAGAGCGAATTCATCGCTCTACGGTGCACTCGTTGTGCGAGGCACCACTGTATGTCTTTTAAAAATCAACATGTACAAAGTTCTGGATAACATGTATCCAAAAGATAATATTAGAAAAATGAATAATATTGAAAGAACTTGGAAACTAATCTTCCTACCTTACAATCTGCAGAAGCACCCACTTTTCCTTTGTTGCCTGAACTGCTGGTGAGGACTGCATCTGTCATTGAAACACCTCTCTTGTGAGGCTGAGTTGGCACCTTGGCTGAAGACAGTCTTTCAGTGAAAAGGTCTGAGTATGCCTGAGGAACTGATAATTGACAGAACACAGTGTTCAAACTTCACAAATAACTCCAGCTCCTAAATCTTTAAGGAGGCCTAGGCCAAATTTTCATATTTTTTTTCACTGTAGAAGGTGTCATCTGGGGAGATATGCAAAACCTTATCATTCAAACAGGTCTGCAGAATTGATATGCCATACCTACCTACAAATATCCACCAGATACATCTATCTAAAATTGTGAAACATTAGTTTTCTTATCCTAATAATCTGGCATGTTGAATGCTAAAAATTATAGTCGTAATTGAAAATCATATGAAACGTACTGAAAATGCAGACATATTATGCATCAAATCAATTCTGACTGATGGTGGCCTTTCCACGTTTTCCTAGGTATAGAGTATTCAGAAGTGGTTTACTATTCCCTTCTTCAGAGGCTATTTCTGGGCCTATGCAGCTTATTCAACATTATACAGGCTAGCTCTTCTCCTGGGAGATAAAGGAGGGAATCAAACTCCTAACCTCTGATTCTGCAAGGCATATACATAACTCACTGAGCTATTTCAAATGTTTACAGCACTCAGAAATTCTCTAGTCAGCCTTTAATACCTCCAGATTTTTAATATATTTCTATTAAAAAGAGACACGTAATTCTTCTGCATCTTTTAAGAACTTCTTAAAAGCTTCTGTGGATTAAGTAGAGAGTGGAGAATGAAATCTTATATGGAGCGGACAAAACAGTAAAGCAAGGTCTGCAACTATACTTACTTCCAGGATCAGATGAGGAACTTAAAGGTCTTGATGGGAATTGTTTTTTCAGAGATACTTCACCCTGTAGTGATTATTGCAATCTTCAGTGCAAATCACAATTTACAATTTATTTAGCACATTAGATAACATCCATCACCACCAGCAGCCTTAGAAGCAATCTGAAGATTATCTATCTATCTATCTATCTATCTATCTATCTATCTATCTATCTATCTATCTATCTATCTATCTATCTATCTATCTATCTATCTATCTATCTATCTATCTATCTATCTATCTATCTATCTATCTATGTTGGGACTTGGTGAGTCAACTGCTCCATATGTCCCAACATTTCAAATAGGCTTACTATGGCTGCAAGTCATTTTAGTAAGTCACAACTAGAGTAGACTTATTGGAACTGATGGAACTTAGAGGAGTTGACTTACCAAATTCCCACTGATTCAAAGAGTATACTTTAGAATAATTTACTATGCTAAGTAACAAATCTTATAGTTTCCCCCATGGATTAGTAATCATTTCTGTTTACATCATATATTCACATTATAGACTACTGTATTAAAGGAAGTATTTAAAACTGATGAAATAGCTCTCCAAAAAGTATTTTCAACGATACATACAAAAATAAGGGATAGAGTGGAAACTATACAAATACTGTTTGTCTAAACGTAAATATGTAGTTTGTGTTCAAAAATAATTCATCAATTACTAATTAAATAAGTTAATTAGAAAATCACAAAAAACTAGGAGTCAGAAATAAAATTTTTCCAGAAGTTTTAATCCTTTAAGCAGGTTCCTATGTTACATGGGCAAGGAATAAGCTATGATCACCAAATTGAACTGCAGTGAGAGAAATGCATGTAAAACTACAACAGTATTTTAAAAAAACAACTAAATAGTCAAATAAGAAAATTAAGTCACTACATCTAAATCTAGATCATTTTCTCCAATATCATTTCCTGTCAATTTCTATATCCTATCCTTATTAAAATGAATCAGAAATAAGAGCCTTCTTGTTAACTGATAAAAGAGAAATATTATATGAAGTAAATATTCCAGATAAAATTATTTCCAAAATGTTACAGAAACACAACTCTAAGAGAAAGACAAGACTTAAAAATACTATTGGGTTAAAGAACCTCAGGGAAAATATAAACTGCTGATGAAAAATGTTGTTCCTTATCTAGTGGTATAATCTCATACTACTAATGAGATAAAGTACCTACCTATTCTTAATACCCTGTTTTCCCGAAAATAAGACAGGGTTTTATATTAAGTTTTGCTCCAAAAAATGCATTAGGGCTTATTTTCAGGGGATGCTTTATTTTTTTCATGTACAACAATCTACATTTATTCAAAAACAGTCATGTTGTCTTCTTCTGGTTTCTGCACAATGGTGGAGCACGGAGTTTCACTTAACTGAGGCTTATTTTGGGGGTAGGACTTATATTATGAGCATCCTGAAAAATCATACTAGGGCTTATTTTCAGGTTAGGTCTTATTTTAGGGGAAACAGGGTACATTTTTTGTTATTACATAGTGGGCAAAATCCTACCAGTATAGTGTGATGGGAGGAAAGCTTTCAATAGTCAAAAATCATTAATGGCCAGTGATGATTTTGACAATTAAAAGCTCTCCCGCCCCCATTCTCCCACTGTTCCCAAAGGCCTTCCTAGGGTGAGATCCTTAAGAAGCCTTGGAACCTGAAAGGAGGAGGATAAGGAGCTTTCTGTTAATTTAAAGTTAAAGTTCTAGATCAGTGTCTGATGTTAGTAATGGACTGGATGAGGACAAATAAACTGAAACTTAAAGCAGACAAGACAGAGGTGCTCCTGGTCAATTGAAAGGCAGATCTAAGAATAGGGATTCAGCCTGTATTGGGTGGGGTTACACAACCTCTGAAAACACAGGTGTACAGCTTGGGTGTGTTCCTGGATTTGTCTCTGTGCCTAGACTGCCCAGGTTTCAGTGGTGGCCAGGGGTGCCTTTGCACAGTTAAAACTACTGTGACAGCTGCACCCATTGCTGGAGAGGTCTACCTTGGCCTCAGTGACACAAACCTAAGTTGCAGCCCAGCTGATTACTGTAATGTGCTCTATGTGTGGCTCCCTTCGGAAGGAACTTGAAAACTTCAGCAGGTACACAATGCTGCAGCCAGATTGTTAACTGGGGCTGGTTACAAGGATTCACATAAGCTCCCTATTACAGCAGCTCCACTGATTACTGATCAACTTCCAGGCACAATTCAAAGTGCTGCTTTTAACGAAACTGACTGTCTAGGACAGTGGTCCCCAACCTTGGGCCTCCAGATGTTCTTGGACTACAACTCCCAGAAGCCTTCACCACCACCTCTGCTGGCCAGGATTTCTGGGTGTTGAAGTCCAAGAACCTCTGGAGGCCCAAGGTTGGGGACCACTGGTCTAGGAGACAAACAGGATGGTTTATATTTTGCTGCTTCTAAATGAGTTTTTTATAATGCTTTTACTTAAGGTTTTTGCTCTTGATTCTTCTTTAATGTCTGAATAATTTACTTTTTTCAATTTTAATATTGTTTTTAATTATATAAGCTGCCTTGGGTCCTTTTTTAGGAGAAAAGCAGTGTAGCATTTGTCATGAATATTCATATGCTATTTGCACAGACCAATGGGAGTGCTTGGAGGGGCAGAGTCACAAGGTATAAGAGACTCGGCAGCAGCAGGAGGAGTTGAGATAGAGAGAGTTAGGGTCTTTGAGATAGAGAGTTAGAAAGCTGAGAGGGTTTTGGAGTCTGGGTGGGAGAATGGTGTTTGAGGGTGGATAAAGAAGAATGTTTAAGAGTTAACAACATGGCTTGTTCTGTCAACACCTGTATCAATAAACAATTTCTATTTGGTTCTTTTAAAATGACATGTGGTCTGGACAGCTATCATTCATACAGTATTAGGTATTCTTGATGAAATCAACTGGTGGCAGCTGAGGGGCACGTAGTGTGAACTCCTAGTTTGGTGAAACAATCGGGCCATGTGGAATCATGACAGGCAGTATAATGCATTTTAAATAAATGAACAAACAAAATTAATTATTTGTAGCACTCAGAATCACTTTACAGCAGTGTAACTACACCAACAAGGTTTTGCTCTTAGTGATAATACACTAGAGAGAGAAATAGTTCATATCAACAAAATACTGTTCAGTCCTCCAAAAACTATCAAGTAGCTAACCTCTTTGGTGATAAAATCTGAAATTCCTTTTTTCCCCAGAGTTTTCGGAGGCAGCTTATCTCCTTCAGCCAAGCCCAATGGTCCCAACGTACGTTTTTGAAGATCCAGCAGATCACTATTTCCCATGGCTTGCAATTTTGGAAAATCTGCGAAAGTAATTTCAAAGGCAGGTTCTGGAAGCCGCTCACTGTTTTGAATCTGTTTGAATCTTGTATTCATGGCTTTAGTAGGTCTGTCTAGTAAAAGAGTTAATGTATCATTAGATTTTACTCTCATTATCTGCTACAGGTTTATTCTAATTATTGTTGCAGGCAAGTAAATAAACATGACAAAATCTTGCCCTTTGGAGTGCTTTCATTCAGGATTCCTGATGCTCCGTTTCATTCCTCTACTTATTTACTATCTGTTTATCCTCCCCATCACCAGCTCCACCAAAAGCCACTGAGCATAGTCATTCTCCATTGGTACACTGCAAGTTGCTTTCGGTGTTTACTTGGGGATTAAAATGAACACGTGTTGGAACTTGCAAGCACATGAAAATCTGTCTTCATGGATTTCTATGGGAATCTTTGCAATTCATTTTTGGAAATATTTAAAAGGAGCTCCTCAATGTGAACTAGTAAATTTTGCAGTTTAACCTAACCCAAATATTTCGGAATTTTTCAAATTAAAGGTGTGGAACACTAACAAATACATTTGGGCCAAAATCCTGTTGCTTAGCACAGTACATCACACTAGAATAGGCCCTACTGAATCAATGGGGATGTGGTGAGTCACTCCTCAAGTTCCACTGATTCAAACGGGCCTACTCTAATTGCCACTTACTTTAGCATAGTAAGTAACAGACGAGGCCTCTTTGAAGCAACAGAGTTGACTCATTAATCAATGGAACTTTTAGAGTAATTCATTCAATAGTTCAACTTTAGAGGGATTGAGTATGCTAAGCAACAGGATTTTCAATAGTTTATTTTTTAAAATTAATACAAATAGTCTTTTTTGAACAAAACTGATCACCCGAGATGAGCCATTTCCACCAGAAAAATCTGTCAGTCATGATCACTAATGACACTTAAAATTAAGGTGATTTATGAAGGAGTCTGACCTTGAGCCAGACATCCTGGAGAGTGAAGTCAAGTGGGCTTTAGAAAGCCTGGCTAACAACAAGGCCAGTGGAGGTGATGGCATTCCAGTTGAACTATTTAAAATCTTGAAAGATGATGCTGTTAAGGTGCTACATTCAATATGTCAGCAAGTTTGGAAAACCCAACAGTGGCCAGAGGATTGGAAAAGATCAGTCTACATCCCAATCCCAAAGAAAGGCAGTGCCAAAGAATCCTCCAACTACCGTACAATTGCACTCATTTCACATGCTAGCAAGGTTATGCTCAAAATCCAACAAGGTAGGCTTCAGCAGTATGGGGACCGGGAACTCCCAGAAGTACAAGCTGGATTCCGAAGAGGCAGAGGAACTAGAGACCAAATTGCCAACATGCGCTGGATTATGGAGAAAGCCAGAGAGTTCCAGAAAAATATCTACTTCTGCTTCATTGACTATGCAAAAGCCTTTGACTGTGTGGACCACAGCAAACTGTGGCAAGTTCTTAAAGAAATGGGAGTGCCTGACCACCTTATCTGTCTCCTGAGAAACCTATATGTGGGACAGGAAGCAACAGTTAGAACTGGTCATGGAACAACTGATTGGTTCAAAATTGAGAAAGGAGTACGAGAAGGCTGTATATTGTCCCCCTGCTTATTTAACTTATATGCAGAATACATCATGCGGAAGGTTGGACTGGATGAAACCCAAGCCGGAATTAAGATTGCCGGAAGAAATATCAACAACCTCAGATATGCAGATGATACCACTCTGATGGCAGAAAGTGAGGAGGAATTAAAGAACCTTGTAATGAGAGTGAAAGAGGAGAGTGCAAAAAACGGTCTGAAACTCAACATCAAAAAAACTAAGATCATGGCCACTGGTCCCATCACCTCCTGGGAAATAGAAGGGGAAGACATGGAGGTAGTGACAGATTTTATTTTCCTGGGCTCCATGATCACTGCAGATGGTGACAGCAGCCACGAAATTAAAAGACACCTGCTTCTTGGGAGGAAAGCGATGACAAATCTTGACAGCATCTTAAAAAGCAGAGACATCACATTGCCAACAAAAGTCCGAATAGTCAAAGCTATGGTTTTTCCTGTTGTGATGTATGGAAGTGAGAGCTGGACCATAAAGAAAGCAGACCGCCGAAGAATTGATGCCTTTGAATTGCAGGTGCTGGAGGAGGCTCTTGAGAATCCCCTGGACTGCAAGGAGAACAAACCTATCAGTTCTAAAGGAAATCAACCCTGAGTGCTCACTGGAAGGACAGATCCTGAAGCTGAGGCTCCAGTACTTTGGCCATCTCATGAGAAGAAAAGAGTCCTTGGAAAAAACCTTGATGTTAGAAAGGTGTGATGGCAAGAGGAGAAGGGGACGACCGAGGATGAGATGGCTGGACAGTGTCTGCGAAGCAACCAACATGAATTTGACACAACTCCGGGAGGCAGTGGAAGATAGGAGGGCCTGGCATGCTCTGGTCCATGGGGTCACGAAGAGTTGGACACGACTAAACGACTAAACACACACACATGAAGGAGTCTAACTATACATAATACCAGAATGTCATCCAAACACATATTTTGGCTTTTTTCTAATGGCAAATCTACAGAACAACAAATTAATAATCTTAATGTACCTGATTTATTAATATTTCTGCCGTGCAGAGTAGTGTAAGACAAACTCTCTGTTGTTCTGCTAGTAAAATCACTCCCATCAGACTTCTTGTTTTCCAATTTTTGTTCAAGATCTTTTGGTTGTCTCTATGTAAAATAATAAGGAAAATTAATTTCAGAATACTTTTTTTGTAAATACTTTATTGCTTAACACATTACATCTGTATGTTGTATTTCATTACAATTTCAACTAACAGTGGCAGATAGTGCTGTCTGCTGTTCAGTAGTTAATGGCAAAGCATTCACTTTTGGAATTCAGTTTTTGTATGTTCTGAAGGCCAAATAACCATGTCAAAAACACCTCTGCAAACTATATTCATAAAACAATGTGCTAGCAGACATTACCACCATACCTGGCGGAGGTGCTCACTGCACACACAGAATTGGGTAACATTTTAAAGAATTCTATTAGCTAGGAATCTATTTCACTTTATAATACTGACTTTTAATATAAACAGCTGGAAAACATAGGAAGCTTTTGATTCTCAATGAACCCCAGTAAACAACATAAGGAAATCAGAAGCTAGGGATATAGTTGCACAATTTGCTCAGTGTGCAATCTATGCTGGTTGCAAATACTTCTCCTATTAAGATGGCAGAGAATGCTGAAGTACCTCATTGCAGAACAGCTATGACTAGGACAGAATACTCCTAGAAATCAACAGTGGAACACTCCAGACAAGCCTATAACTGCACTCCAGTTTCTGGTACTAGTAAAACACATAGAAATAACATAGCAAGATATCAACACAACCATAACTTACCCTGGAATGATATGCAGCTTCCTTCCTGATGGGAGACATCTGTTTCCCATAGTCTTTGTCCTGTCTAGAAGACTGGAAGAGTCTGTTGTTGCTCTCATGCTGGAAGTTGGTAAATGTATACGAATTTGGTGCAGCATCAGGTGAATATGGACAACTGGAGTACTCCCCAAGTGAACTATATCCCACAGGATTCTGAGATGCACATTGGGAAGGAGAGGCTGTGGAATCCCAGGGCCCGTCTTGGGTGCATACGTGATGTCTAAATTAAATCAACATATTGTTCTTTAATTGGATAGCTCATTCAAATGTGACCACATTTTACAGTAATAACCAAAGTTATTTGAGCATGTTTCAATGGGCACCAGAATATGTGTGGATGGATTTTTTTAGTTCAAATGTTATCAGCAACTTATGAAAGAAATAACATTATCAACAAATGTTATGGTTTTAAAATATTATAGTTTAAACTATAATAAACCACTAGAAAAATAACTTAGTTTATTGGTCGAACAGCACTAAGCATAATATGACAACACTGAAAACAGGACACCAAGGGGTGTCTCATTAAAAAACAGAGTAGACTGCATTTTCAGATGACACCAAACCTGTTGGAGTAGGTAATCCTTCAGAAAACAAAAAATGATTCCAGATAATTACAGCAGACTGAAGAACTGGGTTAAAATAAGCAAAATGAGTTTCCACAAGAAAAAAATTTTAGAGCTCTACATTTAGGGAGGAAAAAAGCAGACACACAAATATCAGATGAGTGACATCTGGCCTGGCAATAAAATGTGTGAAAAGGAGTTATAGTTGACCACAAGTTAAACAGGAGTGAACAGTGTGATACAGCAGCAAAAAACAAAAATAAAATAAGGGATCAACAAGAGGGACATGTGCAGAGGAAGGTGATCACAAAGGTAAAAGGTCTAGAAATCCAGCCCTATTAAGAAAAGATTTGGGTATGTTTACTCTGGAGAAGAGAAAGCAGAAAAATAATATGCCAACCATCTTAAATATTTGAAAGGTTTTCACATAGAAGAGGCAGAAAGCTTGTTTTCTGCAGCCCACAGGGTAAGACCTGAAGAAACTGATTCAAATTACTAGAAAAGAGAAGTCAACTAAATATTTGAAAGAAGTTCATGACAGGAAAAGACATTTAACCATGGAATCGACCCTGGAAGGATTCTTGCATATTTGAGATGTATTAAAAAGGGTTGGATGGCCATCTATAAGGAATGTTTTAGATTTGGATTTCCTGCACTATCAGGGATTGGACTTCATGATACTTGGGGTCCCCTCCAGCTCTACTCTTCTATCAGTCATCTAGCCTGTGGGATGCATATATTCTCATGAGCCAGACACAAACACAATCCTCTTTTCATATTGGCCATACAAACATATGCTAGTAATAGAACAAATGGGGAAACTTACAATCTATATACTGTAGAAGGAATACAAGCTGCTGAAACAATTGTATGGTTGACTTTTACACCGACAATAAAACTGATATATATCGGGACAAAAGTCTTCTCCCCATGAGGAAGGTCAAGATGGCTACAGTTGCTCACAATTTTTTTCAGTGCTTGGTGACCTCTTTTCTGCAACTGACATGATTTGTTCCAAGGGACAGCACTTCAATTATCCCCATTGCTCATTAGAGAATTCAGACTCCCTTCCCTTTCACAAAGAAAAAATGCTTCTCAGTTATAGGTATTTCAACATAGGAAACATAATTGCTGCTATGAGGTTTTGAGATTATAGGGTCGATTTTTAAAAGGTGCCCACACAGAAAGTGAAAACAAAACCCAAACCCACAAATCCCACACTGGCAAATTTTAAAACTGCCCAGAGTAGACCTTTGGTCTAGATGGGCAGGATAGAAATCAAAGCAAATCAAATAAATAAATAAATAAACAAACAGACAGATAAATAAATAAATAAATAAATAAATAAATAAATAAATAAATAAATAAATAAATAAATAAATAAATAAATAAATAAAGAGTGCAGTTATCAATGTCCCAGAAAGTCGAATGAGACATTTCTTGAAAAACCCACAGCATCAGAGATATAGCTTTGAAATTAGCAGATGATTTATGATCATTCTGCTGATGGTGGCAAAAGCCCAATGCTATATCACCTCTGGAATGTCTTGTGAGAAGTACAATTTTCTGGCCTAAAATGTTGAAGAAGCAATGTCAGTTAATCACCAAACAAATGTAACTTGCCAGAGAGCTAAAGAATCTTAATTCAAGACCTCAGCAGGTTAACAGTCCCCCAAGAAATGAGATGTAGAAGGGTACATACTTATCCACTGATGGCTCCTGAACATATGGGTAGCATGTTGTATAATATCTAGGAAAGACACATGCTTCTGAGGGTTCTGACCATGCCACTGTTACCGCCGAATATTTGGGGACAAACGGTTTGACCTCTGCTGATAACTTGATGCCCTGAGAAACAAAAGGTTTTTTGGCTACATGCACTTTTAAGGTTATCCAAAAAAATAAGTAAAATTCCCCATTGATGTGAACAAAACTGTCAGAAGTGGGAAAGCTGGTCTTTAGTTTTATGCTCAACCTAAATAATCTCCATAACAGAACTCAAATTTTACAGAGAATGTGAATGCTAAAGCAAACTGCTGTTCTAAATGGTATTTTATATGTAAAAAATAATTAAAATACATTACAATCAAGGTTCCCTCTCTAAGGTGCATGGCTGCATGAGCGCACAGGGCTCCTCTTCCTCCTCCACACACCCACTCATTTCCAGCCCCTTTGGTCACAACAGAATATCGCAGAGAGGGGAAGAGTCGCCGTGCAGAGAGAGCAGAGCCATGTGTGCAACAGGCAGAACCCCACCCAGCAGGGCTGAACATGAGAGGGAGCGTTGATTACAATAATACCATATTTATAATATCTTAAATATACAATGCAGAAACTGGTTTCCTAAAACTATCTCAATTTCCATTTGCAAGGGAGAAAACTTATCTTTTGAAAATTAAAAAAACAGAAAATATACTTCTATTAAGTATGGCTAGGAGACCGAGAACAAACTTCAGGCCCATAAACACTTTCCCTGCCTCCAGTTTCTCCCTTTGCATATAGGACTCCCATCATCAATCTTTACTCTGGTTTGGCTCTGAGGTTCTAATGCCCAGGGTTAGTCAGACATATTGCCAAAGCAGGATAAAGGGAAATGTAAATGTGAGAGAAAGGGGCATATGATGCAATTGCCGCCCACCCTGGTAATCCTATATAACAGACACAAACCAACACCATCTGCCTCAGCCCTAGAACCCTGCTTAGATGTACACTGTACTTAAAGCACGTGGCTATTTGTAACAAGGAGAGCTCACTAGTCTTGCCCCTTCCACAGTTACTTTAGTAACAAGAAGGCAGCAACTTGAATATTGAAAACTGTTCTATCTGGGTAGCCTCTCCAGATGAGCCAGAAGTGCCAAACCTTCAGGTCTGGCTCCTATAGAGCACTAGATAGAGCAGCCTCTCCTCTCTTGAGTTTCCATGATTAAAGCAAGCACAAGGGAGAGTGGTAGTAGTCATTTCCCCATCCCATACAGGTTTTATATGTTTATGTACTTTTAAATGTAAAATAAAAGTATCACCACAAATAAAACAAAGCATTCAGTCAAAAGTTAAATGTCTGTTCACTGAACACTCTTAAGCACTTGTGATAGAGACATACAAGAAACTATTTCTGCAGTTCAACAATTTGCAAAAAAAATAAATAATAATAATCTAAATTTTGGCAAACTTATCCCAACTGTGTAAGAGTGGGCACTTAAAGGAGTAATGACTGACATCCCCTTGCACAGTTATGCAAATGCTGTACTGTTTAAGTGGAAAATTGCCATAAGTTAAGAAATTTCTATGGACCTTATCCATTTCATGCCAAGTCATGTGACTCAGTATGCAACAATGCAACAGAGATTTCTTAATTTATGGCAACACATTACACAATCTGAACAGGATTTCAGCCATAAACACCTTTGCATCTTTTTACAGAAATACTTAATTTTGTAAAACTAAAATCTTATTGTTTCATTTTTCTCCTCTAATATATACAAGCCTGTAACATATGAATATTCTAACTATTAACCACCTGAAGATTTTATCAAAATATCTAAACAATTTTAAGCATTTTGTGACTGCAACAATGCAACACCTTTTCAAAGCTAGATTACAATGCTGGTATGCAAGGATCAGGGGCTGTGCTCACATGACATGATAAATTATTGAATCATGGGAAGTGCAGCTTCTCACAAATGCAACGCTAATGATTCCTGCTGAATGATTATTTTCACTTGCAGCTGAAGAAAACCAAAGCTTCATTCTGTACTTTGTTTATGTGTCATGCAAATGTGAGCATTTTTCTTCTGGCTTCTCTCCCAATAAACCATAGAAAACATTCATGCCTTATGTTCAGCTTGCTGGGAGAAAAATTAACCAAGGAAGAGAAACACCTTGTGTTTAGATGTTATATCAAACAAACAATGAAGCAAAGGTCCATGGCTTTTCTACCTTCTCCTGCTGCAGCCAGGAGAGACTGAAGCAGCATTCTGAGATTTTTTATTTTGTGTGACCATGACAGAGGTTACAAAGCAAATAATTAATTTTGTGTACATGTAGTCTTCTCTTAATGCTAATGCCATAGTTTCAGGCAGAAATATTAATACCTGGAGCCTGCTGTATGCTTTTAAACTTTCCCACTGTCACCCTAAAATGGTTTCTTCTTGCATTACAAACGAAAACATACACTCGTATCTCAGCATGTTTTGAGCAATCATTCACCTACCTTTCTATTTATAGTCCCATTGTAACATACACCCCTATTAAAAGATTTATTCCACAACATTATGATAGACAGCTAAGAAATGCAAAGGATCAAATCTAGGGCCCCCATGGTGCACTAGTTAAACTGCAGTTCTGCAGCCAAAACTCTTATCATAACCTGGGTTCAATCCCACATAGCCAGCTCCATCTTCACACAGCCTTACATCTTTCTAAGGTCAGTAACTGAGCACCCAGCTTGCAGGGGCAGGGAGGGGGCAGGGATCTGTAGCCTGCATCATTAAATTCTAAACTGACCACATAGTGCTTTAAGCACTGTGGGGCACTACATAGCATACAACAGCACACTTTGCTTTTGCTTTAATCCAGAGGAGGGTATTCAAAACTAACCTCTCCAATTGGTTTTAATATAACATGACTTTTTTCAGACAAAAATCAACCTCTACATGAGCCTATAGGCCTTTCTCTGAAGAGCTAGTAAGTTAATTTGCTTCTACAGAAACAAACTATAAATTTTCATTTTTGCTTCTATCCTGTGGCTCACTTGTGTCAAGAAACAGCACATTTCCTATTTCATTCTGAATGCTGTCCTGGGATTAACTTTATTCAGAACAGGAAACTTTCTGAAATTACTTTGATTTTGAAAAACATACAGTGTGGTCAGCAGGGTATGTTTTCAAATATCTCAGTTTATATATAACAAGAGGATATTGTTCATAACCACTCACTCAGATACCTACGAGAAGTATACAAGCAAAATGTTTAACAGCAAACATTTTCTCACTTGTGCTTCCCAGCAATTAGTATTGAGAGGCATACTGTTACTGGAATATTGTGGCTAGCAAGATCAGAGTCATTGATAGCATTATCCTCCACATGAAACGCAAGAGTGTGACATCACTTTGCTCACATTGTTATATACAGAATGTTTACCCAAGTAAAAAATGTGATGCCTTAAATGTTAAAAAGCTTAATTTAGAATATTTTTTAGACAAAAACATACCAGATCAGAAGTGACCAACAAATTCTAAAACTCAACTAGAACAGCTGTCACACTACATGAAAATGACAGAGACTGGAAAAGCAGCAAGTATTTCACCTTTTCTATGCCCCAGTTTACATATTACCTCCCATAGTTTCTTGGGCCTTCAGACACACTACAGTGAAACACTACAGTTCAGTCAACTGCATTTCCTGAATGAAAGTATCAAACACTCCCTTTAATTCTATTTTGCCTAATAACCTTTTTGTTTGTCCCAGTAGTATAAAGGATGAGATACACCAACTCCAGTCCTAACTAGACCTTTTAACACCAAAGTGGCTGCTGTTCTCTCCTGTTTTCTTACAGACCTTCTGTGGCCGAGACAAAGAAATTGAACAGAATACCAACTTTTCTACTACTTAAAATATACAGGAGTGTTTTGAAAATGGAAGGAACAGCAAGTACGCTAGGCCTGTTGTACCAGACAGAAATGAGGAGAATGGCCCCAAACTTAGTTCGGCAGGTCATATAACTTGCCCAACATGTTTTGATACATTTTGACTTCTTCGGGTGGCTCTATTCGCGATTTTCACACTTTTTAGTCTCTTTCTTCTTTCTAAAAAGAGATATATGACGGCTTTCTCTCAAGAGTTCTGGACCAGGAGACATTTCCTCCCACTTTTGGTGCGGGCATCCTTTCGGACTGAAACGGGGGGAGGGCGAAGGGGGGATTGGGGTGTTCTTTCAACGACAACAAAGCAACCCTCCTGGAGATTTCCTCTTCCTTCTCCCTTCCAAAACCTTTCCGGGTTACTCGCCGCCGGTTACATAACCGAACAGCCGGATGGAGAACCTTCAAGAGCGGGTCTTCCTTTTATTTATGACGCCGACCCGGGCTCAGCCCGGCCGCTTCCCCTCTTACCTCGCTACCCGTTTCCCGTTTGGAAGTCATGGCGGGGGGGGGGCTGAGGGAAGGGAGCACAGGAGGGCGGCCAAAGGTCGTCAAAACAGCCCCGCCAACAGCGGCTCCTCCTCGCTCGGCGCCACCGCCGGCGCGCACCTAAGCTGTCAAGGAGGCGACGCCAGCTTTTCAAGGAGGCGCAGCCAATCAAACAGAAGCGTCTCGACCACGTGCCGGTCGTCATGACACCGGAGGCAAACGGGAAAGGCTCTTCTAGAAGGCTCGGCCGCCGTTCTTTCTCTCGCCCTTTCTTCCCCGCGGGAGGAGGACGAAGCCCTTGCGGTCCTCCTTAACGGCGCCAAAGCGCGGCTTCGCGAAGGAGGCGGCGGGGACCGTGTGGGTGGATCCCGCAGGAAAGAGCCGCCGCCGCCGCCCGGCTATGTCTCCTGCCCGAGGGCCTCGGGTTTGGAGAAGCCCCGGGCCGGCCCTTGCCCGAGCGCGAAGGAGGCTGGGAAGGGAAAGAGGGCTCGCCAGCAGCGGCTCTGCTTTTGGAAGGGCTGAAACGGGGAAGCCCACGAGCAGAGCTTGGAAATCTCCTTTGGGGAAGCGGGGGGGGGGGGCTGGGACTTCCGCCCCGCAGCCTCTAGCTACAAGTCCCAACGGCAGCGCTCCTGAGAGGGAAGACGGAGTTTGTGCCTCGGAGGTGGGGGGAGAAATGTGTCTTTTGTTTTACAAACCCAACCGTTGTCGGACCGCAACCCCGATGGTCCCTTGTCCTTATTGGAGCTGCCGAGTAGGCCTGATGGGAGCTGTAATCCAACAGTATCTGGGAGCGGGGATCGAGGCGCTGCCCGTTCCTGCTCTCTGGGCTGCTGTAATCCGAGCCCTTGTTAAGGATCGGTGGTAGGAGAGGGGGCGACAAGCTCTTCTGTCCCAAAGACTGCGCGCACTGCCCGTGCCGGGTCTCCCGAGAGTCCCCCGGCAAGGGGGACGCCGTGTTCTTTCATCCTCCAGATTTGGGGGGATCTTCTCCCGCTTCCTTCATCTCTCCAGCGCCGTGGTTCCGGAGCCGCCCGCCTAAATTTCCATCCGCTTGTTTGCTTTAGGGAATGGTTTGGTCTCCGCCAAGTATTTTCTGGAAACGGAAACAAAAGGGCAGACTTCATCTCCCCCTTCCCTTTTCATTTGCTTAACCTAGGCGTTGAGACGGAATGGGCGGCTGGTGGGTTTCTTGCTTTCATCGGGTCCTGAGTGCCATTGCAGGGGTGGGGGATAGCCAGGGTCCCATCCGCACGGAGGCTGCTCCGGCGCTGTCGGGCTTAAAACAGCAGAATTTGGTGGCTCCTAAAAGACGACCTTGTAACCACAGCTATCAATCAGTAACTGAAAAGTGGCAAAACTGGTGCGCCTTTATGGAATATAAAAATGATTTCTTTGATTGAACATTTCTGAATTGCCAGATAAGTTTTCAACTTCACAACTGAAACAGGGAGCAGGTGGTTTGTATCCCAAAGAGTACTGTAACTTGAAGAGGAATCTCTCATACTCTTGGGGCCAAGCAGCTACTGATTTGTAGCTAGCTGACGGGCTGCACCCAAAAAAAACATGCACCAATAGTTCATCAGGAAAAGAACTGACAACTCGGAGTACTACAGGGTTCTGTCCTAGGCATGGTGTCGTTCAGTGTTTTTAAGTCTGAGTAGGATTAGTGTGTAAAGCAGATACTGTACTCATCAAATTTGCGGATGACACCTAACCTGGAGGCATAGCCTACGCTTCAGAAGACAGAAAAAAGATTTGATTTCAGTAGACTAAAGAATTGGGCCAAAATAAACAAAATGAATTTCCACAAAAACTATAAGTTCAACATTTAATTAGGAAAAAGCAGATACACAAATATCAGATGTGTGACATCTGGCCTGGCAGTGAAATGCGTGAAAAGTATCTAAGGGTCATGTTTAGTCATTAAGTCGTGTCTGACTCTTCGTACCCCCATGGACCAGAGCATGCCAGGCCCTTCCGTCTTCCACTGCCTCCTGTAGTTTGGTCAAATTCATATTGGTAGCTTCAGTGCAACTGTCCAACCGTCCTGTCCTGTCGTCCCCTTCTCTTGCCTTCACACGTTATCAGGGTCTTTTTCAGGGAGTCTCCTCATGAGATGGCCAAAGTACTGGAGCCTCGGCTTCAGGATCTGTCCTTCAGTGAGCACTCAGGGTTGATTTCCTTCAGAACTGATAGGTTTGTTCTCCTTGCAGTCCAGGGGACTCTCAAGAGTCTTCTCCAGCACCATACATCACTACTGGAAAAACCATAGCTTTGACTATGCCAGACCTGGGCAAAGTGCAACCCGAGGGCCACATATGGCCCGCGGGCCGCTCCTGTCCGGCCCGCGGAGTTCTGAACATCAAAACCACTTACAACGTTTTGTCTAAAGTTGATCAGTTGCTTATCATACTGCAAAAAACCTCTTTAGTATTTGTGAAGATTAACAAGTTTAAAATAAAAACAATCATAACATCCTTCCATTTCATTTTTAACTTGATCACCGAACACAGTTCAGATTTTTCATGTGGCCCCCCTATAGAAATTAATTGCCCACCCCTGGACTATGCGGACCTTTGTCAGCAAGGTGAGGTCTCTGCTTTTTAAGATGCTGCCTAGGTTTGTCATCGCTTTCCTCCCAAGAAGCAGGCATCTTTTAATTTCGTGGCTGCTGTCACCATCTGCAGTGATCACGGAGCCCAAGAAAGTAAAATCTGCCACTGCCTCCATATCTGACTCCTAAGAGTCATAGGTAGATTCCCCTTGACATTTAATCCAGGGGTGTCGTGTCCAACTCTAGGGTGCAGTGCTCATCCCAGTTTCCAAGCCATAGAGCCAGTGTTTGTCCGAAGGCAGTTTCTGTAGCCACATGGCCAGCACGACTAGACATGGAATGCCATTACCTTCCTGCCGAGGTGGTACCCATTTATCTACTCGCATTTTTACGTGCTTACAAACTGCTAGGTTGGCAGGAGCTGGGACAAGCGATGGGAGCTCACTGTCACGTGGATTCGATCTCACGACTGCTGGTCTTCTGACCTTGCAGCACAGAGGCTTCTGCAGTGCCACCACGTCCCTATTCCCTAAGAGTCATAGGTCACTGTAAATTAAACAGGAGTGAACAGTGTGATGATACAGCAGCAGAAAACAAAATAACTCAGGCTATGTCAACAGAAGTGCAACATCCAGATAAAGGGAAGTGATAGCACTGCTTTGGTTTGGTATGGTATGAACTCAGCTGGAATACTATGTCTAGCTTTGGACATGAGTTTGAAGAGATCAACAAGCTGGACATGTCCAGAGAGTGGTTACATAGTAAAAGGTCTAGGAATCAAACATGCTCTCTTTTAAACAGCAAGACTAAAAGTATGCCTTCTTATTCATATTGTCTCTATTTTGCTTCTGCAATGGAAATTTTCAGGTTTTGACTTTTTAAACATTTATGTAAGCAATGCCAGCTCCCCGAGGATAAAGATAGGAATTGGATAATCCTCACTTTCCTTTCAAATGAGCAGCCTTTGTGCAGGCATATCAGCCCCCCTTCCCCCCCAAAAAACACCTCAAAATCAAAAATATATCTCCTTAAAGGAAACTGCTACATTTTAATGTGAGCCTTGTTCCATGTATCCAGCATTGCAACAAAGAAAGGCAGGAAAAATTACATCACAGAATAGATTTAGCAATGTGAATAATGCTATAAAGTTTTTACAAATACTGGCACTATCTTTCTAAAAATCCTGTTGGCAATTTTGCTGCTCACAGTGAGAACTAATAATCAGTTTGGCTTCTTAAAGTTGGCATATTTGCATATGGGCATTACCTAAGGTCTAGCTTTCCTGTATGCCCTTTTTCCTAGTAAATATTTACATTCCAAATTGATATATCCAATACATTGCAGGCTGAGGTAACTACTGTGAATATCCTGCTGTTTATTAGTATTATATTATGCATTTTCTTCAGTACTTCATTATCAGTAGGTCTGAATGGATAGTTTTTAACATAACTTTTTTACAGAGATATTATGAGTAACATAAACAAAGGCTATGAAATGCATACAAAAGAATCTACCATAAAAATGTTTATTTTATCAGACCTATTTTAACAGCTGAAAAGCCACAGGATATATTGCTCCAACCCTTATAGAATAAAAGAAATAGATCTTTGAAGATTATTATACCCAATACGTTACATGTAAATTGTAAACTTTATTGAACAAAATTGAAAATATCAAATAGACACTTGTTAACAATAGAGTTCAAGACCTTAGCAGCCTACTTTGCATTTTACTGAGCTCTGTTGCTGTGAATAATACAGCTCATGCACAGATAATGATTTATTTGTACATTCTCAAGTATTCACTGAATACTACCAACATATTTACAATTTTACATAACGTTCCAGAAGTTAGAGAAGTCATTCATTTCTGCTGTCCTTTTGGAAGTGGTCTTCTAAAGAGGAGGATATGTGGTTCTGTGGGAAGAAAAACAGGAAATGTGCAACTCTATTGTGTAATCCTGTACCTGACATCTAGAGTAAGCCACTTTTTAAATACAGCCACCACTACTCAGATCCCTTTGTATTCAAAATCAAGGCAAAATGGGAGGGATTATCAAGATAATTAAGCCTGAACTCCCTTTGTCTCCAGTTAGAAAGTGGTCTGTCTACCACATCAGTGCTTGTTCCACAAAAATTCTTTACTTTAACTTCACCTGAATTTAAATTGATCATGGACAACTATAAATACTCTGCATTTTTATCCTCACAATGCCAAGATGGACCATCAACAACCACTCAACACGGTCCTGTTTGGCTATAATGTAACATTTTAATTAAGATTTAATATTTTTAAATTTAAAGTGTAAGGAATAGGGACTCAGCATCAAATATACACTCTTAATAAAGATCTACTGCATGCTTCAGAAGCGATTTTTCCTTTTTCTCCTGAATCAAGAGGAGGGAGATACTTTTACCTGGTTCATGAATCATATAGTGGACCCAGCCAAGGCTCTGCTGAACACCAAGCCTTCTCCATTCTTCTTCAGTCATTAAATGAGTTTTTGGTACTTGCTTTGAGAGCTCTCTTGGCAACATCACATGTCTATGAAAAATAAAAATTATTTGTAACTTTTTACAGCCACTTGGTTCTGTACACGCTTGTCAGAAATAACTCCACATTATTTCATTCATGCCTGAAGTTTTAAAAGTGTTATTTTCAACTTGTTTCACCTCTGAAAATACAGATGGTACAGTTATGATGACAATATCAAATGTTCAGATGCTTGGCAGAGCATTGTCAAATACTTTTAGGTTTGCACCACTACAAAAGACTTTTGAAAAATGACCTATTACTTGCTATATCACGAATGAACTTTATTACGAGGTTTACAGACAGCCCTTTCATATGGTGTCTTACACACCCAAATTTACAACAGCTGATCGCTTCAAAATTATTTGGGCAAGATAGCTAGCTATAAGGTACCGCTGATCATCATCAAGATCAGAGATTACTGGTTATCGTTATATATCACAATGCGGGCAGCAAAGACTTCAACCATCTGTTTCAACTTACACATTAAAAGTAACCCAGTTCACGAAACAGATTTCACGGAGGGCAGGCTTGATCTTCGGGTTAACTTATTGACATTTAGAAGGGGGGAGGAGAGAGGGACCTGTCTTTTAGATGTTTGGAAGACAAGCCAAAATAACAAGCACATCCAAAAACTAGGAAACAAATATTTTCATAACCCCCCTCCGGGCTCTTTCTAAAGTGGATCCAGTGGACCTGTAGCTTACAAAGGAAACTGACGATCCCTTTTAAAATGTCGGCGCCATGTTTCTACTTTGCGCCCACCCAAGCCGAGAGCTTCGGGGGCTCTCCCGGTCTCCAACCTGGCTCTGAAGAAGCCCCGTTTTCGCCTCGCTCGGGCCATTTCCGCTTCAAAGGCCCGTTGTTCAAGGGCGCCGGCGAGGCTTCCCTCCCTTCCACCCAGGCGAGGAGAAAAACCAGGGCCGAAGGCTCTCGGTTTCCCTTTCAGAAGGGCTCGCCGTGAGGGAGAGGGGCCGGGATGGAAAAAAGTCGGGCCAAAGAAACATGAGCGAGCCCAGACCCTCCCCTAGAAGCCCTCCCTGCCCTCGCACCGGTATTCGTAGTTCTCGTCGAAGTATTTGTCCGAATAATAGATCTGCTTGTGGGCCATGACGACGACTATGGCGACGGTGCCAGACGCCCCCTCTCCGCCACGAAACCGCCCTCCGCCTCCGAGGCAGCGCGCACCAGCAACTGGCTGCTTCGCCCAGAACCAACCCGCCTCCTCCCGTCTCAATTTGAATCCCACAACTTCACGCTGATTGGAAGCCGCCGAGGACTAATGGGAGCGCGCGTTGTCACGTGGATACAGCCTGTTGCTAGTCCGTTTCTCGTCCTTCTACGTCCTCTAGGATTTGGCCAATCAGAAAACGCCATCAGGGAGGGGGGTCTGTGCGTGAAAAGGGTGGCAACGGAAATCGCGAATAGTTTCTAGATCTCGCGATCAAGAGGGGTGTGTGGGTGCCCGAAAGCGTTTGATTGGAGGCCCGTCGTCGGACCTTTCTGTGGCGTTCCTCTCCTTTTTTAGTTGCGTGTTCGGCCTCTGCCTTGCGAGAGGAGAGGTGCCGTTGCGCGTGTAGCAGTTTCCAAAGACACGTAACCCTCATAGGCTGACAGAAGAAACCATGGAGATCAGGCGACATAATGTTACTATTGCGTTGTTGTTTTGTTTAAAAGGGACCTGAAAAACAACAGTAAATGGTGCCCTTGAGGCAGGAAGAACAGTGTGGGTCTGCGTGAAAACGCCCTGAGGGTGATAGCAGTAAACTAGCCGGTTGGCGAGCCCCTCAGAACGAGCTGGGAGGCTGCATGAGGCCCAGGGGTCACAGGTCCAAATTATTTATCAGCGAAAGAAGGAAGGGAGCGGGCAAGCTCAGTCCCTAATTCTTAAAGTTGGAACTTTTGTCTCATTAAGTGTCACGGAAACATTTCAGGTAGCTTGGTGAAAGGGCTGCAGGCTAAATGACAGCAAATGGAAGCTGATCTCAGTGGAGCCAGTGGAACAGATCTCTTTCTCTCCTAATAAAAACTCATAGTTTGAAGTTGAACAGTGTCATAAAGAGTACTTCACATAAGACCCCAGCTGTTCAAATAGCTTGGAAGACCTTGTTGGTAGGCTCCTTAGGCTGAAAATCTTGTTGGTGAATGACAGGTCACTGAAAGAATGAAAAAAACACCTCACCAATATCTAGGCGAGAATCCTGGATGAGTTTATGAATCTGGGTTGCATTACAGAGACCAGGCCACATGAAGCTTGGGGGTCAGTCACTCAGCGCTGCCCATCTGGTTTTTCTGTGTAGCTGAAGGTGAGACCAGATGACAGACTTCTGGTTGTAATTCAATTCCCCACACCAGGTGGTGTTTGAGGAGAGTCACAGAGATCATGGACCACCAGAAAGGCAAATTAGTAGGTTGTACTTCACTTCTGGAGTCAAATGGTGAAGCAGGATCAGCTGGTGACTAAGAGGGAACCTAATTATTAAGTTAACTTTTATTATATGGTCATAGACCTGAAAATTCAAAGATAAAAACATAATGCAAGATAGAATAAGTAAGTTATATCGACAGTATAAAACTTGAGTCAGATGGTTGTCTTAATATAACATTTTACAAATTCTTAAAACAATAAAAACTTAGCCACCGACCGTGTTATTAATTGGTTCTCTCCAGACAGCAGAAACTTCAGGTAGTCGGTGGGAGGTATGCTAGTATGTTTGCACATTATTGGGTAGAGGTAATGGATATGTTCAGACCTATATAAGCTACATTCTAGAATGGTGTGTGTAGCGTTCTCTATTGATCTATGGTCTATGTTATGTAATATAATGGTTTATGAATATTAATGTTGCAGAGAGGCGGAGCCGAGACGGATGGTATAAGAGGCAGAGCCTGAGTCAATATTTCAGTCAGAGTGTGAGATTAAGAGAGTTCAAGTCAGAGTGTAAGATTCAGAGAGTTCAAGTCAGTGAGTAGATTGAGTGAGATTGATTCAGTTAGAGAATTGTAAGAGTCAGGCAGGAGAGAAATGCCAGACTGAGTGTGAGGCCCCCAAGATGGAGGCCTGGGTAGGAGTGCCGTCGCTCCCATCGAGGGCCCAACACACTCAAACATCTCCACCTCCTACACCACCGCGTCGGGAAGAGAGGGGAGTGGAGACTCCTGATTGGGGGAAGGAAACCTCAGAATCCCCTAAGAAGAACAAAGGGGTAGATACTAGCCACCTGGAATCAACCTTGAAATAGTTAAATATTACCCCTAGGTCTGGGGAAACTTTGGCAGGAAGAAAGGGGGAGGAGATCGAAGCGGCGGTAGGAGATATAAGGGGGAAGTGGGAAGAGATCCCGGGCAGTTGGGAATGGATCTGGATGGAAGATCCATGGACACACAAGTGGGAGCAGGTGCGGGTGCCGCGCGAGGAAGCTGAAAAGAGACGACAGCTAGGTCTGAAGCCTCGTCCCTCGTATTGGGGAGAGACAGAAGCCAAAGAGTGGAGATGGAAACTGAGAGAAGAGAGAGAAGCAGTGGCCCGTGAGTTGGAACGGAAAAAGGCATGGCATATAGCCGAGTTATAGAAGTTGGGGGGTTTCCCGGGCCATGGATGGCGGATGATGGAGAGGGGTCGTCCTGGGGGGACTGGAGTGGGGATGAAGAAACCGTTCCCTTGATTGTTTTAGAAGAAGAACTGAACCCAGTTCCGAGTTCTGTGAAGCCCTTAACAGGACCTTGGAACCTGGAGAACACTAACCCGTTCATTAACAGTTTGTGGACACCTTTGAAACCAAGTTTGGAATTGCAAGAGACTTTGAACCCGTTTTTGAATCCTAACCCCATTAATGTTGATGTAGCAATAAATACCAAACCATTTGACTTGTTACCCCTGTCTCATCCTTTATTGGAGGTACATACAGCCCCAGAAAACGAACCTTCACACTGATTAATAGTGTGTGTAGTTTGGGAAATTTAGATGTGATTAACTACAGAAGATATTATGAATCAATCTATGTAATCAATAAACCAAAGTTTTAGTTAAAAGAACTTGAAGTGTGGACCTGAGTCTTTCTGAACTAATGGTGATTTAGAGATCACCTGGTGGCAGCAACTGTAAAAGAAGAGAGTGTTTGCCTTTGTGTGCTCTGGGGCTTGAAGGTCAAGCAAGGGGCACGAGGGTGGACACCACAGTGTGTGCTAAGGACTCAACTGTTTTTTCCTCACCGGGGCATATCCTTTCTCCATAGGGAATGTTATTAAAGCACCCTTTTAACAAGGCTGAGGGAAAGCAATTGAACCTAGCCCTTGAGAAGACAAAACAATACAGTGGTTCCTCGCTTAACGGGCGCCTCGTTTAACAATGAATCCGCATAGCGATTGAGTTTTTGCGATCGCATAACGATGTTTTAAATGGTAAAACATCGCTTTGCGATGATCGGTAAGCCTTTCGCTTACCGATTATCGCATAACAATGTTTTTCCAACAGCTGATCGGCGGTTCCAAAATGGCCACTGGGTAAAGAAAATGGCCGCCCGCTGTGTTTTCACGCCCTTTCCTCTCTTGCCGGGCAGCGAAAATGGCGGCTGTATGGAGGATTTTCACATAACGGTGAGTTTTTTGGCCCATAGGAACGCATTAAACGTGTTTTAATGCGTTCCTATGGGCTTTTTTGTTCCGCATAGCGACGAATCCGTATAGCAACGATTTTTTCGGAACGGATTATCATCGCTATGTGGGGCACCACTGTACGTTGGTACTGTGATTTGGTATAAGTAATTTGCTGACTTGGGAAAGTTAAAATTTAAACCAAAGTACATTGGTGAACAGGTCCTGTCTTCACATGCTAGTGAATACTGGAGGTCTATATCTTTAATATGTTGTACAAGCATTGACTTGGTATAAAGCTGACTCAGAAAGAAGTCCATAGAGAAGCTTAAAAGATATAATTTGTCTTTAAATCCCTTATGCCATGAGCTGGTAAAGACATCTTTTTGTAGATAGTGTGAATACCCACTGGTTATGGGAGCATATATACCACCTTCACCCAGAATCAGAATGCATACAGCCAAGCCTGACATTCCACCGATTGGAGGCCAGCCTCTAAACACAAGGCAGCTGAAGACACACATCTTGGCATAGTGAATAGGAGTCACAGTGAATTCGATAGAACACTTTCAATTTGCCTTATGACTGACTAGGAATTGCAATTATTAAACTTCAATTTATTTGCTTCATCCAGTCCATTACAGAGGTCAGAAGCAGTTCGGAGCCTTAGAATTAGATGGAAATGAAAAGCTGCCCTGCCCTTCTGCTCAGCTGCAGTAGTAAACTAGTTCACCAACTCCTTAGCTGTTTCTCACTCACCCCAAACTCCAGCTTGGCAGAAAGACATACCACTGCTTGGTGCCTGCTGAGTCAAGGAATGCTGTAGACATATCTCCAGGATAAACAGTAGGTTTTAGACTAAATCAAGGCTAAATTCTTCTTAGCAGCTAAAATGGTTAAATTGGGACCATGCTGCTTGGAATGTATCATGAGAAAAAAAACTTACTGGAAAAAAATACTAGGAGATGCTTGGGACAAGAAAAATAAAAATCTTAACATGAGATGAACAAACTGATTAAGGAACCCATGGCATTGAGTTTGCAAGGCTGTTCAAGATACGGTCATCAATTCAAATCATCACCAGTTAACTCTGAAGTAACCTAAAAGCACATAACAACACAATAATACTTGCTGTGATCTAGAGACCAATATTGCCCTCCCACAGACCTTGGAGTATTGCTCTTCACTCTGACACCAAATATCTGCCATTTTCCCATCCAGAAATCTTTGATCACACAATTTGCCAATTCTGTCTCGTTTAAGTTTTTATTTTTTGTCCAGCTGAGTCTTTAAAGGTAAAACAGTTTATTCCATGTGTATATCAAATTGACAAACTACACATATGATATCTCTCCTATTGATCTCTGAATGCTTACCTGCTCTTTATTGTGGCACATAGAAAGGTGGTCTTTAGCATTGCGCCTTTCAGTTTTTTCAGTGTATATTTCTCTCTTTCTGGCGTGATTTACTCAAGTGGTGTGTACTCCGGATCATCCTGAACGTTTTGCTCTCTGCTGCTTCAATTGTTGTTGTTTAGTCGTTTAGTCATGTCCGACTCTTCATGACCTCATGGACCAGAGCACACCTGTCTTCCACTGTTCCCAGAGTTTGGTCAAATTCATGTTCATAGCTTCGATGACACTGTCCAACCATCTCATCCTCTGTCATCCCCTTCTCCTCTTGCCTTCATACTTTCCCAACATTGGTGTCTTTTCCAAGGAGTCTTCTCATGAGATGGCCAAAGTATTGGAACCTCAGCTTCAGAATCTGTCCTTCCAGTGAGCAATCAGGTTTGATTTCCTTTAGAATTGATAGGTTTGTTCTCCTTGCAGTCCAGGGAACTCTCAAGAGCCTCCTCCAGCACCACAGTTCAAAAGCATCAATTCTTTCACGGTCAGCTTTCTTTATGGTCCAGCTCTCGCTTCCATAGATCACTACTGGAAAAACCATAGCTTTGACTATGCGGAACTTTGTCGGCAAAGTGATGTCTCTGCTTTTTAAGATGCTCTCAAGGTTTGTCATCGCTTTCCTCCCAAGAAGCAGGCATCTTTTAATTTCATGGCTACTGTCACCATCTGCAGTGATCATGGAGCCCAAGAAAGTAAAATCTGTCACTGCCTCCGTATCTTCCCCTTCTGTTTGCCAGGAGGTGATGGGACCAGTGGCCATGATCTTAGTTTTTTTGATGTTGAGCTTCAGACCATTTTTGACACTCTCCTCTTTCACCCTAATTCCGAGGTTCTTTAATTCCTCCTCACTCTGCCAACAGAGTGGTATCATCTGCATATCTGAGGTTGCTGATATTTCTTCCGGCAATCTTCATTCCGGCTTGGGATTCCTCCAGTCCAGCCTTTCGCATGAGGTATTTTGCATATAAGTTAAATAAGCAGGGAGACAATATACAGCCTTGTTGTACTCCTTTCCCAATTTTGAACTAATCAATGTTTCCATATCCAGTTCTAACTATTGCTTCCTGTCCCACATATAGGTTTCTCAGGAGATAGATAATGTGGTCAGGCACTCCCATTTCTTTAAGGACTTGCCATAGTTTGTTGTGGTCCACACAGTCAAAGGCTTTTGCATAGTCAATGAAGCAGAAGTACATGTTTTTCTGGAATTTTCTGGCTTTCTCCATAATCCAATGCATGTTAGCAATTTGGTCTCTACTTCCTCTGCCCCTTTGAAATCCAGCTTGTACTTCTTGGAGTTCTTGGTCACATACTGCTGAAACCTACCTTGGAGGATTTTGAGCATAACCTTGTTAGTGTGTGAACTGAGTGCAATTGTACGCTAGTTGGAGCATTCTACGGCACTGCATTCTTTGGGATGTAGACTGATCTTTTCCAATTCTCTCGCCACTGCTGAGTTTTCCAGACTTGCTGCCATATTGAGTGTAGCACCTTAACAGCGCCATCTTTTAATATTTTAAATAGATCAACTGGAATGCCATCACCTCCACTGCCCTTGTTGTTAGCTAAGCTTTCTAAGGCCCACTTGACTTCACTCTACAAGATGTCTGGCTCAGGGTCAGCAACCACACTATCTGGGTTGTCCGGGATATCCAAATCTTTCTGGTATAATTCCTCTGTGTATTCTTGCCACCTCTCCTTGATGTCTTCTGCTTCTGTTAAGTCCCTCCCATTTTTGTCATTTATCTATTTTTGCACAAAATGTTCCTTTAATATCTCCAATTTTCTTGAACAGAGCTCTGGTTTTACCCTTTCTATTATTTTCCTCTATTTCTTTGCACTGTTCATTTAAGAAGGCCTCTTGACTCTCCTTGCTATTCTTTGGAAGTCTGCGTTCAGTTTTCTGTAACTTTCCCTATCTCCCTTGCATTTTGTTTCCCTTCTCTGTTATTTGTAAGGCCTCATTGGACAGCTACTTTGCTTTCTTGCCTTTCCTTTTCTTTGGGATGGTTTTTGTTGCTGCCTCCTGTACAATGTTACGAGCCTCTATCCAGAGTTCTTCAGGCACTCTGTCCACCAAATCTAGTTCCTTAAATCTGTTCTTCACTTCCACTGTGTATTCATAAGGAATTTGGTTTAGATTATACCTGAGTTGCCTAGTTTTTTTTTCCTACTGTCTTCAGTTTAAGCTTGAATTTTGCTATAAGAAGCTGATGATCAGAGCTACAATCAGCTCCAGCTCTTGTTTTTGCTGACTGTATAGAGGTTCTCCATCTTTCGCTGCAGAGAACACAATCAATCTGATTTCGATATTGCCCATCTGGTGATGTCCATATATAGAGCCTCCTCTGGTGTTGTTGGAAAAGAGTGTTTATGATGACCAGCTTGTTCTCTTGACAGAACTCTATTAACCTTTGCCCTGCTTTGTTTTGAATTCCAAGGCCAAACTTTCCTGTAGTACCTTTTATCTCTTGACGTCCAACTTTAGCATTCCAATCCCCTAGAATGAGAAGAACATCTTTCTTTGGTGTCAGTTCTAGGAGGTGTTGTAAGTCTTCATAGAATTGGTCAATTTCAGTCTCCTCAGCAATGGTGGTTGGTGCATAAACTTGGATTATTGTAATGTTAAAAGGTCTGCCTTGGATTCATATTGAAATCATTCTATCATTTTTGAGATTATATCCCATTACATCTTTTCCCACTCTTTTGTTGACTATGAGGGCTACTCCATTCCTTCTGCGGGCTTCTTGCCCACAGTAGTAGATATGATATTCATCTGAATTGAATTCGCCCATTCCTGTCCATTTTAGTTCACTTATGCCCAGGATGTCAATGTTTATTCTTGCCATCTCCTTTTTGACCACATCCAGCTTACCAAGGTTCATAGATCTTACATTCCAGGATCCTATGCACTATTTTTCTTTGCAGCATCGAACTTTCCTTTCACTTCCAGGCACGTCCACAGCTGAGCGTCCTTTCGGCTTTGGCCCAGCCACTTCATTAGCTCTGGAGCTACTAGTACTTGTCCTCCGCTCTTCCTCAGTAGCATGTTGGATGCCTTTCAACCTGAGGGGCCCATCTTCCAGCATCATATCTTTTAGCCTTTTGTTTTTGATCATGGGGCGTTGATACTGGAGTGGCATTGCCATTTCCTACTCCAGGTGGATTGCGTTTAGTTGGAACTCTCCACTATGTCCTGTCCGTCTTGGGTGTCCCTGCACGGCATAGCCCATAGCTTCTCTGAGTTACTCAAGCCCCTTCGCCACGACAAGGCAGCAATCCGTGAAGGGGATTGCTGCTTCAATACTAAACCAGTTTCCATGTTTACGCCATTTCTAGTGTGTTACCAAACATGCCTTTGATGGTGGGGGGACGGAAAGAAGGCCTTCCTTCAAAGGTCTTACAGAGGTAAGGTAGTCACTCACCACTTGGGGTAGCATCATCAGTCCTGCATAGGGGCCACATGGAAACTCTATACTATTTTGGGATAACACTTACCTACTGTGCTGCATTATGTCTCCTCAGGATTGCCTTCCCCTGTTAGTCTCCCAATTTCCAGTGTTCTGTTGTCTTTGAAAAAATGGCAGTAAAAATATATCATTACCCCAATTTCACACCAGGTGATGCTTGGTATCCTGCTTATTCTGTTTTCTTAGATGTGTGCTCTTACCTGCCTTTATTATTATTATTATTTTTTGGCTGGGAAGTTTGCACCTCAGGCGTATATCACTGCCTTGGATCCTCGTGATCTTTTTCACCAGCTGCATGCATTCTCACCACCACATTTAACCTGATGCCTCCATACCTTTAAATGATTACTGAGGTAAACTAATATTGAGATACTGTATTACTGTCTCAACAGTGACTGTAATGTTCCCGTTGGCCCTTGCTTCCGGCATATGGAGCACTCATAGGGCCTTTGGCCCAATGCTAAATGAGAATGTCATGATGCTAATTCAGTTCTTTTTAAAAAAAAACAAAACAAAACAAAATTGGTTTATGATTGTGGGATATTGTATTTCTGCATTCACCACTCAGAGTGCTAGGAGATGGGCAGGTATGACTGCCCAATATCTTGAAGGAAGACGACGCCAAGCTTTACACAGCAAAGGGCAGCAATCAAAATAGTCTACACTGGATAATCTCTTATACTCACTACCATTGGTAAAGTGACACCAAGCAAGAGAAAATCCTAGAAGTAGACTCTTTTTTTCATCAGTTAACCACTTCTCACACAAATACAAAGCAATTGTCAGAGCATTTCTTTTCAACAAGTATGAATGGTAATGAGTACAAAGCATTTTTGTTTTTTGTTTGTTTGTTTGTTTTGGGCTGCCCCCCTTTTTTAAATTGCTGTATAGAATGTTGATTTCTTCTACTGCACAATAACATAATTGCACTCTCATGCAGTGCTATTGCAGCCATCTATTTGTATGCCCTAGCTATGCAACACTGAGTTAGCCAATGATCTCGGAACTGAAGGTGCCACTGAGGCAGTTGGCTGCAGAAGCCAGTGGTGGTCCCAAGCACAAAGCAAGTGACTGGGCAACTATGCTAACTGTACATCCCAGCCCACATACACTTTCACCCAAAAATGTCAGAGGAAGTGGACTTGTCCAAGACAGCTCACATTAAAATACAGCAGTTACGTAGTTCCTAAGATGCCACAACATTTTTGTGTTCTTTATTTATTTTTCTTTTGTTTTCACCTGATACTCTAGCACAGACTAACATGGCTAATTCTTCTAAAGCTTTCACCCAAAAAGTAAGCAAAGGAGATACCAGATGGTTGAAATGCACAGCAAAGCAATCTGTTAGAACACTGAATGATGGGTCTCATTAGCATTGTTGCAATGTGAAACAACCGAATGGAAAATTGTGATCGTTGCATTGGATCATGCTGTGCATCATGTAGACATTTAAGGGCCGATCAAGATTATTAGCACCCATACAACAGCTGGCAGCATAACATGTTACCGATCTGTATGGCTATGCTCTGTGGCTGTGCATTGACCTGCAGAAATAACATCTCAAGTATCCACCATACTGAGACACAGCCTCCTTCAGGGCTTCCTTTTTCTCCTTCCTGTTGCTCAGTCCTTGCCTCATCCTTTCCCTGCCTCTGATCCCAATAACTAGACCTATCTTTTATTTTGCTCTTTTGCTGCACCTTCCAGCACACATACTCTGGATTATGAACCAGTTTATTGAATGTAATTAATGGAGATAACAATGATCAAATAATAGGACAAACTTTCCATCTATAGATTACAATATTGAGTTCTATGTTTGTTACTTGTTTTTCTTCAATGCATTCCCCCCTCCCATTTTACACAATATTTTGAAGTCTTGAAGTTGCATGCAATTTTTAAAATTTCTGTTTTCAGACAGAGTCACGTTAGATCATGAGCAGAACATTTGATTTGTCCACCCCATCATCCTGAGACCCAAAGGGACCTTTTGTACAGTTCTTTTACTGAGTCACAGTTTCACAAATAGTAGCCATTGGCACATTAGTAAAGTGAGTGTGATTCACATTGCTAATGTGCCAATAACACATATTCATTATTCTTCTTATTTATATAATGCCATATGTGTGCCACAGCTCTTCCCAGTTTTTTTTAATTGTCTGAGAATTTTTATTCAGAAAAGTCCCCCATTCTCCAGCTTGTGCTAGTATTAGGAAGGAAAGCTTGTTGTAAATTCTTCTAATGAGTTCCTGTACTGCGTTGTAAAATTAATACAAAAATGCAGAGTTAAAAGTCTAGTGGCATTTTTCCCCGTGTACTTCAAACTCTTCTGGGACCTGTTTATTTAGGTGTGCTTCAGGGCAATACACGCACAACTTTTACTTATTTGTTGACAAAGATATGCTACGTCTTATCTCAAGGTAGCAGTTCTGTTCCTGATGTTGGGATAGTGAAGTTTCCCAGCAGAAATTAAAGCTTGCATTCTGCTGACAGCTGAAGACCACTGCTTGTGGCGCAGTGGTTAAACCACCGTACTGCAGCCAAAACTGTGCTCACGACCTGGGGTTCAATCCCAGGTAGCCGGCTCAAGGTTGACTCAGCCTTCTATCCTTCCGAGGTCGGTAAAATGAGTACCCAGCTCGCTGGGGGGGGGGTCAATGTGTAGCCTGCATAATTAACTTGTAAACTACCCAGAGAGTGCTTGAAGCACTATGGGATGGTATATAAGCAGCACACTTTGCTTTTTTGCTTTTGCTCCCGATGGGCTTTGAATAAACATAACTAAGTCCCCAGATGCCGCTTTTATTTTAGTTAAGCAAGTTTGCCTTTAAAGTTTTAAATGTTTTGATCACTTAATGTAGTTATAGTTATTATAATTTTTTAAAAGTTGCCCTTCAAATGATAGTAAATAAATTCATAAAATAAAATAGATAAGCAGTAGGTCTGATGCTAATGGTCTGTAGGGCTTCATGGAAGACCCTTTTGTAGAAAATAGCTAAAATTCCATCAAATGTGCTATTTATCAAATTGAGAGTTGGACCAAATAAGTCTTGCTCAGAAGAACTGATAACTAGATGTGAATGGGTTCAGTTTTTGCTTTGGACGCTTCCTCATTTGGGGCAGGAAGTACCACAGGAGTCGTCTTCTTAACTTTAACAACCTAATCTTTATTGGTTACAAGCGGATCAACATTATTAGAAAATGGATCAAAGAAACTCAGTTCAGGCAACAAGCCATAACTGTCCAATATAAATTCTGTCCTCTCACCAACCGAACTCAAAAGAGTGCAGGGCCAAATCTCTCCGCATCCGTCGGTTTCCACAGGGGTGCACTCCGCACCGTGCAAATGGTGCCGCAACATGGGTGCCTTGCCCAGTCTCCTTCTACTGGAGGAGTGTTGTGCCGAGCATCGGGTCGGATAACTCGGCAGCCTCTCCCTTTGTTCTTAGGGAAGACCACTATGGATCACTCCAGCGTCTTGTAGTTCAGCTCAATTCCTTCTTGAGGGGGCGGATCGGGAAGCAGCCCTCCTAACTTTAGGTTTGGGAAGTCCCTCACTAACTTCTGGGTCTTAACCCACTCATACTCTCTCATCTTCTCAATCTCTCTCTTTTCCACAGCTCAGTCTCTACCTCAAAACGGCGCTCGCCATGGGTATTTATACTTTCCTCCCAAACCAACAACTCCTGCTCCACCCCTTTCACACTTTCTCTCTCTTCCACTAAATTAACTTCAAACTTCCCGCTCTTTCGTGTCTCTTTTCTCTGCAGTCGTGTTTCCCTTTGGGTCCTCTCGCCCTCGCCTGTTCTCTACTTCCCTTCCCTCTCTGGATCTTTCACGAGTGAGGGATGGCACCCTCTCCAGTGGCACTCCTTCACAGTAGAATGTCAATGGTTTGGGGTGAATTCCTTGCGCATGCTCCTGTTTGTTAGATCAGGGAGAGAAAACATGCGTCCAAAGAGAAGAGAGTTAATGTCTTCTACCTGGAAGAAATGTTATTGACCTGTGTGGAAGCCTGGAAGATGATTTCATAAGCATTACTTTTTTATTATTACTTATACAGACAAAACATACAGAATGACAAAATAAGACCTGACAATTATAACACATATAACAAAAGGCAACAAAGCTAAACATCCATACTACATATATATAGATCAGAGATTTCGCCATTGTTTGGTCATCTAATATTGTATCATCAAAGGGTGAGCACTGATTCACCATGACTATTTCTTCCCCTAAGTTCCTGTTTGTTTCTGGGCCCAATTGTGTATCAGCTTCCAGCTTTCCTTTACAGAGCATCTCAGTTGATCCCATACTGCCTCTGAAAGCATATCTAGTTCTGCAATATCCAGTAGCTTCTTTAATAGCTCCTCCATCAATGATATTTCTTCATTCTTCCATTTTTGGGCCCAGACTAACCTGGCAGCTGTGTATACAGTATATACAATAGACTGTCAGCTGTCAATAAATTAAAAAAAATCTTACTTTTGTTGTTCATGATATTGCTGTACAGTATCAAGAGTTACATTTAAGGAAAGTGAAAATAAGATGCTGATGCAAATCATAGCATAGCTCCAGTATGATGATGCTCTGCATCCCAGAGCATCATTCTACCACTGCTCAGTTACGGATCACTTTAGCATGTCACATTGTGAAAGAAAAGAAAATTTCCAAGCTCTTCACTATTTGTAACAGAATGGCTATTCCCTAGTTAGGAAGGAGTCTGAGGTTTGGCCTAAGGAGCCAAAATGCATAAGGGAATCAAAATGGCAGCTGAAGTTTCGTTGGTGGTCAAATACTGAGTTCTCTATTTTGTTAGAGAAATTACATAAATGGTCCGGAACTGTTAGGAAATATTCTGCTGCAATGTTAAAGCCACTTTGGAGAAGGTGGTTCATGTTTCATTTCCTTGTTAATTTCAGCCTAAATCCAATTTTTAATTCTAACTATAGAACTATTGAATCACCTGGTGAATGGTAAGAAAACCAATGTAAATCTCTTTGATCCATGGGTTCAGGGGCGTCTACTTTAATTGGGACTAGTAATCAGATTCAGACCACAAGCAGCATTTTTAACAACAGAAAGAGAAGGCAATTGAGACCTGTAGCTTTGAAGCCTATACTGTGGATGTCTCAGGACAGGGCCATTTTAAGACCTTTAGAGGCCCTAAGAAAAACTGTAGGCATGTATGCTTAAAATCCATAAATCATGCATTTATACAAAAACTGTAACCTTAAAATAGCATAAGCTTACTTGAAATACATCCTTGCAACTTGTAAAAAGAAGCATGTATTGAAATTTAGGTTATTGTTGTTGTTTAGTCATCTAGTCGTGTCCGCCTCTTCGTGACCCCATGGAGCACACCAGGTCCTCCTGTCTTCCACTGCCTCCCGGAATTGGGTCAAATTTATGTTGGTAGTTTCGATGACACTGTCCAAATATCTCATCCTCTGTCGTCCCTTTCTCCTCTTGCCTTCACATTTTCCCAATATCAGGGTCTTTTCCAGGGAGTCTTCTCTTCTCATGAGATGGCCAAAGTATTGCAGCCTCAGCTTCAGGATCTGTCCTTCCAGTGAGCACTCATGGTTCATTTCTTTCAAAATGGATAGGTTTGTTCTCTTTGCAATCCAGGGGACACTCAAGTGTCTACTCCAGCACAAACATTAGCTATAGATGTTTGTTAAATCTGAAACGTGATGAATGAGAGGTAAATCAATGGGTAAAAACAGAGAAAAGAATGTGGTTAAGATTTTTTCCAAATATTTGTGCGTTTTTTTTTCAGATGTAAATGTATTTTGGCTGTTGTGTTATATTCTGTTTGCGTTTTTTGTTTTGCTCTGCTTTTAAATGAAGAGACAGGTGAGAAGGAATAGATGGTAATGGTACTGTAGTAAGATTGGGATTGCTAGCTTCAGATTTGCCTCAGTAATGATGTTCCATGAGATTTCCAGAAGATGGAACTTGCTTAAAATTGAATAAACTGATATAAATTAGCCATTTATGTGCAACTCAGATTGCCTTAGTCATTTTTAGTCATGACCTCCTTCCAACATAGAGGAAGTGCCTTCTTCATCATTTAGTATTTGTGTCATGCAATGTGAAAAATGCCACTAGGAGGTTAAATGGATCAGGATTCCCAAGCACACATCTTTAATATTTCAGCCTCACTTGCCATGTTGGTAAGCCATTTCTGTATGTTTTCTATCTAGAAAACCCTGGAAAGAGTTGTCATAAGTCACCATTGACTTGATGCTACACAATTATTATTTGCCTTAATTGACAGACTCCAGATACCCTCACCTGGACTGGGTTAGGGCTGTGCCTCTGCTTATTCTCTTTACTGTATTGTTGATCTGCTCAAGGTCTTGATTTATTGACAGACAGACTGAAATCCTGACAATTCTTCTTGTTCCTTGGACTTTGGTTGCTGGCTCTCCAGTGTACTAGATCAGCTTGGCTTTGGGCATTCGCCTTGCACCCTGGCTGAAATTGGCTCTGTACGGGGGGGGGGGCTAACTCCTGGCTTACAGGTACTTCCTGCAAGTTGGAGGGAGGTCATGACTAAATATTACTATTGCAAATGCCTCATGTGTCTTCTCTTCAGTGGTTTGTTTGGTTTTTTAAAGATACTACCCTCCAAGATTTTAAAAGCCAGGCTGGTTCGGTTGGTAAAATGCCATTTTTCAAACAGCTTGCTTAGAAGGTGAAGCATAATTGCTGTGTGCTTCCTTCCTGAATTGTGTAAGGTTTTCTGTATACTTTCTCACCTTCATTTTGTTTGTTTCTGCATAACATTGTAACTAAAACCTTTGATGAGAGGAGCATAACAGCTCTTCTGCTTTCTACTGTGTAATCCACGGCTGTCTTGGGTAAATGTATCCCCCCCCCATCTCCCATTTAACATCCTGTCTTGCCCAAGGTGATGTTGCTGTTGCCTTGATGTGAGTAGGTTTAAATGTTGCCATAGCAATGTGGACTTGTGGGTGGGAGATATTCAGCTGGCGCTATAGGTGTTCCCATTCCTTCTTTTGTGGATTTTTTAAAATGAGGGATGTTCTAATACAACTTCATTATGAGAAGATCTGGAAAAGTTAACTCTAATTTTGGTTGTCTTCTGGTTGTGCATCTGTATATCTTTTGTACTTAAATCAATTAAAGGTGAGGTTTACTGCATGTACAGGTAGATGCTTTGCTTCATTGGATTATGAGCCTTCAGTTGGATTGCAGAATTTTGGTATTATAGGTGCAGACACATTTTGTACCTAAAGCAAATATGACATTCCTTCTCCATTCAATGCCTAACAGTTGTGAAAGTCGGAAGCTGGAAAATAGCACCATTCTAGCTTTCACCATTCAAAGGAACTGCTTCATAATGTTTCAAAAATAACATCAGCTTTGTATGTGTATTCACAAGCTGCAATTCTTGAACAACACAGTTGTTTACTGCTTCATAAGTATGAGTCACCAGGAGAAAATGTACTGTTTTCTAGTGTCTGCACTGGTCTCCTATTAGTAGTGTAAATCCAGTGTAAAAAAAGGTGTTGTCTCCCATGAAAAGCACTACAATGAAATGAGAACAATTTGATATCTCCACTTTTCTGTACATTCAGACCAAACAGAGAAGGCACGTAGTAAGATTCTGAAATATGCTTCCTGAGCAGGGAAGTTCCTTTTCTGTACAGATGGTGGGCATTGATGCCCACAATGTCCACTGTGCGTGGAGATACTACAAGTGAGAAGGATCTTGGATTGTTGTAGATCACAAGCTGAATATGAGGCAGCAGTGTGATGTTGCTACAAAAAGGCAAATACAATTTTCGGCTGCATTAACAGAAGTATAGTTTCAAAATACTGAAAGGTACTAGTTCCCTTCTATTTGGCATTGGTTGGGTCTCATCCTAAGTACTGTGTCCAATTCTGGACACCACATTTCAAGAAGGATGCTGACAAATTGGAACAAGCTCAGGGGAAGGCAACAAGGATGATCAGGAAGTGGAAACCAAGCCCTGTGAGGAAACACTGAAAGAACTGGACATGTTTGGCCTTCAGAAAAGAAGACTGAGGGGAAATATGATCACCCTTTTCAAATACTTGAAAAACGTCATAGAGAGGAGGCGCGGGATCTGTTCTTGATCACCCCAGAGTGCAGGACATGCAACAATGGGCTCAAGTTATAGGAACCCAGATTTCAGTAGAATATCAGGGGAAACCTCCTAACTCTTAGAGCAGTACGGCAATGGAGTCAATTGCCTCGAGAGGTGACGAGTGCTCCAACACTGGAGGCATTACGAGAAAATTAGAAAACCATTTCTCAGATATACTTTGATTTGTATTCCAAATGACATTGATCAGGAGGTTGGACTCAATGGCCTTATAGGCCTCTTCCAACTTGATTATTCTACGATTCTACGTTTCTTTGATTCTGTGATACCTTCCTTGGTTCCCTGCTCCTGATTTCTTTAGAGATGTTAAAAAATTGATTTTGCTTCCCAAATAAGAAGAAATTATTAATACGTACAATGATTTTATATCAACAACAAATCCTTGAACAGGGTACTGTATTTGTTATTTTGGTGCCGTTTTTTCATCCCAGGGGCATTATGTGCCCAGCCTGGTGGTTGACTCTGTATAGTACTAGTTGCAGGGTCTCAACTGCATAAAACGGCAGCCTCGCATATAAAACACTACATACAGCAGTCAAATCATGAGGTTACCAATACATTAATCCTAGCTGTAGACTGTTTTGGCACAAGACCAAACTATATATGATATATACTACAGTATATGTAATTTTACTTTTCAAAGTGGAAAATTTGACTAATAAAATATTTTAAAAGTGGAGAGGAATGGGAGTTCTTACTCCTTTTCCTTCCCCCACATTTTCCTACCTGTGTTTTTTCGTGACAATCCAAAGGTATTGTGACAAACCCAGACCTACTGGGATCTGCCACAGTTTACTAAGCTGCCACCAACCATTCCCTATAAGAAGTCACACAGACCAGGGATGGATTTTTAACAAATAAACGAACAAGGTTTATTTAAAACAACACACAGGGAAATTAAAATGATCAGGTGAATAAGATATAGTAACGTGGCTTAGTCTCATTCATACATGCATACAGTTTGGTTCACACAGAACACTTAACTTGAAGCACAGACCCTGAACCTATCAGTTCTGGCTAACCATACAGACACCTGAACCTATCAGGTTGGTACTGACTGACACACAGTAGTACCCTGTCTGACACACAGACTCCCACTCAAGCTTCTTCTCTCAGCTTTTCCTCCAGCTTCTTCTTTCAACTTCTCCACACACGCTCCACATATATATACAGTACAGCCCCTCCTCCTGATGACCCGCCTTCCACTCCCCATAGGATGGAACTTTCCCTCCAAACCCATGACAGACAGGTAACATCAGTGCTGTATGTAACACCTCCCCTCTTTATAAGTTGTTTTGTAGGGGGAAAGCTAAGGTGCTTTTCACCAAAAAACAACCTGGATAAAACACACAAAAACAGTTATACATTCAATATCATACTTACTTATACTTACATTCTAAGTTAACCATATCAATTAGGCATTTAAACATTTACCATATACATTACATCAAGTTACCTTTATTCATACAAACCAAATTCAAAAAACCCAGGTACATTTAACCTTTGGTCACCAAAATATATACATAGTCCATGTTTCTTTCGCCGTCTTCATTCTTCAGATCTTCTTGACAAGGCGTCAGCAACACAGTTCACTGACCCTCTGACCACCTTCACTTCAAAGTCATAGTCTTGCAGGTTTAAAGCCCACCTCATAAGTTTGCTATTGTGGGTTTTCATTGTCTTTAACCATTGCAGTGGTGAATGGTCAGTGCACAGAGTAAAATGTCTTCCCCAGATGTAAGGCTTGGCCTTCTGGATCGCGTAGACTATGGCCAGACACTCCTTCTCCACGGTTGCCAAATGTCTCTCACCTTTCTGGAGTTTCCTACTCAGGTAGGACACTGGATGCTGGTCACCATTCTCATCCTCCTGGCAAAGAACCGCTCCTACCCCGCTGTTAGACGCATCGGTGTAGATGATGAACTCCCGGTCGAAGTCTGGAGCACGCAGCACTGGATAGTTGATTAGCGCCTGCTTCAACCTCTGGAACGCCTCCTCACAGTCGCTGGTCCACGGGATGCGGTCATCAGCCTTCTTCCTCGTCAGATCGGTCAGCGGAGCCGCAATCTCGCTAAACCTCGGGATGAACTTTCTGTAGTAGCCCACCAACCCAAGAAATGATTTGACTTTTCTCTTGGTGTTGGGCCTGGGCCAATCACGAACTGCTTCTATCTTGGCCTCGAGGGGTTTGATCACTCCTCCCCCTACTATGTGACCCAAATATTTTATTTCTGGGCTACCCAGCTGCAGTTTGTTCTCTTTGCAGGGCCTAGGCCAAAGCACTTCCTCCCCTGGGTTAAAGTGCCTCTCCCTGCCTTCCTGGTCATCCCAAGCTTTCTTTCTGACCTTTTGAGCTTGCAGGGTCTCTGCTGCTAGCTCTAGGTTTCTCTTTAGGTCATTCCTCAAGGTGTCTATATATGTCACAACGTCTTGTGGGTCATCCTGGGTGATCTGCTCCCAATTTTGTTTGATCAAATCAAGGGGCCCTTTCACCCTTTTCCCAAATAAAAGTTCAAACGGACTGAACCCGGTACTGGCTTGTGGCACTGATCGATAAGCAAACAAAAGGGATTGCAGCTTCTGGTCCCAATTGTTTGGATTCTCTGCCAAGTAAGCCCTAATCATGCGCATTAGAGTCCCATTGAACTTCTCAGTTAACCCATTACTTTCAGGGTGATAGGCAGTGGTTTCCTTGTGCTTAATTCCACAGATTTGCCATAACCGTTTCATGAGCTTCGATGTGAACGATGCTCCCAAATCTGTGATTATTTCTGAGGCAAATCCCATCCTGGACATATACCCCACCAAGGCATCTGCCACTGTGTTAGTTTCAATGTTAGTCAAGGGTATGGCTTCAGGGTACCTCGTGGCATGGTCCACAATGGTGAGAATGAACCTGTTCCCCCTCTTTGTGGCCTTGGGCAAAGGTCCCACAATATCCACCCCTATGCATTTGAACGGAGTGTCAATCACAGGCAAAGGGCACAACTTTGCTTTGGTCCTGTCGCGGTTATTCCCCTGCCTTTGACACACATCACATCGTTTACAGAATTCTTTGATCTGCTTCCCTATTTCAGGCCAGTAAAAATTCTGTGTGATTCTCTGCTGTGTTTTGTTCACCCCTAAGTGCGCAGCAAACATGTCAGAGTGCCCCCTTTGTAAGATCATGGGGCGATACTTTTCAGGTACCACTAGCTGACTTCGGATCCCATCTCCCCCTTTTGAGATATTCCTCAGGGTCTCTCTATACAAAATCCCCTTTTTCTCTAGAAATCTCACTGGGGTTTCAGGTGTTAGCTGGGCATCAGTCACCTGTTCAAAACACTTTTGGAGAGTGATGTCTGCCTTTTGCTCTTGGCCAAATCGGCTGTCTGTGGTTAAGGTTTCCACCACAGCTTCTGAACTTCCCTCTGCTTCCGTCTCTGGCTCATCATTACCCCCCTGAACTGTCCCCGTGGTGGCTTGTGAACGTGTAATCACTAGCACCCGTTTCACATGTTCAGCCAGGTCATTTCCCACGAGCACGGCTGCTGGCAGAGTCGATGAAATCGCTAGCCGCCAAACTCCCCTCCAGCCTTGAAAGTTCACAGGTACCTCCGCTACTGGCAGTGAGATCACCTGCCCCTCAATCCCTGCCACCTTCATGCTCTCATTTGGGATTACATACTCCCTAGGAATAATATCTGGATGGCACAGGGTCACCTGGGAACAAGTGTCCCGCAGCCCCCGATACTGATGGTCAAGTATTCCTACGTCCACCCCTGCTGTTTCAAACAACTGAGAATCTGTTCTCACGAGCAAGCATCGCTTGACCTCCACAAGAGGACCATTTTCCTCAGCCTGATCAGCAGATGTACTTGTTCCAGATTGAGTAGCCATGGCAACAGGCTCCCTCAGTGACAATGAGCCTTGCTCTTTCTGGACACAGAACACAGCTTTTGGCTTGGTTCCACTCAAATCCTGAGGCACAATTCCTTTTAGCTGCTTTAATTTCTCACACTCTGAGATTAGATGGCCCTTTCCCTGACAGAAATAACATTTTCTGCTATATTTTGAGTCTTTCTCATCTTGTTTTGGTTTTCCCTCCAAAATCTGAGGTCTTGGTTTCATGTCTGAGGGCTTCCCTTCACCATGGGCCCCTCCCCCTTGCTGGCTTTTCCCTGGTCCCTGAGAGTACTTGCTGTAGGTTTCTTTAGGTTTCCCCATCGCTTTCCCCTCACCCAAGGGCTTTCTTATTTGGGAAATAAAATCTGCGATCTCGGCTGCTTCTGCCATAGATTTCGGTTTCCTTTCCCTCACCTGGAATTTCAGTTCCCCATGCAGGACTGAATAGAACTGTTCCAGCGCTATCAAGTCTTTGAGCTGCTGGTAGGTCTCTGTCCCCTCCTGAGATAGCCATTTCTCTAGCAGCCTCACCAATTGGGCCCCCACTTGGGTAAAAGTCTGCTCTGGTTTCTTGGTGATTGACCTGAATCTTTGCCTCAGCTGTTCCGCATTTATCCCATGTCTTGCAAACACCAGTTTTTTAAACTCTGCAAAATCTTTCATCAGTTCCTCTGGCATCTCTGAATAAACTTCAGCAAGGCTGCCACTGATTAAAGATCGCATGATGGTCATCTTCTCAGTTTCCCTCACTGAGAAGTCCACAAACGCTCTTTCCACTAAGGAAAAGAACACCTCAGGACAATCTCCCTTGTGGTACACAGGGAATTTCTTCAGGTCAGCTTTAGACAATTGGCCTCCCTCAGAATCCCTATTGTTATTATTGTTCTGGTTCATCAGTTCCAGTTTTCTTAACTCAAACGCCATTCTTTCTTTTTCTAGAGCAATTTTCTCTCTCTCCCTCTCCATTTCCATTCTCTGTCTCTCTAATCTTTCTTCTTTTTCCATTTCCCTCACCCTCAGTTCATGCTGTTGGGCTAGGAGTATTTTCCTGAGTTCTGGGTTCTGTTCCCCTGTGCTGTCACCCTGCACTGAGCCAAATTCATCCTCAGAACCTTGGTCTACCTGGGGGTCTTTCACTTCACCCATTTCTGCCATTTGGCTTCGAGTCAAGGGCATAATCCCCCCCCCAGAACAGGCTGCTTTCAAAAGTCAAGCCTCAAAATAAAGCGACCACTTTTTTTTTTTCTTTTGCCTCAGAACCAGCTTTCTCTATAGATTGCTGCTGTCCTTCAGCACTAACTTGCAACAGTTGCGAGCTAGAGTCTACCCCCCTCTGCTGGGCCTCTCAGCAGGCAGGCTAAATCACTTCTACTTTACAATTTTGCCTCAGCTTTTTCCCGCCAAAACAGAATGCCTCAGAGCTCCCTAATCTAGCCCCCAATCTGAGGTTACACGTTCTTCTACTAGTGCACCTCCCCGTGAGGCACACCTAGAAGATTACCTACGCGCTCTCAGATTGTCCCTGACTAGACCCCCCTTTGCTCTGGGCACACTTGCCAAGGCTTTGCTGTACCACTGGACAACTGGACCAGTCGTATCCCACACGCTGGACACCAATCAATGTGACAAACCCAGACCTACTGGGATCTGCCACAGTTTACTAAGCTGCCACCAACCATTCCCTATAAGAAGTCACACAGACCAGGGATGGATTTTTAACAAATAAACGAACAAGGTTTATTTAAAACAACACACAGGGAAATTAAAATGATCAGGTGAATAAGATATAGTAACGTGGCTTAGTCTCATTCATACATGCATACAGTTTGGTTCACACAGAACACTTAACTTGAAGCACAGACCCTGAACCTATCAGTTCTGGCTAACCATACAGACACCTGAACCTATCAGGTTGGTACTGACTGACACACAGTAGTACCCTGTCTGACACACAGACTCCCACTCAAGCTTCTTCTCTCAGCTTTTCCTCCAGCTTCTTCTTTCAACTTCTCCACACACGCTCCACATATATATACAGTACAGCCCCTCCTCCTGATGTCCCGCCTTCCACTCCCCATAGGATGGAACTTTCCCTCCAAACCCATGACAGACAGGTAACATCAGTGCTGTATGTAACAGGTATATTTTAGGCTAAGTACATTTAGAACTTCATGATAGGAAAGTACAAGTGGTATGTGTGAGACTAAGAGGTAGAAAGTGGGAAGAGGTAAGAAGAGAAAGAATTCAGTAACCTTGCTGAAATCAGTTTTCACTTGGAACATGCCGATTTGGCTACTATTATACAGTATACTTGCATGTCAGGTAAGGAGTTCATGTTACACCGTATCTGTGAAAGGAGAATAATCCTAGAGCCATTAAAGTTAGCCTTCTATTGCAGATAGTTTTGTGCATTCAAAGGACTTCAGTAGGGGCTGTACATGTGTATTGATGTAAGCAGTAGTATAGTCACAAATTTTGAAGTGCAGAATCCCTGCACAAGACTTACACGCACACACACTTATGATCATTTGTCCCTGAGTGTCAATGCACAAACATCCACATTGTCCAATGACAGTTAACTGTAATTGTTGTGTGAGGGAGTGGGGAGACACGAGTCAATGGAGAGTGAAGAGCCCTTGTTCTTTCTTATTGCACAGCTTGTGAAATGCAGAAGCAGCTTTCTTACTATTCTCCACTTTTTCTTGGGCTCCACTATAGCACGCACGCACGCACGCACAAACACACACACACGCATACACACACACACACACACACACACACGGGCGATTGAGTGTGGGAGAAGGAGAAAAACAATGTTTTCTAAATAGCCCTATGGATGAGTTGCAAAATGTCTCATTTTCTGAGTTCTGGCTGCAGGCAGGGGGGAAAAATAGTTGACATGACATTTAATTAGAAAGTTTGCCACAAGAGTGTGCTGATCAAGGTAAAGATGGTGCTCCAAGTGGCACATTTGCTGGGAAAATCTGAAAAGATAACCTATTTAATATGGGAGACTACTTTTCACTGTAAGAAAAGTGAATTGATTTGATTCAAAACTATACTGTTAAGCCCCAATTCATGGGTTTCCAACCTGGGGGTCAAGAACCCCAAAGGGGTTGCAAAGTGTTTTTGGAGGGAGGGTTGCAGCACTTAATGTTAGTTGCAATTATTTTTAAATTTATTATATTAAATGTGGTGCTGTTTTATTTTAATCTTCTTGGCCAACAGATAGACATGTACATTTCATCTAAACTGGAACTGCAAGCACTTTAGAGTTCTTAGCTATTTCTGTACCCCTTTGGCTAGATTTTCTTTTTATGTACAGTATATGCATTGCTCCTACCGCCTCTCATAGAACCACTCTCACTCAATTCTTCCTATTTCTCCAAATTCACCTTTGGAGGACTGATGTCTGCCCTTTGGACCTGAGTGTTAATGTGGCTCAAAGAGGCCTGAATGAGGCGAGGGTGCTGTGCATGTGGGGAACACTGACACCCAAGATGGCGGAAGGATTGAAAAGTTGTTGTTGCTGTGGCAGTGGTGCCTTTTGCTCCACCTTAGTTTCCCATTCTTCCAGGTGTGATGATCATGATGCAATGAAGAAAGAGGGAACCTGGCAGGGAGATGCCTCTAGGCCCCATCTGAGTTGTGGAGGATTAAGGCAAGAGTTTCAAAAAGATGGGGAAGGAGAACCAGGGACGGAGAATGAGGGAGTGCAGGAAACGTGTTTATTTGGGCTTGAGGGGAAGAGACTGTTCACTGAGGGGAATTTTGAGGGGGAGGAGACGTGAAGGGAAGGTCATTTCCATGCCCAAAAAAGTAAATTAAAGTATATTGACATTTTTTCCTTCTCAAATTTTATTTGGTAGAGGCAGATTTATAGCCCCCCATAAATCTGTACATTTACATTAATATTAGGTTAGAATTATATTTTGAAAAATAAACTGTTTTAATATGGTTTGTATTACCCCATTACCCCTTCATGGATTGCTGACTTGTCGTGGCGAAGGGGCTTCAGTAATTCAGAGAACCTGTGGGCTATGCCATGCAGGGACACCCAAGATGGACAGGTCATAGTGGAGAGTTCTGACTAAACATGATCCACCTGGAGCAGGAACTGGCAAGCCACTCCAGTATCTTTGCCAAGAAAACTCCATGGACAGAAACAAAAGGCTAAAAGATATGATGCTGGAAGATGAGCCCCTCGGGTTGGAAGGCATCCAACATGCTACTGAGGAAGAACGGAGGACAAGTACAAGTAGCTCCAGAGCTAATGAAAGGTTTGGGCCAAAAAACAAAAGGACGCTCAGCTGCAGATGCGCCTGGAAGTGAAAGGAAAGTCCGAAGCTGCAATGAAAAATACTGCATAGGAACCTGGAATGTAAGATCTATGAACCTTGGTAAGCTGGATGTAGTCAAACAGGAGATGGCAAGAATAAACATTGACATCCTGGGCGTCAGTGAACTAAAATGGACAGGAATGGGTGAATTCAACTCAGATGATTATCATGTCTACTATTGTGGGCACGAATCCCGTAGAAAGAATGGAGTAGCCCTCATAGTCAACAAAAGAGTGGGTAAAGCTGTAATGGGATACAATCTCAAAAATGATAGAATGATGTCAGTACGAATCCAAGGCAGACCTTTCAACATCACAATAATCCAAGTTTATGCACCAACCTCCATTGCTGAGGAGACTGAAATTGAACAATTTTTTGAAGATTTACAACACCTTCTAGAACTGACACCAAAGAAAGATGTTCTTGTCATTACAGGGGATTGAAATGTTGAAGTAGGGAGTCAAGAGATAAAAGAAATAACAGGTAAGTTTAGCCTTGGAGTTCAAAATGAAGCAGGGCAAAGGCTAATAGAGTTTTGTCAAGAGAACAAGCTGGTCATCACAAACACTCTTTTCCAACAACACAAGAGGCAACTCTACACATGGACCTCACCAGATGGGCAATACAGAAATCAGATTGATTATATTCTCTGCAGCCAAAGATGGAGAAGCTCTATATAGTAAGCAAAAACAAGACCTGGAGCTGATTGTGGCTCTGATCATCAGCTTCTTATAGCAAAATTCAAGCTTAAACTCAAGAAAGTAGGAAAACCCACTGGGCTAGTCAGGTATAATCTAAACCAAATATGAATACACAGTGGAAGTGAAGAACTGATTTAAGGAACTAGATTTGGTGGACAGAGTGCCTGAAGAACTATGGATAGAGGCCCGTAATATTGTACAGGAGGCAGCAACAAAAACCATTCCAAAGAAAAGGAAAGGCAAGAAAGCAAAGTGGCTGTCCAAGGAGGCCTTACAAATAGCAGAGAAAAGAAGGGAAACAAAATGCAAGGGTGATAGGGAAAGTTACAGAAAATTGAATGCTGACTTCCAAAGAATAGCAAAGAGAGACAAGAGGGTTTTCTTAAATGGACAGTGCAAAGAAATAGAGGAAAATAATAGAAATACGCGAAATCGTTTGACTATGTGGACCACAGCAAAATATGGCAAGTGTGACGATCACCTCTATGAAGCACCTGCTTTTTGTGCCTTCACAAAGGTTCCATTCTTTTTTTTCCTCATTGCCACTAGTGGATTACCTCTATCCACAAAATAAATGACGTTTGTCCAAACACTTGTCTGATAGATGCAAACAAAACTTATTTATTGAAGTTTAGCAAAATTAATAATAATCACAGTTGTTCTTCAGATGTACAACATACTGTTCTCTTGCCATATAATTATCACCTTCTCTATCTAATTATCTTAACCAGCTTCTAACTCAAATCTCTGTCTCTTCTGACTCTCTGACTCTGACTAACTCTCACTGACTCACTCTGACTTTTGATTGACTCTTCCTCTCAGGCTCCGCCTTTTAACCTCTCTCTCTCTGCTCCAACTCTCCACCATATTAGCATAGACATGAATAATACATGACTTATTTTGCATAACAAGGGGTGAACGCTACAGCAAGTTCTTAAGGAAATGGGAGTGCCTTACCACCTTATCTGTCTCCTGAGAAATCTATATGTGGGACAGGAAGCAATAGTTAGAACTGGATATGGAACAACTCATTGGTTCAAAATTGGGAAAGGAGTATGACAAGGCTGTATATTGTCTCCCTGCTTATTTAACTTATATGCAGCATACATCATGCGGAAGGTGGGACTGGAGGAATCTCAAGCCGGAATTAAGATTGCCAGAAGAAATATCAGCAACCTCAGATATGCAGATGATACCACTCTGATGGCAGAAAGTGAGGAGGAATTAAAGAACCTCTTAATGAGGGTGAAAGAGGAGAGCGCAAAAATGGTTTGAAGCTCAACATCCAAAAAACTAAGATCATGGCCACTGGTCCCATCACCTCTTGGCAAATAGAAGGGGAAGATATGGAGACAGTGACAGATTTTACTTTCTTGGGCTCCATGATCACTGCAGATGGTGACAGCAGCCATGAAATTAAAAGATGCCTGCTTCTTGGGAGGAAAGCCATGACAAATGCAGACAGCATCTTAAAAAGGAGGGACATCACCTTGCCGACAAAGGTCCACATAGTCAAAGCTATGGTTTTTCCAGTAGCGATGTATGGAAGTGAGAGCTGGACCATAAAGAAGGCTGACTGCCAAAGAACTGATGTTTTTGAATTGTGGTGCTGGAGGAGGCTCTTGAGATCCCATGGAATGCAAAGAGAACAAACCTATTGTGATGTTCACCTCTATGAAGCACCTACTTTTTCTGCCCTCAAAGGTTCCAGTCCTTGTTTCCCTCACTGCCACCAATGGATTACCTCTATTCACAATATAAAAGATGTTTGTCCAAACACTTGTCTGGTAGATGCAAACAAAACTTATTTATTGAAGTGTAGCAAAATTAATAATAATCACAGATGTTCTTCAGATGTTCATTGTACACAAGCAAATCATTCACAGGTCTCTCTATACATACTTTCTTCTTGCCATATAATTTCCACCTTCTCTATCTATTTCTGTTAACCAGTCTGTAACTCAATCTCTGTCTCTTCTGCCTCTGCCTCTGACTAACTCACTCTCTTTCTCACTCCTCTGATTCTTGACTGACTGATTCCTCCTTTCGGGCTCCACCTTTTAACCTCTTTCTTGGCTCTGCCTCTCAACCATATTAGCATAGACATGAATAATACATGACTTATACCTAACAAAAGGGTGAACGCTACACCATTCTGAAGGAAATCAACCCTGAGTGCTCACTGGAAGGACAGATCCTGAAGCTGAGGCTCCAATACTTTGGCCATCTCATGAGAAAAGAACATTCCCTGGGAAAGACCCTGATGTTGGGAAAGTCTGAAGGCAAGAAGAGAAGGGGATGACAGAGGATGAGATGGTTGGACAGTGTCGTTGAAGCTACCAACATGAATTTGACCCAACTAGGAGGCAGTGGAAGACAGGAGAGCCTGACATGCTCTGGTCCATGGGATCATGAAGAGTTGGACACAACTAAACAACTAAATAACAAAAATTACCCAATTAAAATGCCTTTTTATGCAAATGTAGTACTCACAGATTACATGGCTATTATAAAAGGGAGTTGCAAAACACTGCCTTAATTGTTTGAGGTTTTGTGTCCCTGAAGGAAGCTTTTGCAGAAGTGACAACTACCTCCAGATGAGGCTTTCAGGGTAAAACCACACCCTCTTGCTCATGGAATTTTAAGGGATCATCATCTTCAGTTTATAGTTCTTCTGTGCTCTCCACCCTATTTCTACAATATACGGTTTCATAGAAAAAAAAGGTAAAATCGCTGTACATTGTGTAGGAGGAGCACTTCATCTGTTTAAAGCATTCAAATACTGTAATCATTGTTGTAGTCAGCATGGTTAGCATTTTTCAGTTGTATAGAATCATAGAATAATTGAGTTGCAAGGGGCCTGTAAGGCCATGAAGTCCAACTGCCTGCTCAGTGCAGGAATCCAAAGCTTTTGTGAAGCTAAATTAGTCTTTTTTGCTGTCTTCCATCTTTTTTTCTTGTTGGAATTGTTTGTAGTTGTGCCTTTAAAATTTCCTTTTTTTAAAACAACTCACACTCTAGGACTCCTTTCCCACCATGGGACTTTACCTGTCATAGTTCTGAGTTTATTAAAATTGACTTTCCTAAAATCCAGCATATACATGTGGCTATACTCTGCTTTTTTTTTCTTTTGAAATCAAGAACTCAAGTAGAACATGACACGGTTACTTTCCCCCAAGAGTTTCTGTTGACACTTCTTCCACCAAGTCATCTTTATTGGTTAAGATTAATTCCAGGATAGCTGCTACTCTAGTTTCTTTATCCAATTTTGTAGGAGAAAATAATCAGCAACACAAGCCAAGAATTTCTTGGAAGGTCTATATTTGGTGGAATTTGTCTCCCAACAGATATCAGGATAAATGAATATATCCTATTACTACTACACCATGTTTCTTTGAAATTCTTGCAATGTGTTTTCCAAAAGTTTCATCTTCTTGATTGAGTGCTCAGTATTAGATTTCAGATACCCTGGTCCTTTTGTTTTTTGCCCCAGTTATATTAATCCAGATGTTTTCAATGGGACAACCAAGCTCATCCTCCTATATTTCTATGTGGGGATATGTGTTTTTGACATATATTGCTATTCTGCCTCCCTTTCTAGTCTTTCTGTTCTTTTTGAACAATTTGAACAATCATTCAGTTCCTGTATTCAGTCATGGGAATCATCCCACTAAGTTTCAGTTATTCCTATCAAGCCATATTTACACTCCTGAGATAGGATTTCCAGTTGTTCTTGTTTGTTTCCCATACTTCTGGAATTTATCTATAGACACCAGAGATTGTGTGATTTGCAGCCTCCTTTATTTCCTACAATTTTTTGAAGATTGTTATTGGGTCCGATTAGAGGTCCTTGTTCTGTTCTTCTTTGTGTACATAAGGCTTCATCTATATTTATCTCAGAGCTTGTGTTTCCCGCCCTCTTGTAATTCAGTTTAAAGCCCTCCTAATGAAGTTCTTCATGCTGTGGCCAAGCACATTTTTCCCAGCTCTTGTGAGGTGCAACCCATTACATGCCAGCAGTCCATCTTCCAGAAAGTTTGGCCCATGATCCCAAAATCCAAATCTCTCATGTCAGCACCACCTTTGTAGCCAGTCAGTTACCCAAAGTATTTTCCTTTCCCTTACTATTTCTTTTCTGAGTATCGGTAGGATGGACAAGAAGGCTACCTGTGCCCCACATTCCTTGAGTTTCCTTCCTAGAGCTTCAAAGTCTGATAAGATTTCTTCATAGTTCCTCTTGACTGTGTCATTTGTTCCCATGTGGATGAGAAAGAAATATGTGTCTGTGGGTTTTATGCGTGATGGCAGTCATTCCTTCACAAACCTAATATGTTCTCCAAGGAGACAGAATACCTGATGGGTCCATGGATCTTTCCGGAATATTTCAGTTCCAGTCCCACACAGTAAGACGTGTACTACTACAGCTACTCTCCTCTTCTTCTTTTTGTGGGATGTAGGTTCAGTGACTGTGTGTTTTGCTGAGCTTCAGCCTTTCTCATGTCTTCCTGTGGGGTCTCCTATATGACTTCCTCTGCATGCTGTCTGGTAGGCTGCTCTTCAAGAATCTGAAAGCGGTTTTGCAGTTCCACTAGTGAAGAGTGTCTACTTCTCTTGCTCGTAACTGTGACACTTTCCCATGGTGCTTCCTTCTCTCTCCTCACCCTTTTCTTGGGTGCTGTTTGGTCTTGCTCCAGTGCCCCCCCCCCCGACTGCTACTGCTGCTGTAGAGTTCTGTCTAATTACTCTTCATCTTCTCTTATACTGTAGCCTTAAGCCTGGCCACTCAATCCTCCATTTCTTTCAATTTTTTCTTCCACAAGTGCTGTCAGTTTGCACTTCTCTGGCACAAAGACAAACAGTGCACGGGCCTTGCAGGTCACACCACTAAAGCATCTCTTCCCGCCATAATCCCTACCTTTTGGCTTTCTTCTGTTTGCCTATGAATGCCCTTTCCTTTGTCTTGTCTGTCTTAAAGTCTGCTGGGAAAGTCCACGAATATATGATTATATACAGAAATCAAATTTATTTTTAAAAAATTAGAAAAAAATTTTTTTTAAGGGCCTCTCCTGCTGAACTCCCCCGTCAAACTTTTGTTTGCTCTGTCTATTTGCTTGTTCTTGTTCTCTCTCCCTCTCAGTTTTATCCTTCTGCTGTTCTCTGTTAGGAGTCAGCAAACAGAAAGGATTGCCCCGTACTCCCTGCTGCTGCTTACTGCCTTCAGTAGCTATCAGGCCATACTCCTTTCCTTTAAGCTGAGCACGCAGTGCTTCTGAATTGGGGATTCCCAGGGGTTACTCTAGGTCACTTGTTTCTGTTAAACTAAATTCTTCTCCTCTCTACTTGTTCTCCTATTTTCTTTTGTATTTTTCTCCACTAGATCCTTTCCTTACTACCTTTCCCCCATCAAGCTTCTATTTGCTGTCCCTGTTCACTTGCTCTTGCTTGGTCCTTGGGGTCTATCTCAGTTTTATTCCTCTGCTATGTGAATTAATAAATAGGTAAACACAGCACTTTAGCTTTTTTCTTCTTTTTTTAATTGAAACAATCACAAATACATTGTATTGTCACGTTTTTGAATTTTGAATTTTTAAAGAAATAATTGGATTAAATTTTGTATTTTCAGAAAGCTGTCAAATTATGTCAAAATGTGGAATTTAAATGTAACCTTAGTAGGACCATTCTGAGCACACCTGCTCAGAGGTAGGTCTTGTTTTTCAGTGGATCTTATACTGTATTCAGTTTGATGTACAATATCTGACTCCCATTAAATCAATAAATAACCATAGGTAACAGTAAAAAGGAAGAGAGGCGAAGAGAAGAAAGACTTCTTTTTATGGTAAACTCTCGAGGTCTATTGTATTTGTGGGGGAAAGAAACTCACTTAAAGCAGCAGTTACTGTTTCCAGTATCTTGTTTCAGTATCATTTGAACTGCAGGCTCAGTGCACATTTACCACGCCTGTGTTTTGTTCCATTTGAAACACCGAGCTGGTTACAGTTAAGCGTTTTCTCCCTCTTTATGCTGCACAGTTCAGCACTGGACGCTGCAGCCTCCTATTGCAGTGCAGGTCACGTAGCTGTGAATGAACCAGATGGCATGAATAATGTGCTCTTTATTCAGCGATTGGATAAAAATGAATGCCTTCCACACCTACGTACATCCAATCTCCACTGCTTCCTGTGTGCTTGTTCTTCCTGAAGCTTTAATTATTTATCCTGGGAGAGAAGTTGACAGTTACAAGTAGTCACGACTCACCAGATTAACCATCCGAGCGCCAAGCTTCATTTTCATACCGAGCAGGTTCAAATGCCTCCTGGAATCAAACTGCTATTAGTTTTCAGAAACAAAATGTCTATTTAAAAAAAGACAATTCCAGTGTATATGGAAGTATACTGGTGTTTTTTTAAGAGAGAGCCAATGGCCAGACATTGCTTGCACGATAATTAATTTTATATTCTTGCTCATAATCATTTCTAGAGTTTAGACACTGATGTGGACTGTAGGTAATGAAGATGTATTTGAATTGTGAAGTGGGATTTAACATTTCATGTGCTGCCTTGCATCAAGTCTTCCCCAGAAGAAACTGCTCTGATTTCCTCCTGGTAAGAAGCCATTAGCTTAGAGAGCAGGACTAAAAATACAGCGACTGAGTTTTAGATCAAGAAAGTGTAAACAACTTGTTTATGCTTATTAATTAATTTATTATTTGATCTATTTTCTTCCAAATCTGGGCTTCTGAAGGCTCATAACAAGTCTAACTTCCACCCAGGTAGATTTTAAGGAATTGCACTGAGTAACTAATGCAGAGTTTTCTGACCCCATGAAAATTGTGAAATATTGTAGGGTACAAAAATGCCCTTAAAGGAATAAATGCTGAGCAGGGCTGTTGAGAATAGCACATTTTGGAGATTGCTCATTCATCAGGTCGCCATAAGTTGGGGGCAACTTCACAGCACATAACAACAATGAACACGTGAACAGGAGTGTTTGTGGGTGCAGGAACAAGGTATATCCAGTAATATCTGAAAATACATTCATATAAACTAGGTTGCTTGTTTCAAATAGTTGAAACCCCACCTTTTCTGCCACAAACTGTATACAGCACAAATTCGGTGCTGCTCTTATTATTTCCATTTCAAAATTACAAAACCTTCCAAGTTAGGAAACCAACAAAAACCATGAAGGAAAACAGCTATCTTTGTTTATTTGCAAGAAATCCTAGCAGTTATGGTCTTGTGGAATTATTTTCTCCTTCAATAATAAACCAGAGTTGGGTGACGGAAAAATCTGCCAATGAAAGGCTGTTAATCTTGGGACAGCTCTGATAGTTCTTTCAAACCATTTTTCCACGCGTGGTATATCACCTGCGGGCATTCTTATCCACTGCCCTAGTACAGGAGTAATTATCAGAGTTAGGTGAAATGTATGCCTTTTTCTGTTAAATGGTGCCAATGTACATCATGTCTTTGGTTAGCAGACTTTCTGGGAGTTCTCAACTGTACAAAAATGATCTCCCTGCACATTCAGTCCAACATGTCAAAAGGGTTTAATCAGTGTTTTCACCATACTGTAATCGAGCTGGATCCTATAAACAAGCTGTACATCTCTGATGGCTACAGAAAAACTACACAATTTAAAAGTTGACAATGAAGAAACTGAAATAGAGATTTTGTATACTTTGGTTCAACCATCAATCCAAATGGAGATTGCAGCCAAGAAATCAGAAGAAGGCTGACTCAGAAGGGGCAGCAAAGAAGGAACTAAAAAAGATCAAGTGTAAGAATGTCTCACTGGAGACCAACTTGATGGCACACAACAAAAATATATGCAACTGAGAAAGTAAATTGAGTGTAGTTGAAACCAAAATTCTTTCCTTCTCCCATATTCCATGCTTGTGACTCACACAGGTGCAACTATTGGGACTTCCTGAGTAAGCCATGCCCTGGGTGACTTATCCCTCTTTGTGTGACTCAAGGTAGTGAGCACTGTATAGTTAAAAGTCCAGACAAGAAAGGTTTCTACTGAAAGGGATGCTGAAAGGGATGCTGACACACTATGTGTGCATGCATTACACATCAAAAACTTACAAGTTTCAAGGAAAAAATATGAATTTTCTTCAAAAAATCATTTATCTATATAGTTTCCTCTAGAAGGAACTTTTGATATGGATAGAACTGTTCATCTTCACAGAGCATTAGAGTCAAGCCAGAAATGTTGCTTTCAACATTTAGAAGTGGCCATAAACATTCTTGTGCGTAAAAGGGCATATGTTTGTTTTATTTTGCACTTATTTTCCTTTTTTTAAAACGATTATTTTTGAAAGAGGAATTTTATCTTAAGCTCATTTTTTATTTTCTGTTCTGTCTTCCTTTTCACCGACACATGAGTATTGTACAAAGGAATCCATTGGAAACATCCTGCATTGATGCTGGTTACTGTATTGAGAAGTTATATGACAATGACTATTTTAATAAACAAATACAAGTTGGAAATGACATGTACCAGAACTTTGGTCTAAGAAGAGGGAGGGGGGATGCTTTTTATTTGCTTCTAGCTTAGATCTACAGTATTTAGTGCACTCCTATAATATTTTTCCTCTTTGGGTAGATAGTAATAAAGAATATGATTTCCTATTTGAATAAAGTCTAGAACTTGGAGTGAGCATACATGGGTTTTAGAAAAATAAAAGATTAATGATTGCAACAAAATCTTTGCTTAGTTTATGTTTGTCTATTCTTGTTTCCAAATACTCTGATGCATACCTGTACCTAAAATTACTTCATGTGGGGTTTTATATTAATAATATGTTTTTAGAATCTCAGCCCTTGAAAAATACCAAATATATATGGACTGATGAGAAATTCTGAGGTGGAATATGGATAATAATGTTAACAATGGATTGAAGGATTTGTTGCAAAATGCCAAAATGATTGCTGCTGCAAATCTTACTTTTGAACTAGAGCCCTTGTCCAGAAGGATTAATATTTAGTGCAAAAATAATGGAATTCATAAGTTTAGAGCATGCACAAATTTTAAAAAAATGTGTCATTCAGTATGTGAAGAACTTGAGAGCAGAGTCTTAGAGGGTTGCTTGGTGAGACAGATCAAACAATACCGCCTTGAATTGTTTCCTGTTCATTGTCTGTGTGACCGAAACTCATTTTTCTGATAGTTTTTCTTACGGAGATAATGCATTCATTTCATTTATCTATAAAGTAACAAGGTCCTTAAATGTGGCAAGTTGTTGAGTATATTCACACATGCCAATATGTGTGGGAGGACGGGCACGTACATATGCTGCACCATCAACTGCAACAACAGCAGATTACTAGGCTAAGGGAATAACTCTTGGGCAGAATTAGGAAAGAGGGGGAAAGAACACCTAAAAGTGATCTTTGAGAGGTAGAATGGTGTTGGATCAGATATGAGGCACTTCCCCTGGGGAAAAGTAACTGTACAACTGTATGGTAAAATGAGGAATGTGAGTGAGTGGGACATGGAAATCTATTTTAGGGGAACACTGGAATATGTGGGATCAGAGTACAAAATAAATGAACTTGCAAATCTTGAAGAAACCTCCAGTCAATACTTGATTCTCTCTTCTCATTTCTCCTTTATTTACTTTTACTGTATTTTATTTTCTTGGTTTTCACATTTTCATTTGTAGATTATGTAATTTTATGTAACTATGTGTTTTTATTAATTGATTGTATTATATTGGAAGCCACTCAGAGTGGTCATATAGACCAGATGGGCGGGATGCAAATCAAATCAAATCAAATCAAATCAAATCAAATCAATCAATCAATCAATCAATCAATCAATCAATCAATCAATCAATCAATCAATCAATCAATCAAACTTTGTATGAAACCTTGTTTTGCAGGTCTTTGGAAGTGTAAGTTCCGTAAACCTGTTGTTATGATCCCCTTTGGAGGATCCTATTCATCATTTATAGACATATTTATGGAATATAAATGCAGTGGTGCCTCGCTTAGCGAGGTTAATCTGTTCCGGATTAACCCTTGCCCAGTGAAACATCACTAAGTGAACTTAAAAAGCCCATAGGAATGTATTAAAACTGATTTAATATGTTCCTATGGGCTTAAAACTCACCGTTCTGCAAGGTTCCTCCATTGCTGTGGCCATTTTGGATGCCTCGTTAGCGAGGCAAAACAGCAGTCGCCATTTTGTTTTAGCGGCGGCCATTTTGGAACTGCCGATCAGCTGTTCGCTATGCTTTGATCGTGTCCACACGATCATCGCATAGCGAAAAAAGCCCATAGGGGCTATCGCTGAGCGAACGCTCCGGCGATGGCCCGCAACCCCTCGCTATGTGGTTTCATCACATAGCGAGGCGCTCGCTATGCGAGGCACCACTGTACTCTAATCCAGTGGTCCCCAACCTTGGGCCTCCAGATGTTCTTAGACTACAACTCCCAGAAGCTTTCACCACCACCTCTGCTGGCCAGGATTTCTGGAAGTTGAAGTCCAAGAACATCTGGAGGCCCAAGGTTGGGGACCACTGCTCTAATCCATTCCCTGTCTTAAATTGGCATCCAGGTGTAGTGCTGGGGTATTATTCAAACAACAAGGCAATAAAAATTATAGAGAGCTGACTAATGCGAAGAAGGTGGTGCAGGGCCAGAGTGCCTGAATTTCTCTGAAACACTAGACTGGCCATTCATTCCTCCAGTAGGCATTGTTGTTGCTATTAAGCCCCATCACGTCACCTCCGACTTATGGTGACCTCATGAATAAGCAATCTACAGAATGCCCTGTCCTCAACATCTCTGCTCAGCTCTTGAATACTCAAGTCTGTGGATACCTTTAGGGGGTCAGTCTGTCTCACATTTGGTCTTACTCTTTTCCTGCTGCATTCCTCTTTTCCCACCATTATTGTCTTTTCCAGAGAATTCTGCCTCCTTATGATGTGCCAAAGTAGGAAAGCTTCAGTTTGATCTTTTTTGCCTCCAGACATGATTTGATCTAGGATCCACCTGTTCGTCATTCTGGCAGTACAGGGTATTCACAAAGCTCTCCTCCAGCACCATATTTCAACAAAATCATTTTTTACCATGTCAGCTTTCTTTACTGTCCAGCTTTCACAACCAAACATAGTACAGTGGTGCCTTGACTTATGAACGTCCTGACATACAACCATTTTGAGTTGCGACCAGCTCCAGCTGCAAAATTTTGTTCCACTTGGCGGCCAGAGCTTCGAGTTGCAAACAAAAGAGGCAGGAAAAAAAGGCGGGAAATTCAGATTATAGGACTAACTGTTGGTTGGAGAACAGCTTCTTTGTAGCTCTTTCGCCCCAACAGTTAGTGTGCACGCGTTTGCAGAGAGGCTTCAGATTGCCTGGTGCTGCATTCTGCTTCTGGGTGTGAGTACATTTACAGGGTTTTGCAGGGTGGGTTTGGGTTGGGGGGTTATGTTTCTGTGCTCTGATTTTTTGTTTGTTTGGTGTGTGTGTGTTTCCAGACTCTCTCTCTCTCTCTCTGTGTGTGTGTGTGTGTGTGTGTTCGCGCACGCTTATTTCATTTTCTCCCCAGTCCTATCATGTTCCAATGGGGCTGGCTGTGGGGGGGGGGCTTATTTTTTTCTCAGACCCATTGTGTTCCAATGGGGCTGGCTTTGTGTGTTTCTGTGTGTGTGTGCACATACTTTTTTCATTTTCCCCCCAGCCCCATCACATTCCGATGGGGCTGACGGTGTGTGTGTGTGTGTTTTTTAAATTATTTTTCAGCCCCATTGCGATGGGGCTTGCAGTGTTTTTTGTCTGTGTGTGTGATTATTTTTTGTCTGGAATGGATTAATCGCATTCCAATGCATTCCTATGGGAAATGGTGCTTCGACTTACGACCATTTCACATTACGTCCATCTTCTGGAATGGATTATGGTCGTTAGTTGAGGCAACACTGTGTAAGGGTACAGTGGTACCTCGACTTACAAACACCCCTACTTATGACCATTTCAAGTTATGACCAGCTCCAGCCACAAAATTTTGCTTCAACGTGCAGCCAGAGCTTTCACTTAGAGTACAAAAAAAAAAAAAAAGGCAGGGGGAAAAGGCAGGAAATTCAAACAGTTGGTGGTGAAGAGGCTGCTTCTTTGTAGCTCTTTCGCCCCAATGGTTAGGGAAAGGGATGTGGTGGTGGCGGCGGTGGTGGTGTCTGAGCGCTGGGAGGCTAAGCTTGGCTGGGGTGGTCCCTTGGGCCTTTCGCCCCTCAGCAGTGGCAGCGGCGGTGTCCAAGCACCAGGAGGCTGACTTGACTGGGGTGCTTCCTCCAGCTGCTCACCTCCCGACGGGCTCCAACAAGGTTGGGGGCAGCGCTCCTCGCCGCCTTCCACGGGCCAATGCCGCCGCTGGTGCCTGACGCCAACTCCAACTCCAGCTCCAGAACTGGCACCAGTGGCTGTTTGCTGGGGCAGCTGCGTTGGTCCTTCCTGCTCCTCGTCGCCCTCCGCTATTTGAATGTCCCACCATCGGCCCACGGAGGGTGGCGAGGAGCGCCGAGGAGCACTGAGGACTGATGTGGCCACCCGGTGAGCAGCTGCTGGTGCAGATTCTGGAGCTGGAGGCGGTACTGGGCAATAGCGGCGGCATCGCCCCACGGAGGGCAGCAAGGAGTGCCGACCCTGGCCTCATTGGAGCCCATTGGGAGGTGAGTGGGCGGATGGAGCACCCCGGCCAAGCTCAGCCTCACGGCGCTCGGACACTGGCGCTGCCCCAGGCTCCGCCTCCCGCGCTGGGCCACCACTGGTGCCGGTGGTGCTGGTTCCAGAGCTGGAGGCCGTGTCGGGTAGCAGCAGCATTGGCGGCATCGGCTTGGGACTGCCTGGTAAGGTAAGGTGCCGGTTTTTAAAAACTGTTTTTGTTTTTGTTTTGTAGAGCTGGGTGGGTTATGTTTCTGTGGTGTGTTGTTTGTTTTTTGGGGTGTGTGTGTGTGTGTGTTTTGCAGTCCCAGCGTGGGCCTTGCTCTGTTTATGTATTTTTATTTTGTTTTTGAGGGGTTTTTTTGGGGGGGCGGATCAATCACGTTTCCCATGCATTCCTATGGGAATGCATGCTTCGACTTACTGTACGACCATTTCAACTTACTTCCATCTTCTGGAACTGATTATGGTCATAAGTTGAGGCACCACTGTATCTTGGTCTTTGTCTCCAATAATACGTCCTTACGTTTGATGATCTTTTCTAATTCTTTCATTGCTGCCCTTCCAAGTTTCAGTTTTCTTCTGATTTCTTGGCTGCAATCTTTGTTTGGATTGGTGATTGGACCAAGGTACACAAAATATTCAAACATTTCCATTTCTTCATTGTCACCATTAAAGTTTTTTCTGTAGTCATGATTTTTATCTTTGCCATGTTCAACTACAGTCCTGCTTTGGCACGTTCTTCTTTCACTTTCACTAACAGGTATTTAAAGTCATTGCTGCTTTCTCCCAATAAGATGGTGTCATCTGCCTGACTTCAATTATTGATGTTTCTTGCACCAATTTTTACTCCTTCATCTGAATCTTGTCTTACTTTCTGTACGATATGTTCTGCAAACAGATTAAAACAGATAAAATGCACCCTTGTCAGGTGCATTTTGCCTATAGGACACCATGCTGTCTCTCCATATTCTGTCCTAATGGTACCTTCTTGTCTATAATGCAGATTATGTATCAGGACAATCAAGTGCCAAGTCACACCTATTTCTTTCATAGCAACCCATAGCTTGTCATGATCCACACAGTCAAGGGCTTTGCTATAGTCTATAAAGCATAGACTGATCCTCTTCTGCAATTCTTCAATGCGCTCCAGTAGGTAGTGGATATTTGCAATATGATCTCGAGTGCCTCTTTCTTTCTGGAATCCAATTTGAACATCAGGCATTTATCATTTCATATAAGATAAAGGCATTTGTTGCAACACTGTAAGCATCACTGTGCTTCCATGGGAAATTAGAGCAAAGATTTTATAGCTACTGCACTCCTTGGCATCTCTTTTTTGGGGGTATTGTAATGTATATTGAACATTGCCAGTCTGTGGGTCATTGTTTTGTTTTCCATATTTGTTGGCATATTCTTGTTAGGATTTTGAGATTCAGTCTCTGTGGCTTGAAAGAGTTCTGTTGGTATCCTATCTACCCTGGTGTAGCAAGATTTTATGAGAATTGGGGTAGCAAAAGTTAATGAAAATTGAATTTGAAATAGTTGGTAGGTTGTCCTGTAAGGACACAGGTGTGGTGGTGGTTACTGTAGAGGCAAATCACAATTTTTATAATACACTTGTTGATCACCAATCTGCGTATTCCCTGTAGGAAAAAAGAGATAAGGAAATAGCCAGAGAATGAAAACACAGTGGGCTAGCTGTGTTTGTTGCAGGGCTACAATATGTGGTACTTTCAGGGCGACACAGTGTTATAAGCCATTTAGGACAGTAGCTCTGATGTAGCAGTGCCTTTGTAACTAATGTGTTAAAAAACCCCAGAAAGTGTGCTATTAGGGGAGACTTTTTTGACTTTTGTCCAAAGAATTTTGTGCTGCTACCTCGCTAGAGAGTGCTGTTCCAAGTCCTCCTTACAGAGCACGTTACCATTGTCTTTCGAGACTGAAGGATGCCTAATTTTGCTAGAGAGCAAATAATCAACCTTAAGTGCAACCTTTTGAAGTTACTTTCCCATGCTTCAACGCAGCTCAGCTCATCTTATTCCAGAATGTGAGCACCCTTCCTACTGTAAGCACCCTACACTTCCTTTCTTCGTGTGTCAAGTTTTTTAAAAAAAATGTTTTGTTGAATCCTGAGGTTGTAGGATAGAAGTCTGCTGCAGAATGTCATAACAAAGTCTGATTTTCTAATTTGGTCCAGAGGGAGATACTATTTGGGCTGAATGTCTGTTAGCTGCCTGGTATCAGCTATCCCCTCTGTGTGTACAAACTGCAAAAAGAAAGTATTTGCATTTCTTGTTTTGATGTATAACTTGTAAAGCTGTCCTTAAGTATCCAAGCTCTAGTTAAATCCATTTGATTAATGTAGAATGTGCCCATTCATACTCAGGGACTATGTTTTATTGCCTGTTACATCAGCCTAGTATAACTCTTTACACTGTGCTGTTGTGATTGCAGCTGCTCATCGAATCAGATTCGGGGGTCTTGCACTGTGGTTTGCCGGTGGTGGTACAGTATTGCCAAACTGTCCTAATTGAGAGGAACAAATTCCAAATGCAGACAAGGCTATAATGTACTTATTGGGCCCAGTCTTAGCAACAAGATTGCCATGGAAACCGTGTCTATAAAAGAGAAGTTACAAGGTTTTTTTTAAAACAATTGAAATATCAAATTCTAAATTCATCAAACAAACCAGAAATTGTATTCCTGCCCTCGTTCTGGTTCTTTCTGTTATGATTAGCTGATGATTACTTCATCCTGTTTCTACGTGCCCACTTTCAGAATGTTTTGGACTCGAAGATTTTGCTACTGATTTGAAGTTTGCTGCTGTTATGAACTCTCGAGTCACCTGTGGCTTATGGTGATTCTATGAATGGATGACCTCCAAAGTGTCCTGTTATTGATACAGTAGCTCTGCTCAGCTCCTGAAAGCTCGAGGCCATGGCTTGCTTTATGGAGTTAATTCATCTCATACTTGGTCTTCTTCTTTTCCTGCTGGCATGCATCTCTGGGTGGCTTCTAGCAAGCTCCCCCTCTGTGTGCTCATATAAAGCCACTTCTCTCCCCTGGCTTTGTTTTTGAAATTTGAAGGGAGAGGAAGCAGGTGGACTACTCTTTCCTTGTCTTTTTAAAATTTAAGACAAGTCACCCGGAAAAATCAGAAGCTGGAGCGTTGTGGTGCCAGTGCCCCTTGACTGATATACAGTGCAGCTTTTTACCAGATTAAAAGTTGTCCCACGAGGATGCCTACACTAACCCAAAACACCGTGTGACTTTGAATCGACTTCAAAAAAACCCCCGATTCAGCTCCTGATTCATGTCAACAGTGCAACTGAGTCCTAAGAGAACATTCATAAGGAAAGGGGCTGAGGTCCTATGCTGTGCTTAAGAAACCACAGAGTCTCCTGTGTCGAGAGGGCTTGGATGTTCAGCACCTGCCCCCTGGTGGTATCAACTGTCTTTGCACTTTGTTCTGCACTGAGCAAGCACCGCCTCTGTTCCACAGGTTTGTACTACTGCTGCTATTTCAGATGTTTTCTTGCAAAAGTGTCTTTCCTGTATGTACATACAAAACTGCAGCTTTGGATTGTGTGCAAATACAAGCCGTAAGAGCACAGAAAGAAAGAGCTCTGTTAGACCAGAGCATAGTCAGTGTCCTGCTTCCATGATGACCAAATGGATCTCTTTTTAGAAACTTACGAAAGTAGGATCTGAAGGTGACATTGTTCTCTAATAAATGATATCATTTCTAGCCATGCACACTGTGCGTACATACCTGAAAATCTGAATAGTGGCTCATGCATCTGGTGAAGTGGGCTACAGTTCATATTTTAAAAAAAGCAAAGTGTGCTGCTTATATACCACCCCATAGCGCTTCAAGCACTCTCTGGGCGGTTTACAAGGTAATTATGCAGGCCACACTTTGCCCCCCCCCAAGCATACTGGGTACTCATTTTACCGACCTCGGAAGGATAGAAGTCTGAGCTAACCTTGAGATGGCTACCTGGGACTGAACCCTCGGTCGTCAGCACAGTTTTAGCTGCAGTACAGCAGTTTAACCACTGTGCCATGAGGTTCCTTTAAACTTTTGCTACAAGAAATGTGGTAGACTTAGTCTTTAGGATGTCACAGAACTCTTTGTTGGCTTTTTAGCATCCTGATTTTGAAACTGGCATGTAACCTTTATGTCTAGTAGCCATTGATAATTGTTCCTCTATGAAATTATGTAGTTTCCCTTTAAAATACTTTACACCACTCACCATCACCACATTGTGGTACTGAAAACATACAGATCGGTGTGAAATATGCCCCTTGGTCTCGCTTAGATTTTGCACCATTTTGTTTCTTTGGATGACCTTAGGCTGAAGTTTTATGAGAGAGGGAGAAAAACTTCAGTGATCTAACCATTTGCTCCATAACATGCATAATTTTGTACACTTTAGTTATGTTCTCCTCCATTCATATTTAGCTTTTTTCTAAACTTAAAAACCCCAGACATAGTAGACTTTCCACATATAGCTGTTCCGTGCAAAGCCTGAATGGTTCTCAATGTACCTGAAAATGTTAACCCATAAATGTCAGGATACATATCGTCACGTTTCTATCTCAGTTTATTCTGCATAAACCAACCAAATGCATATTTGGGGGATGAAATATTTCCTTATCTGAACACAAACTACAAAATGTTATTTTTAAAAAAACTTGAAATTTTTTTCAAGGTGAGATGGATAGTAATTTGGAGATTATATATTTATCCTTCATAGTGCTATATTGTACCTAGAAAAATCCTACCTGTGTGTGAAATGGAATCGTCCACTATTTAGCCAGCCTTTGTTGAATGAGTCATCCAGGCTGCCTCTTATTGGTTCAGATAGTTAGCATCCAAGGGATTGCCTGGCAGAGGCTGCAAGGCCCTGCTTCATTCACAGAAATGCTGGTATGCTAGCCAGCTCTTTCATTCACATATATAGAATTCCATTCACATTTTCCAATTTTTTTATCTACTTCTAATGAAGGAAGTCATTTCTGAATGACAGAGATTTTGGCTTGTTACTGAACACAAGACCAGAAATGATCTGTACTATGTATATTTGCTGTTGCTAGGGTAGCAGGAGGAAGGAAAAAATGAATGCAGTGTGGATGCTGTAGCAGGTTTGCAGTGTGATGAAAGGCTATTCTGCAGATCACTAGAAACCCGCTTTCACAATGAATGGGACATTTTCATTCATCACTACTGGGATCAGAGGTGCTGCCTTCATTTATATGTCATCAATTCTTCTCATTGCATACCTGCATTGAAAACTAGCATTGTGCAAATAGCATTTTATGTACTTCAGTCTAGGGAGGGGGTGAGAGTGTGAGATTCCTGATGGGTAATTAATTGATTAATTGTGTATTGCAATTTTGTTTCTTTGCTTTTTAAAAAAAAAAGTTACAGTGCCATTATCCTGAATCTATTTTTTCAGAGTATAGTTACTCAACTTCGTCATTTGCTGTATAAATGAACCTCTAATAGTGTACTATTAGAATTTGATTTGCATGTTGATGTAAGGTTTTGCATGCTTCCAATAAATAGGTGGAATATATTATTAACTGGTGGTGGTATCTCTTCAAATCAGGAGTGTTAGGTTTATTTTATGATGGATGACTGAGACTTGAAACATTTATTAATAGATTTTTTTTCTATTTTTGAAAGTGGGGCACCAGCAAATTGTTACAAGCATTTTAAAATAGTCATCTAGCATTTCTTATATTTTAATATTTAAACCAAGTTTTGAGAGCTGAACTGAAGCTGCTTTTTTGCTGTGGATTGTTGGAATCAAGGGACTTTGTTTCACAAATCTCGTGCCATGGTCATATTTTTTTACCTTTTTTTCTTTCTAGCCACACCATCTTTCATGTAATTGCATCACTTTTTAAAAAACCTCTCTAACCTTGGCAATGGAAAAAGAAGAAAACGCAAAGGTGTGATGGTTTTCCTTTTAAAAAATCCTGCAGTGTGATAACTGTGAGGAGAACCTTTGCAAGGAAATGCATTATTTTAAGGGACACTCAGGTTTCCTGAAAGAAAAGACTTGATTATTTACTATATAGTTGTCTCGCCCTACACTGAATGTGTAATGTGTATTTTGGTCGTTGAAAATCATTGCCAGGTATCTATATGCTAGGATCTGCATGAATGCTATACACATGAAATTGCTGCTTGCTTTCCTGGCTAACCAAGGCATATTTTACGGAGTCATGGGTCTAAGATAAAAATACTAGTTCAGATGGCTAAAAAGTTAATGTGGTTACTCTGAGCTATTGCAGGCACTCACCTGTGGTTGCTTTAGAAAAAGGAATAGGAAGAAAAGCTGAGAGTAAAATATATGTTTAAGATAGGAGGAGGAAATTTGAGAATTGATTGGTGGTAGCGTGCTGAAAGTGGGTGGATTTTTTTCCCCCTACAGGAAGTGATTTGCAGCATTCACTGAGCCTTTTGTTGAAAAGGGTCCTTCTCATTTGTGTGAGTCATGCTTTTGCTGTGACAGACTTGGCAGCTCTGAGCAGGACTGGAATCTTTCCCTTGCACAGAAAAACTATCGCTCCACCTAGCCTGACCATGGAATCTCAGGCAAAATTCCTCTGAAATTCATTTTTGTTTTCCAAAATCCACTCCCCCCCATAGTCAATTTTTTTTTCACTTTCCATCTTCAGTATTCTGAATTGCCTGCTATGTTAGCACAGGGATTCTCTGGTTTGCCAGAACATATGCAAGACTCCAGATAGAAGGGCATGCTTCAACGTACCAAGTATAACCGCTTCAGGAATGATTCGGTGACATCCGTTGATGATCTTCTCCATAATTTGTCCATGAGCAGCAAGGTCTCATCAATTGGTACAAGTTCAACGCCATCCCCGTATCTGGTCTCGCCGGAGATTCTCCAGAAGGATCAAGATGGACCCAACAGCCTGTGCACTCTTATGCATAAAGTGTCCCACTTGAAGCTCTCCCACACAGGCAGCCTTTTGGGGATCAAGAACCTCTCTTCTGCCGTGAAAGAGCTGGCTGTCTCGAAGTTGCAGGGTCCTAGCCCAGCAGCAGAAGCTTCAGACAACACATGTAACCTTGTCCCTGCCACTCCATCTTCTCAGCAGGACAAGAGCAGGATGAACGCAGGGAAAAAAACATGGCCAGAGGAAATGCACCTGGGAGGTGAAGACTGGAATCAAGGGAGCAGCCTTGGCAGCAAATTACCCCAAGGGTGGCTGCATGCCAATGAGAAGATCCTGGGACCTGGAGTGACGTATGTTGTGAAGGTTGGTCCGTTTGATTTCTTTCTGTTCTCGTTCTCTCTTTTAATCAGGGAAGGACATCTTTTTCTGCTTTAGCAGCTGACTAGTTAGGCTGGAAGCATTTTCATTTGTGTGTGTGTGTTTTTCTGGGACTCTTGTGAAGACTGTTAAGTGCAGAAAGACATTGTCAGAAATCCATGGCAATTTGTTTTAATTAAGGAAATATGCATGCTGACTTGTTGGCAGTTAGCATGATTTAAAACTGTGGGAAAGGAATATTTCTAAACAAAAGGATTTGGTTTACTTATTTCTCAGAACAGCACATGTATGTATTTGTATATATGGGTTTTTTTGTGTGTCTGGTGCAACCTATAATAGATGAAGAGTGACACCTTTATGTATAATAAATCTGTGTTTATTCCTCACCATATTTTTTAGCTTCAGATATGTCCAATGGAATGTCTCTCTGCACGTGTGTGTGTGTGTGTGTGTGTGTGTGTGTGTGTGTTTTATATGCATGTACCTGTTCTACCATTTGTAGAATTTCTTATATTTTACAAGCAGAATTATTTTTTTTCCAAATGATGCAGCCAAAATTCAGTCTTGTTTTACATAACAGGCTTTCAGTCACTTTCAGTTATTTTTACACTAATAGTTTAGGTGCTTGAGGGGATGAGATGTCTGTATTTCTGGGCCAAGGTAGCTAAGATAAATGTCATTGTTGTTAAGGAGATCCTGACCAGGTGGAATGTAAGGTTTAAAGGTGAAGCTGATGGCTTGTTTTGCAGCAATGGGCAATTTCAGTGTGTACAAAGCTATCTGGCTGAAAAAAATTATACTGCTGAAAATAAGTCCGTCGTTCTCTAATTGAATAAATGCTTAGCAGCATCAACCTACTATATCACAGAGGACTGATTAGAAGTGGGATAGTTTAATACTATTTATTCAAAACAGACGTGATGGTATGGGGAGGGATTACAAAGTGCAATAGTATGCAAACCTTTAATTTTCACTGATTTAAAAGTTCAATCAGAATAATTTCATTTTAAATATCCTATTAAATTTCTGTTTAAAATGTATCTTTCAAATGTGATTTTGGCAGGAATGGGAATCAGTGATTGTGCAATGGTGGTAATGACAACAAGTAGTTTAGCTAATTGTCTACCATTTTAATGGGCTGGAATTTCTTCCTCTTCAGACATCAAACTAGCCATGGTGTGTCAAGTGAACCAGAATCCTCGCCACTGCCTTTCAGAAGTGTGTGGTCCTTGACAATGAAAGAGGCGCATAATTTAATGTTAGACCTTAGAGTAGCTGCTCTCTGTCATGATCTTATTGATATTCTGGTTGAGAAAACCTTGCCCACAACATTCATCTGATCCAGAACCTTGGCTAGTATTTTTGTTTTACTATTAAAATGCTGTTGCTAGTGGTTAAGTAGAACCTTTGGTAGGATAACTTTTCTTTTTATTGTCTGTAGTTACTGTAGCTAACAAGGATGCGTATTGACATTGAACATTAAGGTTTGTAGAGATGTTTGCAAAGGGCAACAGACTTGGCTATAGGCAAACCAAAAATAATACGAATACAAGAACAGTAGTAATTATTGCATGGCCCTTTATGTACTAAAAATAAATAAGAAATATAGAAACATAACTCCATGCATTCCAGTTATATATAAAAAGTAGAGCAATTATCAAGTCATGTGATGACAACCTAATCAAAATACAAGGTACTGCCTGGCTAAGATTTGTAGCATCAAGTGGATGGTCAGACAATTTTTTTTACTGCCAATTATCAACATTTAACCAACAAATCAACAACAACCTTCTTCAGTCATGCATTGTCTTCATGAAATATTCTTGAAATTTCATTAGCAAATGTTAAGTTTAAAATCTGCACATATAGGAACAAAGGTATGGTTCTCTCTTTTTTTAAAATGTATTTTTATATATTGGGACTGATGTGCAATCAGAGCAATACATATACGATACTTTTGCTTCTGTACTTATGGATGGATTACCGAATCAAAAGTCGAGAAATGTCATGGTAATATTGGCTGTCGGGGGTCTTGTACTCTGCTTAGATGGTTAAACCTTGCTGATGTATATTAATTATACCAATAGTTCCATTCATTATTAACTGTCAAAACTACTGTAATTTTCTGTGTGCTAAAACAATAAAGTAGCTTTTGGGGTCCCATCAAACAAATATAAATTATGTTGAGAAGTCTTCTCAATGACACAAAAGGCAAGAACGCCGTCTGACACAGTCCAATATGATTTCATAAACTTCCATCTTCATCCTTTCCCAGACTACCATGCATGGTGAATGCAATCACAGCGTATGAAAAATCTAAAAGAGATCAATTATTGTGGTCTCATTTTCTTGCTCTTTAAATACTTTGCCGCATAGACGTACAGGAATTAGATAGTGGAGGGTGATGTATGAGAAATGTGCTTCCTTTGCAAAACAATTTGTAGTGGGAGGAATAGCTTAGAATAAAGGTGGCATCTTTATCCCCCCTATTTTTGTGCGCATATCTATTCAGAACAAAGATAACAAGGTAGGGTAACATCCCATTGATGGTCAAAACAACACTTTTTTTGGCAGGAACTTTAGGGGGTCCTGAGCTATAGTTCCATAGACATAACTTGATGTCATAAGTTAATCGGACAATGACTATTGAGATTTCTTGGTCATGTTGTTGCTCTCTGGACATCACTGTTGACTTAAGTTTGTGTATGTGTGTGTGTGTGTGTGTGTGTGTGTGAGAGAGAGAGAGAGAGAGAGTAAGCTGTTTAGAGAACAATGCAAAAGGGAATACAGCTTGAATGGAAGTTTCAATAGTGTTTTTTTTAATTGTCTACCATCATCTTTTTGAGAGGGTAGAGAGAGGTTATGGTGTGCAGACGGATGCAGGCACAGAATGCCGAAGAGGGAGAAAACCACAAACCCAGAGTGTTTTAAATGCCCAAATTTTACAATTACGTGACAGCAGGCAATAGGAAGCAGTCCATTTGGGGTCAATTTGTAGTACTGTGGTTCCCAATGCTATGGCAGTAAGAGAGGCCAAGAAAGGCACCTAGCATGCCTTGTGCATTGGAAGATATTAATTCATACAGTACATGAAGAATATTTCCTCGATCCAGCAAAAGAAATATGATTGTGTAAACAACTTTGAACGGATAGCCAGTTCAGATGTGGACATACTGTTCATCTCCTTTTGCATCACAATGCTTATCTAAGCCCATTGAACTGAGTGGGTGAGTGAGACCTTGGATAAAACAGCTAGTGTTTATTTCCATTATCCAGAACACCAGCTGTTACATGTGAGTACTTGCCTGTGAATGGACCTGAACTGGGGACAAAAATTCTGTAGTCTCAAAATACCGTATCACACATATAAGCCTACACCTACTAGCTGGACTCTTATTATAATTTTACTCCAGGGCAAGTGAGATCACATATACTGCAGTGGAGAACTGCATCAAATTAACAATGTGCTGGTTGCATGCTTGGTTATGTGACTCGCTCATGACCAGGCATGTGACCAGTACATTGCTAATTAGCAGCAATTTGCTGATCCAATTTACGCAGTTTTTACTAGTGCCAGAGTAAAATCTCAACAGTCTCTCTCTCTCTCTGTAGAAAATGTAGTTTGTATAGTTTTTTTCAGCTAGAAAACAGAGAACATTTGGGCCACCTATCAAATTACCAAGGAACTTTTCTTTAAAAGTTATCCATACAATGCCATTGGTTATTATTTCCTTTACTTTTCAACCTGGAGACCTTGCACTTTTCAACCTGGAGATGTTTTAAAATATATTTCCTCCAAACCAACACTCACTTAGACGTTTATATATCTTTATGATTCCAGGGGATCTAGATTCTGATTCATCAGGGGAGCAGGAATCTAAACATATGAGCCAACAGATGAGATAAATAAATATATATTACACAAACCTGCAGTTTAGCATTGGAATACGTAACCAATAAGAACCATGGTTGCAATCCTGTACACATTTATCACAGAGTGAGACCCATGGAAGTCAATGGGACCTACTTCAGTGTGTGCATGTGTGTGTGTATGTGATGTGATTGTACTGCACTCATATACAGACACACATTTCTCTCTTCAACTATTTATTTATTGATTGATTGATTGGAGTAGTTATTTATTTAGTGGGGAAAAAACTGTGTATAACCAAAACCACGCTGTTCAGACCCATGCAGTTCAAGTGGGATGTGTATAGGATTGCAGTGTAAAGCTTTAATAAGTCTTACACCTTACTGAGGCGTAATGACTTTTATGAGAGAGAAGCTGAAATCCTGTTGCTTATTGTACCAAGTCACAACTAGAGTACTGAATCAGCAAGGCTTTGGTGAGTCAACTCCTCCATACTGATTCAGTGGGCCTTCTGCAATTGTGACATACTACGATTAAGCAACAGGATTTCAGCCATTGTATATTTATGCCATTTGTGAATAAGCAAAATGCATACTAAAGTAGATTAAAATCACTGGGAAGGAGAAGGAAAATGGCAAAACCCAAATTGCGTAGATAACTGAGGAGAGTTAGGATCCAGCCTGAAGCTGAAGTGAAGGTGATCTCACATTGTTGTCATTATCTCTAATGACAACAAACTGATGTGAATACGTTAATCAAATGCTGTGCATATGTAATTAGCTGCACCTGTCATTGCTGGCAATGACTTATGAGTAACTTTATCAATACTTTGTGCAATAAACAAAATGTATAATTTCTTGTATTTTAATATTGGTTTACAAATATGCCGCAGATTTTGTACTGGCTGCAGTGTTAGGAAAGGCAGATGCTCTTTTAGACCAAGACTTGTTCCAATTACCAGGAGAGTAATAATTTGTAAATCTTTAATGACATTCCAGAGCAGTTGGATAGCCAACTCACTCTGCCTAATGGATGGGCTGCTGGCCCTGCACCATACCTTTCAGAGTGGGATTTTGACAGGCAATGGTGGCTGCAAAAGGAGGAGGGGAGGGGAGCTTTATTTCCATTAACTTCCTTAAGATGCCAGCCAGAGTGACCTTGCCTGGATACACAGGTGAATGATAAGTGCTTATCCTCCGAGTGTATTTATACTGATATGCTTAAGAAGTGTTTGAAATACAAGGCTTTAGGATAAAATCCCACACTCAATCAAGAAATTAATTGCAAACAGCTTACAGCTATTTAAAGAATAGCCTAAAAATAAAATACAGTATACAGATTTACAGATTCACAGCCACACAGTGGAAATCTAAAGTATACAGTACCCTAATCTCCAAGGAATTGATGTACAGCATATGTTTGCAAAAAAGAAAACAGCAACACTTGCACGTCTTTCTGTATATTGAAACTTAATTTTTGCATTCTCTTGTGACATCAGAGTAAAATAATGTAAACATTTAAACAACAACAACAGACCTGGTCTCCTGGAGCAAGGTTTAGTGAAATCTTCGCTTGTTGAAATAAAATTAGGAACTTCTGGATTATTGAACACTTATTGTTGTTCCAAGTAATCTGTATGGCAATTCTCATTTTACAGATTGCCCTGCAGTCTTTCACTTGTGTCCCTGCCCCCCCACCCCACAATGATACTTTGAGGCTGGTCAAATGGTTAGTTAAAGTCTTCCACTGGGTCCTGCATTTGAGGCAAGAGACCATATTCCTTTTTCGGCAGTGATCTGAGCAATGACCCAATTAGTTAAAAGCTATATTGTTTACAAGAACAAAACAAACAAAGGGGTGGATCACAAGCTTTACAAAATGCCTAGACAAAGCTCTAATTTGCCGGGAAAGCTGGCAGACGAAGTCTGTGCACTATGGGGATTGATTTTTTAAAAAGTAATTTCTGGGATTGAACTCGTCCATTAAAGATGAGCTTTTATCCCCTCAGTCCATTTTACCACCCGAGTCCTTGCTAAATGTCCTTGTTAAGTAAAAAGGGGGAAACACTAATGAGTGTTCCTCAGGATCAAATTATTGATAACATCCTCTGGGACAACAAACCCTTTATGCATCTGAATTTGTCTTGTTTAGCATATCCACAGAGCCTGGAATTATATTTTTAGAAAGGAAATTGTGTTGTTTGTTTCAACGGGAATGCTGGCATTGCTATTGTTGCTCCATTTGCATGAGCAATTTGTTGTGTTGTGCATTGTTAAGATGGTACATTCCCACAGCCAACACCCCAGAAAAAATGCAGGAAAATACTTTCCAGCTCTCTCTAATGGCTGGTCTTGATATTACACATTGAAAAAGACTTCTCAAAATATGAAAGAATACACAAACTAGAATACAGTAATACTTCACCTACCAGTTATGATTGATAAGAGAATAGCACAAAATGGGGGGAAATCCTTTCAAAGTGCCCTTTAAAAAGGCTCAAAATGCCCTTTAAAAGTGATTTTATGTTATGTTTTTGAACTTAATTATATATTAGTTGTTGCCTCCAAAATATAATTCTGCAAGTACTGTATTGCTTTTGAAATGTAACTTAGTTACCCCATCACCCATAAAATAATAAACTACGTGTAACTAAGTTAAATGTCGCCAGTTACTTCTGAAGTCTGCACATACATACAAAGCTAGCTTAAGTCCCTCTACACCAGAATTTCTGCTTTGATTGATTTCAACCACTGTCAGAAATGTTTCCTATAACATTATTAATTTAACTCAACTATGGACCTTCTGCATCATAATCAGCAATCAGCTTTAGCTTCAATTCTTTATTTGGTCACTCATTTTGGAAATGATCAAAAGGCAGTTATGAAAGGAGCCACCAACTTGGATGTTCTGTTTCCTGTCTTATCCAAAAGTATATTTGCTCAGGATATTTATAGGTGAGAGGGGTAGCAAATGGGAAGAGTACCTTTTCTGTAATGGCACCTGTTTGTGTCTGCAACTGATTTGCAATCCTAGTTTGGAGAGGAACAGCAAATCAACAGATAAAGTTTGTCTGAAGCACCATATGATTAAATGAATAATGTTCACATGTTAAGTAAAATACATATTTTCTGATCTTATAATGTTTCCCCTGTGATCATGCAAATCCTGCAAAGGTAAATGCCTAAGAAATTAGACATGGAAATGAAGCCTGTGTTTTCCTTCTGAGGACCAATGACAGAACAAAAAGTGAATGTGCAGTACATAAATTGAGGCAAGCTCGTATTAGAATAAACAGTTTTACTTCTTAAGAGAGCTCTCCTATTGTTGCATTAATTGTACAGTGTCATCTAATTTGGCCCGTAATGTGTGAGGGGGAGCTGGGGTACACAAGCCTCTGGGACATTCCTAACCCACCAAGAGGATGACAAATTATTCTGAAGGCTAAAATGCAACATGTTAGACATGCCATGGAATTGTGTATAATATAAAATGCCAGTTACTTCAGCTTCCTGTTTCCTTTGCTAATAGTAAAATGTGAGATCGTTTGCAGGGACAGACCTTAATTTAAACATTTAGAGCACTCTCTAATAAAATAAGTAAATTGATATAAACACTAGTACAGTATGTAGCTGTTTGAATTCTCAGTGCAGTGCAAGCAAAAAAAAAAACTTTGAATTCCTGAATACAACCCTAAAGTAGAAATAGCCTGGATTTGGTTGTCAATGATGGCAACAACAAGGAGTACCCCGGACACTCCTCCTGTTTTTTTCTACAGTGTATCTACTAATGACTTAATACTTGCAATGTTTTGACACATGGCCCTCAAATAACCTGTCAGTTGCTGTAAGACCTGTTGTTCCTAAGGAGAATGGAAAGACCAGGATTTGTTGGTTGGTGGGTTGGTTTTGTAAACAGAAACTTTAGCAAAAAATAAATAAATGGATGAATTTTTGTGCACAAAAAAACTTGCATTTGGTGTAAGAAGTGCTTGTTTTGCACAAAATACAGAGTTCTGTGCAAAAATCACTCCTGTAAAATTTTCATCAAGAACTCTTGGAATGTGGGGAAAAAGCATAAACATTCTTAGAATTTTCCTACCAAGGAGAAAACGTTGAAAAGGAAGAAAGTAGGCAAAAATACTCATCCTTGCCTAGCGGTGTGTACTGCTAAAGCAAACAATGCCAAATATGTACTTAGCAAATAAGAATCCCTGGAGCTTCTGAGCAACATGTAACTGAATAGTCTACGAGATTAACTGACATGTTTGCTCTAATTAATTTATTCTGAGTTATAGCAAGTTTTTTTCCCCGAAGGCCTTCTCCTGTTTAAGAATGGGACAAATCATCCATCTTTGTTCTGTAAAGTTTCTGCCCTTAAGTTAGTTCTGTCACGATTGTGTCCTAAACCCAAACACATATTTGGCATGCTTATTCGTTCAGGTGATATGACTAGCTGGTTCTTACAAAAATGTATCCAGAGATCTTTCAACAAACCAGACTGACAGTCAGTTGTATCACTATCTATATCCTGCTTCCACCCCTTTCATCTCATGCAATCATCTTATAAGTGAAGGATGCATAGTTTCTGTTGCCATGTAATAGCATAGATGGATTGCCATGATAGAGTGGTCTTAATTGACTAGATAGGCGGGATATGAAATAAATAAATAAATAAATAGAAACTTCAGACAGCAGGAGGAAGGAATTGAATTCCATTCAATGCCCAAGGTCCAGAAGAACTTCACAATTAGGATAGCTTGACATTAGAGGGTGATAGCATGTTATCCCTCCAAGGACACATCTTGAAAACTGTAGTTTTTGCAAGATCAACATGCAAATGTATCCCGTTGATTCTGATAATTGTCAGACAAAGAAAGGTTAATTTGCTGCTTGCAAAGTTGTGGAAGACTTCAGAGGTAAATCACATGTTCTTTACTGATTAAGTCAGCTCTGCTTCTAGTTATGTAGCTCCCAGTGTCATCTGTTTTTGTTATCAGAAAAGGCATAGAAGCTGATGAAAAAACTGCCTGACTTCCCTTTAATCCTATAAGACTACATTAGATGTAGTAGTGCAGAATTTTGCATGGTTACTAAAGCAACGCAAATGAGACTTGAGCCACTGAAGTCTATTCTGCCAGATAAAACCTCTCTCCATTATCCTTTATTGTTCTTTATATTTGCCAATGTTTCCATATCCAGGTGGCCAAGAAACAGGTAGAGCTTCATCAACGTCTTCTCTTTTCTCTGTCACATGGAAGTCTTGCATGATGCTAATGCACAGTGCACTGCCAAATACAACTGCATCAGTACAGGAGCAAGATATCAGATCAGCTCCTAAAGAGACATTTGGACTTGTGGCATTGTGTCAACCCTGAGGCCATTGCAACACATTCTAGATATTTCAGTGTCAGAAATCCTGTTCATAGTCTTGGAACCCAGCAGACAGTTTGATGAAATTAGGTGACTGTAGAGTAATGAAAAATTGCTCTGGTAGCAATGTAATTTACAAGGTTCTTTAATTCCTCTTCACTTTCTGCCATCAGAGTGGTGTCATCTGCATATCGGAGGTTGTTGATATTTCTTCCAACAATCTTAATTCCGGTTTGGGATTCCTCCAGTCCAGCCTTCCGCATGATGTATTCTGCATATGTTAAATAAGCCGGGGGGGACAATATACAGCCTTGTCGTACTCATTTCCCAATTTTGAACCAATCAGTTGTTCCATATTCAATTCTAACTGTTGCTTCCTGTCCCAAATATAGGTTTCTCAGGAGAGAGACAAGGTGGTCAGGCACTCCCATTTCTTTAAGGACTTGCCATAGTTTGCTGTGGCCCACACAGTCAAAGGATTTTGCATAGTCAATGAAGTAGAAGTAGATGTTTTTCTGGAACTCTCTGGCTTTCTCCATAATCCAGCGCATGTTAGCAATTTGGTCTCTAGTTCCTCTGCCCCTTCGGAATCCAGCTTGTACTTCTGGGAGTTCTCGGTCCACATGCTGCTGAAGCCTACCTTGTAGGATTTTGAGCATAAACTTGCTAGTGTGTGAAATGAGTGCAATTGTACAGTAGTTGGATAATTCTTTGGCACTGCCTTTCTTTAGGACTGGGATGTAGACTGATCTTTTCCAATCCTCTGGCCACTGTTGAGTTTTCCAAACTTACTGGCATATTGAATGTAGCACCTTAACAGCATCATCTTTTAAGATTTTAAATAGTTCAACTGGAATGCCATCACCTCCACTGGCCTTGTTGTTAGACAAGCTTTCTAAGGCCCACTTGACTTCACTCTCCAGGACGTCTGGCTCAAGGTCAGCAACCACATTGTCTGGGTTATCCGGGATATCCAAATCTTTCTGATATAATTTCTCTGTGTATTCTTGCCACCTCTTCTTGATGTCTTCTGCTTCTGTTAGGTCCCTCCCATTTTTGTCCTTTATCATGTCCATCTTTGCACAAAATGTTCCTCTAATATCTCCAATTTTCCTGAACAGATCTGGTTTTTCCTTTTCTGTTATTTTCCTCTGTTTCTTTGCATTGTTCATTTAAGAAGGCCCTCTTGTCTCTCCTTGCTATTCTTTGGAAGTCTGCATTCAACTTTCTGTAACTTTCCCTATCTCCCTTGCATTTTGTTTCCCTTCTCCTCTCTGCTATTTCTAAGGCCTTGTTGGACAGCCACTTTGCTTTCTTGCATTTCCTTTTCTTTGGGATGGTTTTTGTTGCTGCCTCCTGTACAATGTTATGAGCCTCTGTCCAAAGTTCTTCAGGCACTCTGTCCACCAAATCTAGTTCCTTAAATCTGTTCTTTACTGCCACTTAAGTATTCATAAGGGATTTGGATTAGAGTACTGTATACCTGAGTAGCCCAATGGTTTTTCCTACTCTCTTCAGTTTAAGCTTGAATTTTGCTATGAGAAGCTGATGATCAGAGCCGCAGTCAGCTCCAGGTTCTGTTTTTGCTGACTGTATAGAGCTTCTCCATCTTTGGCTGCAGAGAATATAATCAATCTGATTTCAATATTGCCCATCTGGTGATTTCCATGTATAGAGTCGCCTCTTGTGTTGTTGGAAAAGAGTGTTTGTGATGACCAGCTTGTTCTCTTGACAAAACTCTATTAGCCTTTGTCCTGCTTCGTTCTGAACTCCAAGGCCAAACTTCCCTGTTGTTCCTTTTATCTCTTGGATCCCTACTTTAGCATTCCAGTCCCCTAGAATGAGAAGAACATCTTTCTTTGGTGTCAGTTCTAGAAGGTGTTGTAAATCTTCATAAAGTTGTTCAATTTCAGTCTCCACAGCAATGGTGGTTGGTGCATAAACTTGGATTATTGTGATGTTGAAAGGTCTGCCTTGGATCCGTATTGACAACTTTCTATCACTTTTGAGATTGTATCCCATTACAGCTTTTCCCACTCTTTTGTTGATTATGAAAGCTACTCCATTCCTTCTATGGGATTCTTGCCCACAATAGTAGATATGATAATCATCTGAGCTGCATTCGCCCATTCCTGTCCATTTTAGTTCACTTATGCCCAGGATGTCAATGTTTATTCTTGCCATCTGCTGTTTGACCACCTCCAGCTTCCCAAGGTTCATAGATCTTACATTCCAGGTTCCTATGCAGTAGTTTTCTTTGCAGCATTGGACTTTCCTTTCACTTCCAGGCACGTCCACAGCTGAGCATCCTTTCGGCTTTGGCACAACCACTTCATTAGCTCTGGAGCTACTTGTCCTTGTCCTCCGCTCTTTCTCAGTAGCATGTTGGACGCCTTTCGACCTGACTGGCCCATCTTCCAGCGTCATATCTTTTAGCCTTTTGTTTTTGATCATGGGGTGTTCTTGGTAAAGATGCAGGAGTGGCTTTGCCATTTCCTACTCCAGGTGGATTGCGTTTAGTTGGAACTCTCTACTATGTCTTGTCCCTCCTGGGTGTCCCTGCACGGCATAGCCCATAGCTTCTCTGAGTTACTCAAGCCCCTTTGCCACGACAAGGCAGCAATCCATAAAGGGGCATATAAAATTACCCACTGGTAAAGGATTACAGAAGACGAGTATATGATCTGTGCTATGGTTACTGGAAGAAGACAGAAGTGAGAACTGCTTGGTTATGGCTATACTTCCTCTGTGCCAAATTATTTTGAAGGACTCTTTTGGACTTAATGAAATGGTGGAGCAAAGGTGTGAGTAGATACAACACATATAATGGAGAAACATACACACTAGTGATGGGCACAAACCTGTTTGAGGGGTTGTGCTATTTTGTTGGTGTGGTTCCAAAGGTGCTGCATGACCACTTCCCCCACCCCTGCCAGCTCTCCTACTTACCAGCTAGCATACACAACTTCTGCTCTTTGTGTGATCATCCAGTCACAGCAGGAGCATGGACTTCCCTTCGCTGCCTCCTCCAGCAGTTGCCTACTCATATGAGGAGGTGGGGCAGAGATTCCAGCAGCTCCTTTGACTGAGCAGCTGCTGGAGGAGGCAGAGAAGGGAAATCCATTCTACTGCTGTGACTGGATGATCACATGAAGAGCAAGTACACACCGACTGGTGAGTGGCTGAGCCAGTGGGGGAGAAGCAAATGTGTAGCACCTGTGGTGCCATACTGATGAAGTGGCATGGACCTCCAAACTGAGATTCATGCCCCTGAGATACATGTCCCATAAACTCTTGGTTAAACTAATGTTGCCATAGCCACTTCACCAAATGCAGATTGGAAAGCTATGTTCCAATTTCATATCCCTTTCTTTGAGTTAGGCAAGCTGAGGAAGAAAAGCTGTATTGGACCAAAACCTCTGTGGATATGTTGTGTGCATGTTTTTACAAAATATGTCCCTTTGCTTTTTGAAATTTAAAAAAAAATGGAAGAGGTTGAGGTTAGCAAAGAATGTTACTGGAAAGCAAGGTCAAAATCAGGCATACTATATGAAAAGAAGATAGTGAATAAAGACGGGCAAAAATCAAGTCATTTGAAATGTGGTATTGATAGAGATACTAAAGATAGCCAGAAAAGCAGAGTAGTGGGTGCTCAGTCAAGTCAAGCCTGAACTCTCACTGGAGCAAAAATTAGTAAATGTGAACAGTCTAAATGACTGAACTATTGCACAGCATAGCATTCTGACCAATCAGAATATGTCCGGAGTCATGATTTCTGTCTTTTAATCTATGAGCACAAATGGGACCTATGGTTGGACAGTTTGGGGATCATCCTAGTTAAATATTGTGTGGAACCATGAGGATCCATACATCAGATCCATGTTTTGCAGCACTGCAAAACCATGCACCTGGGGACATATGATTTTTGTGGTTTAGTCTGTGGGTACAGATAGGCCCTATGACTAGACAGTGGTTTGGGGATGATTGTATGTAAAAATCATGTGGATCCAAGAAATGCTGGATAGCTTAGTAGTTTAGGTGAAGCCAGAAGTTGGGAGTTCAGTTCCCCACTGTGACTCCTTATCAGGGACTGATGATCCATAGGGTCCCTTCCAGCTCTGCAGTTCTATGGTTGTTATTGGCATTGGTATTGGTATGTATTGGTATTGGTATTGACTGTGCATTGGATCAGTCTTTTTACACCACTGCAAAGCCATGCACTGGGAGACTCATGATTTCTGTGGTGTAGTCTGTGGGCCCAGATGGGCCCTGTGATTTGATAGTGCTTTTGGGATGATCATATGTAAAAATCATGTGGATACGTAAGGATCCATACTTTGGATACATGTTTTTGTGCGACTGCAAAGCCATGTGCTGAAGGACCCACAATTTCTGCATTTTAGTGTGTGGGCAGAGATCCGTGCTTTGAATACATGTTTTTGCACCACTGCAAAGCCATGTGCGTGGAGACCCATTTATGTGTTATAAGCTTTGAACACAAATGGCGCCTATGAGTGGACAATAGTTTTGGAATGATCTGCAGAAAAATCATTTGGATCCATCTATCATCTCCATGTTTTTGCAAAGCCATGCACTAAAGGACTCATGTTTTCTGTGGTGTAGTCTGTGAGTGCAGCTAGGATCTATGATCTGACATTGGTTTAGGGAAGATAATGTTTAGAAATCATGTGGATATGTAAACCTGTGAGTAAACTGGGTAAATTTACTTACATGTAAATCAGATAAAATGTGCTTCAAGATCATTCAAGGCCAAAAAGGGAAGAAACAGTAATTTCACATTTTAAATGAGCGAGCTGCTGTATATTTCATCTATTTTTAGGATATTTCCACAGGCAGGAGCTGAGAATGTGTAGCCAGGAAGGAGTTAAATGCTTTCTTTCACACTGAAAGCCATGGCAGGGTTTAAAGTGGCAGACACCTGCCCTGGGGGCTGACTAGAGAAACATTCTGATTGAGCAGAATATTATGCTATGCAAATAGTTCCTTCAGAATTCTCAAATGTTATAATAACGGAGTAATTTCAGAAGTTTGGGGGCTTAAAAACCAGAGGGTTTGAATTAGAGTCATGAATCGCCCATTTCCTGTGGATGAAAAAAGAAGAAAAGTTAAAATGGAATTTCCCCCCAGATATGCAAATTTTCTCTTTTTAAAATCTTTCTTCAGTTAGCTGTCCAAATGGTCACTTGGTTCTGCATGGGGGTAAAACAGTATTACTTTTAAAAAAAAGAGAACTCAAAAACCTTTTGCCCAAACATCCCCAAATTTGGCACAGAGCAAGAGCAGACTTTCTGCTACATCTGTGCTAAATTTGCTGCTGATCTGAGGAAGATCCCACTCTTAGAGTGGAAAATGAATATTTAGTCTGATGTTTATAAGATACGGTGACCAGTATTTCAGTCTACAGTCTGTTCTTAAATGAATAGAAGTAAATGCCTATATAAAAATCTGACAGAGAGTGCAAAACTTGGTCAGATAGGTCCTAACTTCATTTTCTCATTTTGTTTGGTTTCTTTAGATTGGCTACCTCCTCCAAAAGTATTAGGATCAGGTGTTTCACATAAAAACATAATGTACAGATGCAACAAATACGTTTACTTTTGCCTGTTACATACTGTACAGAGATCTGCAGCAAAGAACTGAGACTGGGTGCTACAGCTTTAATGTGCCTATACATAATTGAAAATGTACTTTTGTCACTGAGCAGTGGATGAAACAGCTCTTAGTATTTTAAAATGATTTGCACTCACATTTTTATATTTTGCTTTTTTGTTTTGTAAATTGAATGGGTTATGGCTGCTTTGCTAAGGCCATGTAATTTTAAGGGCTATAGTGAAAGTTTACTCCGACTGAAAAAATGAAAAAAATCAATATTTAATGGGTCACCCTTTTTTCTTTGCATTACTGATTGAACTGATTTGATAACATATGTAGCTTCTCTTGTTTTTGTTGTTAGGCAAAGGACCAAGCTTGTTCTTGCAGTTGTTGCTGCTGCTAGTTGTGTGTGTGTGTGTGTGTGTGTGTGTGTGTGTGTGTGTGTGTGTGTGTGTGTGTGTGTGTGTGTGTGTGTGTGTGTGTGTGTGTGTGTGTGTGTGTGTGTGTGCGCGCGCGCATGTGACCCAAATCTTCTCTCATAAGTAGATCATAAAGCACCTCCTTTTTGCTTGTTCAAGTACATTAATCTTGGTATCTTCAGAATAAAGTGGGTAAAGAATTCTGGAGTTGAATGGCTGGCATTTGAAAGCTTTCTTGCTAATTGTGATGAAAATGGTCTATTGATACGGGACAAATTCTTAGACCAGTGAATCTCAGCTGGTCTGTTGTCAGGTCAATCCCTGAACAAGAGGCTACCTGGGCATCCTGTGTCTTCTGCCTTTGGATTTTTGGTGGAAATCTAGAACACATATGAAATAAATCCTGAATTTAAAAAAGATTTATTTAGGAGTTCTCTCACTTTGCCTCAGCATTTACTTCCAGTTTGCCTGTGTGGATCAATAATATGAAAAATGGTGCAGACAAAATATTATTGCTGTTATTTGACTTCCCATTCCAATTTGGTGCTTCAGCGTGTCCAAACATCATGGTCATTTTGATGGTGGTGGTGGTGGTTCTCCTCCTTCTTCATTATAATTGGAGCCACTTCTCAATGGTGTGGTCTTCACAGGGTGTTTTGCAAAATTCAGTGGCATAATATAAAAGCACTTTAAATTTAAATGATTTACGTTATACTCTTCTCAGCACTCTCTCTCTCTCTCTCTCTCTCTCTCTCTCTCTCTCTCCCTCAAGGATCAAAATTGATTGATGGGTCGGGGGGCATTTATCTCAGGGTCGGGGGGGGGAGGAACTGCAATTTCCTTTACCAAAGTGGTAAAAGAAATCTGCTTATGATTAACACATAGTTTTTGACTGCTATGTATCTTAGATTTTAGGATGTGGGTTGTAACTGGTGACTGGAATTTAAGCATAGGTCTAATTTACAAGTCTGATGGCTAGGAACACTTATCTCTGAGATAATCCCATTGTGGGAAAGATAATAGGTTTATCATTAAAAAATGCATTCACTTTAATTTGGACGCCGAATTGGCTCACATTATCTAGACTGATCATAGTATATACTTGCTAGGTTGCTGTTGCTAGGCAGAATTATCAGTGCTGTTACTAAGCAGGCAAGATCATATCTGTGATTTATTTTCTTGTACGTACATCCAAAGAAGTTTTGCTGAGGTACAATGAGCATCCGAAGTAGATTTGGATTTGAGAGTTTTGACTTCTGAGTCCTTCATTTTATATTCCATCAAAAACAGTTTAATAGCCAAATATTCTTTACATAGCTTTATATCACACAATAGACAGTGCTTATACATTTATATATTTGTTTATTTACTGGATTTTTATACTGACCACCTAGTGGAGACCACTGCTCCACTGGTTTATTACAGTACACACACACAAATAAAATAAAATCAGACAAACTGTACTCAGAACAATATAAATAATAATGACTATAATGCAGCAGGATAAGCAGCAGTAAAATTATTTGTAAAAGTAGGTATTGCATTTTATTTGTAGCTTTTTCAGTTCTGAGTTCTAATAACGGTAAATGGCAGCCTTAAACATTTTATGACTAGCTTGCTGCATTCAGCTGTGTTTAAGCCTTTTCCATTCAAATGTAATTCAGATATGGAGCTTATGTTTCAAGTGGTATTTCACATATGGAAATATCGAAACAATAGATATCAGTATAACTCCTGCATGTACAATTAACTAACTTTTTTTAATGAAGCCATTTCGATGTTATCACATTGCTGAGCAAGTAATTGGTTCAACATGAATAAATCTTGGCACGTTTTCAAAAATTGTCTTCTTTTTCCAAGCTGAAACTATTACAATACAACAGTGAGACAGATTGTATTTCAGAGGACTACAAATTCAAATGTGCCTAAGTAAGAATTTTCCAATTTTACAGGATTATTTTTAGAATAGTAGTTAGACATTTGGCTGTCTAGCAGCCTTTTCAGGGATTTACTGTGCCAACATTTAAACCAGCATCTGAAGATGCTGTTTGCACCATTAAAAAAAAGTATATATCTCGCTGAGCTTCTTAAAATGACTATGTTATGGTGTATAATGTGTTTATCTGCTTTTTTTAAAAAAAATCTAAAATCATGGTGCAACACCTCTGTATTCAGTACTCTGTCCAGGGTGGCATTTTAGAATTCAGCATGGAAGAGGAGAGTTTGATTTTTAAGAAAAGTTTAAAGGCCCAGTCTTGGATGTATTCAGAATTAATTGTGTACTTTTGCACATGTTTTTTTCTGACATATGGCCTATTAGTTCAACAAGAGTCACTCCAACACATGCAGAATATTAGAAACACAGGACACTTCCTTATACTGATTTAGACTCTTGGTTCATCTAGATCAGTGGTTCCCAAGCTTGTGTAACCCAGATGTTCTCAGAAGCCTCCACCACCAGCTGTGCTGACCAGGGTTTTTGGGAGTTGTAGTCCAAGAACACCTGGGTTGCCCAAGGTTGGGAACCACTGATCTAGACCAGTGGTTCTTAACCTTTGTTACTCGGATGCTTTTGAACTGCAACTCCCAGAAACCCCAGTCAGGACAGCTGGTGGTGAAGGCTTCTGGGAGTTGCAGTCCAAAACTCCTGAGTAACCCAAGGTTAAGAACCAGTGCACTAGACTCATATGGTCAACTCATAATGGCAGCAGTTCTGCAGGATTCCAGGCAGGATTCTTTTCAAGCCCTGCGTGGAGGCCTATGAAATTTGGAGACATAGTTCCTAAATGATTCGGAGGTAGAGAATTTCAAATTTGTGCACAGCTATAAGTCAAGTAAACAGGTCCAAGGATTCTTTTACACTCCTCAAAAAGCTGCTCATGCTCTTGATCAATAGGGTTGAAGGTATACCAGCTATTTGATCTTGCTGCAAAATTGGGAACAGTCTCATTAGTTCAGTAGTAATAGCGTATCCAGACCAAGGGTGAGGGGTGGACTAAATTGAATCCTTGACTGGATTTAAAAATATGTTGTTATGCCCTTTAACGTTGTTGTATAATTTTACTTTTCTCTAGGGACAGGGGTTAGGTAAATTGGGTTTTAGGTTTTTATACTGCACTTTTTTTTGGTTTGTCAAGCTGCTTCAACGAATTCTTGCTTATTGGAAAAGTATAAAAAGTTTGGTGGGAAAATATATGTATAAATAAATAGGTCCTTTTTGAGATTTCATTCTCAGCTTGCAGAAGTATGTATGTATTTGAAAAATATGAACCTTTGTTTGGATTTTTAATGTTATTTTTTATGATGAAGGTCCTTTCATTTATGGTTATATGTATATTTTTCCCTTGTAGTATTTGGGATGTATAGAGGTCTTGCGCTCCATGAGGTCTCTAGACTTCAATACTAGAACACAGATTACAAGGTAAGATTATGTGTTTGTAAACAGCTGCATTTTAAAAAACACATATCCAAAACCAGCACTTTCACTTGACAGAAATAAAAAAATGTGTTCAGCCCAATATGCCTTTCTCTTTCCAGGTGAAAAGACAATTGTATTCCTGTTGGTGTCCCAGTATAAGCAATACACATCCATCCATCCATCCATCCATCCATCCATCCATCCATCCATCCATCCATCCATCCATCCATCCATCCATCCATCCATCCATCCATCCATCCATCCATCCATCCATCCATCCATGAAAACTCTTTATTGTCTTTGTATATCTGGTTGTAAACAAATGATGGTGGACATTATTCTGATTTACATTAAATACAGTAGGACCACTGTATCCACAGGATCTGTACTCGTGTTTTCAGCTATCTACTGCCTGAAAATATTAAATTAAAAAAAAAATGAAATGTGAGTTTCCAAGATGCATAATCAGAACTGGCCAATATAGGGAACTCTGTGCTACATAGAGAGTTTGCATATCCGTGATTTTCAGTATCCATGGAGGGTGGGGGCTTGGAACTAGTCTTGAAGCAGAGAAGCCCATAGTGAATGGATTATTTGATTGCAAAATCTTACCAGGTAGACGGAAAGCAACAGAACATAAAGCACTGTGCCTGATGCACAAAATGGAAAAGCTGATGTTAGTAAAGTAAGTTTTAAGTGAGCATATTTGGTTTCTTTTAGAGCTTGACACATGCCTTCTTTATAGACATCAATGTTGTTTCCCCCCCAGTCCTATTGAAAAATCAGAGTTAGGCTTTGTATATTAGAAAGCAAATATATAATGACTGAAATCCGGTAGTACGTTGCAGATAGAGTAGGCCTATTGAATCAGAGGAGATTGGTAATTTTGTAAGAGTCACTGATTCTATGGGTGTGCTCTAGTTGTGACATTACCTGCTTTTCAGGCATGGGTACTGTAAAAGTTGTTTAAAATGTGTTTCCATTTATGCTGAAAAATGTTTCAGCATAAATGCCCATATATGAAGAAAAAATATTCAACTGTTGCTTTATTATGAATTTAATCTCTAAACCTGACTCTTATTTTCAAAACAAGATCCTTTTGTTACTTAATTTTTTTCAATATAATTTCTATACAATTTCAAATCACTTTCTGCATGAACCATGGCAATAGTGCTATTTTAAAGGTATTTCCAGAATTTCCAAGGATAATAACTGTTTCTGCAGAAAGTAATTGGTCTTCTATGTCCTTGAAAAACCTTGGCTTTGCTAAAAGACAATAGTGAATGCTTTGTCATATGTCTGCAATTACATACAAGGTGAAAATTTAAGTAACGCTGCCTGGTGAAATGAATTGCTACAAGTTGTATATTGCTGTGTCCTTTCATAGAATTAATTGTGTTTCCTTCCTTCTGGCTCCATTTTCTGAATTTGGTCACCTATGCTGTTTGAATGAGATAATTCTGTATAAGCCTAGTGAGAACTCTGTTAAAAACTAAAGGCAACGTCCGTGAAAAAGAGGTGGACTGTAAGACAACTGAACTTGAATTTGGACTGATTGTACTTTTGTGTTTAGACTTCTTTTGAACTCTTGTTTGCTCCTCTCTTTAGTGGAGTATAAAGCATGTATTCAATCATTCAACACCATCTACTGTGCCTTTACTTTCCTTAAAAAGCAATTTGTTTTGTTGACAGCTAAGAAACCACATTGTTTTTGTGATTGCCTTATTTTTAATGAATTTGTTTGGACACTACATACAAGAGCTTTTATTCAGGCGGGTATGTGGGGAGCCAGAGCAAGGTCAGAGTGCTCTCTTCTCTTTCATCAGTATGCTGTGATTTGGTTTTGGGTATGGAGGAGGACGTTTAGCCAGCTCACTGGCTGTCTATGCTGGGTTTCTGTGTAAGAGGCAATGAGAGACCCAAATGCCCCTGGATGCCAAACACAGATCCCTTCTGGCCACAATTCCAAAAACTGTTCTGTATTCTCTTCTCTATATATCCCCCGTTTCCCTGAAAATAAGACAGGGTCTTATATAATTTTTTGCTCCAAAAAATGCATTAGGGCTTATTTTCAGGGGATGTTTTATTTTTTTTCATGTACAACAATATACATTTATTCAAATACAGTCATGTCTTCTTATGGTTGCTGCATAGTGGTAGAGAGAGGGGTTTCACTTAACTGGGGCTTATTTTTGGGGTAGGACTTATATTATGTGCATCCTGAAAAATCATACTAGGACTTATTTTCAGGTTAGGTCTTATTTTAGGGGAAACAGGGTAGATGCAGATGGCCTGGAGCCTGCTCAGCACAAAGCCAACAACTGCTTGCCTGCCTCAAGAGAGGAGTTGGTTTGGCCTCTCTCTGATTTATTTTTGTCTTTGACTTTCTCTCTCTCTTTTTTTGGCCTTGTTTCTTGGAGATTTTTTAAAAGTACTGCTGTCTCTTTGTTTTAATAGATTTGTTTCAGAATTGTTATAAGCCACATAAGACACTTTTTACAATGGATGAGAACACAATTTTGAAAAGAAAAAAGAATAAGGGAGATGATTAAAATATCTTAAAGCCTTGTTGCTTATTTCCTGTCCATAGGTAGATATGGACAGTATTTGCCTCACAATTTGCCCAACACAACCACTTGCCAAGGATTTAAGCTCTTTTAATACATTAATACATGCACACCATATCTATATTTCTTTTTCTCACCAGTTTGACCTAGAGGCAGAAGTCTTAAGCCATTTCCTCCCTATAAGTGCAATTCAAGAGTTTTGCCCTGTGTGTTCCTTGTCTGTGCAATGAAACCTATACTGGGAAATGGTACTAAATTTTACTGCTTATTTTCTCTATAATACTGAAACAGCAACATCTACGTTGGCTTGGGGATGTCGTGAGAATGGCTGACAGTTGGATTCCAAAAGATCTCCTGTATGGAGAATTAGTGCAGGGAAAGGAAATCGCCCCGGAAGGAGACCACAGCTGTGATACAAGGACCTCTGCAAGCGGGATCTGAAGGCCTTAGGAGTGGACCTCAACAGATGGGAAACCCTGACATTGGAGTGTTCAGGCTGGAGGCAGGCGGTGCAGCATGGCCTCTCCCAATTTGAAGAAACCCTTGTCCAGCAAGCTGAGGCAAAGAGGCAGTCCCGAAAGCAGCAAAATCAGGGAGCTGGACAGGGGACAGATTGTATTTGTCTTCAGTGTGGAAGGGATTGTCACTCAGACCTCTAGTCAGAGCACGTTACCATAGTCTTTTGAGACTGAAGGATTCCTACTTCTCTATAACCTTGCTAGGTACCTTGTAATGGTTTCTACTGCATTTCTACTGCATTTCTTTAGCTTACGTTGGGCTAAAAAGAAGAATAAATGCTACCCAGCAAAAATTTTTGCTTACTTTCCATATAAGGAAATCATTAACTGGAGTTGCCACCTTTACCATACTTGCCTGGAAATTCAAGACGGCTTCTGAGTAAACTTTCCTAGGCCTGTGGTACTGGAGAAGGTTGTGGTGACAAGCAGGTTTGATAATGTCTTCCTGGAAGATAGAATATACAACAGAGTTGGATGTTATAATCTGTTGCATCGATATCTAATTCATTTTTATGCCCCAAAATATTAGCCTTGCCATGGTAGTACTTGATGATAATCGTATTGCCAGCAGACAGAAACAATTTCAGGCAACAGTTGAAATTCAACATGTGGGCCAGTTTGTAATCCTTCCTGTCATTGCCCAGAATCATACTGGCCAGAATCTTACTGGTGGCAAGTACCCAAGTGTAAGCAAACATCAACAGGATTACAGGCACTATTTTGTAAAGCTTCAGAGAAAGTAAATTCAGTACAAAACAATGTTCAGCTGGGATTGTGGTAATGAAATTATTTGCTAAGTAAAATGTTATATGTGTTTTTAAAAGGGTCTTTGGAGGGTGTCAAGAGGCTTTTAAAAATAACTCTTTTTTTTTTTTGCTTGGGGGGTAGGGAGATGATATGACACCTCACCCCACCCCAAGATCCAGGGTTGGCACATGTAGCCCTCTGATGTCTCGAAGTTTCCCATTTCTTTGCATCAAAGTGACCATTAAGTTTGGTTTGAACTGAAGTAAATCTTGTTGATCATTAGCAGTATCAGAAAATACCCTGATTATGTGTGTTCAGGTCCATTCATTAAAATATATATTTGGCTAAAAACTCAATTTCATTTTTAAAGTGCAATGATGTCAGTAGCCAAGTATTTCTTACAATTAACCTTATTAATGAATAATAATAAGGGGGAAATCATAGCTATTTCCAATATTATTATTATTTGTCTCTCCAGGGAAGCGATCAGCCTTGTTTGTGAAGCTGTGCTGGAAGCCAAAGGAACCTTTAAAAAAAGAAAGGTATCTGTCTTGCTTTCTTAAGAACATAAGAAGAGTTACGTTGGATTGGACTTGTTGTTGTTTAGTCGTTAGTCATGTCTGACTCTTCGTGACTTCATGGACCAGAGCACGCCAGGCCCCCCTGTCGTCCACTGCCTCCTGGAGTTTTGTCAAATTCATGTTGGTTGCTGTCCAATCATCTCGTCCTCTGTCATCCCCTTCTCCTCTTGCCTTCACACTTTGCCAACATCAGGGTCTTTTCCAGGGAGTCTTCTCTTCTCATGAGATGGCCAAAGTATTGGAGCCTCAGCTTCAGGATCTGTCCTTCCATTGAGCACTCAGGGTTGATTTCAGGGTTGGATTGGACTAGAGGTTGTCTAATTAGAGGTATACAGACTAATTAATTTACTAAAGGATTTGTTTCAGTTATGACTAGCATCCTTTCACATCCTTGTCTATCTTCCATTAATGTGGCTATCCTCTTAAAGCCATATAAGGTAATTATCCTCATTACTTTCTGCATTCTGCGTTAGCAAATTGCACTAATTATGCTATAGCCTCTGCTGGCAGAACAAAAAGCAACAAATGTATACAAGAAAAGACTAGATTCACTTTGATGAGTTATATGCTGTGTAGTCAATGGAAAATAAATTAATGCAGTAATTTTTCCTCAGAAGAGAGTTGATTCAGTCCCTTTATCATGTTGCTTATGTTTTTGGCTCCTTTTCCACCACTGTGGTATCTTTCTAAGGTGAATTGATCAGAAACATACACATCTCAACAAGAAATACAAAACAAATTGAAAGCAAAAAAGTTGTTGGCACTTTAAAGCCTAACTGCTGTATTTTAATGGAAGCTGTCATGGAACACCATCCACTTCTTCAGACATATGAACCTTGTGTGAAGTCTCTATTCTTATTCATATGTCTGAAGAAGTGGATGATATTCCATGAAAGCTTATATTAAAATATAGCAGCTAGACTTTAGCGTGCTTTTGTTTTGTGGTTCTTATTGAAATGTTTGCACAGACTAACACAACTACAACTGCGAAAACTAGAACTGCACACAGTATTCCAAGTGCAATAGCCCCAATGGTGTGTGTAAGGGAATCTTACTTCTTCTCTCCCCACCCTCTTTGCTAATGGTATTCAACATGGAATTTGCCTTTTTCACACCCATCCATCCATCCATCCATTAGGTCAATGTTTTTACTGAGGTATTTATCACAATTCCAAAATCTACGTATATACATACATATATATTTAGTGTTATTTGCCATTTTATTGCTGATTCATCCATTTTTCCATTTAACGTAACCATATTAATTATATATCAGATCAGGTCCAAACCAGATGCAGTGTTAAGCACAAGTAAGCATTCCATATCTATGATTTTTGTTCTTTTAGTAACCATGAGGAGAAAAGAATATTGACTATGGAGAATGAAATTAATCGCTTTGCCTACGTGCCACAGTCCTCCTGTCAAAAGCAAGGTCTCCCAAGCTCGCTGTCAGTCCTAGGAGGAAAGCTTCTAAAGATGTGTTTTAGCTGAGACCATGGCACACAGGAAAGAGTTAAAGCCAATCTCATAAATAACACTACAGCAGTCTGCAAAAGTTTTTACTAGCCTGTTGTTTAAGAAAATACAGTGGTGCCTCGCTTTACGAGTGCCTCGTATAGCGATGAATTCGCATAGCAATCGCGTCGGCCCCTATGGCCGAAATTCGCATAGCGAAGATCGGTAAGCGTTTTGCTTACTGACCTTCGCTTTGCGACCCGCGGATCAGCTGTTCGTCGGGTCCAAAATGGCCACCGGAACAGCCGAAATGGCCGCGGGCAGCGTTTTCGCACCCTTGGTAAGCGAGGGGAGGGCGCGAAAACGCTGTGCGCGGCCATTTCGGCTGTTCCGGCGGCCATTGTCGACCCGCCGAACAGCTGATCCGCGGTGTCGCTACGGCCGAAATGGCCGCGCACAGCATTTTCGCGCCCTCCCCTCGCTTACCGAGGGTGCGAAAATGGCTGCCGGACCCAGAAAACATTGCTGTACGGTGAGTTTTTGACCATTTGGAACGCATTAAACGATGTTTAAGGCGTTCCAATGGCTTTTTTTGATCCGTACAGCGATGTTTTCACATAGCGAAGGTTAATCCGGAACGGATTAACCTCGCTATGCGAGGCACCACTGTAGTCACATTCCGTGGATTGTGTGTGACCTGGTATGAACTTCAGGGCTGGTGTAAACCCTTGTGGTGAGTGAGGTAGAAAAACTAACTAGTGCTCCCTGCTCATTCAGACACCACCACTATCAATATTTCAAGGTTCAAGAAATTTGTCACACTTTAATGGTACCCTAGATCTGCCATCTGAGATAGCTTTTCTCTCTGCTTGATGATAATGTTGGTTCTGGATAGTTCACATGGAGTGATCCTCTCTGCCCTGTTGTAAGAAGAAGATTTGATTAGTCTCAGAGTAAGACTTCTCCCTACAAAAGGAGGGGAAGGCCCTCACAGGTGCAATTGTGCAACCACAATGTGTCCTGGCATCTCATCACTAACCCAGTTAGCTGCAGCAAGGCTTGTAAACCTTACCTGAAGATTACTTATTTCCATTAAGCAAGAAATTATAAAATCAATGCAAATTGGTAACACTATTGGAAATAGTGTTAGCAGTGAATCACAATGCAAAGTGCACATCATTTGATCCTTCACAGGCATTCAAAAACAAAAACACAACCACCAAATTACCACCAATTACAGGAGAACATGTAATTGTCATCATCATTATCAGTGCTTAGTGGACTTATTAAAGCTACTTCAGGCTTAGAGGCAATTTTAAATCTTGGGAGCAACCATTAATCATTCAGTAAGTGTTTGTATGGATCAGCTCACTACTCAACTCTCTTTGTGTCAGCACAAGTAACAGAAGGAGTTTTGGCCTCAAATGTTGCATTTTATCCTGTGTAATACTTTTTCTTCCCCTCAAAATTTGACTCTCACTAGCCAGATAAAAGCATTTGCACACTCTTGATTAAAATGTCACGGTCTTGACTACTGAATCTCAGAGGCTTCAATTTATTCCACATGGAGTGCTATCACATGCCAATGTTGTAGTGATACTTATTGGTGGGTGATTTTTATTTTATTTATTTATTTATTTTTGCCATTGCAGGCACCAAGTAAAGTTCTTTCCAGTATTCTAGGGAAGAGCAACCTTCAGTTTGCAGGAATGGACATAACTCTGAATATATCTACCACCAGCTTAAATCTGATCACACCCGATTCCAAACAGGTCAGTACATTCTCATCCCGGCCTGTTCTTATTACACTTCCATGATACTGCTTTCCACCTGCCAAGTTATGCCTGTTTCTAATGATTATTTTATTCTGTAAACAATTACATCCAAGGAGTCTGATTCAAATCAGTAAAACTATGTGTACACTAGTATATCTGAAGGACTGAATTTTATAGTATGAGCCTGCCAATTCACTGAGATAGCCTCCTGAGCTTCTTTCTCCCTCTTCTGTGCCGTGTGCTCTCATCATAGGGGTAAGGGAGCAGGTCTGCTTTGGTTGTGGCATCAACAATTGAATGGGCTTTTTAGAAAAGTGTCCTGGGCACCTCCTATTTTATATAAGAGCCTCGTGGTGCAGTGGTTAAAACGCTGTACTGCAGCTAAAACTGTGCTCACGACCTGGGGTTCAAATCCCAGGTAGCCGGCTCAAGGTTGACTCAGCCTTCTATCCTTCCGAGGTCGGTAAAATGAGTACCCAGCTTGCTGGGGGGGCAATGTGTAGCCTGTATAATTAAACTGTAAACCGCCCGGAGAGTGCTTGTAGCGCTATGGGGCGATATATAAGTCATATATATATATATAAGTTTTATATATAAGTTTTATATATATAAGCAATGCAAAATTATAATAATATTAAATCCCACAACGCTTAATAACTTTATTATTCTCCAGTGCATAGTACAACTGCTATATTTAGTTTGTTCATATATGATGTTGAGGAGCTGGCATCTGCAATGTACTGTCAGTGAAGATTCAGGTTGATATAATTGCTTTTCTATTTGGGGGTTCTGATTTTGTTGCACATAATGTACATACTCAAGAACACAGTTACAAAAGAGAAGGAAGCTATACTGTATGTAACATTCACTTTCATCTTTTCTGAATTGACCACAGATCATAGCAAATCATCATATGCAGTCCATTTCTTTTGCATCAGGAGTAGATGTGGTAAGTACCTCTTTAAAAACCTTTGTAGTTATAGAAGTGGTAGCCATTTTAGTCTCTGCAAGCATTATAGGTAAAAGCAAAACAGAAATAAAATGTAAAAAAAAGAGACAAAAATGTGGTGGCGCCTTAAAGACAAACATTTCTATTTTTCAATGTGAGCTTTCTAAACTTCAATCCAAACTAGAGGTGGGGGTATTCGTATTAGTATATGAAAACGAATATCTTCCCACAGGTGGAGATAATGAGGGTCCGCCCCCCCTGGGGCCAGACCGACCACTCACTGTTCCCACACTGCTGTGGGCTCTGCACTCCCTTCTTATCGCTCTGGAGCTTGCGGTGGATTAGCCACTCCTTGCAGGAGGCGGGATGATGAGCCTCTCTGCCAGGTTGAAGAGTGGCTCACAGTTTGGGTGCTCCAGAGTGATAGGAAGGGAGCGCGGAGCCTGAGGCAATGGCAGAACGGAGAGTGGTCGGTCTGACCCATTTTGTTTTTAAAAGAAGATTTTTTTTTCTAAAAACTGAAGTGATTGTCCAGTTATTTCTGTGTTTCTGAGAGGGGCTGGTATGCCCTAAGGTGGGACAACAGCCCCTGGAGGCTCTGAAGTCTCTCACAGCGTGACTACAGAGCAAGGAAAATGCAGATTCACTCGCTGTGACATTGTACTGAGGAAGACGGGGAAAGCCCTCTTATTGATACTCTATTGAAGCTCACATAGGTGGTAGAGTACATAGGAGCTGCCTTAAGAAGAGTTTCCTTCCTCAATTACTCATTTCCTTATCTTATCTTTAAAACGAAACTTGCCCATGGAAAGAAGCTTCATTAAACTGTAAAAAAAGTTTTGCAAGAGAGGTTTTGCTAGAGAGAAAGAGAGTGCTGGCCTCTGTGTGTGTGTATATGGATGGCTTGTCCTCCGTCCTGAAGCAAGAGGAAAAGGGGGAAGGTGGTTTGGCAAAGCACCACTTGTGTGTGTGTGTGTACGTGCCCAAGTTTGTGCACATGGTTCATCCTCAGTCTACATCAGTTTAATTACATTTCAGAACTGATGCAAATGGATCTGATTTTTGAAAAAGTAGAAGCCCCAAAGGTGGAGTGGAGAAAATATGGATTTGGGAATGTGGACTCTGAACTGATTCAGATTTTCCTTTGTGTCATATGATCAACAGTAAAAAAGAGAGAGAAATCAGGCCATCCCAAATCCATTGTCTTTCCTGCATTTTTTATCAATACAGTTGCCCCTTCACTCCTGCTATAAGGGGATATACTTATGTTGCTTAGGAAATACGGGTAGCTAAACTTTTGCCATTACATTCTGTGGGAGATTTAAAACAAAGCATCCTTTTTTCCAGTTCATTGTGAACAATCATATGTCATATGAAAGTACTCCAATGTTAAACAAGTTAAACAATGTCAAACCAATGTTTTCTAATGAATGAGAGTAGAAGAAGACTCCAGATTGTCCATGGTACCGTAGTATGAATATTAACTGATATGTGGCATATCTTGCAACTGAAAAATGTCTGCTGTGGAGCAGAGGAGAGGCTCAGTTCAAAGAATTATAGTACTAAAAAAATCATAGGGGTAAATCCAGTTCCAATCATTGCTAAAGGAGATCCATTTGAAATCAGTGGGAATTATATCTGTGTTGACTAAAAAAATCCTGTTAATTTCAAGAGGTCTACTTTGGTTAGAATTAAAACTGGATGTCGTCCATGGCTGTAAGTCCTGAGAATTTATGCTAAAGAAAACTTGTTAGTTTTTAAGATGTCACAAGACTCTTTGTTTTCTTTCTGTAGTAATCCAAGCACTGAGCCACATCTTCCCCAGAAATTTCAACACCTGATAACTTTCAGCTGAATATTTGAAATTTCCTCTTTTAAAAGATTTGCATGAGTTAATGTTCAGTGATGAGTAGGTTCCAAACTTAGTGATTTGTCAGTGATGGTTCATTCACACATTTGTACTCATTGGCTGCATCATCTAGCAATGAACTGAACGTTTCATTCTCACATGTGTGAAACATGCTCACATATCATCTTTTGTTACCCTTGCCTTTCCCTCCTCTTCCTTTCCATTTTTCTCACTCTCTTGTATAAATCTGGGTTGTACACTCTTTAAGAGTAAGACCTTGTCATTTATTTACAGTATTTATATACTGACCAAAGCCTGCTTTTCTTCCAAAACCAAACTCACAACATGTGAAACATGCATGGAAACATAGCTGCCTGGTTACACACACACACATATATATATATATATACATATGTAACCAGGCAGCTATGTTTCCATGCATGTTTCACATGTTGTGAGTTTGGTTTTGGAAGAAAAGCAGGCTTTGGTCATATATATATGGTTCTACACCCACACATTTACAAACATAACTAGGTAGCTGTGGTTTTTTTTTGCATATTGGACTATATAAAGTGTCTTGTACTGTGTTGTATCATGCTGCTGATCACAGCAATGACAACAGAAACAAAGCAGATGCTGAATAATAAAACTAATCATGCTGCACTATGATTATTTGAAAACCAAGGACTGACAAATCAGTTGGACATAGAGTGGATTAAAATCGATATTTTTTTAAAAAAATAAATCAACTTTTTAAATTTAGATGGAATGTTTATTATTTAAATCAAATTTATTTTATGAAATGCTTTCAGAGGAAAAATCTATCTGAAGATAGTTTTCTCTTTAAGATTAATTATAGTTCAAAGGTTATTCAGCATGAAATAGAACTTAGTTATGTAGCATGAAGCTGTATATTCATGCAATACAGTAGTTACATTTTTGGTAAACTGATTCAATTCATCCAAGTTATACAAGCAGAGATAACATGTACTTTTTCACAGTTAAAATGGTATAAAATGAACAAAGCTCAGGAGAAGACCTTAATCCAATTGTTGTTTTGCAAATGAACACAAATGAATACAAGCAATGAACACATTGATATTTAAGCAAATATAAGAATATGTATGCCATGCAACAGGGGTCCCCAGCCCCCGGTCCTGGCCCGGTGCCAGTCCATGTACTTGGCAGGACTGGACCGTGGAGACAGATCTCCTGCTCCCCTGCACGCACTCCCCCGACACATGCCCACCCGCACGCACAGCCCATCCACTTGCATGCACAGGTGCCCTGCCCACCCTTGCAAGCATACCCCGCCCACCCGCAAGCACACCCCACCCATCCAAAGTGCACCCCATCCACCCATGAGTGCAGGGAGTGCCCTACTCCTCCCACACATGGATCCCACCCCTCCAACCGGTCCGCAGTTCAGAAAAGGTTGGGGACCGCTGCTATACAATGTTAAATAAAACAAACGTGAGTGATTAACCCATTAAACTAAAATCTGTTCTGATATAGCGGTTTACTAATCGTGACAGATTATTATTCTAAAAATACATCTTCATCGGGTTGCAAATATTAAAGATTATAACTACCAGTAAGAATGAGTCTTTACATTTAAAAAATAATGATTTCAAGTCTTACTAATAAGTGATTGAAATCATGATTTTAAATGACTTGATTGGACAAATCTTAGTAGACAAGTTATTAGAAAATCATTGGCAAGATGAGATAAACTCAATTGAGGAATTGAGGGAGTAGGAATGTGCCTACGCTACATTGTTATGCCAGATATAAGGCATATTTAAAGAGTTGGACTTATTTCTGACTAAGCGAGCACAGAATTGAGCTGCAGAAAGGGACAAGAATTAAAAATCCTTTTAAATGTGAGAATTAGAATTAGTTCTACTTCCAAAACCTCCATTCAATAAATAGTTTGAAGAGCAGCACTATTTTGTGTTATTTTGTTCTTTGAATCAATTTTCTTGTGCTTAGTACTTGCTCTAATACTTCCCAGGGCTGCACATCTGAGAGTTTTGGGCAACCTGCTTGATCAATTTGCCTACTCTAAAATCAAAACAGTTTGCTTGATATTATCACACACTTGCAACCATGGTAATCTGAGCACAGATAAGCAGTTACAAACACTTGAATGAAAATCAGTGCACCTTTGTTTCAGAATAAAAAGACAACTTACAATATCCATGACATTCTTCCCTTTTCTTCTCCTTTTCCCTGAAAACAGGATACAACAGACTATGTTGCATATGTAGCTAAGGACCCTGTTAACCGTAGAGGTAAAGTACTGCATAACATTCAATCTATCCTTTCTTTTGGAACTGTAAGCTATTCATATTCTTCTTAAGGTGTTCTATTTATAGTGGCTTTATGCAGATATCTACTTACCATGCACCAAATACATGGTCTGTTCTGTAATTTGTTACATGCATATCCCACCCTAAAAGATATCTATAAAAATAAAATCTCCCAGTTGTTTGAGGATTTGAGCCTTTTCTGCATAGAAATGTATCCAGAAAGCTGAGAAACTATAGTATTCAAACAATTCATATAACCTCATTCTAAACTCATGCTATCTAGGCAAACCTTGCAGCATTTAACTTTACAAAATGCCTCATAGATAGGATTTTAGATGGTAAAGTCTCCATAATTCTCAGTTATCAGTAACAGCCCTTGTGATGGATTTAGGAAGCACTGAAGGCTTGTACTGAGTGTTGGTCAGATCATGAAGGTAAACACTGGCTCTTGGTTGGAACAACAACCTCGGCACTATGCAAGTGTTTAATAGTTATAGTCCCTGCACAAGCACAAGTGAATGACGTTCGAAGCCTGCCATGTGACAAGAAGACATCTTGCCAACCCCTGCACCATGCAGCATCTCTTGATAAAGGAATGAACTCCTTCTCCTGGTAATGCTTCTGACTACCAGTCCCTATCAAAACACATCAGCCACTTACTGACAGGCGGAATTTATGGCCCTTGAAGTATGTAGCTCTAGAGAAAAATAATAAAGACAATGGTTTGCATACCTGTTATTATTTGGAAAACTGTTTTGAGTATTTTTCATCTTCAGAGGCACATGGCCTTTGTTTTCTGACACACACGCTGACTCCAAACCATACGAAGGGAAAGTTGCCTTTGTGGACCACGGTTTCCAGAATATCTTGTGATATTTTGGGAGCTGTAGTCTAGAAAAGTAAAAATGACCCATCTGTGTTGTGAAGCAGAAGTCTCCATTGTTGATGCATACTTTACAAGCCAACCACATAAGGTGTATGTAGATACTGAGGAAAAAAAGGGGTTTCACAATTGTAATAATATTACAGATATTACATATTAGGGACAATATTTGGGAGTACTCTGCGGTCTTCCTAAGCAGAATCATTTATGCATGTTTTCCGACAAAAAGGATACTGCCTTCATAACTGAACAAAGCTCTGCTTAAACAAAAATCTAATTAATGGTATATAATTATTATGAAGCTTTGTAAAGAATAAAAGTAAAGTGTGGAAATTATTTCTTCAGGAACTGATACTCGAATTCTGTTGCTATTTTCCTGCCACTTCAGCATGTCACATCCTGGAATGCTGTGATGGCCTAGCCCAAGATATTATCAGCACGATAGGGCAAGCCTTTGAACTTCGTTTTAAGCAATATTTGCAGTGCCCCTCTAAAATTCCTGCTCTTCACGATAGGTGAGTGGTACAACAGGATTTTAATTATGTTTAGAATGGTATTGTCTTCAGAAATCAGTCAAATGAAGTAGGGATTGGTTTCTCATGAGAAGAACTGTTTCATTTATTTAACACGGATTTCAGTGACATCTATCCAAGTCAACAAAACAATGCCCCAAAAGGACTAGATTCATTTGTTGAGTAGAAAAAACAGCTACTACTATTGTGACTGTGGTTAACTAAAAAGACATTACTACCAGTGACTGTCATTTTACTCTTCAATTATTGGCCCAATTCAAGTACCCCCTCAATATTTTGGATCATGCTACTTAACGAAATTCTGCCATTGACCAAACAAAGTACAGTAACTTATTTTGTTAATGGACCAGATTGATAAACAAGAATTAAAACCAAGAAGCAAAATAACAGAGCTCCTTTCTGGCAGGATGCAAAGTTTAGATGAACTTTGGATGGAAGAAGATGTGGAGCCAGCAGAACATCCCTATTACAACAGCATTCCAAACAAAATACCTCCCATTGGGGGTCTGGTTGATGCAAGACTTAAAGCCAAGGTTCCTGTTTCAGATTCTGCTCAGGTAGGTAAATCAGCCCATGCTTGATTGCACTAGTTGTTATTTTAATGGATTGGCAACAGCTGTATACACTATTAAATAAACGTAGATGGTGGGAAAGAATCTTGCTAATTCCTTTTGGGTCCTCTGAGGACGAAGTTATGATGCACCAGCTCAAGAGGGAATTCCATAGAGTGGAGGCTACCACTAAGAAGGCCCTATTACTAATGTCCACCAGCTGTACTTGTCTTAGTGGCTAGTCTGTAAGTAGAACCTTAGGTAGAGATAAGTTCATGTGAATGTGAAGACACCAAAACTGTTTGGTCAAACTGTGCAATCTAATATGTTTCTGCTGATAACAAAGTACTTTCTTTTGTTGGCTGGTTTAACAGATTTGCCACTCGAGGAATCTGCCAGTTATGCTGCCTAAGATCTGCTAGTTGGGTGTAACTAGGACTTAATACATGTATGAACAATCTCCTACCACAATATAGAAAGTTCTTCCTGTTGGACTCTACACAGCATTTAATTATGTCCCAGTTTGGATTATATGTCCAGCATCATTCTCCCTTAAATGATGGGGAATGAAGTTGATCTTCTACAGCATATTGAGCTAATATGTCCTGACCCATCCCGAAAGACATTGGACATCTGCATATCAGCATAAGATCTGCATATTGTGCCAGATGACAACTGAGAGAATTGCTCTATTTTTTTTAAAGTCTCCAGATGGTGAGACAAATCATAGGGCCAGCGGCACTGGAGGCGGAGTTAGCTTTATTTTTGGGAGTAAGGCAGGTTTTAAGGATAGGCAAAAGGCTGGGCAAAATTGGGTCTTTCAGTGCCTTGTACCCCATTTTTAATTTAAAAAAAATGCTCACCATGTTTCACCATGTTTTGGATTCTCTTCTGCTGCCTTTTTTATGTTGATGAGAGAGCTGTTGAAAAAAAACTAAACTAAACAAAACAAAAACCCAGAAGTTGTTTAGAACAGCTTGGAAACAGCAAAAGAAAAGAAAAGAGTGGAATTGTTTCGTATGACACCTAGATGCTGCGACGGACCTTTTTCAGTTTTTTTAAAAAATTGCACATATATTTGAGTTTGGTAGCAGGTGCAGACCTTGAAGTTCTAGGGAAGTGTTGTGGGCAGCCCTTGAACTTCTGAATTTTTTTCATCCCTGCTTAAATTCTTAACACTTGTCTCTACCCATTCCGAGTTAGCATAATGGGGTATTGCCCCAACACAATGTGTTTATTTGTATGTTGCTCCCAAAGATGTAATGGGCGCAAGTGCATGCACCCTTTGGCTTTCTCCCTAGTCCCCTCCCTTTGTTCCTGAGTTTTTAGTGCAGAAACATTAGGTTCCATCATGCCCTTTGGAGCAAGGCAGGGAGGGAAGCACCAGTGTTGAGACTCATAAGGCTTTTTGTTGCCTAAGGCCTGACAGCAATGATGTAAAGCCTAAAGAGGAGGAGGGGCTCCCTCTCCCAGTCTTGCAAGCCTGTATATCATATCCAAGCCATGTAGACTTGAACAGGAGGATTCCGGGTCCGAAAAGGACTTGTGTAAACTTAAACCATTTAGAATGAAATAAACTGGAACCTCACTTATGACACCAGCATTTAGTGGCTCCTCTTGCGTCAAAGCTTCCGACAACAGTTGGCCTTAATGTGTGCTAGAAATACTGCTGTCCAACCAAATTGTACACTGCAAATAAGCCATCATTAAAAATGAAATCATAACAATGTTCCCAGATGTGATTTAGGCAGACCTTTGTGCATAAAAAACCAACTTGCAAAAGAAGCCCTTGTTTAGCTTCCAGTAACCACTCACAAAATGAAGCAAGCTAATGTGTAAACTGCTGTATATCAGATGAGAAAAACTCTTGCTGTAACAATCAGATATTTTAGCAGCTAAGGAATTCCCACTTCTAATGATGTATTACATATACCCCGTGGTTCAGCCCTTAGGGAGTACAGACATTTACAAAGCTACCATGACGTATATTATTCTCTGTTAGTAAAGTATAGAAATAAAAATGATAAATTCTGGTTATGCTAACCTTAGGTTGTACAGGGGTAGATGAGAATGTTCTGGCATTTCCCACTGCCTTCAAATTAGAGACAAAATTCACTGAGTGGGACCAGTCTACCCTTCTGTATCCAACAGGCCCGGTGCTTTGTGAAAGCTTATTAAGAAGAAGTTAAACGTGTAAGAGGTCCCTGTCCATCTAGTTATTTATTTATTCAATTTTTACCCTGCCCCTCTAGACAACGTCTACTCGGGGCGGTTTACAAAAATTAAAACACATTAAACAATGTAAAAAAAATAACTAGCATAGTGCAATTATTATAATTAATACTATCCAAGATGGCAAAATTAAGAACCAGAAAAAAGGAAAGAAAAGAACTTAGGTGATTGGGGGGAAGGCCTGTCTGAATAACCAAGTTTTTAGTTGGTTTTTGAACACACCCAGTGAGGGTGCCAGCCGAATTTCAGTGGAAAGTGTGTTCCACAGCCGAGGGGCGACCGCCGAGAAGGCCCAGTTTCTTGTTTTCTCCTTCCGGGCCTCCCTCGGTGTCAGTTCCCTCAGCCGTCCCTGCTGGCTATGTCGGGTGACTCGGGTAGATCTGGGTGGGAGGAGGCGATCTGCCAGATACTCTTGGGAAGTCCCCAAGCAAAATGTGAACCCAGCCTTGGTATTCAGAGGTATATTGCCTCTGAATCTGGAACTAATTAGTAGTCAAGAAAGTCTTTAAAGTAGCCTTTAAAGGCATCTATGATTCTAGTGACTCACCACTATATCTGGAAGCAGCCATTCCATAAATTAATTATTGTGTGGAGACACACTTCCTTCAGTCTCTCCTGAATCTTCAGTCAATCTTTTTAATGGGATGACCTTGGGCTCTGGTGTCATAAAGAACAGAGAAATGCTTTCTCCAAACCAGTCATAAACTTCTCATGTGGCTCCACGCATCACTTTTTTCCAAGCTCAAAAGCATTGACAGGCAATGCAGTACTTTTTTGTAGAGAACATGCTCAGCCTCCTGATAATTTTGACTGCCACCTCTTCATCTCTTCCAGCTCTTCAATATCCTTTTTGAAAAGGGGTCATCAGCCACCATCAGTTTGTGGGGGAGTATTATGATACTGGTAGTTTAATTCTTGAATACTTCTCTAATAATTGTTCGCATGGAACTTGCCTTGTTCGCAGCTGCTACATATATATTAACATTTCCATCTATCTATCACAATGATCCCAAGATCTCTTTTTTAGTTAATCACTTCACTTCTATCATATCTGATGTCAGAAGGTGATTTTGACTCCACAGTGCTTGGTTGGTTTAAAGTAATATGAGTACAGTTTCTAAGTTTATTTTACTAGTTTATTTTATGCATGTATAACTGAAATAAATGTATGCAACTGTATCTCACATTGATTGCCCTCTTAATTATTATTTATATAATATTGCACTAACAGGTCAGATAGACTTACTTAAAAGTAGAGGGGCTAGAAAGTGTACTGTATTTCTTGTTATAGCACTTTGTGTCTACATTCATGTGAGATTAATCAGAGTAATCAATTTCAGTAAAGATTTGTAAATCTGGCATTAGTTATTATATATAATTTAGAATTTTTAAGAAGATACTTGGTTCATGGTGCAGCATTCTTTTCTTTTTCTCTTTTTAGTTTTTGAAGTGTTTGATTAGAATTATTTGGCTGCCAGATTTGTTCCATGAAAGGATGATTGAGGTGGTGGAGTTCCTTTTATAGATGTAATATACCTGCTTTGTCATTTAGAATTACAGGGGTTAATAAAACAGGAAAGGAATGCAATTTCCCTGAAGGTCATCATTGCTCCCATCCTCCTACGCAAACTCATTCATAAAAGAATGTTCAGTCATATTTTCATACATGATGAATGAACGAAGACTGGGTTTGGGTAGAATTGCATCTGGATCACTCATTAAAAAGATCTACTGAAAATGCATTACAGTTTTTAAAGGTAGAGTTTGCATGAAGAATATTTTTACTACCACCTTAGTCTGCATCAGCAACGGGAAGAGATCAAACATACTACCAGAGCCAGCTCATCAGAGACCTATTTAAGGAAGACTGGCAAGAAGGACCCAGTCGACAAGGTAAGCTACACTTTGAAATAATTACCTTTTTCTATGAGCTCTTTCTAGAATTGCAGATGGACTCATTCATTAGAAGCAAAGCGCCCTAAAGTAGCAAAAGATATCTGATTGCCTTGACTCCAGTGTGTTGCAAATTAACTCCCTTTTGTTTCATGAGTGGCCATTGGGAGATGAACACAAGTTTCATTTGCAGTTGTGATTGTGGAGGCATGGCACTTTGAAGGAACTGTGTGCCTGGAAGGAAATATAATAGGAGGAAGTACACATTCTCTTTAATGTGTAATATGACTCATAACCTAATGGAACTAAATCCCTTGGCTTTGTTTTTTTCTTCTACTAATGCATCAGCGGAAGGCTTTAAGTTGAGAGGAAGAGGGTGGAGAAGAATGCTTTAAGATCATATTAGATCTGAGAAACTACTAAAACTGATTTAAAAGTAAACAAAGAAAAAATCAAACAAACAAAACAGAAATAAGTTTCATATTGCATATGGGGAACATGCCCTAAGGTGGAATTATTTTTTCTTCTTATTTTCTGTTATGTATTTATAAACATGCCATTCCATCAGTCCTTTGAGAATAACAAAATAATTAGAATCAATTCATCCCTTCTTGAATCAATAAAAGCTGGATACATTCTCCATGAAATAAGGAAATGGCTATAGTCAAATCACACATCAAGAACAATGTGTATTTCCTGCTAATATCCCATTTTCCTTCTAGGTACACAGTTTAAAGACTTGTGTACCTTACAGAGAGTGAGTAATGCTTGATGTTCAATCTGGATTCCGAAAAAGAAGAGACACTTGTGATCATATTGCAAATATCCGCTCACCATTGGAGCACAGCGAAGAATCCCAGAAGGAAATCACTCTATAGACTACAGCAAAGCCATTGACTGTGTGGACCATAAGAAACTATGGGTTATTCTGAGAGAAATGGGTGTGCCTCCGCACTTGATTATCTTGATCTGTAACCTGTATTGTGAAGAAGAAGTTACCACTGGTTTCCTCTAGGCAAAGGTGTTGGGAAAAGTTGCATTTTATTCCCTTATTTGTTAAATCTCTATGTAGTACATATCATATGGAAAGCTGGACTAGATTGAAATGAAGGAAGAGTGAAAACTGTTGGAAAATCAATAATTTAAGATATGCAGATGAAACCATCTTACTGGCAGAAAGCAGCAATGATTTGAAATGGCATTTAGTGAAAATGAAAGAAGAAAGTGCCAGAGCAGGACTGCAGTTGAATATTAAGAAGACAGAAATCATGATGACAGAAAACTATACAACTTCAAGGCTGCCAATAAATAAATTGAAATAATGAAGGTCAGTGTATACCTTAGTTCAATCATCAATCCCAATGGAAACTGTAACCAAGAAATCGTAAGAAGACTGAAACAAAAGAGCAGCAATGAAGGAAATAGAAAAAATAATCAAGTGTAAGGATCTGTCACTGGAAATCAAGATCAAAATCATCCGCACTTTTGTATTCCTGATCACCCTATATAGGTGTGAAAGCTGGACAGTAAGGTAAGCTGATAGGGGAAAAAATATTCATTTAAAATGTAATGCTGGAGGAGATATTTGCAGATACCTTGGCCTTCCAGAAAGGCAAACAAGTGGGTCCTCAATCAAATCAAGCCCAAACTGTGTCTGGAGGCAAAAATGATAAAACTGAGGCTGTCCGACTTTGAGCATATCATGAGAAGGTAGGAGTCTCTGGAAAACACAATAATGCTTGGAAAGGTGGAAAGCAGCAGGAAAAGAGGAAGACCAAGTCCAAGAAGGATTGACTCCCTAAAGGAAGCCACAGACTTGAGTTTGCAGGAGTTGAGCAGGGCTGTTGAGGACTGGGCATTTTGAAGATTGCTCTTTCATAGGGTTGCCATAAGTTAGATGTGACTTAATGGCATGTAACAACAACAACAACAACAACAACAACAACAACAAATACTTTGGTTCAATCATCAATCCAAATGGAAACTGCTGCCAAGAAATCAGAAGACGCCAAACACCGCCCCCCAAATGAAATGGGGGAGGAAATGCCAGATCGCTCCAGGAGGCTGAACTTCTGGGAGAGGTCGCACTGTGCCTCTCAGATGTGGAGGCTGGGTAGTCACCCAGTCCCCAGGAACACTACAGGGTAAAGGCATGACTAAGGCTTGAAGTCTGCAGACAAACTGTTCAGCTGCAGGGAAATACTTGTAAGAAGTGGCCTCCTGAAGTGTAGATGGTGTACTTAAGGGAAAGCTCTTCCTCCCTGTTAAGAGTAGCAGACCAAATCCTGCAAGCTGAGCTCTAGATGGGGCTTCAGCAGCTCAATTATATTGTCCTGAGGCTTTGACTGGCAGTTTTGGTGGAGAAAACATCTTTACTGGCTCCTGGTCTTGCCTTCTGTGTCTCTTGACCCTTGCTGCTGACTCCCTGACTGTATAAGATACTTTGAACTACTTCTTATAGTCTCTGTGTTTTGGTGCCTATTAGACCTGCTTGACTTTGTATGCTCTTGAACCCTGGCTTCAGATCTCCTACCTGATTAAGAACATAAGAAGAGCCCTGCTGGATCAGGCCAAGGGCTCATCTAGTCCAGCTTCCTGTATCTCACGGTGGCTCCACCAGATGCCAGTAGACCTCTGCTTGTTAGTCCCCTTTGTTAGCTTGTCAGCCTGATTGTGGGGAAGGGGTGTCTAGTGCATCTTTGCTGGAGGATTTGTCCAGTGTGACAGTTTTTCGGGCCAAGATCCCAGATACAAAGTGTGTCGTTGCCAGTTTAAAAAGAATAACAGAAGTGGCCATACTGAGCTAGGTGGACAAATGGTTGGAAGACTGCTCAAGCAGAAAATCCAAATTAGACCACTAGATAACACTGTTGTGCTAACAATGTTTTCACTACATTTGATGGTAATTGTGATGGTATCAAGGAACTGAAATCTGAATACGATGTTATAGAATCTGTTTATCCCAAATGCAAAAGGTGCTTCTGTCTACTGCTGCTAAAAACTGAGGGGAGAAGGGAGCACTGCTGCAATAAAATAAATTTTGAATTTTAGGATAGGACATTTTCCTATCTGTCAGGCTTATTATCTTCATCTTTCACTGAACAAGTTCCTTTTTAAAGAACATCCACTTCTGTTAGGCGAAGGTCCCAGTTAATGCATAGCATCTCCAGTTTTGAAAAAAGACAAAATGTTTTGTTTTCATCTGGAGCAGACGTTTTTTCCACATCATGAATATTTCTTATTTAATCTATTGGTGGTGCACACCTATCTTGCAAATACTGCTATAGCATTACCTAGTCAGTTTTATTCAGCGAAAATCTGTTTCTTTTATTTCTGTCTGTTCAATTTCAGTTAGTGCTGAGGGCAGGAGGCATTAATTCCTGGTTTCCTCTTATTGTTTCTCTCATTTAGTGTCTTTGTAGCAAAATGGTGTTGTTTCACTATATAAGAACATGGAAAGAGGAAATAGTTACAGAAAATCAGTAAATTGTGTGTGAGAGAGTGAGACAGACAGAGAGATTTTAAGAATCTCTAAAAAATAATTCCTTGGAGAGTGGGGATTGGAAAGCTAGAAAACATTGGACTAATAGTGATTGAGATTGTCCGAGAGAGAACAGCAAGTGATTGTGTTGGCTACTGGATTCTGAGAAAGAAAGAAAGAAAGAAAGAAAGAAAGAAAGAAAGAAAGAAAGAAAGAAAGAAAGAAAGAAAGTCACACTTCCCATTTTTTGCATCACCCATAATAATGAACCCATTTCAGACGAAACTGCCACTGTGAAAACATCCTAAAACCACAAGATTATTTTTGACTGAATGGTGTACAGATTGGGAAACAAGACTCTTATTGATTTTTACAGGGTCTTTGGATAACTACAGCATACCAGATGTAAAGTCTAATGTTAATTCACCAGGAGAGATGCCAACTTATGTGAATACAAGATGTATAAATATGGAAACTCTACAAGCCCTTCAGGCAGAGGCGGAAAATCTGCTTAGCGGAACAACAGAACATACCAAAGATAGAAGCCCAGGAAAAGATATTTTTGACATGAGTGAGTTCCTGTTGAAAATTTTACTTGGAATTAAGTGTTTTCTTACATTTTGGAATTCAGTTATTATCAGCAGTTACTGTTAAATCATCAATTCCAAAGGAACATGGTCAATATAGTGTGAATTTTAAAATAGGGTAGAAGAGGCTGATCAGGAAAATTATAAGCTGATGAGCTTAGTGTCTGTTCTGTGTAAACTGGTGGAAAGAATTATGATGCCAAGAATGTAGAATTTCTGGAATTTCCAGCAGGATAATTCCTGTTGAAAATGAATTGGAACAGCTGCAAAGATAAATCCTCTCTCAATAACCCTTTAAAGTTCTTCGAACATTGTTTGAAAAGGATTTTCTGGGAGATATTTTTGTTGGATTTCCAAAGATTTACAGCGAAGTCTCTCACCAAAGACTGACCAAAATTAGTAGCCAAATGGGATTAGAGGTGATGTCCTTTTCTATTTTGGTAGCATGTTAAAGAACAGAAAGCAGTCAGTAGAAATAAACAGTCAGTTCTTACAGTGGAAATTTGTAAGTGGTGGAGTTTTCTATGGGGCTGATGTTTTTAATTTTGGGGGGTAGAACAGTGAGGCAACCAAGTGTGTTGCTGATAATAAATTGTCCAGTGTGGTTAAAACAGAAAGGCCTAAAAGCAATTTATAATCTCAATGAGAGTAGGCCCATGGAATAAGCTGGTCACTGTAGAGTCACCACTTATGTAAATCCAATTTATTCAGTGGGTATACTCTAGCTGAAATTACCCATTGGGTTCAGGACAAGCATAGCAAGGGTCTTGCTGAACTGAGGGAATGGACATTGAAATGGTAAAAGAGATTCAGTGTAAAATGATGGCCACTGAGGCAAAAAAGAAAAAAGAAAATGAAGTCAGAGGTGGTAGTGAAAGAACTTCTTAAAAAAAGATTGGGTGTGGTAGATAATAAAAATGTTAGCCCTATGTGTAGCTGCTTTGAAAAACCAAAAATCCACACTGACCAAAGTGGAAAGGGAATTTTTAAAAACAGAGTTAACAATGTTATAATACCCAAATAAAAAATGTATAATGGTTTATATCTCCTGTGAGATCTAGAAGTTACAAACTAAAAAAATAAATAAAAATAAAACAATTTTCTGTTTTTGGGCAGAATCTGGAATCTTCATTCTTTCTCTGAGCATTTAGGACAGACAATGCTTAGAAAAGGTAAAAGAGAGTGATTTCATAGTTCCATTTTTGAAATCAGTTAGATTCTGGATTCCACTGAGTTACTTTTTTCCCTCTGTCTGTTACTAATTCTTATCTGTTACCTGCCCTTAATATCAGGTCCCTTTGAAGATGCTCTGAAGAACCAAATGCCTAAGCCCATTTTGAACAAGGCTACCTCAGCTGAATGTACAAGTCCTGTTCTGTCTAGAGCAACTGGTGCAGCAGGAGCAGAAGAACTGAGCGCAGAGCCGTGGTATCAAGGAGAGATGACCAGGAAGGAAGCAGAGCAGCTCTTAAAGAAATGTGGAGATTTCCTGGTTAGGAAAAGCACCTCTAATCCAGGCTCCTATGTGCTGACTGGCCTGCACAATGGACAAGCCAAACATCTCCTTTTAGTGGATCCTGAAGGAACCGTAAGTATTTGACAGTAATGAGATATCTCGTATTTCAGACTGTATTAGCACAATACCCCCTTCCCACAGATTCCCCCCCCCCCCCTTAGTAATGAATGTGTCATAGCTGTTCTTGTCTTTGTGAGAGATTGTTTGGAGTGATCTGTGTAGAAACCACAAAGACTCCTGTGGCACTTTAAAGACTCCTGCATTTATTATGGTATGAACAGGGGTGGCAATGTGTGGTCTTCTAAATATTTTTGGATTACAACTCCCATCAGCCCTAGCTAGCATAGTCAGGGCTGAAGAAGGGAGTGGCAGTCCACTCTCACAACTCTGTGTGCAATGGAGATTTCTTAACTTGATTCCATTTGCCTCCAGAATTTATGTCTTTTGCAAAACAGTACAATGAGATTTCATCCAATATTCATGAGGCTTATGTTCCTCATCTCTGGCCTAAGCTTTAGGAAATTTGATAGCTTTAAAGTTCTGACAGGAGCGTTGATATTACTGCAAAGGTTTGGCATATCTATCCTTCTCTTTATCAAACGACTTTTTATTTTGAGGGGAGAGGACTGTAGACTTACTATTTCTTTCTGATATTGTCCATAGCTATAAGTTATATCAATATCCTCCCTTCCCTTTGGGGAGCTCAAAGCAGCATCCATCTCTCCCTCCCCTCTTTACCCTCACAATGATCCTGTGAGGTAGGCAAGGTGAGATTGTGTGGCTGGTCCAAGACCACCCAGTGAGTTTCATGGCCAACTGGCACTTGAATCTGAATCTCTGAAATCTCACTTAAACTACACTGGACGAGAGTTTGTATCATGGGATGCAGCAGGAAAACCACCATCACAACTACCAGAAGTTGCTCCATGTGCCCAGGTTCCTAATTTTCACTTCTAAGCCACTTAACCCAGTTCCCTTATTTTCAGGTAGATTTGAGCCTTGCCGAATCCAGTCTATTTCTCCTACAGTGCATCAGCTTTCCAGTCTTTTCTTCTAACCCCTTTTCAATCACAACTCTAAGAGTGGGTCTTGCTTCAGCCCACAGTAACAAGAAGAATGTTCATGAATTTTACATGACTAAAACCTACAGTCTTTTCTTAGAGCCCATTGTCTGCTATGGCCTGTATCATCCCCACATGCTGCTTAACAGAAGGACTGCTGTAGTGAAAAGGAAGCTTTGTTAAGAGGCAACTATCTTTTTATGGGCCTGAGATTTCAATGCTGGTGCACAGCATGGTGTCTGGCATTAGATAAAAAATTAGAAGAATCCATGGAATCCTTGCACCTTTAACACTAGAGGACAGTGAAATATTATTTTCATAATAATATCTAGCAAAAATAAAGAATTGCTGGTATTTGTGGTTACTTGTACAGTATTTGTGATCACTTGCGTATGCTTCATGGGAAAAGAAAAAAAAATCTGGTGTCTTTGAAAGGTATTATTCTCCCCCCCCCCTTGCTGGTCAAAACAATTATGATTCTTTCGCCAAGACTTGCAAACAATATTTTAACATATTGTGTGACTCAATATGTTAAAATCTGCAACTAACTTCTTACTGTGACTTTTTTGCTAGCCTACAAAAACACTACAGCAATATAGATTTCAATGGTTTTGTTATGAATAACACAGGTACCTCTGTTTTATATAGTCTGAAATAATGTATTTAAAGCCCATCCTTGTACCAGTACTGAAGCTCAACTTTACTGCCCTCATGCAAAGTATTATTTATGTATTCATATGCATATATACATATGTATATACTGTATGTATATGTACATATACATATAAAATTATGCAGCCTTAAAAACTCTCTCTCACTCTGTCTCTCGCTCTCCCTCACACACACAAGCATATCTATCTAGAAAAAAAATTCAGGCATCAGGCAGCCCTAGGGATGTATATATAGTTGCAAGAGCTCCCTTTAATACCCAGAAAAGCCATGTTTCAAAACTAGGTAAGTATACTGTATTTGGTCCCTTCTAGTTGTATTCTTCTGATTCTCTCCTCTCCCATTTTTGGCACTTTCCATAGAGTCCTGAGGTAGAATATTGGTCCTCAGACCTGCCAGTGTTGCCCACCCACCCTAGCTTTAGACTGCAATTCCCATGATCCCTCAGGCTTCATGGCAGTTGCAGCCCAGCATCTGGAGGCCACAATTAGCCACTACTGCATTAGAGCAAGAAAATATATATTCAAACTCCTGTTAATCCATGAAGTTCACTGAAGAGTCTTGGACCAGGCAGTGACACTCTTTTAGACTAAACCTCCACCCTCAATAGGAGTACTGGAACGTCATGTAGCCCAGTGCATGTGGCTGTCCTGTTACGTCTGGTTGATCTGATAGTTAAGTAGTCAGAGTTGCTCCCTGTAGTGAATAAATATCTGACTCTCTTAACCTGCACAATCTCTTTCTCAGGTTCGAACAAAGGATCGTGTATTTGACAGCATTAGCCACCTCATTAACCACCACCTTGAGAACAACTTGCCAATTGTCTCTTCTGGAAGCGAACTCTGCCTCCATCAACCAGCAGAGAAAAAGGAAGAATGACCCCTTCAGCTCCCTTCATAAGATGTACAACTTTGATCTCTCACAAGACACGACTAGAAAGGAAGTGCAAATCTATGTCCATGAAGGAAAAGAATATCACCTATTATAGTTTCTGTAGGTTAAAGCGATGCAATTTCATGTGATACCAAGAAACAGGAAATTCATACAACTCTCTGGGGACAACAGAGTATGGTAAAAGAAACAGATGGAAGAATTTCCTTTTAAAAGGCTTTAGTTAAATGTTCTGAATCCATAATATGAATATTGACTATTTACATACACACATACATTCTTTATAAGTACAGTAGATAATATTTATATTTTTGAAGTCAGTCTGCTGAAGTTACAGAACAAAATATGTCCTGTTCCATGCATTTTTAACTGAGGAAAAGATGCCAACTGTGTGTGATTAAGAATGTTAAACTATGAGCATCAGAGATTATATTTATTTCCTTGAGAATACGGATGCTGAAAATCTCAAGGATAGTTTTACCACAGTTATAAGCACAACAAAGGGGAAAAATCAATAAAAAGCAGTGATTAGAAATCACGAGAGAAAATTAGCTGAGGTGAAGAAACTTTTGAAATCATAAATTGTCACTTAAGTAGAATATCACTTCTTCCCCTCTTTCTGATGACTCATTGAAATTCTTATATACTGCTGTTCCAAATTGTAATTTGCTTTAACTTTGACTTAATGTGATCTCTCTGTGTATGAGGTACATGCGTTGATTTTTCTAATAATAGACCTTACGGTACAACTTTGATTTATTAAAACAATATTAAGTGTTCAATATGTAATTCATTTCTTTTAGTTATTATCTATGGCAACCGTTTCCCTCAGAAGATGCCAAAAAAGTGTGCCTTTATGTGGTTTTTCATCCAATATGTCCCAGTCAAACTGTAGCCACAGGCACATAATCTCATACAAAAACTGTTTTTTTTTTTTTGTTTTTTTTTTTTACAAATGCTGAAGCACAGATCTATCCTCATCAAAAGTTGTTTCTAGAAGACCCAAAGGACTAAGATTAGAGGGCGGATGGAAACTGACATCTAGATGTACAGTGGCAATGGCAACCCATATGGAAGTGAGCCAAATTTTTCTCTCATTAGATTAGTTGACTTAGTTCAAAATACACTTGGGTATCTGAAAATCTAAACTTGTTTCTGATACAATACAAAAGCCCTATTCAGGTTTTATAGCCTGTAACTATGTAGGCCTTTCACCATGGTGGGGATGGAGACACAAGAAGGAGTCATGCATCCAACTCTCCAAAGATACCCAACCCTTTGGATGTTTCCATATTTGTGAGTCCTGCATTGCATCTCTATGTATCTGCCATGCTTAAAGCCTTACATAAGTTCAGAATACAACATCTGAATATCAGCAAAGGCAAAAATAGATGCCAAAGTCAGAACATCCTTAGTGAATTCCCTAGTGTTTTATTTAAGGGACGTGACATATGTTTTCAAAATTATCCATAATATGGAGAGGGTCATCATCTAGTTGTTTAGTTGTTTAGTCCTGTCTGACTCTTCGTGACCCCATGGACCAGAGCATGCTAGGCCCTCCTATCTTCCACTGCCTTCACACTTTCCTAAAATCAAGGTCTTTTTCAAGGAGTCTTCTCTTCTCATAAGATGGCCATCCTCAGTTTCAGGATCTGTCCTTCCAGTGAGCACTCAGGTTTGATTTCCTTTAGAATGGATAGGTTTGTTCTCCTTGCAGTCCAGGGGACTCTCAAGAGCTTCCTCCAGCACCACAATTCAAAAGCATCAATTCTTCGGTGGTCAGCCTTCTTTACGGTCCAGATCTCACTTCCATACATCGCTACTGGAAAAACCATAGCTTTGACTATGCGGACTTTTGTTGGCAAGGTGATGTCTCTGCTTTTTAAGATGCTCTCAAGGTTTGTCATCGCTTTCCTCCCAAGAAGCAGGCGTCTTTTAATTTTGTGACTGCTGTCTCCATCTGCAGTGATCATGGAGCCCAAGAATGTAAAATCTGTCAGTGCCTCCATATCGTCCCCTTCTATTTCCCAGGGGGTGATGGGACCAGTGGCCATGATCTTAGTTTTTTTTTTTATGTTGAGCTTCAGACTGTTTTTGCACTCTCCTCTTTCACCCTCATTACGAGGTTCCTTAATTCCTCCTCACTTTCTGCCATCAGAGTGGTGGTATCTACATATCTGAGGTAGTTGATATTTCTTCCAGCAGTCTTAATTCTGGCTTGGGATTCCTCCAGTCCGACCTATCATCTGCATATCGGAGAAGCCATTTTCTCTCCTGTTCTCTTAATAGAATAGCTTGGACATACTCAGCAAATTCTACATTCCTACACTCATATACTTGGGAATAAGTCACCCTGAATTCATAGGGGGGGGGCTTCTGGGTAGACATGCACACATTTGGAGAGTAATTAGATTTTCTGTATATTTGGGACAGACAAAAGAAAGTCCTTTTGCACACTGTGCACACTTAAATCAAGGAAAATCATTCCAAACATGCAGTGATGGTCACTAGCTTATACTATTTAATAAGTAGAGACAGTTCAGTTGATCAAGGGCTATTAGTTAAACATCCACAAACAGTGGCAGCATGTCTGAATATCAAATGGTGGTGATGAACAGTAAGGATGACCATTACCCACCTATCCTGCTTGCTGGCTTCCAGGAGCATTTTGGCTGACAGCTGTTGGGACATAAAATTGGCTTGAATGGGTGCTAGTTTGTACAGCAGGGTAATTTTTTGTTGATCCTCAACAAATGGCTGCTTTTGTAAATGAACTGTGTTATTAAGTAACCAGCATTTTACTGCTTCTTGGCACATTAAATTCTGTCTAAGGCTCAGGGTCAACCTATGTGTTAAAAGGAAATGTGAATTTTCTGCAGTTGCAACATTTTCTCCTCAAGGTGTACAGTTTTTTCAAAGCTCTATCCCAAAGCATGAGACTTGCAAATGAAGCTCATATTTACTTCCCAGTGATGTATAAGAAGGATAAACAAGACATATTTTAAAGGATCGATACTTTTAGTACCACTGGGTCATTTAGTTTGATTCTGAATAAAAAGGTTGGGTGGATTGACTCAGATGCATGCATTATTGCATGAAATGTTCATTCAGCACACTTCAACTAATATACTAATAGGCATCTCAGACAATGCTTTTATCATGTTCTAGGAACAAGAAGGGCAAAAAAGTTCCAAATATACACTACATAACATAGAAAGAATCTCTACAATCGAATATCAAACATGAGTAAAAGCTAAACAGACAGTGTTCTTAGCCAGCAGCCCAACTAGTAGAAAGATCTTGCATGCAGTATGTTAAGATTTGAACATAATTTATTTCCACCTTATTTCACAGAAAGTCACAGATGATAGATATCTTAGAGTTGTATAACTAGTGACAAATGACACAGTCACTTAGGATTCAAGAGGCATCACATAATGCAAACAGCTGCTAACAACCATTCCAGTTTCATCCAAGTGGATCAGTGGCTGCTAAGAATCAGAAAGAAACAGAAGAAAAACAGTTGCTGGCTGCATGAAAAGATGCATGGAGGAACTGCATTGTTTTGCTGTCTACAGCTTCAGCAAATAGCAAGCTTTGAAGAGTCAGTTTTGAATAAAGAAGTCACACTTGTTTCTTTCTGTAAGCTTCATTTTTTAAAATAATGAGGAAGGAATGTGATGATGAAATCAGGTGATTGTTGAACAGGTTGTAAGAAAGCCATAGTAGGCTCATACTAACATCACTTTACCTTGTTTGCTTGGAGTTCAAGTGGAAATCTGAAATCAAATGGATTAATACAAATACTGTTGAACAGCTTCAAAAGAGATGAGGAAAGAAGTGGAATATCTCAAAAATAATTCCAGTCACTATTACATGTCTTTTCTTGATTAAATGCTTAAAAAATTACAACCCAAATGAAGTGGCACTTCAAATACACAGGAGCCATCAGCCAGAGATATTTCCAGATGTTGATTTTATTCTGTAGTTCTGACTCATGCAATTGCAGCCCCAAACAGTAACCACAACTCTCCCCCCCCCCCCGCTGCTGCTTTCTCTCTCTCTCTCTCTCTCCTTACTTTTCCTTACAATTTTTTAAAAAGCCTTCTAGGAAAGACAGAGGAAATAACATATCAGGCAAAACCAAAAGAAAAATTAAAAAGACAAAAAAAATGGTGGCAACTAACTACAATATTTTAATGTGAGATTTCGTAGATCTAGTCCATTTCCTCAAATATAAGACTGATATTACCTGGCAAATTTTTATACATTTATACATATTCCCCAAATAAAGAGATATTGGTTATTTAACAGGTATGTTGCAAATTGTGTGACTCAATATGGTACAAAGTTATGAACATGATGTCTTGAAATTGGCAGTACTAGGACCTGTCCATTTGGAAGCATCCTAGGAATATGTTTACAAAATGTCTGTTGTTCTTGCTACCTGATGCCAAGGCTCCAATTTATGGTAGCCCCATGAATGAGTGACCTCCAAATGTCCTGTCCTCAACAGCCCTGCTCAGCTCTTACAAACGGAAGCCTGTGACTTCCATTAGGGAGTCAATCCACTTCATATTTGGTCTTCCTCTTTTCTTGCTGCCTTCCATCTTTCCCAGCATTATGGTATTTTCCAGAAAATCTTGCCTTCTCATGCTATGCCCAAAGTAGGACAGCCTCAGTTTCAACATTTTTGCCTCTAGAAATAGTTCAGGCTTGATTTGATCAAGAACCCACTTGTTTTGGCAATCAAGTTCTGATATTAAATGTTATTTATTTATTTATTTATTTATTTATGTATTTATTTATTTATTTTGCACAAATTTGAAAATCTAATTTTGCAATTTTATGTTCTGAACATCTCACTAGAGCTGGGACACTAAACAAAAGATCCAGGAGAAAAGCTCCCAGTTCGTCCCAGGTTGAACAGACCCACATAACTCTCTGCTCAGCAACTGACGATAGGAAATGCACTGCTTGCTTGACACCTGGTCTCAACTATACATCTATGCTGTGGTTTTTCATTTTATTGTTAATTATTATGCATTATGCTTAAATGCAACTTTTGGGGGATCTCCTTTTGATTCTGGGTGCTGAATGTTTGAAAATGCAGATTACTTTTCTCTTACCTGTTCCCCTATTTGAGCGATCTGCCTAGTGTGATGTAGTAGATAGAGGGCTTGCTTGCTTGCTTGCTTGCTCGCTCATTCATTCATTCATTCATTCATTCATTCATTCATTCATTCATTCATTCATTCACTCACTCACTCACTCTCTCTCTCTCACACACACACACACACACACACACACATACATGCATGCATGCATACCCTACCTTTCTCTATAAAAGGACCCAAAGTGGCTTACATAGTTTAAAAAAGATACCTAAAAACAATAAATTATTCACATATTTAAAAAGAATTAAATAAACATTGCATTTAAAATGTTAGTAAAGTAGATTAAAAGCAATTTACCCCAATTTAAAGGAAAACTTGCCTGAAGAGAAAGGTATTCACCTGCTTGTGGAAGGACAGCAAAGATAGGACCAGCCCGGCTTCCCATGGGAGGGAGCTCGACAGTCTGGGAGCAGCAACAGAGAAGGCCCTCTCCTATGTCTTCACCAAATGAGTAAGACTCAGGAGGCCTTGGTTCGAATCTCCACTCATTCATGGAAGCTCACTGGGGGTGCGGACCTATAGCAAAACCACTCACTTACCTTGAAAGCCTTATTATAGTGGCTATAAGTCAGCTCTGACTTGGCAGCACACAACATAATAGAATATGTGGATTATCCATTCCTAACCAAAATTAAAAATGGGATTCCTAATTCTTTGGCCCATTACTGTGCGTTCTCAGAAAATAAGCTGTAATTGGGAAATAGCACATCACAATTTGGAAGTATGGTATGAACAGCAAATAGTGCACAAAGAAATTGAAAGATAGATGTGAGAGTTTGTACAGGTTTCTCACAGTTTTCCTGTATCATCTTCACAAAAGGGTATTCTTTCTCTTTGCAGATTTGAAACAGATCAAATACATTGAAAAAGACCAAACTTGCTTACCTTGAAAGAGAATAGTAAGTCTCAGCTGCTTTTTTTAAAATATTTATTTTAAAGGAATCCAAGCATCTGGGACTCTAAGACTGACTTTGAAAATAGCCATTTGAGAGGCAAAAATCCTCTGAGTTTCTTACTTTCTTATCCATATGAACATTCTAAACATCATTCTTGCAAGCGTTGGGGTGGGATGACCTTTTGACCCCGCCAACCAGAACCAAACTAAATGACTCTCTCTGTTTAATTCCTGGTTGGTTTCTATTTCTGGTGTACTAAAAATACCCTTTTCTGCTCACTGCCACTCACACTTATTGAAAAACACCACTGATAATTGCTTTGTGTTTGGGTGAGAACTAGTTAACTGATGAAAAAAAGGAGCCACTGTAAGGGATTTTCACTTTGTAAATGAGTGTGACTTCTTGACTGCTGCCATTGATGCTGCTAACGTTCAGGCTCCCCTTTGCTATGTAAAGCCTGGCATTCTTTCTCCTACTGTCAAAGCAGGCCCAATATTGTGCAGCAATATTGGGCCATTTCCTGGCTTTTTGAATCATGGGTACAGAAGCATAATATTCCACATTCAGAAACAGGAGGTATTTTTGAGAATTGAATATATGTACAAGGCAGTTTAGAAAGGAAAATGTTTTGTGGGTGCAAATAAATAGAACCAATGCTTTCCATGTGTATGGGATTATATGTTACACTAACAAACAGAAAGTTGACTATAGAAAAGTAAAATTGAAGTGCGGGGTGGCACAATAAATCCATTCATAGTTGAGTGTATTACTTCCTGTGAGTGAGGATAATATAGAGTTTCTGCTTTCCATCAGTTTCTCAACGTAATTTTCAAAAAGGCTTTCGCTTCCAAGACTCCTGCTTGGATTAGGGGTGTTGTTTGCTAAATTGGATGCTGTGAGTTATGTTGACTGTCCTGAACCCCAGGCTTTTCTGCCTCTAAAATTCCACATGAAAAATAAATCGATGTGCTGCAAGGTTAGGCAAAGAGGAAAAACACAGCTTCAGCATGAAGTGGTAAAGATGGAGGGGCCATAACAGTCCTAAATTTGAATGTAGGGATTTTCCATGTGGAGAGCATGCATGGATAGCAGTGTCTCTTTCAGGTCATTGCCATCCACATGGAGGATGGTGGCAGAACTGGAGATAGTGAGGGGGCTAGTATGCTCTCCTTCACATGTTTAATCTAAATATTAAGCAAATGTCTTAACTAAGTCTTCAGGCAGGATGTAAACCAATCTTGTGATAGGTACACACACTGATTAAAAGAAATAGGTCTTGAAAAAGCACTTCTCCCTTGAATTGCAAGGGGTCTGAGCAGCACATTTCTGGTTATACACAAATGATGCTTTCAATAAATAAATTAAATAAATATTCAATAAATACTGTGTTGTTATTCATCCCGAGGAAGTGACCTGGGAAAAGGAGGTCTCAGAATTCTAGAGGCTCTTGTTGGCAGTGCAGCAGCCCCCGTTCCGATGGCTGTGGACTGGCATCCTCCTCTCCTGGCCTGGCAGCTCCATGTGGTAGCCAGGTCGAGTGTTGGGGAATGTCAAGAGGCTGACACGGGTTGGGTGAGGTCTGTATGTTTGTCACCGTGGTAATCAACTGTTTATGCTGTGTAGTTACGCTTTTTGAGGGGGGTATAAAATTTATACATGGATTTTGAACTACATGGAAGTCAGGTGCCCCTAATCCTAGCGTTGTTGAAGGGAAACATTGTACTATAAAAACCTCTGAGGAAAATACTATGGCTGGAACTGAGGACTGATATTTCCCCTCACACACACACTCTGACCCCCGTCCCCCTCTGAGTGGTGGACAGCATAACTGTAGTCTGTCACAGCCATAGAAATACATTTGAAAAAATAAATGCAAGGGAGAATTGCTGCCATAGGACATCAGGTAATAGAAAGCAGCCCAGTAATATTTCCTTAGGGTCTGACCGACCACTGTGGATAATATTTGGAAGGAATGAAACATATAGACATATCAGGTAGGCAGCCTGAACGTAAGGTTTGTTTTTTACCTCCCCTTCCCTGCTTGGAGAAATAATTCAGTGCCATTTTCTTTTTCTGCGGTGCAGCTGTTCCTCTCAGCCTGCTGTGGCTTGTGTGGAGACGGATGGGTGGATAGTCCTGGCCTTGGCAGAGGCTTGGCCCAGATGTCTTCTTACTCCTTGCCAACATGTCATGATCAAATAACAGCCTTGACTCTCTCTCTCTCTCTCTCTCTCTTTTCATTTTGAATTTAGGAGCAGAGATGTTTGCCTGATGTATACCCATTTTCACATTTGTTCTCTTACCCAAAGACCTTTGACGCCAGAAACAGATTTTAAAGATAGCCCATGATTAGAAGGGAGAAATTATTTGTCAGTATTTCTGGAGCTTCTCTCACCTCTGAGAGTAAGCAAATTAGTTTGCAAAGGGATTCCTTTGAAGTCTTTTTCTCTCGCAGATCTGGAAAGCCTGCCTGTCTCAGTCACTTCTCAGCAACATAATATGCTCTCAAAAGTCTCTGAGGTCTGTTTCTGGCCTCAGAGGCCAGCCATTTGTTTTCAGAACTACAGGATGATATTGTTCTTGGCTAAGTGCAGCCAGCAGCGGCCCAAGTGGCATAATCACCACTGTCTGAAAGGCTCAGCTCACCAGTCATGGCCAGGATGTCATTGTAGACATTGTGGTTAGATGTGAATAGGTATGGTTCAGATCCCAGGTGGCATGATTACATACACCCTTAACTGTCTGAAACAAAGTGTGTGTGTGTGTGTGTGTGTGTGTGTGTGTGTGTGTGTGTGTGTGTGTGTGTGTGTGTGTGTGTGTGTGTGTGTGTGTGTGTGTGTGTGTGTGTGTGTGTGTGTGTGTGTGTGTGTGTGAGAGAGAGAGAGAGAGAGAGAGAGAGAGAGAGAGAGAGAGAGAGAGAGAGAGAGAGATCTGCACACAATATTGAAGAATATTTTCTAGGAATGGTAGGTAGGTTTTATCACTTTTTGGCACCTCTGTTACTAAAGATTTGCACATTGCCAGATTAACCCTAAACCACTGCGCAGCCAGTGATAATATGATATATTTAAGAAAAAGGCAAACAGACCTATGCCCCAATAATTTAGTAGAGCAGCAAGATCACATTAAAGTTTATGAGGAATGTTATTCCACAATGGGATTTCTTCAGAGATATGTGCTTCAGTACATATGTACCATCAAGTCAGAACAAACCTATAGCAACCCTAACAGGGTTTCTAAGGTCCATGACATATTTAAGAGGTGGCTGTACCAGTTATATATCCCAGTGAGTTTCCATGGCTGAGCAGGAATTTAAACCCAGGCCTCCTGAGTCCTAGTCCATAACACTATTCACTACACCAAACTGGGTGTCAAATAATGAGTCCTGTATTTGGGAGTAAGCCCCATGAACAGTGAGACTGAAACTTAGTTAAATTAATCGTGCCTGTAATTTTTTTTTCATTTATGTTTGTGTTCCTGTTGTTTTGGTTATTGTGACGATATATTGTAATTTTGATCTTGATTTTGATTTTTGTATAACTATTATGTCTGATATTTTTTTAAAAAAATGTTGGTGCTATTGCTTCGTTCTAATGTTTTATTATATTGTAAACCACCCAGAGTGGTCTTGCAGCCAGATGGGTCGTATAAAAGTCAAATGAATGAATGAATGAATGAATGAATGAATGAATGAATGAATGAATGAAATTAAACAGTTAACAACTGCAGCAAGAACAGTACGGTGATAAAGTAACACTAGTTTCTGAATCTTCCGCCAGTCCTTACCCTGTTGTACTAACTTTTGACCTACAGGGAACACTTTATGCAGATAATTATTTGAAAACATTGTTCTTTACCCACATCTGAAGTGATAGTGTTTCTAGATCCTTCTACTTTGTTCCTAATCCATTCACAAAGAAACTAGGTAAGAGTGAGCTGTCTATCCTTTGGACTAGTATAATGAATGTATGACTTATAATCTTTTAATGCAGTGTTCAGTATGTCCCTGGAGTGAGCTCAGCAAATTGCTAGCTCAGCAAACCGTCAAAAACAATTATTCACTGGAGGAAAAGAAACGAAAAACCCAAACATGCCATGAAACATAGCATGTTTCATGGGTACATCATACAGTACCACACATTTAATGTACTACAACTCAGTGGAACATTTCCAAGTTCCAAGGGATATGTATCTCTCTCTCTCTCAACACGATTCAATGCATACATACATTTTAAGCATCCTTATCATTATATTTGTTCCTCCTCATATTTAGAGAAAGAAAAAGGGAGAGAGAAGTTAACAGGCAGTTTGCATTCAGCATGTAAAGTAGAGACTATTCAATTCTTTTTTCACAGTTTCAACATATGCTTATGTAATTTGTATGAAGATCAGGAAGGTCGTATACTGATCTGTTTACAAGAGTCTAAAACTAGGCAAACCAGTATGTGAATCAACAAATTTGTGCTACAAACATTACATAACTGGAAGAACAACATTAGATAACTGGAAGAACATCAGTGGCATAGAAGGGACCTGGACTGCACCATTGTGTAATGTCACACCCATTGAGTTGAAGAGAATTTCTTTCCACTTAAGTGAGCTTAAGGAACTTATCCTTGGATATAGATTTCCAATAATGATGGCTCAGACACCATCTGAAAGCTATGGTAAGGGAGCTTTTCAAATTTACAAAGTACTATTGTCTAATCTATTTTTGTTTCTTCCTTCTGTCTATGGTCACTTTTATGTCCCATAGTGTGTGTTATGTGCTGTCAAGCTGCTTCTGCTTTACAATGGCCCCCAAACGGTTTTCAAGATAGGTGGGATGTTCAAGCAGTGGGTTACCATTGCCACCCCCACCATGGATTTCCATGGCTAAGCAGGGATTTGAACCCACATCTCCTAAATCCTAGTCAAATACTTTATCCACTGCACCACACTGGCTTTTCCTTCTTTCTGTTTGCGCTCACATTTATTTCCTGGAGTACAGACACCGATTTCTTCCATTAGCCTAAGAACATTACCTGATTCCTTGTTTGCTTTGTTGCAACTTAAGCCCTGTAGGCTAAGAAGTGGTCGATGAGGAAAGAGAATGAGAGAGCCATGCCGAGCTATTGTGTAGAAAATATTTGCCAATAATTTATATAATTTGTATTTGAGATAGGAATAGTTGTCATTGAATGTTTGCATTTGAGTGTACTTCGTAAATCTGAAAAGCTCCTTTACCTTGTGCATAAATAATCTTTTCATTTGAAATACATTAGGGGAGACCATGCCACTTCCAGTTGATTGTTATCCTTGTTCTGTTCTTTGAGTTCCAATAACATAGGTTGACTCTTCAATGTTTTTTTTTTAAAAAACCTTCCATAAACAAAATATACACATCAATTAAAAATATATATACATGATATGTGCAAGAAATTCCAAGTCATTCATTTCAGTTAGATAGTAAGCTACATTAAAGAATATAAAACAATTTCAAGGGAAATGACCATTTAAAAAAACTGAATAAAAAAGAAATAGCTTCTAATTATACAACTGCTATGCTTTTCTAATTTTAAAGAACATTTGCATTGATAATTGCAGGACAGAATACTGAATTGGTACACATTAGATCTAATCTCTCACTTTTTATACTTCTGTAATGAAGTTTTTCTTCATTTGTTTTTAAAAACATTTCTGAAGTGTACTTACAATACTTGTTATATTCGACACGGATATTACATAGAATTATCAAGGTTATAGTGGCAAATGATGTAAACTAGAGATGAGATGTTTATATTCGTCTACTGGGGGAGAGGAATACGAATATCCACCACCACAGGTGGCTGGGCTGATTGGACCCCCCCTCCCCAGAACCAGGCCATCCACTTACCGCTTGAGGTGTGGCATGCAGAGTCATTGTAGTTTGTGCTACACCAATCATGGAAGTAGTCTGGCTGGGGCTTTCCTACCTCCCTGAGCTGCTGACCAATCCAGCAAGGAGGCGGGATGACAAGTCTCCCCACTCAGCTACTGAGTGGTCAGCAGTGCAGGGAGACCGGGAATCCCCAGCTGGGCTGATTCCACAATTGTCATGGCATGAACTATAACAGCCATGCATGCTTCATCCCCTGGGAGAGGAAGACGAATATCTCATCTCTAGTGTAAACAATTGCCACATGACTGGCAAATTTAAAGAAATGCAAAAATAAATATAAATAGGCAATTCAATCCCATTTTTTTCTCCACTCAGTACATTGTGTCTATTTGTCTGTGCATGTCAATGTAAAATATCTGTGATGCATTCTAGGCTTAACCATAGCCTGGTGACCAACATGTCTCATCTTAGACATTTATTTTCTGGCATAACACAACAGTGAGCTGCCCAAGGGGAAGAATAATGCAGAGTGGAAATAATCTCTCTCATCTCTGTTTAGCTCGAATCAAAATGGACTCCCCACCCCACCCCGACACTGGCTATCAGGATCCCGTCAGAATGGTCCTGGCTGGGTAATGCTGTGAGTTGCATTCCAGCAACTGAATGTTTCCAAGCTCTAGACCAGTGGTTCTTAACCTTTTTGAAAGCAACGCCCCCTTGAGCCATTGAGGAAGTTATCATCGCCCCCCTCCCCACGGTGATATCTTATTTATTTATTTATTTATTTATTTATTTATTTATTTATTTATTTATTTATTTATTTATTTATTTATTTATTTATTTTTATTTAAAGACACTTAAATCCAATGACCGCTGAAAACAAAATTGAATTCCAAGAAAATGAAATCCCCCCAAAAAGTAACATTTAATGATTTAGCTGCAAGCGAATTTTAAGACACAAAAAGAAACATAAAAAGGGCATAAAAACAAACTGCAATGCAGGAACTAAAAATTTCAAAATGAAAACTCTGAAACTAAATTAAGATTGGAGGAAAATATATATTCATGCACATTGTAAAAAGGCTGCAGCCATCTTCACAGGTTTGGCTTGATCCAGCGCCCCCCTACCGCCCCCCTTCTGCTCCAGCGCCCCCACACCGCCCCTTTTCGTTCTACCGCCCCCCTGAAAAATGAAATCGCCCCCTGGGGGGCATTATCGCCCACGTTAAGAACCACTGCTCTAGACAAGATACCCAGTCTAGCTGAGTGTCCACCTTGCTCAATGAGCAATAACATTTCATGCAAGTCATTTAAATCGGCACACATACATACACAATAGGCTAACATTTGGCTGCTATCTTTTGAGGAACATCTTGCCCCATTTCCCAGCACCATTGCCTGAAAAACTGGGATATGTTTAGGAATTACTGGAATTCTTGAGGTCAACCATAGAATAGTGCCAAACTGTGCACCCATAGTGAACAAAGTGAGAGATCAAACTTCCTCAGAATGAAACCTCCCGCTGAACCTTAATGTTGTGTCTATCAATAAACCAGGGAGCTAGGGTATTTGAGGGAGTGGGTTAAAGAAGTGAGGCAGAATATGGGCTAAGGAAACAGAAAGAAGATGGGAGGGCACCCAATTAGCACTCTGGGTTTTGGAAATCTGCTTATTATTTGTAGATGCAGATTTGATTTCATTTATTGATATGAAATAACCAGTCATGCTTTCTGTGTTTTTTTCTCATGCATGCAAACATATTTTGCATTCAACTCCACTGTGAAAATCCTGATCTGAAATGTGCCATTTTTCTTTACACTGACAATGGAAGAACACAGGCAAGGATCTAAGAATTCTTTTCCTGAGCCAGTCTCTTAGAAACCTAACCCCATTCCCAAATGTTTTGTGCTAAAAAGAGGCACTCAGGATTAAGTAATTAGCGTCCCCCCCCCCCCCGTGATTTTAAGTGCATGAAATGCCACAAAAAAGATTTTGGTTTGGCTTTATAAAGCCACAAAAGAATCCTTGGCTCTCAGGTGAGCTAACTTCATTTGCAGAAGTTTCCATTTTGAAAAGATTCATCTTTTTCCACCATGCATGATGAACCTTTAGTCTGCGGGTGCTCGTCCTTTGGTTTCTGTGCATTGCTGCTGCTGGATTTGCTTCGACTCTGGTCTGGGGTGGGCTGAATTGGCAAAGACATTGTGGCGTTGGCCTTCACCAGGCAGCCACAAACAAGGCGGAAGAAAGCCCGACGCATTTCTTTGCTTGCCAGAGTGTAAATGATGGGGTTCATGGCTGAATTGAGGACTGCCAATGCAATGAACCCATCTTCCTGGTATAATATGGGGCACTCTTTCACTCTGCAGGCCACATCGATCAACAGCAGAATGAACAACGGCGACCAACATAGAATGAAAACTCCGACGACAATCACCACCGTCCTTAGCAACGCCATGGACCTCTCCGAGTTGCTATGATTTGTGACGTTACGGCTGCTAGACTTCACCAAGATGTAAATGCGGGCATAGAGGATTACAATGGCCACCAGTATGGCCATGAAGATGATGATGCAAAAGGCTACATAGTACTTGGAATAGAGGGGCAAAATAGTGGAACAGTCCTCTAAAGTACCAATACAATTCCATCCGAGGATTGGTAAAGCTCCCAGAGAAACTGAGATAAGCCAGCATGTTCCAATAAGCAAGAAGACCCTGTACTTTTTATTGGCATCGTACGGTCTCATTTTGATCATTGTCAAATGCCTCTCAATAGCAATCGCTAATAAGCTGAATGTGGAAGCACCCAGAGCTACAAACATGCTGCCCTCCCGAACAAACCAGATCCGGAAAGACAGTGTCTGTGTTTTGTTTCCTGACATCAAGATGTTTACTTTGTAAACTATCCCAGCCAGCAGATCACAGAGGGCAAGGTTGCCGATGAAAAAGTACATGCGGTTATGAAATTTATGGTTCTTCCAGATGGCAATCAGCACCATCAGATTCTCCAAGATGATGAAACTACAGATGATAAGAAGAGCGATGGTTGTCAACCCCATCCCTTTTCCTCGTTCAAGCTTGCCCGTATAATTGTAGTGAAGGAGTATCACAGGGTCCATTCTCTCATACTCTGAGTACAAAAAGACGTCACTGTGGGGTGTGTTGACCACAGCCATGGCTCAGCTTTGAGTTTTCAGATGAGGAAAGTTCTGTTCCAATTGCTTTCCACAAGAGGGAGCCCACGTCACACCTTTTTAAACAATCCCTTAAAGATGATTCCTGGTTCCATAGCTCTCTGCATGTGGGCATTCTGCAGAGTGCACTGCAAGGCCTGTGAAAAAGTGGGGGGTGGGTGGGAGAACAGGATAGTTTCAGTCAATTTCATTGCATTATCTGGCTACATGCTAACAGGTATTTTTTTTAAAATATATATATATATATATAAAATGACATACAGTATAACAATAGAGATCAATCTACTGGGTACACAAAACGTTCAAGTAATCAGTTCTAGTGCACAACTACAGGCTTTATTCAGAAATGCAGAGCTCTACCAGCAGCCATGCCTGCCTGTCAGCATTCTGAGACTGTAGTTCAAAATGTAACTCCTTCAAGTATGTTTAAGTCCTTTCAATTTCAGTAAGAGAGTTAAACAAGTCCTTGGTGGGGAAAATCCCCAAGTAGCAGTTGGTGCAGGAATAAGGTTTGGGATATCCAGGTTCACCTACCTATAGACCCATCAAACCCACTGAATGTCCTTTGGGCCAATCACTCTCTATCAACCTGACCTACTTTTCAGGATCTTTATGAGGCCAGAGATGTTTGGGAGACAGCCATGTACACTACTTTGAGCTCACCGGAGGCAAGGTGGTATATAAATGTAAGGAATCTTTGGACAAAATCCTGTTGGTTAGGTCAGGAAATCACACTTGAGCAGGGCTGTTGAAGCAATGCTTTAGTGTGTCAACTTCCCTGTACATTCAATTGGTTCAAGTGGGTCTACTCAAACTGTGACTTGGTAAACTAAAGTAAGGCATAGTTAGAATAGACCTATTTAAATTACTGGAACTTATGGAGGAGCTGACTCAGCAAATCCCTATTGATTCATTGGGTCTCACCTTGTGAAATTTATTACACTAAGCACAGGATTTGGCCATTAAACAATAAGTAGAAGAAAGTCCCACTGAGTTCAGTGGAACTTAGTTTCAGTTCTTATTTAGATCTTTCACTGTAATTGATTTATCATTTATTTTCTATGAAACCCCAAAGTGGTTCTCAGTTGTCAGCAATTTGAACTCAGAATAACCATCTCAGTAATAACACCAACCTTGTCCTTATATATTTTTCCATCTTTGGAGATAAAAACACCTTGAAAAGACATTTTCCTATTAAAGAATTCCTGTACCTGTTTGGTGGCCATGTAAGAGTGGAATGGCAAGACATTTATTTTAAATAGGATAAGCAAGAATCCAGAGAACGGAAGGAAGCAGAGTCCTGCATGCACACACCGCACCCATCTTAGTGGGAACCTTGATAGAAGGTGTTCTTTACTAGTTTATTTCCACATTTCTTTGTATAGTAAGACACCAAATCTACAATAACCCACCAAAAAATTTGCCCTTTTTGGCTGAAAAAGATTTAGTTGACATCTACTGCCAATAAAAATGTTGAGCTTAACATGCTTAAATAAAATGCTTAAATGAAATCGGTTACCATCCATGTGATGACAGGTAACTGGAAACATATTTCTTCACTGCTGCATGTTTTCCAATGGAAGATATATGTAAATACAATTTTGAAACCTCATGGGGTGGCTTCATTACATTGTAGTCAGATTATTTCAAATTTTGTTTGCATCTATATCAAGTATCCACCCACCATGAATTAAAAGTACCAGATCCAGCCCCAGACAACATATAAAATGGTGTTCTTTCCATTCCACATACAAAAACATTGGATGGACAGATGGACTATGTTCTGGCACTGCAGATATTGATCTCCACTGCACCTGAGGGTCACGGGCTAGTTTGGGAGCTGAAGGACAAGCCATGTTGCACATAACAGCTCTGTCCTTCAGCCAAAAGGAATGGCCAGAAAGCTCAGGAGAAAAGGTCAAGAGGCTGCTTTTGCCTCACTCTGTCTAATGGCAGGGCTGACACTGTAAAGTAGCTCGTGTATCTGTCTTCCGCTTTTTGTTACGAAAACTGATGTGATAAAGGAAAACCTATGTGCAAGAGAATTACAAAACCTATGCACTTAGAGGCAATTCTGTTGCTTCACTGTTGGTTTCAATCTTAAACTAGCACACTGGGATGGCAGTTCCCCTCTAAAGGTTGAGTCACAAGCACCAGAAAACAACTAAAATGTCATCTCTGATGCAAGGATTGTGGATAAAATATTATATGTATTGTATCACCCAAGCTCTAATACAACGTGTGAAGATGGACCCCCCCCCCCAATATGGGTACTGTTGCTTGGAATAGGTCATATGGACCATGAAAAACTTTTGACTGACTAAACAGACCTCCCCTACAACTGTAGCTGCAAATCAGGGGAGAAACTCAGAACTTTTCTATCTAGAAGTACCCTTTCTTTTCTTTTTTTAAAAAATGTCGCACTATTGTGAATCTCCATTGAACTGCTCAATCAACAGATAATGTTTGGAATCAGGTAGGGTGCATCCAGAACTTGGAAACATGTTTATGGATGGTGGTTTTGCTAATCCTCAGCCAGCATGGTCTATGTCTATGCTGGGTGGGGATTCTGGGAATGGTAGTCTAAAAAGTACTTTCTTTAAACTCTGCCCTCTCCCACCTAAATCATTTTTTAAACCCCTCTTCGCACTTGCTAACCATGCCCTATCCCTTATTAATGAAAGGGGCTTCGTGTATACAACTGTGCACACCTGGAAACTCTTTTCTGCACCATGCTTTCTATATACAGAGGTCAGGGCCTGAAGGAGAGTGGAGTGGAGAGTGGGGAAGGGCCAGCTGGCCAGCCCAGTCCCCTCATTTGTGTGTTCACTGAAATCTGCATGTCTGCCTGAACAGTGGAGGATTTGCAAGATCTCCAGAAATTGCAGGAATAGCAAGAGAGAGAGAGAGAGAGAGAGAGAGAGATTCCTTCTGTGGACATTCTACCCTCTGTAGCAACATGGAGGCACCACACCTACTGTATATACCTTTCAGGTACCCTTTTTGTCCCATTTTGGGGATGTATTTTTTTTTTCAAAATAGGTACTTCTGTGTACCTCCGGTTTCCCTTGGCATTGGCGACCACCTGTCTTATTTGTGGACAGACCTGGTGGGATCTGATGGGCACAAATCCATTAAGGTAAAACTTTTTAACAATATAATACAAATGCATTAACATCCATCACTGACACTCAACAACAATAGTACTTGAAAGGGATCCCATTTAAAACCTGAATGCTGTGAAAATGTCTTAAGTGTATACCACAGCAGAAACAATCTGCACGATAACAATGCAATAGCATATTTCAAAGTGAATTGTCATCATTAGTAGCTCCACAGCCATGCGTGCCCAAAGAGTCCTTGAAAGTAAACCGGCCTCAAGACTGTGAGCCCTGGTTCTGCTATGCCTCTGGTAAACCAGCATAATAACTATGATGCAGCTGGGAAAAGATTTGCTATTGTTGCTATTGTGCTGTAAGAAATACTTTGGTGCAGTGGATTGAGGCTGAGGAAATAACTGGTAACCAGTGTGGAGCAGTTAATTTCTTTGTCAAAGGTAGATAAGAGAGATCCCTGGAGATCTTCACTAGGCTACCAAGCTTAGAGGGTGGCCTTCAGCCAGTGTTGACCATGTCCAGGACCTCCTATCCAAGCCTCCTTGGAAGGCCTCATATTCATGGCATCTGTGGGTGTCAGTCATAGATATATTTATTAAGTACAGGCCCGGGTGTAACTATGCCTATGGTGTCATATGTTTAGGTAAGTCTGGTTTTCTGTACTTAGCTCTGGTTGAGCCCATCCTTATTCCTGCCACAGGGGCCATCTGCTGTTCTTGTACTGGTGACTGATACTGTTGGAGGTGTTTCTCCCAAGTCTCAGACTGATGTTTCTCCAAACCTAAAGTCTGGGGTCCCCATCCATGCCCAATACAGTGATTGGTCCGTGATGGGTGGGCAGGTTTTCCTCCTGCATGAGAAGAGTTCCCTGTAGTCTGTGGCTGGTCCTTCCTGGGCTCCACTCTTTTGAGACTCTATTTAGGTTCACAGGCTCATGTCACTCCAAGCCCTGACTTTATGCACCATCTACTCCCTCCAGTTTCCTCTCCTCTTCTCTCTGGTCACTGGGCCACATGAAGGCAGTGCGGTGCCTAACACTGCTTGGCCAAGGCCACCTCTGCCCCAGCCCCTTGCACTGGGACCTGTAGCCTGGTCAGAACCACTTGTGGCAAGGGGTTTGCTTTATGCAATCTTCTGCACATCCCTCTAAAGCCCCATTTCTCTGTGGCTTGGAGGGGAAATTCTGAGTCCAGCCTGGGTAGCAAGCCACCCAACATACGACAGCCAGTCACTACCCCTCAATCTGACCTATTTGACAATGTCATTGTGAAGTTAACATGGGGTTGAGGAAGTTGGAAACTATGTATATGATTCCGAGATAAAAAATTTAATAAACAGTAAAACCATCCACATACAAAATATGAATTTTGCAGCCTAATGTGAGGAAGAATATTCACTGGAACTATGTTAAATTACCAAGTCCCTTTCATGAACTCATCCCTTTTCAGCTAAATCCAGATGGGACAAGCCGCAGCATCTATCTGATTCTATTGTACCTCTCAGAGCAACATGGAAAGTTAAGCAAACCAAAGACATACTGAACATATTTCAGTCTTCCACCTTTTTGTGTGTGGGTGGCCACAAGTAGAAGTCATAACCACAAAGGGCCATTTTTGGAGCAGAGAAAAGAAAGCAAATTTTGAGTGAATAATCAAACATCACACATTTTGCAGGTGGGTCTCTGTATTAGTCTGTTTTGTGATGCATTATTGTATGCAATCTGTCAATTACTCATCAACAGTGCCAAAGGCTAAAACACACTTTACATTCAGAGTGAATTAATCTTTCATCCTACCACTCTGCATTTCTTAGCGTCAGCAAATGTAATTTGAAAGTCAGATAACGCTAGCTTGCTCAACACTGTTTCTTGGAAAGCAGAAGTATTCATAAACCACTATTTGCCGTGGCTTCCAGGCTTTTGTGCTTATTTTTGAAAGCTTCTACATAAATCTCAGTGATGTTATCAATTGATTTTAACTGTGGTCCTAACTATATTAGCACAAGTCAAACTTCCCATTACCTTCAAGCTTGCTTTTTTTTTTTTTACTGCAAGTTTTTGTGATGTTTGTCTGTAATGGAACTGCAGTAACCTTCCAGGACAAGCCATATCCAGGTATTTGAAACCAACTTTGTTTCCAAATTCTACAGGTCTGGTACAGTAGTTTGATCCTTTAAGATGGAGCAAACTTGTTTTCTGGCACTCCATTTGAACTGGGATCCAATTACAAGAAAGGAGATTTCCACTAAACATTAGGAAGAACTGTTTGGCAGTGGCATGGACTGGCTTAAAAATATGTGGACTTTCTCTCTTTGGAGGCATTTATACAGAGGCTAGATAACAATATATTAGGAAAGTTTCTGCCATGGATTTCTTATATTTGCAATAAGATGAATTAGATGATTGTCATGTCCCTTCCAAATATAGCAAAAAATTGATCCATCAGAAGTCCATGCAAGCAAAACTGAACCTTATACATTCAATCCAATTATCCCTTCTCAGATTGTTTTCTGTCTCTCCTTATGGCAAGAGAAAATCAAAATGTGAGGAACTGAGACTAACATCCAAACCTTTCAGATTATCTAGAAGAAATGGATGAAACAAGGGAAATTTAACCATGACATCTGTGAATTTATGATAAAAGTAATTTTCCTACAGGAAAGAATCCACACAACCTGCAAAAAACTGGACTCCACAGACAAAGAACTACTATTCCTACGCATCAGTATCAGTCAAAAAATGAGAAGTCATGATTGGGACAAGATCGATACCCTCTCCTACAGAAAGATGGAAAAAGAAATGGTGGACCACACAGCCAGACAAAAACAGAAATTCAACAAATGCCAAACAAGTCAACCGAAACCTACACTAGACACCTCGCACATCATCATCAACCTATCTGAACGCCAACTCTTCCTGGAAGAAACCTTGGTCTTAGCCAAAGGAGAAAACTTCGTAGTCACACCCAGTAAAATTCAGTGGAAGACATCATTGCCAGTGTGGGCTCAACCATATACCATCTTCCAGGAAAAAAAGCTGAAGAAATAAGAGGTGAAGTGACAAGGATCCTACGAAAAGCAAAATACCCCAAACAGCAATATAACAAGAAAGGAGAGAAATGCTATCAAGTTCCCTCAGGTCCTGACATCGTCATTCTGCCAGCAGATAAAGGCAACGCCACAGTAATCATGCAAACAGAAGAATACAAGGACAAAATCAGGGAACTTCTAGAACCACCTACCATCAGGGAACCCCACCACCTACAGAAAACTGAAATGAGACCCAACCAACAAAATCACAAAACAAACAAACATGCTGATCAGAAGTTCCTCCCCGCACCCTAACATCCTTCAACGAATCTGCAAGACAGAAGCTCTCTTGCCAAGACTATACAGACTCCCCACAAAGACTCAATCCCACAGCCCCATTGTAAGTGCCACTGGCTCCCTGACATATGAATTAGCAAAACACCTAGCCACCCTCCTACAGACCCACATTGGACAAACCTCATCCTACATCAAAGACTCAGGACATTTCATAAACAAGATCAGCACCCTAAAACTCAACCTCAGGGACAGACTGATCAGCTTTCACATAGTATCCCTATTTACCAAGGTACTAATAAAGGACACTTGGACACTCATCCAGCAGATCTTTCCAGAAGACATAATGGGCCTTTTCCAATACTGCCTAACGACCAACTACTTTCAGTGGGATAATGATTTATATGAACAGACAAATGGAGTGGCCACGAGGAACCCCCTCAGCCCGGTTATAGCAAACGTCTACATGGAACATTTTGAAAAACAGGCCCTGGCTTCAGCACCTTTCACATCCACAGTCTGGTTCCGATACGTGGATGACACCTTTGCAATTTGAAACCATGGTGAAGAAAAACTAGAAGAATTTCTAAACGATCTCAGTAGCATCCACCCAAATGTACAATTCACCATGGAAAAAGAAATAGAGGACCAACTCCCTTTCTTAGATGTCATGGTCATACGCAAACCTGACCTCCCACCCACACAGACCGGCACCTACACAAAAACTCCAACCATCACCCACAACAAAAAAGAGGCATAATCAAAATGTTGGTAAACCGTGCAAATCGGAACTGTGAAGCTCAATTTCTCAGCACTGAACTCAATCATCTGAATTGGACCCTACAGGCAAATGGCTATTCCAAGAATGAAATCACAAGAGCCATCAAACTGAGAAAACAACACTGAATTGAAGAAGGAAAACAGCCACCCACAAATAAAGTATTTCTGCCGTACATCAAAGGGGTCATGGACTGCATGGGGAAACTTTTGAAAAAACACAACCTACAAACAGTATTCAGGCCCACCACAAAAATACAACAAATGTTACAGTCAGCAAAGGACTAAAGGGACACTGCAGACAAAAATAACCATAAAAATTGGCAGTAGCTGAACATGCCCTGAAACAAGCTTGACATGAAATTCTATTTCAAAACACAGAAGTACTGGACAACACCAGCAATCATTATGTTAGACTATACAGGGAAGCCACAAACACCAGCAGAGCTTCAACAAAAAAAGAAGAAAGTCTATAACTCAACAAAGCCTGGCTCCCAGCACTTAAAAATACAGCCTGCAAAAGGTCAATGAACTCTACCCACCCACAAGGACCAGTGATCACTGCACACAAAAGACTAGCTAATAACACCCATCAATTACAGTGACAGACCATCTTGCCCCCTTATCACAACAATACACCCACAACAACAACAACAACAACAACAACAACACCCTGATCACCGTAATCACCCAATTTCCTGAAAAGGACTAAGAGCTGATCCCACAGCTACAAATTCATCTGTGATGGCTTTGGCTGCAAGCAGATCTTGACCAGTGAGAGAAGGCAAATTTTGTTTTTTTATATGACTGATGCAGCACATAAGCAATAGTCTATATACAGATTTTAAAAAGTTCACTCCCCCTGCTGCCTGCCAAGCAGGGGAAGCAATTAATTTGCCAATATTCCAAAATGGCTTGCTTATTAAGCCACTTCATATTATTGGTAGGAGCCATTTCTGTATGGAAATGGACTCCCAAGCAGTCCACACTAGCTTGGCCTCCCCACTGCTAGTTTAGATGCATCCTTAGTCCCGCCTCTAGACTCTAATATAATCTGAAGAAGGTCCTGTGCACATTCATATGTGTGGGGCTTCTCTCTAACCAACCACAACCCTGACCAATTATCTGTATGAGTGCAGATCTCTGTTCTGACTAACCAGGAAGATTTGTTGCCTGGAAGTGTGACCAATGGGCATGTGGCATCTATAGAGGAAGCTAACTGGTGTATTGTTAAATTATATGTTTGGTACCCAATGGCTGCAAATGGCTGATGAGGGATTGGACTCTAGCTGCTATAGTTCAACTGACTTCCTGTTTGCCTGAAAATGCATGTTGGAGAAGAAAAATGTGAGGATTATGAACCTAACACAAAATTCTCAGCAATCTTGACACTACTTATATCCACCCCACCCCAGGACGGCTCAAGAAATTACTAGGCTTTAAATATAAACTACATAAGAGAATTTGTTTCTTGCACTGAGATGTATAATTGAGGAGTTCAGAACACAGAAAGTCTATGTGATGTATGCAGGATACCTGTGATAAAAGCTTCCACATGACAGTATATGCTGAACCTACGAATGTGTATTTTATGAACTGGCCATCTGAGTGCTTGTGATCATTAAGACTGGAACAGCCATTATATTTCATTGGTTGTTGGTTTCCTAATCCACTTTGTGTCTTTATTATAAATAAATGGGAGTAGGTGGCAAGTGGAAAGTTGCTCCCTTTACTAAATCCCCTAAAATTATTTCCATTAAAAAAAAATTGTCAGCTAATGCAGTGAACTACATGGGAATAGAGAAATCCAGTAGAGTGCCTTACAAGGAGACATGCCAATCCTATTTGCGATAATGGCTATAGAGGATGTGGAATGGTAGGTTTGAGAGTATGCTGTTGGCAGAGGTCTCAACTCCTTTAACATAGCTTTGGTTACTGCGCTATAGCTTAAATAAATTGGCAGCACTGACCACAGGAACAGCCCTTAATTTAAGAGACTATCTCATATTCCAGGACCTCACAGTCCCACAACATACACTGCTCTCCCAGAGAAAATCACAGATCATCTTGATTTCAGACCCTGTAGTGCTATGGTGACGGTTTACTCCCCAAATATTGGCTGTTTCCTAGAAATTGTTTTATCGTTCCCAGAATAAAACGTCTCAGATTTCTCAGTTCCAACCACACTTCTTTCCAAAGCTGGTCTATCTCATATGACTGTTTCTGAACACATCAATGTCATCCCGTCTACCTACTTGTTTGGGGATTTGGCAAATTCCCCACAGGAGAGCTGCAACTATTTCTTGCTGGCACATCAATATGGGAGCGTCAAAGACAGCTCACCTGCCAAAGATGGAGACTGGAGTCCCACTCTCCTTGCAACAAAGTACTCTTTCCAGAAAACTGAGGTATATTTGTTTCTTAGGATCTGAAATGCAGTTAGGTCAATTTCTACAGAGTAATAACTGATGAAGAGAAATCTCCTCTATGCCTCCCTTTGATGCTGTTTTTTCTAGAGCCCAACCATGTCCTCAGCATGTCCAATATCCGTACCCAAAATGTAGGCTGTATTGACCTCGGCTTGTCCAAACGTCAAGATAAAGGCTAGCAGGAAAGTGGCAGGATTGCAAAATGCAGCTACATAGAGTTCACACCCCATGGCTTGTGTTGATACTTCACCTGTACTTTTCCTTCTATTGTTTTTTGAATTTGCTTTCATGTCCCACGTTTCCTGAGTCTTTGCAGGACAGTCTACTTGCTATCTTATGCTGACTTTTGCTTCTACTGGTGGTTTAATATTTCCATCCAAACAGAGGTTCTTCTGGAGAAGCCTCACAGTGTGGGTGTTTTACTGGTGAGCTTCACAGCATCCTTGTTAACCTGCAGATAAGAACAATACCTTGGATCCAGATAGCAATGGGACATTGAAACCAACGGGAGCCTGATTTCAACGGGGATATTTTAAACACTATCAAGTCTGGATCCAACTTCTTATTATAATCAAACTAATTAGTGTATTTTCCCCAAACAAGCGCTGAAGACACATGCAACTTAATTCAAAAGATCAACACAAAATGAACTGGACAGAAGATGCTTGAAGGTATAAAAATCAATAAACTACAGGCGGCTCTTCCTTGCTCCCCCTTTATATAGTTTGATGGATTCTCTATCTGTAAGCTCTGCTCACCCCACCCGCCATTATCCAAGCCTCCCCCCAACAGAGAACAGTGGATATTGGAGGGAAATTGGGCGCAACTTCTTCCTATTTTTGAAGTGCTCCAAACTTTTGCGGATTGCCCCGTACTAGGGAAAAGGACTTCACCCTCGCCTCCAGCGTCCCGTTCCCCTCGCCGCTTCGGCTCACCTCGCTCTTGCGGGGGTCTCCGCCGGACCCTCCGCATCCTGCCTCGGCGTCCCTTCCCGACGGCCGAGGGGACCGCGGGCGGCGGCGGCGGCGGCTGCTGCTCCCTGCGGCTGGCGGCGCGGCGCTCCGACGCCTGCTGCTGCCCCGCCGGCCAAGCTCTGCAAACTTCCCAACCGGGCGGCGAGGAAGAGGAGCGGGAGATGATGCTGCTGCTGCTGCTGCCGCCGCCGCCGCCGCTCCTGAGCGCTCCTCCCCTCCGCGATCGCCCCCTCGCCAGGGCCGCTTTCACACGCCGCGTCCCCGGCAGCCCCCCCCCCCCGCCGGCGTCTTCTGCATTCCTTCTCCGGCCGGCCACCCTTGCTTCCTGCCGCTCATCCTCCAACGCACCTCCTCCCATCGGGGCCGCCTGGCCCCGTCTTTCGCCTTTTCTCTTCGGCCTCCGTGCCCTCCTCTGCCCTCTGAAGTTCCCCCTGCCTTCTTTTCCAACCGTTGCCTCAACTGGGGGTGGGGGGGAGGAGAGGAACGTTACTTTGGGGGAACTACTGAGAACTGTATCAGCGTTCTCCAGCTCTGAGTTGAATTCAAGGCAGCCTGATCTTAAATCTGCACACTCTTTAACAAGGGTGGCTCTTCCTCCCTCCCAAGGAGATAGCTGTGGTGGTCTGTTGCAGCAAAAACAAAAGAATCTTGTGCCTCTCCCCCCCCCACCCCCCAAGACTAATAAACTTTGTTTCTGCAGGAACTTCCCTGAATTACAGCCCAATTTTTTTGGCTGCTTGAAGTACAATTAAGCAAAAAAAGAGACTCTGGGATCTACAGGGTGGGAAAGTTGGAGTATGGAGCCTGTCTTTTGTGGATCACTTGTTGTTGTTGTTGTTGTTTAGTCGTGTCTAACTCTTCGTGACCCCATGGACCAGAGCACACCAGGCCCTCCTGTCTTCCACTGCCTCCCAGAGTTGGCTTAAATTCATTTTGGTTGCTTCGATGACACTGTCCAACTATCTCATCCTCTGTCATCTCCTTCTCCTGCTGCCTTCACACTTTCCCAACATCAGGGTATTTTCCAGGGAGTCGAGTCTTCTCATGAGATGGCCAAAGTACTGGAGCCTCAGCTTCAGGATCTGTCCTTCCAGTGAGCACTCAGGATTGATTTCCTTGTTCTCCTTGTTCTCCTTGAAGTCCAGTGGACTCTCAAGAGCCTCCTCCAGCACCACAATTCAAAAGCGTCAATTCTTCGGTGGTCAGCTTTCTTTATGGTCCAGCTCTCACTTCCGTACATCACTACAGGGAAAACCATAGCTTTGACTATTCTGACTTTTGTTGGCAACGTGATGTCTCTGCTTTTTAAGAGGCTATCAAGGTTTGTCATCGCTTTCCTCCCAAGAAGCAGACATCATTTAATTTTGGGGCTGCTGTCACCATCTGCAGTGATCATGGAGCCCAAGAAAGTGAAATCTGTCACTGCCTCTATATCTTTCCCTTCTATTTGCCAGGAGGTGATGGGACCAGTGGCCATGATCTTAGTTTTTTTGATGTTGAGCTTCAGACCATTTTTTGCACTTGTGGATCACTAAGAAGTTACAAATAAGGTGGAGCACCAGATTCCTTGTGTCTAAAGAAGTAGGCTAAATCCAGCCAGGTTCCTGCCGAAAAATGACTTGTTAAAGGTGCCACAAGGTTTATTGGGGAAGTTCTTTACATTGCACTCCTGGTGCTCTGTTAAGGACAGGGCTGTAAAGAAGCTAGGCTGAGAGATGCTCTGGGATGCGCTCAGTCATAACTGAAGCCTCTTTGAAAACTCCCGATTGCTTTACAATGCGACTTCAAAGCAGGAAAAGGGTGAGAACAGCCCTATTAGGCAGCAACAACGCCGGGCAGAGATGAAAGCGGAGAGAGCAGTGTTGGCACAAAACAGATCCCAGCATCGAGATTGGGGGGGGGGGGTTAATACCTTTATTTGACAAGCGAACAGCACAGACAAAAATGTGCAAACTTTGCCAAGTTAGAACAGTAAATGGGGGGAGGGGGGAGGAGGAAGGAAAAGGGGGAGAAGGCTCAGCCTTCAGTCCTTGTAGTCTGCATACTGTCCTGAGATACAGCGGCGGAAGCAGACAATATAATGTGAAGCTAATCATGTGAAGCACTGGCGCTGGATGTTACCCAGGATAGTCCACAGACTTCATGGAGCTGGAAATGAAGATATTTTGATCCACTATCTTAATATTTATTCAGGGCCCTGAATAGTGTTCCACGTGGTGGAGGGAGTGGGCAGTCTGTTTACAAAAGTTCATGCTGTAGTACAAATTAAAGATGCCACACAACTCCTTTGTTATTTTGTGACAACAAACCTAACACTGTAGATGGGTGTGCTTGGTTTTTTTTTCCCCACCAGCAAGTGCCTTTTGTGGTTGAAGCTGCAGCTTGAGGTACCTTAGAGTAAGGGTTAAGCTCAACTGGCCTGAAACGGACAGGATCACACTATCCGTCAGTGCTAGTGCTATGACTGCGCTGGCCAGAATCCTGTTGGTTTTTAGGTAAGGTTTGCATAACTTGCTGTGGCTAATTGTGGCTGTCTGACAGCAGGATAGAGCAAGTTTCCATCATATGCCTGGCCAGGTGCTCAATTGTGCAGTGAAGATGCACTTCAGCGCTTTCTCCATTTGCCACCTTTAGCCAGTGCAAGCTACACCGACTTTAGGCAAAGACCAACAGGATTCCAGCCAGTGACTGGAAATACCACCTGCTAAGCTCTCTCCTAACCTAGGCCAATAGGAGCTGGTAGACTTCAGGCTTGTCAAATTAACTTTCCTTTCCACCAGACATTAAGATCTGCCAACTACGTACACCCTGGTGGGAAAGGGAAATGGCTAGAATGAAAGCAATCTGAGCTTTGGAAATTGTGCCAAGTACCGGAAACAGAATAAAGTTCGTTGTCTTTCTCCATAAAATTCCATTCTGGCTTTCTCCAAGCTCTCTTTCAGATCAACAACTGACCTGGGGAAGCCATTTTAGGCTGCTGCAGCAAAACAACCAAAAATGCAAACAAGTTTTTGTGGGGCGTTTGTTTTTTTTGCATGAATATTTACAGGCTGTAGTCCATCACAAAGATGATGCATCTGATGAACTGAGCAGGAGTCCACCAAAGCTTATGTGGACTATTACTTCTTATTATTTCTAGAGCCACAAGACTCTAGTTGTTTCCTACCAACAATATGACCTAGGTCACTTTGTTGCTGCAAGTAGCTTTGCCAACCTACTGCAAGAGAACAATCCCTCCCAAGAGATCTCTATCTCTACCCAAGTCACCATCCCCCCCCCACATCTGGTCTACTCTGAGGGCCAAACTACACAGTGTTTTAAATAACAGCCAAATGGCCCTTTCTCTCTCACTTTATCCAAAGTAACAAGAGCCTTGGTTCTCAAGGGCTGCAAAGAATGGCCACTGGCCTAATGAGGAGAACCAAACTGGAATCGGGTCCAGAGAACAACAAGGTGATCATGGTTGGAAATCTTGTAGGCCAAGAGATCAGCTGTTCATTTTGGGGTCAACATTTAAGACCTGGCCCTGTTTGTGAATCCTCAGTTAACTGTCATGACCTGGTATCCTTTCTATAAATGTTGTTTATTTGCCTGTGTGGCCTTTCTTAGATTGGACTGAAAGAATCCACTGTTCATGGCTCATTTATTCAGGATGTTGCATTCTGAATAGGCCACTCTTTGTAAACTTGAGTAAGAGGTGGGATCATTTTATCACTATTGCCATTTCATTTTCTAGACTTTTTATCCAATTGAGTTATATTTTTAGTAATCTCTCTCATGTTGGTGTTTGTGCTCATTTTACTATGCTTGCTTTATATTACTGGTTGAAGTAATATAAAATAACTCTTCCTTAAACAACAACAGCAACAACAAAACTTCCCAAGGACATATGGGCAACCCCTAATTTTGATCAAGTCCAGATCAGCTCAGTTTAAACCTTCTGCCAACCTTTCCCCCCACATGCAAGGGCTTTCTTTAAAAGCCTTCCTTGCAGTTTCTTCACAGGATCTGAGGCACAGAAGGGTTAACTGCCTCCTTCCTTTTCTGAGCCTTTTGACAAAAGACACTCAGGATTAAAACTGGGACATTCTGTCTATGGGTAGCCACTGCGTGAGGGTCCCTCCTCAAAGGAGTTCTCTTCCACACTCCATCTGCATTAACAGCATGCACTGATGATCCAATCAGAGAGCGAGAGAAAAAGAAAGGCTCAAATGCACTCCATAGGAGAGTATTGTGCGGGAAAGAAGCTAAAGCCTCATAACAAGGAGGGCTTTTGAGGTTGCTAGCCAGCAGGTCCCAGCCTTCCTCATCATTGGCTATGCTAGCTAGAGATGATGGAGGCTGGACTCTAACCACCACTGGAGGGATTCACTCTTTACCTGTCCTTGCCTAATAGGAAGAAGAGACTGGCAAAAATATCAAAGAAGATATATAATCTACCTTTTGTCCCAACGGAGACATTTGTCTCATTAGCAGGTTGAGACAGCTGTCTCAAACAACAGACATTAGGTGTGAAGAAAACTCAGCATTTTATGTGTGTGTGTTTTTTTGCTGAATATTGTATTTTTACTGGCAGGAACAGGGCTTGTAGGATTTCCTGCCTTACGTGTCATAGGAACTCAGGTTTTAACATGGTAAGCCTTAACTGGGAAGGGGGGGAACGTGTGTGTGTGGATTTTCTGGTCTGTCACAGGAGCCAAAATGTGTTAGATTGGCCCTGGTGACACAGCTGTACATGTTGCAGAGTTTTGAATTTCTGGTAAAATTGTTTTTTGTGTTTTTTTGCTACTCAGTTGAAGTACAGAGACACACAGAGGAAAATAGCTGCATATTCCCCAGAGTCCATTCCTTTCTCATTAACTGGCACTTAAAGTCTCAATAACTCACTCTGAGACATTTGCAAGAGAAAGAATCATTTTTCTTGAAATTACTGACTTGTGTATGTTGCTTTCTTTAATGTACACATGTTTTGCAACCAGCTGAACAGATCAACAGCATACTAATACAGGTACTCCCACATATTTTCCTCCTCTTATTACTTCCACCTCCTCTGGATCTTTTCCTTTCTCCTTCTTTTCTTTAATCTCTTCCATCACTGGTTTTCAGATTCTCATTTCTGTGTCCTGCAGCTATAATAAAAAATGTGTGCATCAAGTTTGCTAGTATGTAACCACTTTCATTGTTTTAAGATGGAGGTTAAAACAAGATAAATAGTTTGGTCTGTAACAAACAGGAATAAAAAGAGGTACCAAAACAATGCTCTTAAATGGCTTAAACTGTGTTGAAGCTAAAACACTCAAAATAGCAGTGTTGTTTTAAAAGTAAGTAATAAAATATTCTGCACATAAGTTCTTGGCACTTTTCTGCCTCTTTGTCCAGTTCGAAGCCATTAGTTGTATTTACTGAAATGTCTCCAGGGTCCAGTATGGGCAGCACAAATACACAGTGTGAAGCTGCTGTTTTAATGTGTGTTTTTTTGTAACAGAAGCTTTTAGAGGAAGGCAAACGCACTGTTAGCACCCGACCTTTAGTCCACAGTGGACAGAGGCCAAGCTGACCATGTCAGAGTCTCTGAATAAGAACAGAGAATTCTGGGAAAGTGACATAAATACCAGGCACACTGACAACACTGCTGGGAGAACCCTATGTGAACAAGAGGGACAAGGTGGTGTTCTGCAAGAACGCATTGCCACATTCTCTCAGAACGCTCAGATGTGTGTGAGTACATCAAAAGAGCCCCTCTGAGCAGGACAGCAGTGCTGCACAGACATGCTGGGCCATTGTAGAGCACAAATGATCCTCCCACCCTCTCTGCACTTCAGGATCTCACAACACAGATAAAACAGTCTGACATCACCACCCCTTTCATGAAGGACATTGTTCTTGTTTGCTCTTCTTCTGTAGCATGCAATGGCACTAATTCACAACAGGAAGCATCTAGTCTTTAGTTACTAGATTCTCTAGAGAGAGAGGCTGGGTGTTGTAGAGAGATCTTGCCTTCTTGCAGAATTTTGACCTCTGATAGTTTAGGGGGGCTGGTCCATAGGCTGGATGGTACTCCCCTCCAGTTTAGGGACCAAGTGCATAATTTGGGTGTTCTTCTGGACTCGGCTCTTTCTTGGGAATCCCAGACTGTAGCCATGTCCAGATCAGCATTTAACCAGTTTAGGACAATCACCCAACATCGCCCCTACTTAGACAAGGACTCCCTCAGGACTTTGGTGCAGGCCCCGATCATCTCTCAGATTGACCACTGCAATCCCCTCTACATGGGGCTGCCCTTGAACTTGATCCAGAGACTTCAGTGGGTCCAGAATATGGCAGCCAGACTGGTGGTTGGTGCAGGTTCATTTTACCACATCACTCCAGTTCTGGCTCGCCTTCGCTGGTTGCCCGTGGTGTCCCAGATCAGGTACAAGGTTTTGACAGTCTCTCTTCCACAGTTTGGGCCCTTGTTATTTGTTGGTGCATCTCTCCTTGATGTCATCTGCCAGACCCACAAGATCATCCCAGTGGAGGCTACTCCAGGTGGCTACTCCAAAGGAGGCCCAGAAATCCTCTACAAGATGTAGAGGTCCTTCCAGTGAACACTCAGGGTTGATTTCCTTCAGAATGAGTAGGTTTGATCTCCTTGCAGTCCAGAAGAATCTCAAGAGTCTCTTCCAGCACCACAATTCAAAAGCATCAATTCTTTGGCGGTCAGTCTTCTTTATGGTCCAGCTCACACTTCCATACATCACTACAGGAAAAACCATAGTTTTGACTATGCAGACCTTTGTCGGCAAGGTGATGTCTCTGCTTTTTAAGATGCTGTCGAGGTTTGTCATCGCTTTCCTCCCAAAAAGGAGGTGTCTTAATTTCGTGGCTGCTGTCACCATCTGCAGTGATCATGGAGCCCAAGAAAGTAAAATCTGTCACTGCCTCCATATCTTCCCCTTCTATTTGCCAGGAGGTGATGGGACTAGTGGCGACAATCTTAGGTTTTTTTATGTTGATCTTCAAACCATTTTTGCACTCTCCTTTTGCCCTCATTAAGAGGTTCTTTAATTCCTCCTCACTTTCTGCCATCAGAGTGATATCATGTGCATATCTGAAGTTGTTGATATTTCTTCTGGCAATCTTAATTCCAGTTTGGAATTTATCCAGTCCTGACATTCGCATGATGTATTCTGCATATAAGTTAAATAAGCAGGGAGGCAATATGCCTTGTCGTACTCCTTTCCCAATTTAGAACCAATCAGTTGTTCCATATCCAGTTCTAACTGTTGCTTCCTGTCCCACATATAGATTTGCCAGAAGATAGATAATGTGGTCAGGCATTCCCATTTCTTTAAGGACTTGCCATAGTTTGATGTGGTCCACACAGTCAAAGGCTTTTGCTTAGTCAATGAAGCAGAAGTAGATGTTTTTCTGGAACTCTCTGGCTTTCTCCATAATCCAGTGCATGTTAGCAATTTGGTCTCTTGTTCCTCTGCCCCTTCAAAATCCAGCTTGTACTTGTGGGAGTTCTCGGTCCACATACTGCTGAAGCTTACCTTGGAGGATTTTGAACATAACTTTGCTGGCGTGTAAAATGTGTGCAATTGTATGGTAGTTGGAGCATTCTTCGACACTGCACCTCTTTGGGATGTAGATTGATCCAATCCTCTGGCCACTGCTGAGTTTTCCAAATTTGCTGGCATATTGAGTGTAGCACCTTAATAGCATCATCTTTTAAGATTTTATAGTTCAACTGGAATGCCATCACCTCCACTGGCGTTGTTAGCTATACTTTCTAAGGTCCACTTGACTTCACTCTCCAGGATGTCTAGCTCAAGGTCAGCAACCACACTATCTGGGTTGTCCGGGACATCCAGATCTTTCTGGTATAATTCCTTTGTAAACTTCTAGGAAGTAGTTAAAGATATTGTTTTTCAGGGAGGCTTTCCACACCAACCCAAACTGACCACATGCCCCCCTTTTCTTTTTCCCTCGTCTTCTTCCCTCCCTTCTTTTCCTTCATCTGCTCTGGGAATATTCGGTGCCATCTGTTTTTTTAAAGAGTTATAGCTATTGGTTTTGATATTTCTATTTCTATTTTTATTTTTGTTTTCTCTTTTATGAGTTGTAACCTGCCCAGACTAGTGTTGTGACTCTAAGAGGAGTGGGATACAAACTGAATGAATGAATGAATGAATGAATGAATGAATGAATGAATGTGCAAAAAACAGTTGTGGTGATGTGGAGAGCTCTGTTTGCCTGCTTCCTTGTGCCACTACTTATGCAACCAGGAAGGTGATCGGAGGTCTCTCTGCTGCTTTAGGTGTTTCTGTGTTTGCAGTTCTGTGCATGGAAATCAAACAGGATACTGGCCTTTGTGTTTGAAATGGAAGGAATATGAAGCATTAAAAATTCAGTCAAGGGTTTGTACCAGAAAGGGACCGATTTTCTCCTTTTGTTGGGTTTGTGTAAGCATAAACACAAATAGGACTGATGATCTAAGGAACATATAATATGAATACATCTGAATTTGCCATCCCACTCTGCATACAGACTCACTGCTCACAGATATGTGGTCAACAATGCTTCTGCTATTCCCCAAGCCGTATGTGGCTTCGGTTTGACATCTGTGTCTTCTCATACATGTGGGGTGGAGTCCTAGACTCATAGGCTGAATACGGTCTGAATTGTGTGTAATCTCTCAGCTCAGCCATATACCTACAAAGTCTGGCCTTCAGCCCCTAACAGATCCAACACATTTAGGATAGTGAGACAGACATCATAGTTTAGGTGTGGTGGAAACGGTTGGGACACACACTCACTGCTCTGAGAAACAAGCAGCTGAGGATGCAGCAAAGATATGTTCTGATCACAATCACAACATCAATACACTTACCAAGGAGTATGCCCCGTTGAATTCAATGGGATTTTGTTTTGAGTAGACGCATACAGGAGCACACAATTAAAATGTTACATTTAGAAGCTAAGTAAATTCACACATACAAGATCAAGCAACTCTGTTCCACAGGTTTTGGGGAATGGGACTCTGTACTCGCACTTACGCTAGATCAGGAGTAGGGAATCTGCTGATGAACTCATGGTCCATCTCTGTTAGCCAGTGTTTAGCCAGGACCAACAGCAACATCTGGAGAGTCACAGGCTTGTAGTATAAGCAGTTTAATTTTACTTAACCTGATTCTGGAGTGCAGAATAAAAATGTCTCTGTTACATCAGTAGTTAGCTGTGTAAAGAATTAATGCGGGTCCTCTGTGATATGAAGCCTATGGAACCAATACCAGATAAAAACTGGAGATGGAATTTTGGGGCCACAAATCCAATAATTCTTCATTTTGGAAGTTCTACCTGATAAATACCTAAATATAGCTCAATTGGCAGAAAGTTCTAAACAGGAGAGGTTTGAGGCCTGGCTCCACCTAGCTTCCTGTTCAGAAACAAAGCTCCCAGCCAGCTCTAGAGCAGGAACAGGAGCCTTGGACAGAGCTAGCCCTATCTAGGCATCAGAGCCTTGTAGGCTAATGTCTGTCCATCAGGTAGAACTCCCAGAATGGAGAATTATAGAATTGTAGTCCTAAAAAAATCTGAAATCCCCTTCCGTAATAGATGCAATATCTCAACAGTTCCACCTGCATTAACAAACGGCATGTGACTTCTTACACTGTTCTTATCCCTAGGCTTCCCTTCTTTCATTACATCTGCAGGAAGGAAAATAAGCAGACATATTCTTGGGGGAAGAGACAGGAGAGTTTCATAGCAGCCCTCTCCAAAATGGGCCCTGCAAAGGTGTTGGACTACCATTCCCATTATCCCCAGTGTATGTGGCCCTTGCAGAAATGCTGGCTGGGTACAATGGAATCTGCAGTCGTACACATCTGGAAGGCCCTGAGTTGGTGAAGAGTGTTTAATAATGCAAGATTTACAATATTTCTCAAGTGAATGTGCACTTCCCTTTCCAGAAGTGGTTTTCTGTCAACACTTAAATCATCACAGTCTCCTAGTTAACCCCTGGGGCATTGTCTCGCTATGCATTTGATATCTTGTCATGCTGGGACTGCCATCATTGCATACTTGGCTGGATTTTGGCTCTTTCTGATCCTTGTTCTTTCCCCCCTCCCTCCTTCCTACTCTGTGGAGCATCTTATATGTGCCAGGAAAGAAGTGCATTCTGAAAACAGTTGTCACGGTCTGTTTGTTAGCTGGGGCAAGCATCCAACGGTTTCGGCCATTGTCTTGGATTCAGAACTTGTTGGGCATTTAGAATCCAAAGCTGAGCACATTGCCTTGGTACACCGCCTTCTGACTGAAGCATGCCTGTCTTGTGGCTACACTTCCCAGGGATTCAGAACTGGCCAGAAGCAAAGCCAGTAGTTGTGCTGCTTTCAGACTCCATGACATTCCATGAGCCTACAGGATAAATTGTCCAGTATCTGTAGATTAAATCAAGAAAGAACACAAAGCATTATAATAACTGTCTGTTTTGTTTGTAGTATCTGCCAGAGAAAAGTTCTGTAATATCACTGAAACTTACAACAGTGACTGTTTTGTACTATAATACCCAGAATTGTCCAGGAAGCCCTGCCATGTTATGTTGTTAATCATCATCAGCATCTTAGGGCTGCAGAGCTGGAAGGGACCCAATGGATCATCAGGTCTAGCCCCTGTCAGGGAGGTGCAGTGGGAAACAAACTCCAAATCTCTGGCTCTCCAGTCAGATACATAAACCACTGAGCTATTCAGCAGTTCATTGCAGTAGCCATGCTGTCTGGTGGAATTCTGAAAGTGGTAGGCCTACAAAAGTAGCTTTAATTATCTCTGGGACATCAAAAGTCCCCATTCAAATATATCTACATAAGAAATATAGTCCTAGTATAATATCATTATCTCCAGAACAATCATATTTCCAATATTTGGCATGCCTAAATATGAAGATGAGTTATTTGATAGATAATATTGAATAAACAAGATTGTTTTATTCCGCCGAATTCTGGCAAGCAAGAAATTGGAAGCAGCTGTTGTTTATGGGTAATGGCACCAATGATATCTTGGTGAGCCGGTATGCTCGATAAACATCTTTTCTGAACTACTCTAACTGCACCTTGAAAAACTAGCTCAATAGTCAAAAAATTATTAATAAATTGTGACACAAGATCTTTACAAAGTTCACCTCTATAAACTTGCAAAACCTAAGGGCAGAAACCATCTATAGAAATAAATTACATGGTTCCAGAAGACATTACTGTAAATGATTCATCACATCTATGGGGTTTGAACAGAACATACCAGCACCACAATAAGAGTAAACTGGAAATAACAGAACCTTTGTTCTTAATCAAACCATGTGGAATGCATCCTTACAATAAACCATTTTGTCAATTCAGATGTGAAGCCAAAGAATTTAAGTTCATACTATTTGAAAGAAATGTGGAAATCAAACTGACTAACATTAGTCATCATGGTCTTTTCATTATTCCCTGTATTAAAGTGCCTGATATAATAAACATTCCAGGTTTAGTTCAGTCATCTGCATTTGTTTTTCTACCAGAGCCCACAAAGAAATGTATTTGCAAGATGGTCCCATTTGTTGACATGAAGGGGAAAACTATGTGTATGTGTTTTGGTACAGCAAACTGGAGCTTAGAAAAGCTGCTGTTGGACTACATCTCCCAGAATCCCCCATATAGCATGGCTGGTGATGGCTGAGGGATTCTGAGACTTGAAGTCCAGTAATGTCCCCAAGCTTTGTAACAAAGTCTAGGCAGTAGCTCTTGGGCATCAACAGAAATGAACAAAACCAACCACAGATTTGCATACTATTTCTTTTTAAAAAATTTTCTTTTTATTATGATGATGATGTATAAAATCCATCTATGCTTATTTAACATCGTGTCACCTGGGTTCAGCTTATAATTATTTGTTAATACACTATTAAACGTGCTTCTAACCATTGATAAAACAAGTTCCATGTTTGATAATATTCTGCATTTTCCTTTCCTTTAATTTTCAATGTCTATCCATTTCGGTGCAGTCCAATATCTTTTTAATTATTTCTTGATCTGTAGGTGTTTCTTCATTTTTCCAGTGTTGTGTAAATATAATCCTTGCAGCTGTTAAGATATGCAGTATTAAATATACATTTTGTTTATCAACACTTTCTGGCATTATACCTAGTAAAAAAGAGTTCTGGCTTAAAATCTACATATGTGTTTTTTTCCTTTTTTTTTTTTTTTGCTTTATCACAGGTCCACCAAAGATGATAATAAGTTCCAGTTTTTAATGACATTTTCAGCATTTACTTGACCTATTAGAGTACATTTTAGCTAATTTATTGGATGGTAAATGCCATCTATAAAGCATTTTATATAAGTTCTCTTTATAAGATGTTGCCATTGTCATTTTATACTTTCTAGACCACAGTTTTTGCCATTTTTGAAAGTTAATATTATATCCAAAATTTTTGTCCATTGAACCATTGTTTCTTTGACCTGTTTGTCCTCCATTTTCCAATTTAAAAGAAATTTTTATATTTCCTTAATTAATTTATCTTCTGATGTTAACATTATTTGGTCAAACATTGTCTGCTCTTTATAAAATTCATACTTTTAAAATCCCTTTTGTATCTAGATTGTATTTGCATTATGGACCACCACGATGCGTCCCTGGTCTATAAGGTCTTGTTTTAGTTTTAATCTCCTGTCTATATCTAAGATATCTGTATAAGTCAAAACAATTTTAAAGTTCAGAAGACTGGGATGAACAAATGCTTCTGTAGGTGAAACCCATCCTGGTATTTTTTTGTACATTTTCATTTTTACCTTTTCCCATATGATATACAAGGAGTTTCTAATATAGTGATTTTGGAAATACCTGTGGGTTTTAGCTTTCTGATACCATAAAAAGGCATGATTTGCATACTATTTCTATACAGTGCTTTAATTCTGTTGATTTTGTTGTTGTTGTTGTTGCTGCTGCTGCCATTTTACCTCCAACCAGCTTGACCCTGAATTTTAAGTAGAAATGCAGGATGCCTCATCACCAGCGAGGAAGACTATCTGACCAGCTGACCTGCGTAGCTTCTCAGTCTCCTACTGAGGCGCCTTATGAATTAATTGAAAAATTAAAAACATTCCTAGGCTATAGGGCCCTCCCCCCTCTTGTATTCTCCAAAACAAGAGGGCACAAGCAAGCTTCTATGTAAAAAATATTCTATATGTTTTGGGGCATGGGAGGCTGTTCTTGGGAGGCCCATGAGCTGCATGTAACCCATCCACCTGAGAGTCTGGTGCAGCATTCTGACAAACACAGATCTCTGAATCATAATGATTACGTTCATTATGTCCCACACTTGCTTCTAAGCTGGATGTACCTCATCAAAAGTAAGCAAACCATCTTTCTCTAGAAGAAACTGCAGCCCATTTAGATGTCAGGACAGATGGCAACAATCTTCAGGAACAATAAGTGACTGTATGGTTAAATTGCTGCTGAAATGTAAAATGTTCACAAGGCCTCCATAGCTGAGAATCCTAAATTCCTACATGAGCAATATAAACAAAATGAGCTTCTTTCATGGATGCTCGTGTGAACTTTTGAACTCGCCACATTGGTTGGAACTCTCCGATGTGGGGGCAACGCTTTTTCCATGTGCCTTCTGATAGGGTCCATCTGAATCCTCCTCTTCTGAGGCACTGGAATGAAAATTAAAAGGGGAGAAGAAAGAGAGAGAAAGGAAAGGAAGATTTGCTAGCCCCAAAGAAAAGGAAATGATGTTGTCTCTTAAGAGCTGCTGTTTAATATGGCATCATTCCAGGTATATCCATTTAGCAGCTGTTCTGAGATAAGTGAGCCTGAGAAGATTTCTGATGAACACTGCTGGCCTGCAGCTCCCCATAATAATTTCACATTTCCTTTGGAAGGAAAAAAGAACAGCAAGCACATATGCTTCACCTAATCAATGTCATGTGTTCAGGGACTGCACTATATATATATACACACATCTCCCCATGTACATTCCCATCATAAATTCATAAGCTACATTTCCATAATGTTTCCCTTAAAGGGAAAACACATTCCATCTAGTTCTCCACACATTATGGAAATGTAGCATAGGAATTCATGATGGGAATGTACATAGGGAGGCATGTGTGTTTTTTTGATACATTCTTGGGTGATCTCCTACGGTGTTCCTAGCTGGTTCTTATTTCTTTGTGTGAGGTTGAGTGGAGAGTTGTAACACACAACGGCAATAAATCTTTCCTCAGGATCAGTTGTGTAAATGGACAGGAATGGAGACATACGGAATACCAAAATCCTGGAATTCTAGAAGGAAACATTTCATCCCCATGAGCAGCTGGATGTAGATGGCTGTAGCTCTAGGAGGAAGTGGTGGCTGGTCTTATAAGTTAAACAGGGCGCTGACTGACTTCAGGTTATGCTCAGCCAGGCCATTCTTGCTTCTCTCCTTATTTCCTATAAGGACATCTAGTCCAATGCCCTGCTCAATGCAGGAGTCCAAGTCAAAGCAGATCTGACACATGGTCATTCAATTTTCTCTTGAATGCCTCCAGTGTTGGAGTGCTCATTGCCTCCCAAGGTAATTGATTATATTTATGAAGCTTATGGCTTAAACAGATAAGGAAATAAAATATATCTTTGTCTGATACCTTTGCCTACTGGAAGCCATGCTTTTTCTTCAAATTCTATCCTACTGGTAGCCTCTTGTCCAGAGTATAGGTTACATGCTGGAACAATGAAATGTTGTGGCACGCCCATTCTTTTAGCACAATTCATAACTTTTCACACAAAGACTTTGCTATAATTGACAAATCACAAATTGATTGTCTTCTGAAAATGTTTGATATTTGCCAGCAGCCAATGTATATTTGCAATATGATTTACAGCATGTCTTCCTTTCCTGAATCCGGTTTTGCATTTCTTTCTCAATATGTTGCAAAAAAAATCTTTGCTGTAAAGTCTTGAGCATCACTTTTCTTGTATGGAAAATTAATGTGATGTTTCCATAGCTACAGCTATCTTTAGTGTCTCCTTCATTTTAGGTTGGAGTGTATATGGGAAATTTCCAGTTTGTTGGCTTTCCGTGTTGTATTTCCATATGTGTTGGCATATTCTTGTTAGGAATTTGATTGATTTGCTGTGTGGAACCTGAAATAGCTCTATTGGTGTCCTATATATTCCTGGTGATTTGTTTTTCCTAAATGGTTTCTGGTGTTTGTGCTTTATACCACAGTCTACTTCTAGTTTCCTTTTTGCAGAGAGAATAGAGTTTCTCCATGTTCTACTTCTCATTATATAGTTGTTTTGTTTTCTATATTGGTCATCCCAATCCTTTCCCTCAAATAAACAGCTAAATATGAAATTTAAAAACCATTAGGGACTCACGTCAGACTATGTCCCTTACCTGTACACATGTTAGCACATAGTATAGTTGGTTGTTGTTGTTTAGTCGTTAAGTCATGTCCGACTCTTCGTGACCCCATGGACCAGGGCATGCCAGGCCCTCCTGTCTTCCACTGCCTCCCAGAGTTTGGTCAAATTAATGTTGGTAGTGTAGTTGGTAGGGACTGGCAAAAAAAGGTCATTTTTTATTTTTCTCAGTTTTCCCAGTTATTTTCATCTTGGTTGAATTTTAAAGTCTACATGTAAAGTTGCATGTATTTTCTTGCACTTTTCTCACTATGCACATTTTGTACACAATCTTTTCTGATATATAAATGTTTAGAAGTAATTTCCCTGATTCTAATGCATTGATCTACATTGTCTTTATGAATTTACACACTTTTGTGTCAATGGAATGCATTCTTTCCCCCATTCCTGGAAATCAGAGCCTAAGAACAGCATCATGTTTTCCTTCTTTTCATCTGTTTGTGCATCCACCATTATGCTCCATGTATATGACTGTCTTGGTCCTACTTAGCAAATTCCTTCCACTTGTATGTATGTATGTATGTATGTATGTATGTATGTATGTATGTATGTATGTATGTATGTATGTATGTATGTATGTATTTATTTATTTATTTATTTATTTATTTATTTATTTATTTATTTATTTATTTATACCCCGCCTATCTGGTCAATTACGACCACTCTAGGCGGCTTGCCCATGAAAGAGAATATGAGACTGCCATCATGATTTGCTTCTCCAGACCCACTCTAGATCCTGATAGTACAGATCTTAATGAGAAACATAGAGCTACATCTGCTTCTCATAGCCTCAGAGAGCTGAAAAATAACTCTGTAGAACAAGTCAATTTACTCCTCAGTTTGCTTTCTTGTTTGGGCTAAACAATACAAAGGTTACAGAAGGTTCTCTCTATTATTTTATTTGGTTTTTATGATTTCCTGACAAGCTATTAATTCTCTATTGTGTTATAACAACAGTAATTTCCTGAGGTAATTTCTGTTGCTGTTTAAAGGCTGTCTGAAATTATAGGCAAGAGATACTTTGTTCATAGCATGCATGAAAACTGAGTTAGGTGCTTTCTGAGAAGATTTTGTGTGTTTGCATGTGTGCGCACAGTAAATGTGGACTGGTAAAGGAGAACTTTGGACTGGTTTTAAAATGGAGTAAAGTGCATCCAGGATGGGAAGTGTGTGAGGGGATAATTGGGGTTTCTCTACAACAGAAAATTATGTTTGCATGTAGGGTGGCCCTTACTCATTGCCTCCAAATAGGAAAAGGTAAAGGTAAAGATTCCCCTTTAGTCCAGTCGTGTCCGACTCTATGGCACAGTGCTCATCCCCGTTTCCAAGCCATAGAGCCAGTGTTTGTCCGAAGACAGTTTCTGTGGTCACATGGCCAGCGTGACTAGACACGGAATGCCATCATCTTTCCACTGTGGTGGTACCTATTTATCTACTCGCATTTTTACATGCTTTCTAACTGCTAGGTTGGCAGGAGCTGGGACAAGTGATGGAGGCTCACTCCATCATATGGATTCGATCTTACGACGGCTGGTCTTCTGACCTTGCAGCACAGAGGCTTCTGCGGTTTAAACTGCAGTGCCACCACGTCCCTTTTTCCGAATAGGAAAACAATCCTCCAAAAAGTGGACAAAAGACATTGCAGATTCACACTCTATTCCCATGTATTATTGTATAGGTATGGATGAAAACATAGAGAATATGGCAAACAACTAGATCATAAGTTCCCAAACCCCCAAGGGGCTCACAAACGTCTTTCTGGGGGGGGGGCAATGTGGTTTTCAGAGGAGGGGGAAATGTTGCCCTTGACTAACACCCCAGGTTATCTTCTGCATGCACCTCTTCCCCTCCCTGACATGTACCCCCCCCCGAGCCAAGCTTTCTTTGGTCCCTGCTGGGGGCTCCTGGCTGTGTACTATCCTTCTCTGGCAGTGGTATCTGCTCCTCACCTCCAGTGGCTTGCTGGCTTGGCCTGCCCCTGCAAGCCATGCTGACCATGATGGGGATTGAGAGGCAAGGAGGCATCAGAGGGGAGTGAGGAAAATGTTGGGGGAGAAAGAAAAGGCTGCCGCTACCGTTGAAGCAATGTTGCCCCTCCTTGCCTTAGCCATGGGCCGCCCCTGCCAATTTAGGGAGGGCAACTGAGATGGCAGTGGTGGTGGTGGTGGCACAGCCACCCCTTGAAGACAGGATTAAAAGAGCAGTGGTTCCTTTCCTGAGAAACCCCCCACACACACACACACATACCGTGAAACCTGATTCTAACCCACCCTCCTTACCTCCAGTTCCTGGAGCTGGGGTGGTGGTGGTGGAGAGAGTGGCCTTGCTGTGAATTTTGAGGCTGGTTGCGCAGATGCAATTACAACTATTTCATTAAATATTAGGTTAGAATTATATCCTGAAAAATATATATTTAAAATGTTTTCTTTACCCCATTAAAATGTATTTTTATACAAATATGGCAGAGTGTCACAGGTTACTTGGTTATTGTAAAAGGGAGTCATGACTCGAAAAAAAGTAGGGAGACACTGATCTAGATAGAAATACAAAACAGCTCTCTATAGTGGGGGAACTATAATGACCTGTGCATCTACTCAGTGCCTGACTATATGTGCATTTGTCCCACTGTTTGTTTTACTCCAGGGACAGGCTGGATCACTCCTTTTGCCAATGACCAAATGATGTAAGTGCCAGTGTGAAATAACCCAGGCTCCAAGTGTTCCTACACACACCTTTCTGGCTCCTTGTCAGAAGCTATTTTTTATGTGCAAGTAGGGTCACTCCATTTTGGTTAGATTCCAGCATGTGTGGTCACCGAGAGTAAACCAAAGCAGCTGGCTGGTTGTCCCATTGCAGAACCTCTTAACGATCTTAATGACCTTGCCTCTTTACGATCTTGAGAAATGGAGAACTTCTATTCAGCTGTCCTTTGGAGGGCAGGGGAGAGGAAGTTCTGCATTTCTTTTTAATTGTTGCTAATGTATCAGCAATATTGTGAAAGAATTTTTTTAAAAGCCTTTTCAAAGCATTATTGATGCCCTCTGTCAGTTAGCAACCACGAAAAAGAAATTAAAAGCTTTGTCTCTGCCAAATGGAAGTTTTCCATTCCTCAAGATTGTTAGGAGGCTTCTCCAACAGCTAGCCAGCTGCTTAATGATCTTGAGAAAATTTTCCCTTTCAAGGGAAATAATCTTTCCTTTTATGTGGGGAAATTGTATGCTTTTACAATGTATATATCTGTGGCAGTAGCAGATATTGTGCTATGCGCGCAGGTCACGTACACAGGTGCTAGCTTCCAGTAAAAGGATGGTTCATTAACCTGCTTTTGTATCTAGGATAATTACCTGTCTCTGGGTAAATTGTATTAACTTACTTGTGTATTTAAGGTGTTATCTGTCTATGTTTACCCTGCTCGTGTATTCAGGAATGTTTACCCTGCTTGTGTATTTAGGGTTTACCTGCCTCTGTTTACCGGCCCCTCTGTTTACCCTACTTGTGTATTCAGGATATTACCTGCCTCTGTTTAGAATGTATTTGATTAACTTGTGCAAAGGTAGTAGAAAACAATAAAAGGGGGGCGCGGTGAAGGATCGGGAGGAATTCCCACTGAACAGCTTTGCACAGCATGCTGTTTTGTTCATCCGGAACCCGTCCTGAAAACACACTCGAGTGCCTCGCCTCTTTCTTTCTCCTTGCTGGTCAAGAGGGGAAAAAGGTTTCATCTGCAGATCCCGACAATAGGTTTCATCTGCAGATCCCTACAACAAGGCTTCATCTGCAGATCCTGACACTTTTAAAGAGAAAGATTTTGATTGTGCTAAACAGAGTTGCTTGCGGTATGACGTAGTTTCCTGACCCAAAACCACTTGATCCTTGCATGTGGATACAAGGAGCACATCACACACTTCTATGTGACCTTAACTGATCTTAAGCCTGATCCAGCATGATCCATTTGGCCATCTAGCCAAGTTCTCTGTTCCCCATCCAGCTACATATTCAGGGCCTTCTCATTTCAAAAGCTTTCAACTTTTAACAACTCTGTCTTTGCCATCATTTTTTAATGGTTCATTGACTACCTTGAGGCGTTCAAATAGCTTCTAAGAGATGATTGTCCTCTGTAAAGTAGGATGCATGGCCACCCACATTGGGGGTGATTGTGTGAAACATTCCATAGCAGCACCATCAGCCACCTAGCAAGTGCAGTACTTGTTTGTGGGAGTTTTATGTTGTCCTACTGCATTGTGGAGTAACATGTTCAAAAATGTTATAGGATTACTTTTACTCTTTTTATTGGCAAATGGTATTGTGCAGCAGTGCAAATTAGCATTCCACAAGGAAATTCTAAAAATGGTGGGGAGACCCCAAAGAAGAAATTATAACTTTGAAACTGGTCTTCAGATCAACACCAAAGATGCCACAGATGTAGCAAACAGTCTGATTTTGCTCTGTGCCAAATGTGGGGTATTTTTGGGCAAAGGGTTTTTGGGTTATTATTTTTTAAAAAAATAAAAATAAAACTGTTTCCCACATGCAGAAACAAGCAATCTTTTTTGTCTGCAGATTTAAAGGAGACCAAATAAACTAAAAAGATCAGTCTTCCTTATCTTGAAGGAGAATGGTTGGCTCCAGTCACTTTTTAAAAATTTTGGAAGGAATCCAGCTGCAGGGGGTGAAATACTAATCCATAAATAAGGCACTTCAAAAGGGTAAATGTCATGAGTACTGCCAAAGATCCAGAACCTGCGGGGTAAACTACAGCTGAGGAGAATGCTGAGTAATTAGAAGCACAGACAGCTGAATCGCCACCAGATTCTCCTCCCCCAGTAGCCAGGGTGAGGGCTAGACCTCGGCAAAGACTTATGACGCAAAGGTCAGAGGATAGCTTGAATGCTGCCTGCAGAAACATCAGGTCAGCTAGTCCTGAGTTTTGACAGGATGAAAGGCTTCCAGCAGTTCAATGACTGTTTTGCTATATTATCAGCTCCCAGACGGCTGGGAAGCTTGTGAAAACAACAAGTCAAATCTCTGGCTTGTATTCACACTCCTGACTACCTTGAAGCTTGTTTTCTGGACCCCTGGCTTTGGACTCTGACCCCAGACTACGTTGTGTGATTTGGCTTTGGACCCTGACCTCGGCTTATGGTTTGTGATTTGGCTTTGGCATTTTGGTATCGGCTCTGAATTTCTGAAATTGGACTGACTTATTGGACTTTGCTCTTGAAACCCCTGGGAACGTGACAGTAAAAGAGTGTGATTTTCTTATGAACTGAGTGGAACAGATTTACCAGCCTAAATGTTCCAAAGTTAGAAACATTGTTGCTGCTTGTAAATCAGGAAGGGAGATCTGGACTTCTGACCATTTTAGTCAGGACACAATTAGCTGTAGACCATCTTGACTTCTGCCATTGGTGTTGTCAACATTCAGGCTGCTCTTTGCTATATAAAACTTGGCATTCTTTTTCCTGCTGGCAATGTGGGCATGATATTGTGCAGCAATATTGAATCATTTTCTGGTGTTTTGAACTGTGGATATAGGAAGCACAATATCCCACATTCATAAACCAGAGTGTTTTTTTAAAATTGATTATATAAGGATAGTACCGTTTAACAGACCACTGTTGCTTCCTTTCAGTCCTCAGTTTGGCTGCTACTCAGGGTGTTCTACTCTGCAGCAAAGAAGTTAATATACATCGTTTTCCTTTTTAAAAGGCCCATATAATGTTTCTCAAAATGTCAGACAGATGTTCACCACATCCTGTCTAGACTCATCATTGAACTATTGTGGCTTTCGCTTTGACTCTTTAAAGCTTCTGCATTGAATTTCCCTTTAGCTTTTTTAACATTCTCAAAATATGTAGGTGAGCATAAGGTAGTTTGGCAATGATGTGGAGGTTACCCTCAGTTCTCTGTACTAATGAAACAATAATGCCATACATACACTTTAGTTTCTACCTGTGATTTTGAAATCCTGGACACCGCAGGGAGGATTTCTTGGAGTGCTGAACAAGGATCTGGAACACCAGGAAATCCTCACTCAGTCATAAAACCTAGTCATAAAATTTCTGACTAGTCACAATCTCTATCCTTCCCTTACAATATCTTGTGCAAATAATGGGGAGGGAGAGAGCCATTGAGAGCTCATCAGAGGAAAGGAAAGATATGTATATGTAATAAATAATAAATAAAAGAATGTGAATAAAAGAAATACAGTGAAGGCAGCAACTGAAGTGCTACCTCTGAACACCACATTTCCGAAAATGGGCAGAACTTGGAGAAGAATTTCTAAGGTGTATGCATGAAATGACATGCTGAATCTATCTTGAGCTGAACAGTAGTGCAGTAGCACCAAGGCTTGCAGCATCAAAACCCCAGACTTTCTGAGTAGCAGAGGTCATGATGACACCATCTGCCACCTACTCAGATTTCCTTCTGAATTTGGTTACAGTCCCCAAAGTAGTGGGGCAAGAAAAAGATCTTCTCGGGAATTGAATATTGTTGCAAGCTACAGTATGCCTGTTATAATAGAAAATATTTGACAGTGGTTTGGTCATGTTGTCACTTAACAAGAAGAAGAAGAAGAAGAAGAAGAAGAAGAAGAAGAAGAAGAAGAAGAAGAAGAAGAAGAAGAAGAAGAAGAAGAAGAAGAAGAAGAAGAAGAAGAAGAAGAAGAAGACACTTCAGTGGTTCCTGCAATCATCATGGCTTTGGGAACAATATCAAGACATTTCACACAGTATTATATGCAGTTGCAGATCTCAGAAATAACACCATCAGAACTACAAAAACCAGCAATATTAGGAACAGCATACATACTGCACCAATATTGTACAGATACTTAAGTTTTTGGTTAAAACGTGTACAGTATCTGTTATATAATACCAGTCAATGTTTTTATAATTTTGATAGAAAAAGAAATTGATTTGGAAAGAAATGTGGGAAAGCCCAACCAGACATAACAAAAATGCCTCATGGATTCAAGACATTTGTAAAAAATGTTAATGAAAACAAATGGATGATATTGTGATAAGAACTGAAATGATTAAGAGGCAAGTAAAGGCTGTGAAAAATTGGAGTGCACCTGGTCCAGATGAGCTGCATGGATTTTGGTTAAAGCACCTAACAAGTCCCCATCAACGTTTAGGAGTACAATTTAACCATTTACTTCAAAATTCTACAACTGAAGATTGGATGACAACAGGCCTCACATTTCTGATAATATGAGATGACCCCATAAAAGGTCATCAAAAGAGCAATGAACCCAGTAGTTATCGACCAATTACATGCCTTCCAAAAATGTTTGAGTTCCTCACAGGAGTACTTGCAAGATCAATACCGTTGTGCCTCAGCTTACGAAAACCCCTACATACGAACATTTCAACTTACGAACAAAAACAATTTGGAGAAAGTGGGAAATTGACTTTGGACTGCCTGGTACTGTAATTTTAAAATGTAAAAATTGATTTGAAGGTTGCTTGGTTTGGTTTAAAGCTGCTTGGTTTTAAAGGTGTTTTGTTTAAAAGGTGTTTGTTCCCTCCCTCCTTTCCTGCCCTTTTAAAACTTAAGTCATCTTAGGTTAAAAAAAAAACTCCCCCTAGTGGTAGAGGGCAGATTAACCAGTTTTGCATTAGTTCCTATGAGAACTAATGCTTTGACTTACAAATGGCACCTGTACATACAAACAAAAAACAGCTGGAACAGATTAATCAGTTTTCAATGATTCAATTTATGAACTTTTTGACTTATGAACATCTTCAGGGACAGAGTAAGTTTGTAAATCAAGGCACCACTGTATATAAATATTTAACTGATAACTCCCTATTCCCAACTGAACAGAAAGGGAACTTTAAAAAGTTAAGAGGCACAAAAGATCTGCTTCTTATTGATAAAATGATCCTGAAGAATGCAAAAAGACAAAAAACAAACCTTAACATGGCCTGTATAGACTATAAAAAGGCATTTGACTCATTGCCACACAGCTGGATTAATACCAGCCTAAAATTTTTTGGGATTAGTAAAAACATTCAGAAGTTCCTCAAGAAAAACATGGAAAATGGAAAACCATCTTAATGGTCCATGGTGCAGAAATTGGGGAAGTTAGCATCAAAAAAGGAATATTTCAGGGGGATTCTTTGTCACCACTGCTGTTTAACATCTCACTAATTCCTATGTCAATAATTTTAAATAAAACTGGATTGGGCTACCATATTTCACAACGAGCAGGAAAATTCAACCATTTCTTACACATGGATGTCCTAAAAGGTTCCCCTTGACAAATTGTCCAGTTGTGTCTGACTCTAGGGGGCAGTGCTCATCCCTATTTCCAAGCCATAGAGCCAGCATTTGTCCATAGAGTTTTCATGGTCATGTGGCCTGTGTGACTAGACATGGAACGCCATTACTTTCCCACCATGGTACCTATTTATCCACTCACATTTTTACATGCTTTTGAACTGCGAGGTTGGCAGGAGCTGGGAGAAGTGATGGTAGTGTGGATTTGAACTGCTGATCTTTCGAACTTGCAGCCCAGAAGCTTTGCAGTTTAACCCACAGCGCCACCATGTCCTATATGGCCTAAAAGTGTATGCAAAAAGCTCCACAATGATAGAATCACTGCTAAACACAGTGCAAATATTTAGCAAATATCCAAATAAAATTTGGAATTGACAAATGTGCAGCTCTTTTTATACACTGTGGCAAGATCCAAAAACTAGATGGAATACATTTTTTAAAAATGGCAAGATTATAAAATCACTCTCAAGTGATGAAAATTACAAATACCTTGGAATACTAGAAGCAGACTACATCATGCACACAAAAGTGAAAGAACTGACAGAAAGAGAATATATCAAAAGACTGTGGAAAATCTGATTATTGCATTGAAGTCCCCCATAATGCAAATTTTTTGTTCCGCCTTCCCAGTTAATTGATTCTTCAATTGAGAAAAAAAATTATGCTGAGATTCGTTTGGCGCGTATATATTCACCAATAGTATCTCTTCTCCCTGGTAGGAGATCTCCACCATCAGTAATCTTCCATCCTCTGAGGCAAAGACCATTTTTGGCTTTAAATGTTTTTTGATGAATATCGCTACGCCTTTCTTCTTCTGTTGATTTGAGGCTATGAAGGTTTCCCCTAATCTAGGCATTACTAACAATAATCAGTAAAGAAAAGGATACGTCTACAAGCAGTAGAAATAAGAAGAAGAGATCAAGGAACATTATACCCAAAGTATTTCTGGAAATGGCAGAAGAATTAAGTTTAATTGACATATGGAGAACCAGAAACCCAAACAAGAAGGATTATACATTCTACTCTAATCGACACAATTCCTGGTCAAGAATAGATAACTGTTGGATCTCAGCGGAACTTACTCATCAAGTGAATGAAATTGATATCTTACCAAACACATATGCAGATCACAACCCAATTTGGATGAACTTAGGACTAATACCAAGAAGAGGCTCATGGAAGTTGAATACCCACTTACTGAGAGAAGAAAATTTTTTGAATAAAATTAAAAAGGAACTAGAATTTTTCTTCGAGACAAATAAACCCCAGGATACGGAGAGGACAGTGATATGGGATGCCGCAAAAGCCTTTTTTCGTGGATGGGCAATAGAACATAATATACAAAGAAAAAAGGAGAGGAATAAACAATATCAGACTTTGATTAAGTCCTTAAAAAGGGAGGAAACAGAGCTTAAAAGATCTCCAACTAAAAAGAGTGTATTGAATAAGATAAATATCTTACAGCATAAAATTAACCTGTTAGAACAAGAAGAAATGGAGAAAAAATAAAATTTGCAAGACAGAACTTTTTTGAGAATGCAAACAAGTCAGGAAGATGGTTAGCATACAGAATAAAAAAAGAAAGAGAAAAAACGAGAATTATGGAAATACGGGACAAGCAAGGAAAGGAAATCTATACGCAAAAGGAGATTGAAGAAGAAATAGTAAAATTCTATACAGCCCTCTATAAGAAAAGGGAGGCGGAGCAAGAAAAACAACGGGAATACCTGAATAAATCTTCAAAATGGAAGTTCCACCCCCAACAACTTGAGAAATTAAACAAACCAATCACAATGGAGGAGATTCAAGAGGCCTGGAATAAACAAGAAAATGGCAAATCTCCAAGTCCAGATGGCCTACCAGCTGAATATTACAAGGCGTTTGAAGAGATTTTAAGGCCCCAATTTAAGAAACTGATTGAAGTCATCGAATCCAAGGGGATAATCCCACATACATGGAAAGAGGCACATATTTCATTAATACATAAAGAAGGGACCAAAAAGAACAAAATCAAGAATTATAGACCAATCTCACTACTAAATGTTGATTATAAGATCTTTACAACCATCTGGGCTTCAAGATTAAAGGAAATATTAGTAGAAATAATACATAAAGACCAAACAGGTTTCCTCCCCAAAAGGAAATTATCATCAAACATAAGGACGATAATAGACATTTTAGAATATTATGAGCTTCGTCCAGGAAAGCAGATGATGTTGATATTTTTAGATGCAGAAAAAGCCTTCGACAATGTTAACTGGGACTTTATGATACAGTGGGGTCTTGACTTGAGAACTTAATCCGTATTGGAAGGTGGTTCTCAAGTCAAAAAGTTCTCAGGTCAAATCTGCATTTCCCATAGGAATGCATTGAAAACCATTTGATCCGTATCTGCTCTTTTCCGTCCATAGAAACTAATGGGAAGCTGCTATTCCGCCTTCGACCACTAGAGGGGGATATTTTGTTTCTTTTTTTCTTAGGTCAAGAAAGGTTCAGGGAAGGCAGGGAAAATACAGTCCAGGCAGTACAGTACCAGGCAGTCTGAAGACTGTCTCCCAATCCACTCTCTAAACGCTGGGAGGAGTGAGGAAGCAGACAGGCACCCTTTTCACTGGCCAACAGTTAACTGAAAGTTCACATTTTGCACTATCCCTGCCTCCCACGTGGGTTTTTTTTCAGTTCTTAACTCAAATCTAAGTATGTAAGTCAAGTCAATATTTTCCTATGAGAGTGGTTCTTAAGTCAAAATGTTCTTAACTCAAGCCGTTCTTAAGTCAAGACCCCACTGTACTGCAACTAAAGGAAATGGGAGTGGAAGGAAAATTCCTACAAACAATCAAAGCAATATATTCTGAGCAAGAAGCCAAGATCAAGGTCAATGGGAATTTAACAGAGAGCATACTGATTGAACAAGGCACCAGACAGGGCTGTCCGTTATCTCCCCTCCTATTCATATTAACGTTGGAAATTCTAAATAGACAAATAAGAGCTAACGGAGGAGTCAAAGGCCTCAAAATTAGAGGAGAAGAATTCAAGGTACAAGCCTACGCAGACAATCTGGTAATAATACTTGAGGACCCGCAGGATGGCCTAAAGGAAGTATTAAGAATTATAGAAGAATATGGTCAAGTAGCAGGTCTCCAAATCAATTATCAAAAAACAAAAGTTATGATCAAAAACATAAAGAAAGAAGAAGCTGGGAAACTGTTGAGAGAAATTAACTTTGAAGTAGTTCAAAAAATTAAATATTTAGGAGTTATTATCACTAAAAAACCCAGCAATTTAATGAAAGAGAATTATTTTAGAATACAGAAGGAAATGCAGAAGAATCTGGAAGATTGGAGCAAGCTTCAAATATCGTTGATGGGAAGAATTGCAACGATAAAAATGATGATTTTGCCTAAACTATTATTCCTTTTCCAAAATCTACCAATACTTATGAACTTTCAATATTTTAAAGAACTGGATCGCCTGACAACTAAATTTATATGGAATACTAAGAAACCAAGAATAAAACTTAGGCTGTTACAGGATTTGAAAGAAAGGGGTGGTGTAGGGCTCCCAAATTGGTTATTATACTATAAGGCGTGTGCAATGACATGGATAAAAGAATGGATAACCCGGGTAAATCAAAGATTATTGAAATTAGAGGGGTATGATTTAAGTATGGGGTGGCATGCATATGTGTGGTATGGGAAAGATAAGGAACAATCTCATTTTACGGAACATATTGTAAGGAAAGCTTTGGGTCTAATCTGGTATAAATTTCAAGCACAAACATACAAAAAAATCCCACTGTGGGTAGCCCCCATAGAGGCATTTTCGATGAAAGTGATGAATCAGAAAGGGATGTTGCTAAATTACAAAGAATTGCTTAATAGAGAACAAAAGCTAAAAAGCAAACAAGAATTAGAGGAATTAGGGGTGGCAACAGACTGGTGGTCGCTGAACAAACTAGAATCAAGATACAGAAAAGACAGAATTTTGGGCTTTTTTGAAGGTGAAGTACAGGTAGATAAACTCTGGATCCACTCTGATGAGAAAATAATAAAGAAAATGTATACATATCTATTGGAATATGAAATGGAGGATGAGAGGGTGAAGGAGACAATGATAAGATGGGCAAGGGATTTTGGTTATAATATTGACATTTATCACTGGACAATGATGTGGAAAGACTGTTATAAAATGATTAAGCCAGTTAATTTAAGAGAAAATACCCTCAAAATGTTTTATAGATGGCATCACACTCCCATAAAGCTGGCAAAAATGTCAGAAGGAAGCAGCAATATCTGTTGGAAATGTAAAAAAAAAAAAAAGGGGGATCTTATTACCATATGTGGTGGTCATGTGAAAAAGCCAGTTGTGGGATATGATACAGGGAATTATTCAAAGGAAACTAAATTTTAAACCTGAAATAGCATTGTTAAGCATTATGCTAGAGATTACTGATAAGAAAGTTAAATATTGTTTGATGTATATACTGATAGCAGCTAGAACACTCTGGGCCCAAAAATGGAAAAGTGAGGAGGTACCTACAATGGAGGAGTACCTGAAGAAGCTGTTGAACATTATAGAACTGGACACACTATCAGAAGCACTACGAGATCAACCAAGAGACTATGCAAAACAAAGCTGGAACTTAATATATGTTTGGGCCCAGGGTCAGATTTGAAGATAGGGTAATGTGGTTGGTGAACTGTGTTGGTTCTTTTTTTCTTTTTCTTCGTATCTTTTGTTTTTCCCTCAGCTGTGTTTGTTTATGTTTTAATGCTCTCTGAAATTCGGGAAAGTTGATCTGTATCGAGGTCTGAACCCTTGTCCTCAAAGGGGGGAGGGTGTGGGGTAGTTTGTAATCCAAATTAACAGTAATAATAATAATAAACAAAAAAGATGGAAACAAAAAAGACTGTGGAAAATCTTAAAATCAAAATTAAACGGCAGAAATACAATCAAAGGCATAAACACATGGGCCATTCCAGTAATTAGATACTCAGCTGGAATAATAGAATGGACTCAAAATGAATTAGAAGAATGGATCGAAAATCACAGAAACTAATGAACATGCATCACACACTACATCCAAAAAGTGATATGGACAGATTATATTTACCTCAAAAAATTGAAGTCCTTGGATTACTGCAAATACAGCAGGTGGTGGAGAAGCAAAAAAGAAGCCTAAATGATTATATTAGTACACGCAGAGAAAAATCACTTAAGGCAGTGAAAATGGAGAATATTTTGAAAACAACAGAAACAAAGACTCAATATAAGATACAACAATTTGAAAATAAATTAAACAGCTGAAAAAAATAAACCACTAAATGGACAACACCTGAGAAATATTGAAGGAAAGCATGATCATAGTTCAGCATGGGCATGACTAAAACTGGGGACACTTAAGAAAGAAACTGAAAGATTAATTTTTGCTGCACAAGAAGAAGCACTCCAAACCAATGTGATGAAAGCTAAGATCCAAGGAATTAGTGCTAACAACAAATGTTGACTCTGCCAAAACAAAAAATACGAAACTGTGTCACATCTCATCTGTGAATGTCCAAAGACTGCACAAACAGATTACGAAGTTGAATATGATAGAGTGGCAAAATTAGTGCACTGGTCATTATGCAAAAAAAAAAAAAAAAGCTTGTCAACCTTCAAAAACCCATGGGAACATCAGGTAAAGAAGATGTCAGAAAATGAGGAAGTCAATATCTTGTGGGATTTCCAGATCCAAACTGATAGACACCTTGAACATAACAAGCCAGATGTAGCAGTAATAGAACAAAGAAATGTCTGGATCATTGACACTGCAATTCCAGAGTACGTCAGAGCTAAAAATAAAGAACTGAAAAAAACCTAACAAAGTATTATTATTATTATTATTATTATTATTATTATTATTATTATTATTATTATTATTATTATTATTATTATTATTATTATTATTATTATTATTATTATTATTTGTATTTATACCCTGCCTATCTAGTCATTTCGACCACTCTAGGCAATCAAAACATCTTGCCTCTGGAAGAAACATACTTCAGTGGTCCCCATATTCATTGGGGCTTTGGGAACAAGATCAAGAAATTTCACAGTACTATAAGCAGTTGCAAATCTCAGAAATCACATCATCAGATTTCTAAAAAAAATGGCAATATGAGGAACAGCATATACTGCACCGATATTTAACAGATACTTAGATTTTGGGTTAAAACATGTATCTGTTATATAACACCAGTCAATGTTTTTATAATTTTGACTATGCCTGGTGTTTTTTAACAACAACAACAACAACAACAACAACAACAACAACAACAACAACAACAACAACAACAACAACAACAACAACAACAACAACAACAACAACAACGGATGGAAGGACAATGATATGCATAAGACTTCCAGTGTGATCACTGGAATTGAACCAAAGTGGCTGACTAGCTGCTTGTTTGCTGAAACTACTTAATAATCTTGAGAAACTGAGAGATTTCTTTTTGCTTGTAGAGAGGAAGGGAAAGGGAGTTTTGAATTTAAAAAAAACTTTTGTTAATGCATCTGCAATTATCTGAAGAGGTTTTTTTTTTAAAAGCCCTTCAAAATGTCACTGACATGTTGGCCTCAGTTACTGTAAAATGAAATGGAAAGCTTCATCACTCTTCCCCTCCAAAAGCTTGTGAAACTGAAGCTCTCTTTAAAGGCAAAGAAAGTCTTGATCAGGCTAAACAGGGTGGCTTGAGGTGTGGTCTGGTGGATGCAAGATTGCCCCCAAGACCGATCCAGACCAGGATAATTCAGCCACCTAATCACACCCCTATCAGTTGGACCTAGGCACCCCTAGTAGTTGGCTGAATTATCTTGGCCTGGATTGGTCTTGATCATGATAGAGTTTTTGCGAGGTACAGTATTTCTTTTGGGGTGAACCTGTGTGTGGTTTTCAAGTTCCCTGCATTGCTTGGCTGCATCCTCCCATCTATTAAAGTGTTTTTGTTGTTTTATGATGCAAGGAGAAAATGTTCACTTTTCAAATGAAATTTGAATAGAAATACAGTATCTGGTAATCCTTGGATTCTGGAACATGAGCTGTTTTTTCTCCATGTTCACCCCGAAGGATTGAAGACTGAGGAAAATCCTCAAGAAAAAAGCAGATTCCTCGCACTGCCTGACTTATTTCCATACATGCAAAGAGGAAAAGACTTTAATGTATACCTGATCAGATAATCATAATTGAAGACTATAGGAAAGGGGAAGTGCTAGCATGGCTACAAGAAACAATTTCAACAGGATGTTTTCAGGCCACCAGCTCATCTCTCACTGGTGGCGTTCTTTAAAAATATAAAAACTGCAGAATGTCGTGCGTGTTGAACAGTGGGGCTGGAACAGAGTTCAGCTTGAGCTGCCAAGCCAGAACTCCCATTATGCCCAACCACAAATGGGTGGAATCCCAGCTACTATATAACTGCTCACAGCAAACTCTGTGCAGTGTTGGCTATGAGTCCAGAATATCTCAACAACTGCATCCCCTTAGGTGAAGCTGTTAGAGCTTTAAGATCTTTAGAGAAGGTCCTTCTCTCAATCTAGCTATATTATTAGCCAGTATCAGCTCTTAAGGAATTCTGTCTTCTAACAATGAGTTTTCTGTAATATGTAGTTTGCTATCTAACTTATTGCATCTTTGCTGTTGCATTTACACAGTCAGATATTACACTTTCCTCCTATCAATCCTCTGCTGCAATCTTTAAGGCTCAAGTTGGTATAGATAGCTTTTTTTTTTTTTGCAACAGCACAAGCTACCTTCAACCAAGTTAGGCAATTGACCCATCCAGCTTAGAACTGTCTAATGGCAGAAGCTGCCTTGGTTTTCACTGCAGGGTCCTTTATAATTTTGCCTGCAGATGCAGTTAGATTGAAAACATGTTTCACGGGTTATATGTGCTTCTTTGTTTGGAGAACTGGGGTGTGATATCCAATCAACAGCTTCCTCAGCTGTAACTTTTAAACCACAACTCCAATGCAACCGGTACCTTCTCTAACTTACATCTAAGACAAACGCTCAGCAAAATCCAACTACTGTACCAAGACGTTTGGACTCTTAAGACATTGGTGCATGCCTGAAGAAGTGGACATCTGATCCACAAACACGAGCAGATTGTATGATTTCTTTATATCTTTATAAAGGTATTGTCTACTCCTGCATTTGTATTGTGTAACAACTACATGGCTCTATATTACAGACTGAGAAGAGATGGTTCAACCTTGGAAAACCTTGGAGAAATCCAGGATTTCATCTGAAGGAGAAAAGATTTTGGTACCGAAGGAGAATCCAATGAAAGAAACTATTTCATGGTTATGATATGATATGATAGCACTTTTCAAATACTTGAAAGATAGTCATAGAGAGGAGGGCAAGAATCTGTTCTTGATCATCTGAGAGTGCAGGACATGTAATAATGGGCTCAAGTTACAGGAAGCCAGATTTAGATTGAATATCAGGAAAAGCTTCTTAACTCTTAGAGCATTATGACAATGGAACCAATTACCTCAGGAGGTGGTGAGTGCTCCAATACTGGAGGCATTCAAGAAAAAATTGGACAACCATTTGTCAGAACTGATTTGATCTGAATCCCTTTATTTATTTTACTGTACAGGATAGAGCACCACTGTGTGTAGCAAGTGATCTGCAGTGTGTGTGTTGGGAGAGGGAAATGGGCAGATAGCAAAAATCTCCCTTTTCAAAACTTACATGCAGATTACTTTGGGGTAGCCTTCCTTTCTTCAAACTCATGTTCTGTCTGGTTCTTGCTCTTTGTCTTAGAAAAAGAGGCCTGCAGAGAATTCTATTGGATAATATAATAAGTTACAGACATCTCTCCTCCTGGCCTATCCTTAAACAAATCTTCCTTCCTTCCTTCCTTCCTTCCTTCCTTCCTTCCTTCCTTCCTTCCTTCCTTCCTGCATTATTTTGTAATTATTTTGTATTAGTCTCCAGACACAAAACTTCTATTCAATAAACTCAGCTTCAGGATACTCTGCCAATAAAATACCAAAAAACCTTAGCAAACAGAAGTTGAGAGGGTAGAGTATCTAGGGTGTCCTGATTAAAACTCTACATTTCCAGATGAACTATAGGTAGGTGAACAAATGAGTGAGAGCATAAATGTTAACCAGGATTCCTGAAATAACAGGTTCTTGGGGAAAAGCAATTTCCAAAGAAAGAGCCATCTTAGTTTGTTTCAGCATGTTAGCAAAATTAAGGGAGGAAAGACAAAGGAAAAAGATAAAAAGAAGATGTGGGTGGGAGGGTGGGTGGGAAATATCTGTCACTAACAAATGTATTTTGGTGTTAGCCTTTATGGAACAAAATCCACATCTCTAGACTGAAGAAGTGCAAATATTATGTCCTGTGTAGGTTTTCCACTCATTGGGTCTGAAGAAATGCATTTTTTAAAATTAATGTTTATTTATTTTCCATTGGGTGAGGGAAGATCATAGGGAAGGGGATTTGGAATGAGGTACTGTGGTAAATTAAAAAAAAAAATACAGAATTTGATAGAGAACAACATACATATCATTATTACTTTTACCTATATGCTTCCCTTCAAAGCTTACTCCACACTGTTGTTGTTGTTGTTGTTTAGTCGTTTCCGACTCTTCGTGACCCCATGGACCAGAGCACACCAGGCCCTCCTGTCTTCCACTGCCTCCCAGAGTTGGGTCAAATTCATGTTGGTAGCTTCGATGTCCAGCCATCTCATCCTCTGTCATCCCTTCTCCTCTTGCCTTCACACTTTCCCAATATCAGGGTCTTTTCCAGGGAGTCTTCTCTTCTCATGAGATGGCCAAAGTATTGGAGGCTCAGCTTCAGGATCTGTCCTTCCAGTGAGGACTGAGGGTTGATTTCCTTCAGAATGGACTCCACACTAATCTTGCCAAACTTTTCTAAATCTTTAAGATCTACAATTATATCTTAAGTCTTCTTTCTTATAATCTTAACCCATTCATGTTCTCATCTCTCATCCAATTCTACAAAGATTCCCATTTCTTCTAGCCTCAACAATTCCTTTGTCTTTAATACTTTAGTTAAAATATCCATCTCTGCTGCTTCTAAAAAATTTTCTATTAACTCCTGGATTGTTGGTGTTTCCTCTTTTTTCCAGTATCTGGCATATAAAATTCTTGCTGCTGTAGTTACATGTATTGTATTATCATATATCTTTTTTCTTTTTCTATCAAATCTGGTATTATATTCAACAAAAACAGTTCAGGTTCATATGGAATTGTACAAGATAACACTTTTTGTAAAATCTCATGAACTAGTTTCCAAAAGCTTTTACAGTAACTTCCCTGCAAGTCCAACATATATGATAAAAACAACCTTTTAATTTGCATTTCTAACATTGGTTAGAGATAATCTGATATATTTTCCATATATTTTCAGGTGCCATATACCATCTGTAGAACATCTTGAAGAGATGCATTTTGATCCACGAAAGCATGCACTGAAATAAATATGTCAGCCTTTGAATTAAAATATTTTTCCTTTCCCCCCTTCTTTTTCATTCATCTATAATTTTGCCAATTTGATTTGAAGAACAGAATGCTGATAATCTGTCAATTGTTTCTTTCGGAATAGGTAAGCAAGACGTATTAATATCTAAGCAGGGCTGTAATCGTATGCATCCTATTTGATTTTGTTCATTATGCCACTTCCTTGTAATGTACCTTGTTAATTTTTAATTAATATTTGTGTATATGCTTAACCCATTTCATAACTTATATATTTTACCCTCCTTTTTTCCTCTCTCACTTTGTTTCCTTTCCTTAAAAAAAAGATTTATGTTTAAATTAATTTTTAAGAGCTTTGCTTCCCCCCTTTGAGCAAAGCCAGAGTTGCCTTTGAGAAACAAGCAACAGGACTGGGATGTGACTTATGTCCTTAGTGCATTTTAATAAGAAGCTTACAAAAATGCAGTGTCTGACCCCAATGAAATTAATAGGTTTTCTGAGGTCTTGTTTTGGTCTCTTATTGCTCTTTAATATATTTGGGCTGGTTTTCTACTTGCTTTATTTTGTGCACATTACAGACACACTAATTCTCAGGTGGGCTGAACTTTCACCATACCGATTTGCAAATGTGTACTTGCTTTAAATAATTTCACAACAAAGAAGGATCTGAAACAGCGTGCCCTACAAATGCTGGTGGCAAATGAAAGTACTGTAATTTAAAATGTGTAAACAAAGGCTGTAGTTTAGCCTTCACATGGTTTCTGTCTAGACAGCAGCAATTAACAGTAATTAGTGGTGACATCTGCTGTTTGGCATGCCCTTGTCACACAAAAGATACTGGGAAGATAGCGCTTAAATCTTCCGTTGCCTTGTCTTTGGAATTCTTTATTAGGAGAGCTTCTTTTCCTGAATAATGTGCTTTGAGAGCAAAATTAAGAGGGTTCCCCCCATGACTTCAGGTTTGAAATTTTTGTCAGACAGATTGTCCTTTGCCCATACCCCCCCCACACCCCTACCTGAGCCAACTCCCCTCCCCCATATTGCCTGAAATGACCAGTCTAGGAATTTGGGGATAGTCTCTGATGCAGCAGAAGAACTTGTAGCTGAAGAACAAAGGCAGTCACTGAAGCACACACATATACTTAATAAGGTGGACTAAAGGAGCCCTTTCCACAGTACTTTAGTCTGGTCCACAAATCTTTTCACAAATAAACACACCAGCTAATTACAATGAGCTGGCTGAAAAGACATTAGTCATCCTCAGTGAAAAACATTTTGAAAATAAAGAAAGCATAAATAAATGTGTGTATGTGAGAAGAAATACTGTACTCTTAAATGTAGTGAGTTACATGCCATCAATTTGTAACTGACTTACAGCAACCCTTGGCTTTCAAGGTAAGTGAGACATTTAAGTAGTGGTTTTACCAGTTCCAGTCCCCCAGTAAATTCCCATGCCCAGATGGGAGTTTGAACCCTGATCACCAGAGTCTTAATCTATCACTGTATCCACTACACTACACCACACTGTACTGTATGCAGCTTGAATGCTATTGGTAAGGCCAGTTGCAATATGGGCTATAGCAGGCATGGCAGAAAGGGCTACAGTAGCTGAGTGGATTTTGCAACCTCCCCAACCAGTGAAAAGAGTGTTTTTATCCTGTCTGTTGACTGCCAATTACTAAATTGGCCAAGTTTTTCCTAGATTCCCCACTTGTCCCATGTCTGTTACATCACCGAAGCCCAGCCCTGTTTTCAGGTTTTGGCCCTGAAATCTGAAGGGAATGAAATGCAGGTGACCCTATTTATAATTGTATTAATAATGGCTTCTGCTGAGTGGCTTCACATAGAGGTAGTGTAGATAGATCCAAACAGTGCTCAAGTGTAATTTTATTGTAGGGTACCTTCCTCTGACTCTTCTCTATAATTCCTCCAAGTTTGGGGATGATTGGCTTTTGGACATCTGAGTTATACACCCACAAAGAGGGCCATCCCAGGAAAGTTCCCCCCAGGCATCTAGAGACACCAAAATCACAGAGAGGCTTCTACTTACTCTTCTCTATAATCCCTCCAAATTTGGTGAAAATTGGGTTTCCCCAAGCCAGCTGTTAAAGGGTGTTTTCCTGGGGTGACCCACTTTATGGGTATATAATGTCTGAAACCCAATCTTCACCAAACTTGGGGGGACTGTAGAGGAGGATCAGTAGAAGCTTCTATGAGATTCTGGTGTCTCTAGGTGCCTGGGGGGGGGGGAGAGAAACTTTCCTTGGGGAGACTCCTTGTTGGTGAACTTAGACTTCCAAAACCCAAACTTCACCAAACATGCAGAGCTTGTAGAGGAAAGTTAGGGGAAGCTTTTGTGTGAGTCTGATATTTCTAGGTGCTTGGGGGACCATTTTATAAGGGGTTAAAATTTTAAAAAAAGATTAATAGTTTTATCAATTCATCAGAAAAAATCATAAATGTATGATTTGTGATTTGTCAACCATGATGAATGATGAATCAAAATGGATCACCATTTTTTTTATTTGTGCCTATCTTTAATCTGGACATATCAAATAACATGTGGATTACCAGAATGATGTAATTCCTTTGCATGTGGTATCACCATTCGGATCATTTCAACCTTATTCAATGACATGTTCATTATAACATTTTGATTGGTAACAGGTCCAACATCAGTACCCACTCAAAACCATGTGTTCTGAAGTAGAATTTCCTCTATTAAATAATCTGTAACCTAAACTCTTCCAATCCTTTATTGAAACCTCATTCCTCTTCCTTCTTGAGCACTACCTGCTATGTATTTCAGGGTAGACTCTGGGTATAACCAAACAGGAGACAGTCACAGTTGTTTGATATTGTACACATAGCTGCTGGTATGTTTCTTTTTGCAATACGAAGAAAAGCAGTTCCAGGGAGATTGAGAGGAAGGTGAACTGTCAGTCTCCTACATTGTCAGTATGAGAAAAGATCCATGCCTTTTAAGCAATGAGGCTGTTTTCTCAGTGCAATGAATTTTATTATTTAGTTTACAACACTATTTTCAAGAACTAGGGGAGTCCTTAATACTATCATTCCATAAAAGAACAATAATCAGTTTTACAGCCTATAAAAGCTAACATTTCAGTACATTGCTGACATATCCGCTGGTTACAGCCCCAGCAATTTATATTTCCCCTGTGTGCCACCCAGTTGCCTGGAGGCAGGAAGGAATTACACGAGAAGGAAGAGTTAGAAGGCTGCATTAATTTCTTAATAGGGCTGTACTTAGTGGTCCATAAAATATTCATGTACTGAGAATTGATCTTTGATTTATATTACCTCATGCAATACTAAATGAATCATGTTGCTTGAGAATATCTGTTTTCTTTTCCTTTTTCCCTGAAGAAAATATATGAGAACTTATTTAATATACTGTACCTGTAAAATTTTGCCCTTCCAATGTAGATGTTACCATTAAAATTCCTAATTATTTCAGAGTTCATCTATACACTACTGTGACTTCTTGTTTATTTGCACTGTGTGTCAGATTTGCAGAGGGGTACACAGAGGGCTCTTTTTAGGGCAGGCCTCTTTTAGGATTTACCACACTACAAGACTGAATCTGTCTGTCTGTCTGTCTGTCTGTCTGTCTGTCTGTCTGTCTGTCTGTCTGTCTGTCTGTCTATGGTGCCCCACATGGTGTAGTGAAAAAAGTGATGGACTAGGCTCCTGGAGTCCAGGTTTAAATATCTGCTACTTTTAAAAACCCTTTTATGAGGTTGCTATAAGTTGCTTCTGACTTGACAGTTCATATCTATCTGTCTATCTGTACATGTATCTATCTTGGATGGTCCCTTTAATTATATTATATGTGGTGGTTGCAGTAAACTGTTAATGCATACTTTTTTAAAAGCATGCTTTGATTAAAAAAATTTTTTTTTACTATTTTAGTGATTATAACAGTAACCACCTTATGACCTCAGAGTAAACTGCATTGAAATAAATATTGGCTAGAGTCTGAGGATGGGCTTCGAGGCAGCGTTATCTTTGAGAAAATCTTTCACTTGTAAATGATGCATGAATGGTTCATAACATCCACATCTTTATTTTCATATTAAAACGTGAAAGCCACAACTCAGTAGGTAGGTGCATCTGGCTTTGCTAGAGGCCATGCTGTCTGGGGAATCTGGAGCTTGTTGACCAAAAAAAGTAATTCTCCCAAGCTTTGGGAAATCTTGACCAGAGAGCTCATTTCCCCATCAGAGGAACCGGAAGGACAACTTTGTCTTCCATAGTAGCCAAACATATTCCTATGGAAAGCCTCCATATACTGTTTGACCACTATTATACCTTCCTCTTTATGTACCTAACAGCTGAGATTTAGAGATATGCTATCTGTGATCCTTGAGCCTTTATCCATCATGACAGCTAGCCTAGTTCATAGCTTTATCTCTCATATATTTGTCTAATCCCTTTGTAATTTGATGGTCATCTCCATGAGCTGCTGGAGTGGATTCCACATTTTCACTACATGCTGTGTTAGGTACCACTCCCTCGTTTATGTTCTCAGTCTTCCACCATTCAGGTTCACCAGATGATTCCAAGGTGTTAGAATTATGGGGAAGGAAGAGAACCTACTTTTCTATTCACCAGGATATTCTTTATACCAAACATTTCGTATCTAACTTCCTTCCCCTGTTTCTCCCTACTGTCCTTTCTTCTAAATAGAAAGCTGCAAATCTTGTTCTGTTCTTAATTATTTTGTCTGTCAGAAGGTGAGTTGGCTGGAATTGTGGAATTTTTAGTCCAAAAAGGTGACTTTTCCAAGGCTGTGGTGGGGCTGAGAAAGCTGCCACCTGTCAGCTCAGTTGCATGCATCGCTGGGTCCATCCAGCGAAAAAAATGTAACTCCAGGTCAACTGTCAGTCTTATGGGACTTGAGTACCAATTAATTTTGTACGCCTGCATGCATGTGCATGGGCATGTACCTTTGCTTTTTAAAGAGTAATTCGTGAAATGATTGCTAACAGTAGTTTTGAAAACTATAAAGCAATTAATGGTTGGAAATTACTGCTAGCAGTATAATATCCCATCAACGTCCATTTCTGTTTCAAAAAGTCAGTAGCATTCCTTTGACTCTGAAATGCATGGAACAGTGGTCCAATTTCAACATTAGAAGAGTTGGTGTAATTAAACGATTGTTGGCAAAAGTGTGGCCAAGGAAGGATTAATGATCTGATCGTAAGTGTAACTGTCTGTATTTATTTATTTTACAATGTACATATCAGGGGGGGTGTGAATTTGCAGCCAGACCATTAGATCACTGGGAGAAACAGATTTTTGATTGTCCAACCCAGTGAGTTGCTTGGCTCATACATAATGGATAATAGAAATGTCAGAGGACTTAGATGAAAACATAATGATTGGTAGGATTAAAATGTGGCTGAGAACAGTTCTACATCTACTATTTCTTGTCATAAGCAGGGAACCCAGGAGTTCCATAAAATTGCTGTGGTTAGATTAGGCTTTTGGAAAACACTGCATGCTGATTTACACGCTTGCTGCCTACTAGTAAAACAGTGCAGCCTGAAGAGAGGTAATATATCCAAGGCACAAACCTCTTACAGTTACTGATTGACTGCATGAGAGTGCAGTAATGTTATGTAGCAGAGCAAATCAATCTTTTTACAAGGCAATCTTAAAAATGGGGCAGCTTGATCAAAAAAGTTATAACTTTGAAACTGGATTTCAGCTCAGCACCAGATCTGGCACAGATGTAGCCAAGAGACTGCTCTTGCTCTGTGCCAAATTTGGGGGAAGTTTGGACAAATAGTGTTTGAGTTATGATTTTTAAAATACAGTAATCAACTCTGGGCGCAGCAGCTTGTTCATGGCTCATCAACCAGGATTCCACAATAAACAAAGGACTCATGTCTGTCTACAAGTAGCATTAAATCCATAGTTGGACAGTACTTTTGTTAGAAACAACAAAAATGCCACAGAAGCGTTCAAGAATATAGAAATTTCTTTCAAGCAGGGATTTGCTAAATAAATAAATCAATTAATGTCTGGAAAGAGAAACAGAAAAGTCCACAAATTTGTACTTTTTAGAATGTCTGTCTTAGAAACCAGCTTCCCTATTTTCTCAATCCAGGTTATTAAAAGTGGCGTACTGAGGGAGGTAAAAAAGGTGACTTGAAGGAGTTGTGCCTTTTTGATGGTGGCCTTCAGTCTCGGAAACAAGTCACCAACATATGCCAGGCTTCTTCCTTCCTTATGTTCAGGAAACTGAAAATGGAATTATTTAAGGCAGCCTGTAACAACTGAATCTCTTTGATACTGTTAATTTTTTTTGCTATGAATTTTAGATTTTATAAGGTTATTTATGTTTATGATTTAATTACTGTTGTATATCGCCATATTGTTTTTGACTGTAAGTTTGTTATATAGGGTCTTGAAGATGTTAAGTTTTAACCTGTAAATTGCCCAGTGTAGTGTTTGCATTAATGGGGTGATGATAGATAGATAGATAGATAGATAGATAGATAGATAGATAGATAGATAGATAGATAGATAGATAGATAGATAGATAGATAGACAGACAGACAGACAGACAGACAGACAGACAGACAGACAATGATAGATAGATAGATAGATAGATAGATAGATAGATAGATAGATAGATAGATAGATAGACAGACAGACAGACAGACAGACAGACAGACAGACAGACAGACAGACAGACAGATGATGATAGATAGATAGATAGATAGACAGACAGACAGACAGACAGACAGACAGACAGACAGACAGACAGATAGATAGATAGATAGATAGATAGATAGATAGATAGATAGATAGATAGATAGATAGATAGATAGATAGATAGATAGATAGATAGATAGATAGATATTGTTGCCCATGCAGGCTGCAGATAAACTCAGACCCAAGATGGTACTAATGTTAGAGTTGGACGCGACTGGACAAAAATTTGTCAAGGGGAACCTTTACCTTTATCTTACTAATATTTCAGTGAGATTTGTTTTATAATGGGTCAGTGGAAGGTAAACACAGGCTTCATTTGCAGGTCTGGTTGCCCAGCCATGTAATTGTTTAGTGCTGTGGAAGCAAACAGTAGCAAGAGGCTACTGTTACGCAGTGTACAGTTTCCCTAACATATAGTTTGATCCATGGAGGCAGATACAGGCATCTGCTGATTAAATTTGTGTTGTAAAGTTGGTGGGGTGGGACAAATGGGCAAAAACTGCACCACTTTGTCCCGTGTGACCAGACTCAAAGCTACCATTAAGTACAGTGCAACAACAGCCTCAGATAGCAGGAGTGGAGGGAAGAATGGTGCTAAGAATTGGCTTGATACAAAAATAATGGACTTCAGAGGGAAATGTTGGATGTTAGATCAGTCCAGAAAACAAAAGAGTTCTATGTTAATTTGTATCTGTTCAAATACATGTAGATTTGAATCTAACCATTAATTTGGAAGTGGAACTTTATTTAAAGATCCAGACAAACAGCAGCAAAATTGTAAATGTTCTGCCAGCTGGTACTTCAAATTAGCACTGCCCCAACTACAGTATCCTTCATTTAACTCCAGTGTGCAATGTAACAAAGATTATATTTCATTATACTATGCTATCAACATCTTAAACACAAAACTAAGATCAGCTTCCTTCTACAAGATTTATCTATTCCATTTACTGTATTTGTCTGTCTTATCTATGTTCAGGACTTGAACCATCTTTATCTACATTTTACTGCTACTTGTATATTTCATTGGTAACGTGAGCTTATGATCCTCAAGTAATTTGCTTGATCCAAAGTGCTGTGCAATTATTTTGAAACTTTCCTCTCCTATTCATGGGCATCAGACTGACAAAGTTTGATGTAAATGCTTGGAAATATTTTGAAAGTTCAAAATTCCTAAGCTTATGCCCTGGAGATTCAAATGACTTGCGGACATAAGCAGTTTATCTTCTGCAAACAGTTTCTAAACTTAAAGCAGTGTGCTATTCCTTTGAACATTCACTGTTTATCCATAGAATTAAAGGTTCAGCAACAGTTTCCATCAGTTGTGTTATAAATGAGCAGTTCTCTTGTCCATGTTTTCAGAATGACTTACAGGAAATGACCCTGCTAATAACAGAATACATATCACCACTCTTTGCCTCTTGATGGGAGTTGAGATGTGACTGTTGTGTTGCAAACATTGTATGATTTCTTAATATTTAATTCCTTTCCTGTTATGAAGCTCTACACAACAAGTATAGCACAGCTCATGTAACAAAGGCAAGGTACCTATATTATCAGTAGAAAGGATAAAAATGTTTCATTAGTTGAGCGGTGAACAGATAACAGCAAATGAACAACCAATAACTGACTTCAACAGACAAAATAAGGGGGGGGGAGAGAGAACTCTCAGCAGAGAGGCAAAGATCTCTTTGAATTCTGAGGCAGGATGGAATTTTTGGTTAGTGCTGGATAGAATGATAGTCATCCCAGCCCAGAAAATTTCCCTTCCAGTCAAACTGCAGGCAGCATGCGAGATTGTAAAAAACTCCAACACTAATAAATGTAGCTACCAGATGATCTAAAAACACAGTGGACTGCTTAAATTACAAACATGAAATTACAGTAGGACCCCCATATCCACTGGGGATTGGTTCCAAGCCCCTGTGCATAATTAAAACTGTGGATAATAGTGAACATTATATGCGTATAGTATCTCTGACTATGCTTGCTGAGGCTAATGGATACTGAAATCCAATAACTTTTGAAGGTCCACAGGTTGCCCATCCATGGGCAATAGCCTGTGACATGATTCACTCATTTATTGAAGCTAGTATTTCTCAAAGTATTTTATAGGTAAACCTGTTTCCAAACTTTGTACAACTTTGAGGCTTTTCTCCTACCATCATCTCTTGCCTGAGCAGGAAAGCACACAAAAAGGTCATAAACAACTTAGTGCATGCAACCTAATACTGTATGTTTTAGGATGTCCGGACTGGAACACCAGCCCAATACTAACGTTAGAGGAGGACAGATGCAGAATATCACTAGCGATGGGCATGAACTGTGCTTCGGCAATTCAGCCCAGTTTGCTTCAGTGCCTGCACAGGTGTTCTGTGGGTGGTGAAAGCTTCCCTCACTGTTTCCTCCTGGTGATCACCCACTCACTGACAGCTGATTGTTGGGTCATTGACAGCTGATTGTTGGGTCATTGAACTGAAACTGGGGTTTGCCTTCCCACAACCAGCCTGCTTGTCAATGTCCCGCCGATCAGCTGTTTGGCGTGACATTGTGTTTTAATGATGAATCAACAGATATTTGTTGGTTTGTTGCTAAAATTTGGTGCTTCATTGTTTTGTTCATTTGTCAACTTTGACAAATCCTGATGAAGCACCATTTTCTCCTATTCATCCCCATCTCTAGTCATATCATACATAAACCCTAAACTTTCTTCTCCTCTGGTGCTGCTTGTAAGATTTCTGTCCTTGACTGAAGAAGCATAGTCATTTCTGGAGACTTCACCTGGTCCCCTGACTAGAGATGGTGACAAACTGTTAGTTTGGTGGTTTGTACTGGTTCAGCCAATGTCTGAACAGGCATTCCTCAGTTTGGTGCCCTGCCTGCTCTGGCAGGCACCCACTCAGAAGCAGCGCCTCGGTGTCTCAGCCTGGCTTCCTCCAGGTGCTGGCTATGAGTGGCCATCTGGTGGGGCCAAACCACGGAACATCTATTTGGCCATTGGCCCAACTGGCAGTTTGTGCCAATCTCCAGCCCTGAGACCTGGTAATCCTACTAATGGATTGATTCTTGGGTTGGGACTTTGGAGAATCAGAGTCTAGTTCACTGGTTCTTAACCTTGGGTTACTCAGGAGTTTTGGACTGCAACTCCCAGAAGCCTTCATCACCAACTGTGCTGGCTGGGGTTTCTGGGAGTTGCAGTTCAAAAACATCCGAGTAACAAAGGTTAAGAACCACTGGTCTAGTTCACCACTCAGCCATGAAATTCATTAGGTGACCTTGGGCCAATCTTTCTCTCACAGGTTATTACAAGGATAAAATGAATAAGAAGAGAGCTATGTATAAGGAGGCACTAGGCAAGCTTCAGTAATTTTATTACACATTAAAGAAAATAAGTACAACAGGTTCTTTAAAAGGAGGAAAGGCAAAGGCAGAATAATAACACTTCATCTCTGGGCACAGCTTTAATTAAATGAAACCCACGTAAGCATCTCAGAGTAACTATCACACATTCCTTGTGAATCTATCACAACAGTCGCTAGATGATGCAAAGTCATGACACTTTCATTATACTACGAAAGTATAGAAATGAAGGATTAGATAGGTCTTTGGTCTGAGCTAGACTCTTCAGATATTCTGAAAATGTACGTCCTATGCAGATTTTAAAAAAACTAAGTAGCATATAAATGGCTTCTTACAGAGTTTTCTGTACTCATTATTGTGGCCATATGTCTGAGCCAAGTGCTAGTTTCTATTTATTTGTCTTATGTTTCCATTCCAAAGTTGCCAGAAGCTATATACATTAGTGTACATTGGGTTTTAAACTATTCTGCACAGATATTTTTGCTTGTTTGTAAGTCTGAGGTATTTGTAAATCACTGTTTTTCCAAATATGAACTTCCCAAATCTGAGCAAATGATTAGTCTGAATGTCAATGCTTTCATACTTTATTATATTTGAAACATCTGTATCCCTTAACCAGCGTTTCTATTCATGCTGGTCTCCAAAGGGGCTCGCGACAAGGAAGCAGACACTAATATAGATTAGATCTCTCTTTTACTGAAGGAAATTCCCATTGTTAGGAAATGCTTCTCTAACAGCAATAGCAATCTCTTGGAGAACATATGTCATCATTACCTTCTCTGCAAATCTTCATCAATCACCCTTCCTATCCCAAAAAGTAGTGTTGTAGCAGAGTGAGACCTCGCTTGCTCAAAATGCTGAGGCTTTTGGTTAGCAAGAATTTTCTTATCATCTGCCATCATGACCCACACTTCCCTCTGAGCTTAGCTGCAATCCTGTCACTTCCGGAAGGTGAGGTGAATTTTGATAGCAAGAATATATGCTTGTATGTGATTCATGCTGCAGTGCAAAATATTTCGGGGTAGCTTGGTCTTCAACTGGTAAGTGAGAGGCTGTTTACAGGGGCAATTAGCCTGCTCTTTTGTCCGCTGCAGGAACAAGCTGGTTCACTCACTCCTAAAGCTGGTGATCAGATGACCCCTGAGCAGTCCTAACTTTTACTTTTTTTGGTTTGGGTACAATCGCTCTGGTTTGCTCCCTTTCCAGTGCATGTGATAGCTGGCAACAGATCAAAAGCAAGTGTTCCTCTAATTTGCTGATATTTTGAAGTAGCTAAATAAGACAGTCACTTCAGGATATTAATTAATTTAATTCCTAAAAAAGCTAATATTTGCTGCCATAACATAAACTTTTTTTTAAAAGGCACATCCCTACCCATCCGTGCATGCACACATGCTTGCTCCTGCCCACCTGCAAGTGCGCCCCACCCACTTATGCACTGGGGGTGCCCCATTCCCCCATATACAGACCCTGCCCCCCCAAACCAGTTCATAGTTTAGAAAAGGTTGGGGACCACTGCTCTAAAGCTTCCTCTAGGGCTAGGGTGCTGTTGGCTAAATCACTGTATTCTTCTTGTTCACTGGCCCCTTCTGGCTGCAAGATATCCTTTTTCTGTTTTGAAGATGATTGATTAAGGTAAGACATAACACTGAAGAAGGGCAGGACAAAATGGATTTTATCACATGGAAGCATTTGTTTAATCCTTGTGCAGATTTGCAGGCTGGGCTCCAAGCCATATCTTTACTGGGTTCTCAACTGTTATACTAAATAGTAGCCATATCACAATTTTTTTATAATTTATGTAACAGATGGTCCATCATTATTTATGCTTGAACAAGTAGAACCATCAATTCCAAGATACACAAGAGAATCCACAGCCTTTGGGTTGCTGAGTCAATTTATCTTGCTTTGTGTTATTCATAGCCTGAGAAATACATCAGGCATATTAAACAACTGCATCTAGAAACAGACAAACGCACAATGGTATATGAAGACAAAGGCATCGAGAAGGAGTTCAGGATGATGATAGAACAAGTCATTCCCTTTTCATTTTTGAACTGTTTGGGCTGCAAGAGACATTCCCTTGAGCTTCATCATATAAGCATCACGGAAAATTATGTTTTTCAGTAAATATGACAAGCAAGGAACATAAACAGAGGTCAAGTTAACATGTACTAGAAACAGAAACTATAGAAGTAGGAAGTGAATTAGGAAGAGGAAACCAGACAAAATGAGGTTCTTTTGAGGAAAGTGGAAAACTTTGACACCCACATCCACACAGAGAGTTATCTTCATCTGATTCCATATATACTCACTTGACTGTCTTTATTTTATTTTAGAACTATTTTAGAAGACGGCAAGGTAAACTCTATAGTGTACTCTGAGTATACCTAGAGATCCTTGAGAAGGGCTCTTGTAAGTTGGAATTCGCCTGATGGCAAGCGATGGTTATGCATGGCCATGGAGAGGGGACAATAGCTATAAAGCACCAAGGCCTTAAAGGCCTAGTGAACAACTGCTGCTTTTGTGGTTGTTTTAACATCATTTAATATGGAGACTTGTTGCTAACCTTAATACATTTCCTGAAAAGGATGCTACAAGTTGAAACCAGGTCCAGTTTCATAGCAACAAACTTACTTGTGGATTCCAAATTTGCTGTTAAGGATTTTAATGTAATTGATTGAGTCCATACAACAAGAATAACCAGCATTTGGCATTTATCATTCCTTATCGGAAATTTTATCTCTGAATGCCGACTGAATTTTCACCTTCCTCTCACTAGCATCAGATGTCACATCAAATTAGCACTTTTTTCATCAAACAGTTTGACATTGAATTTCTACAGAAAATAGTTCATTTCTACAAAAAGCAGGTGCTGAATGAATCGTGATGTACATGTAAACTAAAGGCTGTCCATCTGATAAGGAGTAGCACAGGGACAAAACTATTTGTGTGTGTGTTCCCCAGAATATGCTAGTGCCATATGCACATGCCAAACATGTGGATGTAGCTGTCAGTGAATCATGCAGGACTATTAGTTACTGGCTGGCAGCTAGCTCCATTGAAAAACTCTATTGTTTGACTGGCATTGCCCCTCCAGAAGTACACTGAGAAATGTTAACAATGATTGAAATAAGATAATACAACACCAAACTGATCCAATTCATGGACACCAACCTCCTTGTTGTTTAGTCGTTGTGTCCAACTCTTTGTGACCCCATGGACCAGAGCATGCCAGGTCCTCCTGTCTTCCACTGCCTCCCGGAGTTGGGTCAAATTCATGTTGGTAGCTTTGATGACACTGTCCAACCATCTCATCCTCTGTCGTCCCCTTCTCCTCCTGCCTTCACACTTTCCCAAGATCAGCATCTTTTCCAGGGAATCTTCTCTTCTCATCAGATGGCCAAAGTATTGAAGCCTTAGCTTCAGGATTTGTTCTTCTAGTGAGCACTCAGGGTTGATCTCCTTCAGAATGGATAGGTTTGATCTCCTTGCAGTCCAGGGGACTCTCAAGAGTCTCCTCCAGCACCACAATTCAAAAGCATCAATTCTTTGGTGGTCAGCTTTCTTTATGGTCCAGCTCTCACTTTCATACATCACTACTGGAGAAACCATAGCTTTGACTATGCAGACCTTTGTCAGCAAGGTGATGTCTCTGCTTTTTAAGATGCTGTCTAGATTTGTCATCACTTTCCTCCCAAGAAGCAGGTGTTTTTTAATTTTGTGGCTTTTAATTTGTCACCATCTGGTGATGGCAACAGTGGTCATGTTCTTAGTTCTTTTGATGTTGAACTTCAGACCATTTTTGTGCTCTCTTCTTTCACCCTCATTAAGAGGTTCTTCAATTCCTCCTCACTTTCTGCCATCAGAGTGGTATAATCTGCATATCTGAAGTTAAATAAGCAGATAGACAATATACAGTCTTGTCATACTCCTTTCCCAATTTTGAACCAATCAGTTGTTCCATATCCAGTTCTAACTGTTGCTTCCTGTCCCACATATAGGTTTCTCAGGAGATAGATAAGGTGGTCAGGCACTCCCATTTCTTTAAGCACTTGCCATAGTTTGCTGTGGTCCACAGTCAAAGGCTTTTGCATAGTCTACAGAAATCCTCCTAGACAATGACTAAAATAGAGGAAATGTTTTTGTCACTCAAGCTTTAAATATCAAACCAGAAGATGCTACACTAAACCTATGGAAAACAAAACAATACACCTTGATGAATGGATGAATTCTAAAGAGTGTCTCCCACCAGCACAAGACTGGCTGGACCATCTGCAAGTCCCCTAAACTTTGAAACAAAATAGGAATATCAAAGAATAATCAAGTAAAATGGGGCTACTTGGATACAGGACTGGAGAAATTCAATTAGTGCATCACTTATGTACATGCCGTGTATGTCCCACCATGCATACAAAATAAAGTTTAGCAAAAGGCTGAGATCATGCTATGGAAATAGCCCACCTCTGGTCAAAAATAGTCTAATTATCTGAACCTTTTAATTTGTTTTTAATTTTACTTATATTTCTTATATGTCCATAGTTTTAAACTGTGCAGTGCTCTGATATGAATAAAGGTCTGAAAAAGAGATAATGTTTTGAGTTGAGATAATGTACGTGTACCATATCCAACTATGCAGCACTATAAATAATGTATTGTAAAAAAGCATTGCCTTGTACAATTAAGATACCAGAGCTTGAAACAGTTACTTTTTTAGCCAGCTAGCAATCTCAGTTTGGGAAATAGTGCTAGAGATATGGTCATTAACATGTTTCCATCGAGTTCACCGAGTTGGAAAGCTCTGTGGGAATGCAGTCCTAGTCAATGAGTTTCTAAAAAAATTCTTAATGGAAATAGCCAGCCAAAGATTTCCCAAAAGAATTGAAGTGTTTTGGTTTTTCTTGTTGTTAGTTAACAGTGATTGAAAAATTGCAGACTTTGCATGGATGACAAAACGGAAATGCTCTGCAGATGTTTTCTCTATCCCAGTGTGTAAAGTGTGTGGCAGCCCGGGTTTTTTTAATGCATAGTTTCTTTCTTACACTAATGGGAATGCTCAGAGTCCCTATCATCCTGAGAGAGCTTCACAGGAAGTATCATTTGGACAGTTACATTCAGCTTCTGTGAGAGAGTTTACCTCATGTGTGACTCATCTGCTGAGCAACACACTGGTGACACTGCATGGGAAAGGCTGGTCTACCTTCCTGGCAGAAATGATTGACCTAAATTGTGAAACTGAAGGCCAGTTCACTTGTTGCTTCATCTGCACTCAGTTGCTTCCAATATGGGGACTCTCCTCCATTAAAAATTGTAATGAAGAGCACCTCATTGACAGAAAGAAATGTACCCCAGTTCTGCACCAGCAACAGCTAATGGTTACAATAATATGAGCCCCTGTGACATGACAATGGTTTCAAAAACCTTTGTCATGTCACAGTAGTTTACCAGGAATCATATTTCCTGAGAAAATTTAAAACACAACAGCATATTGCTCACCATTGGGAAGATGGGAAATAACTCCAGAATGGCTAATAGCTAACAAATAACAGCTTGTTAAAAATGTGTTTAGAATGATAATCCTACAGACTGTCTTCATCTTATTTATTTATTTATTTATTTATTTATTTATTTATTTATTTATTTATTTATTTATTTGACTTATATGCCACCCTGCAACATAGCCCAAAGGAGAATAGGAAAAGAAACAAGAGGTTGTCTCTGAACTACACTGTGACATTTTTTTCATTGATCACTTTGTCATTCAGTGGCATTGATGCTTCAGCCATTGAGGTCTTGGAAACAAGCTTTTCTATTAGAACAGAGCAATTTCTGATCATGTCCAGTACGGCGTAGATCCTATTATATGAAAATTGTGGTTATTTGAAGAGTAATCCTACAGTTGACTAAGGTATTTAGATTAATGGATGGATTATATCAAAATGGCATATATGTTCATGAATCATATGGTCAATAATCCAGAAGAAGTGTTTTTGACACACAAAACCTTAAGAAAAAATAAAAACTAGTTTGTTTTAAAGGTGCTACATGGCTTCTGGTTTCTCATTTGCTACAACGGACTAACATGGCTACCAGCTAGATTATCTTCACCAGACAGAAGTGGCTCTCCGCAGGTTGGGTCCTATGTTTGGTATATGCAATGGATAATTCTACTTTAACATTCTGCTTCCTAATAACAAACCTATTCTAAGAATATATCCTAAGGTAGCGAAAACAAACCATCTGCTTTTAATCTGTTGTTCAGTAGCCTCACAGAAATCCCAAGATTCAACAGAGTATGACATTATTTAGAAGATTAATCCCATGTGAAAGGACTAGAAAAAACTCAAAGTGGTGGCCACAGAATGCTGGCTTACTTGAAGCCTGTTATATGGGAGGGGGAACACTAAGAAACTCCCTCTCACTCCCTCTCCCCCTCTTGCTCTTCCTGGAATGGAGTGGAATATCCTGAAAGATAGCATGGCTGGCCAGAGTCCTGGAGGCACTTCACACTGCAACATTTTGCTGCAGGTCCCACTTGTATAGAGTTACAGGTGGAATTTTGAATACTCTGCTGTTCCTACTCTTTTCTGGGATAGGGAAGACTATTTTGATTGTTTCTTCAGACATAGTATCCCTGAGAGCTGATAGATGACACATCTCCTCATCCCCAAGTAGCATGCCCATTGGCTGTGTCATCTGGGAATGGGAGTTCTTGTCTATCCATCTGGAGGGAAAGCCGATTTAAGGTTTCCATCCTTTTTCTGGACCCTTTTTCTCTCCAAAGAAGTGCCCATTTAAAAATATCTTGTGACTGAATAATAAATTACTAAGTGTCACACAGTCTTTGCTGCCAAAAGGAAATGAATGGAACAACTGAAGTGATCTGGCCTTGTTCCTCTCTTTGCCTGCACCAGCCAATAAGACGACACAAGTGTACACTGTAATTCTCAGTTTAAGTACAGAGCATGAATTCGGTAGTGTATCATTTAGTGAAAGGAAAATGACCAAGCAGATATTGCAATCTGGAGTACATTGTTTTTAAAGCTGCTTACAAATTATATACTTCCAAATAGTTCGGCGCTGTTTGCTACTGGTTCAAGTGGTCTGGATTCAAACAACATGTGGACATCTGCATTTTATCAGTTGCTTTTGAGCTGCAGCCATGTGGGGAATGCACAAAAATATTTTTGCTGAACACATCAAACTATTAAGGAAGACGCTCAAGCCGTCTGTAGTAGCTTAATTTTATGTCCCGGGTTATGGTGCTATTTGTGCAATTAGCCATCAAGTAAATGTTGTATTTAAGTAAAGAACAGGTGCAGGAGTCCTGACCATGGGTGATGGGGACAATGGCAAGGAGAGGGGTTGGAAACCATAACTTTGGATACTTCGCTGAATCTGCAAATTGCAGTAAAAAAAAAAAAGAAACAACTTTTCCAAATCTGAGAAGGTATAGAATTTAACCCATTGGCTCCAATTTGTATTGTTTTCTCAATAGCTGTTCTCTGTGTTGGAAAAAAATATTTCCCATTAGTACAAATGGAGGTTTTCCTTCCAGGTATGGGGTCATTATCCAGACTGAGACTACTGCCAAAGGCTAAGGGTTAAAGCTAGAGATGGAGATATTTGTATTCGTATATGAATATCCCCGCACAGGTGGAAATAATGAGGTTTATTTCCATGGGGCTGGACTGTCCACTCATGATTTTGCTGCTGACATGAGTTCAGTGGACTTTCCTCTTGTGCCATTGTCTGCAATTGATTACCCAGTCCTGGCAAGAGGCGGGATGATCAGCTTCTCTGCTATGTCAAAGAGTGACTAATCTATTGTGGAGAACAGCATGATGGGAAGCCTCCGTGGAGCCAGCAGCAGTGGCAAAATCCACATGTGCAGGGATATAAGGATATTCTTATTCATATATGAATACGAATACCCCTATCTCTAGTTAAAGCCCCTTACCTCTGCTAAAACTGTAATCCTGGGTGATGTCCCTCATGTTTGCTGCTATCAACTTTAAAAACAACACCACATTCATGGAATTTCTAATTGAGCTATATGCATCATTTCTAGTTTGGCCATTAAGTCCAAACTGTGAAGAGATAAGCAAACATTATAGACTTACAAACTCTACTGCAACATTTTCATTGTGCTTCACAAAGGAATCAGTCAAAGAAGATTGTGAACCAAGGAGGGAAAGAAGTTCCCCACTCCGAGAAAAAATGGGAAAAGATGTGAGTTCCTTTATCTGGAGGGCTGCAATCTACGAGTATACAAGTTCTCCTCAGGGTGAACACGAAACATTTGTTTTTGAGAGGCATAACATGATACTAAAAGGATTTTTTTCTCAAAAAGAAAAGAAATCCTGCTTGCTCAGATCCATTTAAGCCTGTTAGCAAAGGCTACACTCTAACGGAAAGCTATCCTCTTCCCCCAGTAAGCAGTCTCCGGGGGGGGGGAGCAGGAAACTCCTAGTAATGGGTAATGCATGCACAATCTATAGCTACACTCATATTGCTGGAAATGCAAACAGACTAGGTTTTACATCACCCCTTGCTTTGCTGCTCTACTCGAATCCAGGCTCAAAACTGCAAGAAGTAAAGGCACACCGGAAATGTCCAATTCCTGTCCATGTACATGTCACAAGCATTATTACTGTTAATCTGGAGGCAAGAGGTGATCATCACAGCTGGTACTGAGGAATTAATTAATTAATTAATTTAATAACTAACTAAATAAAGGACACTTTATTTAGTGACTACACAATGCACATGAAAGTGTGGAATTCATTTTATTATTATTATTATTTTGCCTGGGAAGCATGTTTTTGCTTGGCAAGTGAGATATCTTACTCAGCTGCAAGAGGCTTATATCTTTTAAATCATTTGTGAAGTTGATTTATTTTGAATAGTTTTGGCATATGTGAACATCTCTGTTAGTGTAAATTGTGTCTATGGGGTTTGCCATTCACTGGCGTGCCTTCCGTGCCTCTCTTTCTCCGCCCCCGTGTGTGTATATATGTCCTCCTTTGGAATCCTAGAAATGTGAATCTAGTCAAAATGTCTATTGTCTTTTTTAGTCCCAGTTCCCTGTCTCCCTCCTTTGCAAGCTTAGTGAATATCTCTGGTCAGTTTCAGCCCCAACTCCCTTGCTCCCTCTCCTTCTCCATCCCTCTCTGTGTTTCCCATCTGTCTATCTGTCTCCATGCAATTGTGTTGGGCTGTAGAGAAACCTTGCTGTTACATTTTTCCCCTGTATGTTATTCTGTTCTAGGACTATGCCAGATTGCAAGAAATAAAAACAAAATTAGTAAAATAAACCACCACAGCACCAGTGGCTAGTGTTTGTGAGAGATAGCCAGAATGGAGGTGGGAGACAAAGCCTCAAATGCAGCCATTCTAAAAGCCCATGTTGCCCCCTCAGCTGATATACAACACATTTTAAAAATGGATTAAATGTTTTCCCAAGGGGACACACACACACTGACTCCAAAACCACACGACTTTAATCCAAATCCTAAACCTTGATCTATTACCCAATTTATTTCAGTAATGTAATCATGCCCTCAGTTAGTATGATTGATAAAAATTTGCTCTCCCAGAAGGGTACATCAATACACCCATTTCTGAGTGAGAACTGGGCATGACTAATGGTTGGAAGTATAGATTCAATCATAAGTGTTTCCCTTAAACCAAAAGCTTTGTTAAAAAAAGGTTTTTGCGGAATAATTTTGTGTTCCCATCCTTCTCTAGTGACTGATAGGTGGAAGGCGTGCAGGGAGAAGGGAAGAACGGACAAGTTTCAGTAATATTTCCCAAAAGAAGATGGTGGGAATTGCTGAGGTGCTGTGGGATGGAAAGTGGTTTTGATCTTCAGCAGAGTTCTCTTCTCACAGACTTTCTTACATCCAGAGAGACTAGGAGGCAAACAACTTGCATCCTGCTATAATGATAAAGCATTTACACGTGAGTTGCTGTGGCAGGCGATCAGTGTTCACGTCTCTTCTAGAAAAGATCTCAGAGGACTTACACATATTCGTATTTCTCTCTGCCACTTCTAGTGACATTACTGATGACATCAATAATAATGGCTGAAATCCTGTTGCTTACTGTACTAAGTTGCAATTAGAGTGGACCCTTTTTAAATAAAAGGGACTTAAGGGGGAGTTGATTCATCAATTTCCCACTGACTCAATGGGTCTACTCTAATTACAAATTATTATGATAAGCAGCAGGATTCCAGCCAATGTATGGTAAAGCACCCTTAAAGCTGAAGCAGAACTAAGCAGGGCAAAGTTTTTTTTCAATATGTTCTTAAAACTGACCATTTTTACAGTGCAAGCTGAGGCATTCTCAGAGAAAATCTATGAGAATCTCTCTTTCTCTCTTGTAAATGAGCACATCTGCTTAGCATCTGCATTTCTACATAACATGAAATTGAATAAAGCTTAGCACTAAAGCATGTCAGACCAGCCAGGGCCCCACAACAAACAGCATTCTGAAATGTGTCATCTGGGTTTTTTGTTTTTTGTTTTACACTAAACAATGAGAACACCAAGGCAAACAATCTCCACGCTACATTTGACATACATTCAGAAAACTGAAATAAGTGATTTGGAACCTTGGTTTGAAGTGTCTCTGGAGCAGACGAGTAAAATATTATGTTTAAGGAGATTAAATTTCACAACAGTTTATCTTTAGACCAGGCCTCAAAACTGAATGTTGAACAAAGCAATGCCACGTGCAGATGGTGAAAACTGGATTTTTCTCAGTGCAATGCTTCCCAGTTTTTTGCTCTGCTAAGTAGCAATTAATACAACTCAGTTTGCATAGCAGAGAGAGAGAGAGGGAGGGAGAGGGAGAGAGAGGGAGGGAGGAATGACTTGGAGTTTGGTTCATGTGAGGTAGCTTTGCCATGCACGCAATGTGCAACCTACCCCACATTTAATATGATACCACAAAACTGCCAAGTTGATTGACTTCCAAGCCATTTCCCAATCCTGCCACTGGCAATTCAGTGGCATTTTTCAATTATTAAAAGCCCCCTCCTCCAATTGCAAGGTTTTAAAAGGCTTCCCCAGGGAGGCCTAGAGAATCTGGGAACCTGATTTAGATTAAATAGCAACAGTGTGGATGATGACATAATCCAGTTTGCACCCTGGAACGACACAAACAGGATTTTGCCCATTGTGTGATTGACCCAAAGCCTGAAAAATCTGCTTTTTCCTTTTTAAATTCAAAATGCCCTAGGTAACTCTGGTTTGTCATCATTGTCTTCTACAACACTGACTTTTGAATTTCCTTTTATAACATTAGAATGTCTGGGTTGGCCCCTGATGTGCTCTATAACATTAGCCGATATGAGAATTAAAACTACCAGTGATGCAGTTTCTGTACAGCTACCTCTGAAAACGCAGTGTGTGTATCTGTGTGAATGACAGCCTACAGGCCGGAAGCATTTGTGACTTGATATCTGCATCTACTGGTTGTATGGTTGTATTCAGAATGCTAGGCTTTTTTTTATTCACAGTTACAGAGAGTAAATATGTTTTCATCGTTCCCCTGTGACAATCTGTTCTAGAGGCAGCACATATTCTGGCACTGTGATTTGCTTTTTTTCCCCTTTTCTCCCTTGGCGTTTACTGCAGCTTTCATCCAAGCCAGCTTTGATTTTATCTTAAAGGTTGTGGTGACATGAAAAAGTCCCCACATGCTTTCTGTTCTTGATTTTTAACGGGACCGCACCAGATCCTCCTAATTAAAGATTAAATGTAAACATGTTTTTCTTCTTATGAGAGGTAAACAGAGAATTTGTCAAGAGGGTACTTCACACCAGTTCTTCTATAGTTTGACTTCATCCCTGAGCTTGGAAAATGTACTTTCCTTCTTTCTTTCTCCTTCATTTGTCTTCTTTTACAAAAGCTCACAGACATTGTGGTGAGTTTTGCGAAAACAAACAAACAAAAACTCCCACTATACCTTCTCCAACAGTTGATTCCACACATGCCCCAAATTTGTTTCCAGTTCTGGTTGTCATTGCTAACTGGTGTCAAGTCCTAAACGGACCTTAATGGGGCTTTCAAAGAAATCAAGATATTTAAGGAGTGGTTTCATAAGTGCCGCACCCCAACCCAAGGAGTTTCCATGGCTGCGCTGGAATTTGAACCCAGGTTTTCTGGGTCCTAGTTTGTCACACTGTCCACAACACCACACTGGGTTTCTCCAACTTTGGTGGTGGGTATTTTTTTTTTAAAAAGGAAGAAAAATCCCTTTATTAGTATCAATGACCCTTCCCCCTCCTTTTGTTATTCCACTATTAGTGGAATGTTGTCCCAAGAGACTTGCCTGGGGCCCTCTTTAAATGTCTTTTTGGCACCATGCTAATATGTTTCTATTCTCTCATGCCTATTTAGTCTCACATTAATATCATGTTATTATTTATTTCTGCTGATAAGTGTTATTGGTTGAGCCTTCCTTTCTTGGTTTGTCCTAATTAATGTAACAAACTAATTTCTTGCTGGTGCTGGCATTTATCCTTTCAGACTAGATTTAGATCATATTGTAACTGACTGCATATTTTGTTTTTGAATTTTTAATTTAATATTCAATTTAGTACATTGCTAGAAGCATGTGTTTTTACCAACTACTCACAGTTGTAATGTTGTCAGATAAATAAATAATGTTCACCTTCAGCACATGTACTGCTATGGTAGGTATAGAGGTTGCTTTCTGACAGAAAGTTAGGCAACCCAAACTCCTATTCTGAAGTTTACTGATCAGCTGTGGGCTACAAGTCTTTCAGCCTAACTGAGGGAAAAAATGTGAGAGGGCGAGAAAACTGCATTTACTTTATTTAAAATATTTTTTACTCCACCGTTCTCCTTAAAAGGACACAAGGCTGCTGACGTCATTAAAAGACAATATCAAAGCTAACAGCAGTGAGTATACAAATACTAAAAAGGACCAAACAAATACCCTACTAAAAACACAAGAAACACCAATACACATTCAAAGCAGTAAGGCACAACAATCTGTTTAAAAACCCCTCTCGGGCAGCCAGTCAGAGAACGCTTGTGCGTTATTTCACATGCTCCTTTACAGGGAAGCCAATGAGATTGCCCAGTGCCCTTGTCTTTTCTCCCTCTGTATAAGATGTTGTTGTTGTTTAGTCCTGCCCGACTCTTCGTGACCCCATGGACCAGAGCACGCCAGGCCCTCCTGTCTTCCACTGCCTCCCGGGGTTGGGTCAAATTCATGTTGGTAGCTTCAATGACACTGTCCAACCATCTCGTCCTCTGTCGTCCCCTTCTCCTCTTGCCTTCACACTTTCCCAACATCAGGGTCTGTATAAGATAGGAATGCGCAAACTATGGCCCCCAGAGCTGCATAGACCAAACTCCCCAAGAGTGTCAATTCACCTTTCAAATACACCACTGCCTCTCTGCCCAATTTAACAATAGAATATAACCATTTTTTTTTCAAAACCAGAAGTGCACTTGAAACAACTTGCTAGTGGTTTTGTTTTGTTGGCACTCCCTCCCCCCCCCAGTCTCTGCAGCCCCCAGGCTGGTCATGAGCACAAAAAACTAGTTCTGAGCCCCACCAAAGTGTCTTACCCCTTTATAAACGATTATAGTTTTACCCTGCAGCCACCACCCATGGAAGGGAGGAAGAAGTGATTCCGACTGCTTTTCTGGCAATGAGACAGAAAATAATCCTTCCCCAGATTTGCTGGCAATAAAATTCTCGTGAAAAATAAACATCTTACTTGGCGGCTCAACAATTATTAGCTAAATTGTTTAACTTAGGGTATCACTGCCAGCTGTTTTTTTGATTCTGGGCCTCCATCTTGGCTCCTAGCAATGTTGCAATATCTTAAATCACACTAGACCAGTAGGACGAAGGACACAACTGTGGATGCAGAGATGTTAGCTTGGCTGAGACATCTTCTGGCCCCGCTCCACATCTTTATTAAATCCTCTCATTTGTAAAGATCCAGTCATGGAGGCTGCTGAACCAAACCTGAATTGTTGCCACCAAAGTCGTGAAATGCTCCATAGCATGCGGCAGAAAATGAGACAAAACAGAGTTTCTAACATAAGGCTGCAAGTCCGCATTCAATTTATTTATTCATTCACTCAACGTGAACAGCCATCCTTAAGGGGGTTGGATTTCTCATCTTTATCATACCCCCTTTTACTGTATTTCCCAGAAGTGTCACAGTGACCCTGTTTCCTAAAAGTAAAATCCCTCAACTTTGACTTATTCTGGAAGAGTATACATGATATTTTACTCACAATTCATCCTTTTAAAGGTCAGCAATCTGTCTTTCCTCCAGACTTCTGTCTCTCCTCTGCCCTCTACTTCCCTTTTCTCCAAGGGGCTACACATTAAACCTAGGACAAACATTGTCTCATCCTGCTGATGCCTTCCAGAAACTGCTGCGGCAGAATCTCACTTTAAAGTTAATGCTGTAAAGCGTTAAACAACTTCTTGAGCTAAATTTTAAATGAGATGTGATGGGATTGTAGTAAATAGAGAGTTTTCTTTTAATATCTCTTCTGCCAGATAAAACATTAAAGATGCTTCCACAGAATGACTAGTCTATAGAATTTAGCCAATTAATTATGTATATATCCAACCCTTAATGTCCAGCAACATGGATCATTCAGGTGTTATGCTTTGCTCCTCTTTTTCTTATGTGTGAGACTCTAAAGCTATGATTTGATTTTTGTATGACCACAAATTCTATGGGCGTTCTGTTCAGACATGACATTTTCCACATGAGTCTTGAGAGCCAACATAATTTCAAATGCAATCTTATTGAAAGACTCTTATATGTTGTAAAGACAGTTTCTGATAAACTTCTGCTCTGCTAAGCATTCATTTTATTAGATTTCATGTCTTTTCATTTTCCTCAGAGAAAGTGCTACCATTGGCCATGCTGCTGAGATGGAAGTAAACTAAGTCCAAAACATCTTGAGGGGATCAGGTTGGAGATGGGATCTTCTGAGGGGTGCTCACAGAAGATTGAACAGAACAGAATGTGCGAATACCCTCGCACAGGTGGACATAACAAGGGCCTGGGCCCCTGGGGCTGGAACATCCACTCAGCCGTCCTCTGCTGCCACAGACTCTGCACTCCCTCCAGTCGCTCAGGAGCTCGCTGTCGACTAGCCACTCCTGGCAGAAGGAGGGAAAATGAGCCTCCTTGCCAGGCTGATGAGTGGCTAGTCAACCGTGAGCTCCAGAGCAATTGGAGGGAGTGCAGAGCCTGCAGGAGCAGCGGACAGGTGAGTGGACAGTCCAGCCCCAGGGGGGCGGACCCTTGTTATTTCCACCTGTGTTGAGGTATTCATATTCGTATATGAATACGAATACCCCTAACTCTAGTTTAAAAATGTAGGTCAACAGCAACATAAAACTGCACTGACACAATATATCTATACATAAATGCAAGATGGCATAGCTTCTCTTGTTTCTTAAGACTTTTGATGCTAGGCACATATTTTCTTTGCTGACAAAGCAAATTTCCACAGAATGACTAGTCTATTTAATTTGGTCATAGTTACATCCCTACCCATAAGCAGCATACAAAGTTGAGCCGGGGGGGGGTGTCTATCACATAGGAGTCTGAGAATGCCAGCAACACATTGGCTTCTGGGGTGCTCATATAAAGGGCAACTTAATAAATAATGGAAAGCATCTTCAACCTCTCCAGATCCACAGATACAAAGTCTTTGATGAAATGGGACATTATCATATCTCCCCTCTAAAAGGGCTGATGGCATACACTGAAAATGCAAAACTGTGAATGCTTTTCTTAAAGGGGCTGGGGTTAGATTAACAGCATAATTCTCAAAATCAAATCATGTTTTGCACAGGGGAAACCAATGAGAATAGGATATTTGTGAGATGGCACACAAATCCAGCCACTTAGAATGAAGACAGATTTTTTTCTTTGACCAAATGCTTGACTCTATTAGTGGCAAAAGTAGATAAGGTCACCATGTCAATCCCATAGATGATAGTAAAAATTCCACCTCTCATGATCGACATTTTCTTTGTCTTGAGAGGAGGGGATATGAACTATGGGATTTATAACTATGTTTCATTCTTATCTGCTTTCCATTACTTGAATCTATAGCAAATTTCTGTTTCTCTTAAATAAACATAGTTTCAGCATTTCATTTCTCTTTTAAACTGAGGGCTCAGTCACAATGCTCATTTAAATAAATTCCAGTTCTGACTTTTTTAATTATCCCTTTAAAGTCACATGGTATATAAATCAGTATGAGCACTCACTTTGACTTAAACCACTTCAATTTATTTCTGATAATTAAAACTGGTTTGGGGAGCTAAAACAGACTCATTTTCTTTCTGTTTTAGGAGCACGCGTCTCTTAAAGAAAAGTAAGTGATATAGCGCTAAATCGAGTGTCTAAGAAGGTGCCACCTGGTGTCATAATATTCAGTAGAAGCTGTGGGGGAAACACCAGAGAGGTGACATCAGCTGATTAATGTTGGAAAAATGGGAATGGGGTGGAAGACTTCCAGAGGGTTCAGCAGGAAGGGAGTTGATGCTGTAGCCTCAGCCCCTGCACTGCTCTCCTCGATGCTGTTTCTCTGGGAAGGGGAGGAACAGCTTGCAGGTTGTGTTCACACACACCACTAGCCACCTGGCACTGGCATTTCCGGCAAGGGGAATCGCCTAGCACTGTTCAGCTGGCTTTTGGGCCTTCTGTGCTCCTAGTGTGCTGGCCATCCTCCAAGTCTGATGCACCTGCTCTTTGCCTGCGTGCACACTGCTCAGCTGCTGGGCAAGCTGAAGTGGCTTCCTGGGTCAAGAAACTGGCCAGCTGCATTGAAGGGTGATGCTCCTGGTGCATGCATCATTCTCCATGTTCTCAGGTGCTCACTGTGCATCCATTCTGCACCTGCTGGTCTTTTGCTGCTCGGCTGGCTCCTTCATCGGCGGAATGAACAGGGTAAGTGGTTGTAATGCCAACCATAGTGATGCAGTGATAAACATTTTAAGAAATAATGTTTAAAAAATTAAAAGGAAAAACAGTGGTACCCTTGCCACCCAAAATTTACAAAGGCACAGTATAAATGACAGCAGTGTTCACAGCCACAAGACCACATTGAATTGAATCAATTGAAAAATGAGGCGTTTTTAAAAGTTCCTGCCAACTGGTTAAAAAAACACACCCCTCAATTTGCAACCCAAATAACTGTATTTCGCCTAGGAATTTATAAATAGTTCTAAAAAAGGCTAAAATTGATTTAACTGAGGCTCTTATTGCCAATGGAACCACACCATGAGCTGTCTCCAATTTTGCAAGAGGCACAGCTGTTGAAAAAAAAAGGTAAATAACTTAGGATTGACAAAAGTAGATATGATATAACTAGCTCCCAAATAGCCATGTGAATATCTACATGTACGTGCGTGCACACATACACAGAGATTCATCCACCCCCTTCCCACTTAGTAAAACTGCTCTGAGTGGTGACTACCATGTATTTCTTTTCTAGATTTTTGTCCACTTTTATCAATTGGTTCACTACATTTCTCCATGCCCTTTCAACTGGGTGCTTCAATTAGGAAATATTAAAATTTGCAGGAAAAAATCAGCAGCTTAGAATGAATCGCCAGACCCAAAGAAAAATGTTAAGCTTCATTTGTGAAAATAGGGATGTTTTGCTTATGTTTCATCATTGAACTGGTTTCATCTTTTGAAATAAAATAACTCTCCCCCATTGGAGCAGGGGGGGGGGTCCCACTGCTAAGCTTCCTGAAAGCAAGGGATTGTACCCACATTTAGTAGTTTTGTTAGGATGTTCTTGCTGGGCCAAAAACCGCAAGGCTGGGACTGTGACATGTTTTGTCCAATCTGCAGAAGCAAACTGTCTAGAAGGACCTGTTTTAAGAAAACCTACACAGAACTTTGTGGCTGAAGTCCATCCTATGCAAAAGTAACCCCCAAACTGTGTGTCAGGGAATGTCAGAGGGAGGTAGACTGATGTGATCTCCCCAGGCAGCTGATGCCGGGAGGCATTGGCCATAGCCTTTCCTTGTTCTCCTCTCTTGTTTGATAAAGTTACATATGCCACATGACTTCTCTTGGGCCCCCTGAATGAGCTTTTCACCTTAAGGAGGATGCCAGTAATACAGTACATTTTAGCTGCCAGTCCAGCTAGTTTCAGTGTGCAAAATATGGAGGGAGTACTTAGTGCTTGGCACTAAGTCAGGTGGTGTATAAATATTTGAAATAAATAAATAGAAATAAAATGAATTTGCCCTTTGCCTTCAGAAGCAAAATGTCTTGGTCCAGCCTTGGGGTGTATTAGTGCATAGAGAATGAGCGTCTAGGAGCACAGGCTTTTTGTTCATCTATCCTAGGATTTCTGTTTTCAGCCAAGACAAGGTCTCTGCACTACAACAAAAACTGATGGGAAGATCTCTGAGTGACTAGCGCCCTATAGAGATGGAGATGCAGTGAGATAATCAGTTTTATAGCCTCTTAGGTAAAACCTGATACTGTCACATCTCAAGCTGATTTTCCAAGTCTGTAGACTCCATCTTAGAGGTTTAGTTTAACTTCAGATCTTGGGACTTTCACATCTAGCCAGGATGACGTTTGGACTTCTCAGTTTCTTCTCATAACTCAGTTTCTGCAATGCCCACTCTGATGAAGGGTCATTAAGGGCTCCATTCCCCTTTTGGGAATGCTTTAGAGTTCCAAAGAAGGAACTCACCCTCAGTTTTGGCTTTTGCTCATAAATCACATGGTTCTGTCTCATTTTTATTTTGTTAATGGATTTCCAGGATCATTGCATCACCTGCCACATTACAGTGGGGTCTCTACTTAAGAACTTAATCCGTATTGGAAGGTGGTTCTCAAGTGGAAAAGTTCTTATGTAGAATCTGCATTTCCCATAGGAATGCATTGAAAACCATTTAATCCGTATCTGCTCTTTTCCGTCCATAGAAACTAATGGGAAGCTGCCATTCCGCCTTCTACCACTAGAGGGGGATTTTTGTCTTTTTTTCCCCTTAGGTCAAGGAACAGTGTTAAAAGCACTTCTGACGAAGCTAATTTTGAAGCAATGGACTGAAAACCAATTAATCCGTTCTGGCTGTTTTTTTTTATGTAGAGGTGCGTTCGTAAATTGAAGCATTAGTTCCCATAGGAACTAATGCAAAGCTGGTTAATACGTACTCTACCACTAGGGGGAGAACTTTTTTTTAACCTAAGATGACCTAAGGTTAAAAAAAGAGCAGGAAAGTTTTTTTTTCCTGTTCTTATCTGGATTTTTGTTCTCAAGTAGAAGCAAAATTTAGCAAATGGAGCTGTTCTTAAGTGGAATTGTTCTTAAGTAGGGACGTTCTTAAGTAGAGACCCCACTGTATCATTTTAACTAGAGATGCCAGAAATTGAATTTGGGACCTTCTGAAACCAACTATATTCCCTCTGCAAAGGGCATGGGGCATACGGGGAGAAAGATTAAATGAATTAGTAATAGCAATAATAGTAATATTTAACTAAGCAAATCATTTGCAGATTTTGTAAGAAAAAGCACCCAGTTCAGAGGGGGCTAGATGAATGTTCTATTTACATATCAGTCTGTCTTATTTCTAGTTCATAAACCTACCCTTCTTACATTATTCAAGGAGGTTTACAAGAATAATAGAAAGAGTAAATAACAGTTAACTGGAGGTGGGGACTTCCCAATGCTCCTTTATTTTGTAAGGTTAATTCCAACATGGTGTGTGTGTCCTTTCCCCGTGAATGCAACTGGGAAAGTAGAGATGAACCATCCTTTCCCAAGTACTGTAGTTCTGATGAAAACTAAATTCCAAAGCCTTGCATCTTGGACGTAATTGTTTTAATCCTCTAGTATGCAATAAATTGCACAATCAACAAACATCAGGTTTGAGCTATAAATTATGATGCAACTCCAAGAGCTTTGTTTCTTTCCATTTATTACAAACAAGCCATGCAAATTAATGACTGACTTGCAGACTGGGTTAATTATACTAAGTTCCTGGTAAAATCAACGAGAATTTAGTGTCAATTGATGCAGGGCCTATTGATTTCAGTGAGAACAAATGCTCTGCATTAGAAAATTCAGAGTAGATTAAATATGTGTGGAGGGGAATGCAACAGCCATTCTCCTTCCTTGTATATTTTCCCTGCCCACTACATATAGAGGATGATAATCTAAGGTCCAGGCTCTTCTCTCAAACACACACACACACACACACACACACACACACACACACACACGTGTGTGTGTGTGTGTGTGTGTGTGTGTGTGTGTGTGTTTGACATGCTAAGAAAACAAAACAATTGTAACACACAGGAAATCAGAGGACCATCAAATATATATGCTGTATCCTGTTGCAAATAAATTGTGACCCTCAGCAAATGGCCTGCATCATTTTGCAAATGAAATATCAACAGTAGTAAGTGCTGTGGGCGACATGAGAGCTGATATGAATATTCAAAGCAATTTGAATAATCAGTAGAGTGCCTTATATCTTTTGTCAGTTCTAAAATTGTGCACCTCACTTTTCTATTTATCAGAATAAATCTGTAGCAGCTCATAGCAGAATGTCAATAAAACAAAAGTCATTAAATGCATTACAATACCATTGCAGTGAATCTGCTATAAAACACACTCTCACAGCAGCAGTCTCTGGCAGCAACTGTACAGTATAACTAAATCAATTGTGCTAAGTTCTCCTAAGCCAGTGGTGCCCAACATTGGGTAACCCAGATGTTCTTGGGCTGCAGCTCCTGAAACCCCAGGCAACATAGCTAGTGGTGAAGGCTTCTGGGAGTTACAGTTGAAGAATGCCTGCACTACCCAAGGTTGGGAAGCACTGTTCTAAGCTAAAGTGAAAAAGGAAGGATCAGTGTCACCAAAACTGTTCTGAAAAAGCCAGCTCCTTGTCAGCCATTCAAAATGTAAAAGATTGGGCTCTGATGACAGTTTGCAGGATGGGAACTTAAGAGAAGGTGCTGCTTTCAACAGATGCCTATCACATATTATTGGGCAATAAAATACTGAACAGAACTTTGAATACTGGATGGAGTGCATGCAAGTGTAAATGACAGTCCTTAACAGTGCAAGCCATTGCAAATTTTAAAGGTCAAAATTAGCATTTTAAATTATGTCCAGAAATAAACATCTTTGTGTTGTTTTGGGGGGGAAGGAAGAAAATATTCCCAGTTATAGTACTGCATTTGTGAGATCTCTACTGACCTTTCAAGCTTCAAACGAACATTCACATCTGTGTAAAACATGGCTTATCTCCATCTTACTACCAAGTTTCTTATGTAGCTTTCTAGAGGCAGCTTTTAACTTACAGGGTTGGATTTGTTCAGTTCTTCTTGCTGTGAAAATGGATGAATAGCAAAATAAGATTCCCATTTTGTTTAGACACACTACTAAACACCAAGGCAAAATGCACATTGCGTTTGTATTTGCTTGCTTATTTGTTTGATTTGCTTCATCCAAGAACTGACGGGGAAGACATGCAATAAAATTGGGCAGAATTCCAGAAAGAAGTCCAAACTTTTTTCGAAAGAAACGAGGTGCAGTGAACATCCATGATTCATTCTATCTTTTTTATGGTCATTGACCAGCATAAGAACATCCATTAAAACGTTCCAATTATGGACATCTTGTACACCCACAGACACCCACATCACTGTGTAAATGTCTCTCTACTGTTCCAGATTACCAAGTGCCTAGATAAATTCATGCCACATTTGTGGGAGGCAGTTGTGTTACAGAAAGACAGAGTGCCTTGTGATAATTTAAGGATTACCAACATTTTTATTTAGGGACTACGGCTCACATCTTCAGAAGCACAGAGTATAGCATCAGTAGACAAACATTTTCATAGGGATGGGGAGGCGAGGGGGTCTATGAGTCAGCACAATTTCCATAACTGGTGTGTTTTAATGAATGTTTGCTCTACCGTGTTTCCTTTGGAAAAAAGTTTGGACTACCTTCCAGAATTCGGCAAGATCTGTAGCTCTGGCTTAAACAACACTGACACAAACTCAGAACTTGGAAAACACTTTTTTTTTGTATTGGATCTCTGAAATGGGTCACTGGGAGAACGATGGCAGTTCTAGAGTTATAGTCCCCTTTCCTCCCAAAATAGTATCTTTTCCAAGCTGTGCAGGAATATCTGTTTTCTGAATGCAGATGTGCTTTGGCTTCAGAAATTATTCAGAATCTGAAGCAAAGTGAGAGCATTTGTCAGTTTACAAACTGATCTGAAGCAAAGCGAGGAGACATAAAGTGGCACTCAAATCAAATTGGAGCTCTCCAAAGTGTCGTATATTGCTTCAGTGGTTTGGTTTTTAAAAGCTGAAATTAAAATAAATGACCCTTAAAAAGCGCAAAAACTTGGTAGCAGTGAATCTCACTTGGAAAAGAACATAATATTTTATTAGAACTAGGATGCCCAAAGCAAGAGGAAATTGACATCTTAAGTCTCCTGGAAGTCTCAATCATGGAGTCCCTGGTAGGCCTTAGAAAGAGCTGATAAATTCCTTTGTCCTGTAATCAGTGATCATTTTGCACCTTGGCAGGTCAAGAGAAAGGTGTTAGTCTGTTAAAGATAGTTATTTACATCACTTTCATTTTCACGATGGTGGGTGTGCATTACAGAATTTTTCTTTTTTTTTTCTTTTAGGCAGCTGAAGATCTCGTTTTGTGTGATACTTTAGAGTCCAATCAACTGAGCTCCTGTGTATGTGAATGTGCCATGGATCTCTTGAGTCTCCTGTGCAAGATCTCAGTGGAGAAGATCACATTAAGTATTAGAAATAGGACCTAGGTTATCTCCAATTCTGTAGTTTCCTTTTTAAAAAAATCATGCTACTGGCGTTTGTTTTTGCAGCACTTATACTTCCCCCCACTCCCCGTGTTATCCTTGGTTCCGAGTCAGATGGGAAGCAAATGTGGCACACAAGGAAGCAATCCTGTATTCTACCCGCTGGGGTAGCCACTAATCAAGGAAGGAAGGAAGGAAGGAAGGAAGGAAGGAAGGAAGGAAGGAAGGAAGGAAGGAAGGAAGGAAGGAAGGAAGGAAGGAAATATTTTTGCAGATATGAAGAAGAATAAAAACAGAGCTGGTATTTCACATTTGGTAATGCTTAAAACCACTTGGCTAATACTGTATTTATTTCATTGAGATGGGCATTAGGCAGATGTTTATATCTTATTTCAGCTGTTTCCCTCTGGTAGGAGACTTTTCTGCACAGTGGAAGTCAAACAGTAGTTGAATGGCTCTGAGTTTCACCCTGCATCCCGGGTGGGTCTCCTTTATTTTTCCCCATTTTCATGTTTTTTCACTATTCAGATCTATACAGATATGAGCAAATACTTTTGAATATTTGGATATAAATATTAAGTATAAACAAAAGTGGAAACACTTCAAATAAGCTCAATATGGATTGGATGCTGTTTGTAAAATAAACAAATTGGACTGAATTAAAGCAGATGGTATTCATACACCCCTACTTCTGATTATAGGAGTTGTTCTTTCTCTAAAAGGGGGAGAGGTCATAAATCATTAGTGAAGCACCTGCATTTTCAGCAAGAAACACAAAACAAAAGAAAAAAAGATGTTGGGGCCCCTTAAAGACTATCATATTTTATGTAAGCTCTTTTGGAACAAACCCACTAATTTATCATTTTTATAATGATAAAGCACAGTTTTATCTTGGCATTTATTTATTTTATTTTATTAGATTTTTACCCCACCCATCTAGACCAAAGGTCTACTCTGAAACTGCACGTGAAATTGCACTTGAATTTCATTTTATTTCATTCTGTTATTTGACTCATTGTTGATTTTAGCATGTTAACCACCCAGAATAGTGCTCTGCACTAATGGAGTGGTATATATATGAAGGTAGTAAATAAATAATAAATATTCCGATGTAAGAGTGAGAATATAGAGACTACATAGTAAAGCATTCATGCAAGGTTCCAACATAAAGAGACAGTTAATTGACAAGGTCCAGGAGGCATTGTGGTTATACAATAGGACACATGACCAGGCACATACCTGACACTGTCCTGGTATCTTGTCGATTAGTTGCAGCAAGTTACACAAACATTACATAAATACCAGTAGGATTCTGGCTATGAATGTTTCATGAGACATAAGTGTTTTTCAAGCTGATACACTGGTGCCTCGCTAGATGATGATAATCCGTTCCACTGAAATCGCTGTTTAGCGAAATCATTGTCTAGCGAAAAGCATTTCCCCACTGGAATGCATTGAAACCTGTTTAATGCATTCCAATGGGGAAGAATCGTCGTTGTCTAGTGAAGATCGGCCATAGGAAAGCCGCTTTGCCAACCACCGATCAGCTGTTTAAATTGATGTCTTGTGAAGCTTAGGTCCCGAAAACACCTGTTTTGCGAGTGCGGAGGAAGCTGTCAAAATCGTCATCTAGCAAAAATTGGTTTGCGAAGCAGGGACCAAACATCCTTCTGGGCTGGCTGGCTGGCTTCCTCCTCCTTCCTCTCTCCCTCACTGGCTGGCTTTGTTCTTATTGTTGATTTTCCCCCCATTGAGATGCATTGAATAGGTTTCAATGCATTTCAATGGGGGAACCACGTTTTGATTAGCGATGTTTCCCATGGAGATTTTTGAATAGCGACGGCAATTCGTTCCTATTGGAACGGATTAGCTGGCTTTCAATGCATTTCAATGGGAAACTGCGTTTTGAATAGTGAAGAAATCAAATAGCGATGCTTTTTGCGGAACGCATTAACATCGCTATTCGAGGCACCACTGTATTTGTCACTTTTCTGCTTACCAGGGTTCCCAAGGTAGTAAACGATAAAATGATTCAAACAGATTAAAATACATTTTTAAAAGCCTGTTTTAAAATCATTTTGAAAGACCAAAGGCCTTTTAAGAAATGTAGTTTGGTCCGCCCACTGGAAGCTGGATAGTAGTGGACCCAATTAGACTTCTCTTGGGAAGAAGTCCCATAATTGAGATACTGGCTGAAGGATCTTGGGAATAGCAGTCCAAAGAAATAACTTGTCTAAGCTTTCACTACAGTACCTCCTTGGCTTATTGTTTCAGATTGCAGCTGCCATGACCTCAGGCAAATAACAGCTTGTCATATTACATGGACGAGAGAGCCGGCAATCTCTTTTCCCACACCCTGTTAGGATTTTTTTTCTTTTTTTCTTTTTCTGGTACACTGTAAATCAGAGCAGGAATGTTCTGCTGTATATTTATTGCCAATTATTTTCTCAACAGAGTAAGGGACATGTTGTAGTGCACCTCATAAACTGGACCAACTCTAGCATGACTGTTCAATAACATTTGCTTTCTCCAGGTGTAATTCACAAACACTGTCAGCACAGCATTAGACTAAAGTTTATCTGTTTTGTATTTGTCCTTTCTGTGAACTCTCTGCCATACTTAATTGATATGTAAAAATATTTAGTTACAAGTATTGCTTTACTTGATGTGATGATGACTCATGACAGAGCACAAAGGAACATTGTGCCAATCATATTGTTTTATGGCAGCCGTTCGATGATCTTCAACTTTAAAAAACAGTTATAGTCATATCAGCACAGAATGGTGGATATGTACTAAAGAGATTAGTGTTCAAATTCCATTCAGTCCTGAAACTTTGTGAAGGGTCCCAGATTTGGGCCTAATTCTGTGCCTTCAACATTGGTAAACTCTCAGATTAAATGGGGTGGGGGTGGAAGCTTATCTCTACAAGATACCAGTTGAAACTGGTATAGAAGGCAGCATCAGTTGAAGCCTCTCCACCATTAGGAGGCTGACGCACAGTCCATAAGGAAACTGGTACATCCAACTCATGTCCAAGGGCGGAGACATGGATAAACCATTGATTTTGGGGGGAACATAAAATAACCACTTGTTATTGTTAGGACCACAATCCAGTTATTGATCTAGTGCTGACCAGGTCCCAGGCTGTCTGTATACAAAAAGACAATACACAATACTTTTTGGAGAAGAAAAGGTCACAACTTGTATTGGTTACAGCAGCAATCCCTGGCCTAGCATTGGGGAATTGGGTCCATTGTGTTGAGAGACCCAAATGCCAAATCTATGCCAACCATCAATCCTTTCAACAGCTGCTGAAGGTGCCATCAGCAGTTGTGCCAGAATCCATCTTCCTGTAAACACGATAGGGGATGTGTGATGCTATTATCCATGCCTGGAGCAATCATGGATGAAAACGTTATGTTGGCCAACTAATAGACAAGGACTGGGCACCAGATATGATTACTTGTGAGGATAGCCAAGCCCAAAATATGCCAGCTCTTTTTGGTGGAAGGTATATACGGCATTCATCTCTTATATTCTTGGTCCTGGACTAACTGTGAAAACCTTGGCCCTTTCCTTCTCAGCAATCAGACATTACTCAATAAAGAACACATGAGAAGCAGTATGAAACACGAGAGGTGACTACAGTGGCCAGTTGATCGGAATAGAATTCCCTTGAATAGGCTTGGAGGAATATAGACATCTAGATCTCAGATTGAAACTTCTGTCACCCCTTACTAGTGAAGGATGTTGGGAATTGTAGTCCAGAAACATTTGGAAGGCCACATGGTTCGCATCCCTGCTAGAAGCTGTCACTGGAGCCAAGTCATTCCTCATAAACATAGTTTTACATTCACCCTGAGGAGCCAGAAATGTCTCTTAGTGAAGAAGGTTGCAAGTAGAGTAGGCTCATTCAATGGAACTTACAGAGGGGTTGACTCATCAAATCCTGAATAATACAATGCGTCTGCTGCACTGTGACATTAAGCAACAGGATTTCAGCCATAAATGACAAACAAATGTCTTTCACCACAATTACAAACTAAACACAATGTCTAGCTTGATTTTTAGAAGGAAAAAAGAAGAAGAACTAACGTCCCCATGAAATATTTTCTTCCCAGAAATCACAAATGGCTCAACTTATACAGTGAGCTCTGGAAACTAGGCTTATAAAGGGTGGCACCCCTAAAAGAGAGGAAATGTCCTCCTCGAATGTAAATGTATCCACAAAGTTAATTTCGAAGTGGGTGTTATGGTTTTGTGTTTCAAGAACAGGATTCATTGTGGGCAAGCATTTTACTACAGGGAGTGTTCTCAGCATGTCAAAGCACTCGCTTGTTTATGTTACAGGGATGCATTTTTTACAGCAAAGGTATAGCTTTCTTGACCTTTGCCCTTGACCCATGGTTTCCCTATAAACTCAATCTATATCAATAACAGATGTTACTTTGGTTCACACCATCAGCTACAGCAACAACTGATATTCCTTCATGGGCATTTTTCTTTTCTTTTTCTTTTCATTTCTTTGCATGCTGTCCCCTAAACCTAGTAATTTGTTTGCTTGTTTGTGTAATGTATTTAATACTCCTTTCAGGCTGCCTTTAAAGCTAAAAGCATGGAAATTTGAGATCTATATTCCATTCTTGCTTTCTATGTTTTCACCATCATTCACCAGGATGACTATGTGAACTCTACAGATAATCATAGATTCTAATAATTAATAATAGTGTGCTGTCAAGTCGATTCTGAGTTGTGGCAACCCTTTTCGTGGTTTTCTAGGTGGAAAATAGACTGAAGTGGTTTACCCTTCCCTTCTTCTGGGGGCACCCTTGGACTGTGCAGCTTGCCCAAGGCCACACAAGCTGGCTCTTCTGAGGTGCAAATTGGGGAACTGAACTCCCAGCCTCTGACTTCGCAGCCAGATGCCTAAACCACTGAGCGATCCAGCCAACTAACTGTAGATTCTGTTCCAGTATAAATTGTTCCACATTTTATATCTGTGTTCAGTACAGCGAAGGCCATAAAAGCTGGAAAAAAATAAAACCTGTGGGAGAGAAACAAGTGTGCCTGATTTACAGGCAATGCAGTCCTTCTCCTCAGGAAATCCATTCTGCCTTCACTTCTGCAGAGCACCATTTCCCAAAACTGCCCATAAGACAGAGCTGGTATCTCCTATACAGCTTTGCCCTTTCCCCCTTTTCTAACATTGACACCAGAGATCGGATGTTTGCCTTCGTCTCCTGGGGGAGATGAATACGGATATGGCCACCACAGGCGGCGATTGGACCCTCCACCCAGAAGTTGGCCGTCTGCTTACTGCTTGTAGCATGGCATGCGTGGCCTGTGGTGGTTTGCGCCATGCCGATTGTGGAAGTAGCCTGGCCAGGACTTTCTTGCCTCCCTGCGCTGCTGACCAAACTGGTGAGGAGGCGGGATGACAAGTCTCCCCACTCAGCTGCCATGATTACAAATGCCTTAGTAACATCAAAGCTGAATTGTGTACGTTATGAGTGACTTAGATTTTTTTTAAAATTTCAGCTTTTTCAAAAAGCAGAAATGTTTTTTTTCCTAGAATGGGGCAGTATTTTGCTATGCGTTGTGTCATTATTTGAACCCAAATCCCAAGGTTCAAACATCTGCTGGTACATAAGGGAAAAAAATTAGGGAGAATGCTCTTAATCTGGAGAATGCATACACTTTTCTCTTGCTTTGGACACTACCCTGAAATACAAAAAAAGAAAGACAACTTACTAGCCCTTCTTTTGCTGCTTTACGGTAAGGTGTGGAGCTGTGCTTGACCTACTGTAGGCAAATTGCTTCCTTCCAGTGTATTGTGGGAGTTCTTTGAGAACGGATGAGAGGTGACTTGCATAAATGTTGCCTTGCCAAGTCCCCATTGATTCAATTGTTTTACTTTAGTTCAAAGGAACCATTGGATATGGGCCTCTCGCCCCTCATTGCCTGACATTGACCAATCCAGCTGGCTACATTTTTGGACTCTCCAGGCGGTGCTGGCTATGGGAAATGTAATGGGCACCAGCACTTCTGTGTATATTGTCTTTTGCCATTCAAATGGTAACTGATTGTTATGGTCTCCCCCTAGTGAGAACCCACAGCAACATTCCTTTGAAGCTGGTAGAGTTTAAGAAGGGAAATCAAAGGATAAAGTCTCACTGACACATCTGTTTGTATTTCCATATGGCAGCCGTCACAGAGATGCTACTCAGATGTGAAATTAAAAAAAACACATGCTGAATTCCTCTGAGTTCATTGGGGAATTTATTTCTTTTTGCTGGGGTGGAAGTAGACATATGGTTCCTTAAGATTCTGGGAACAGCTGTTTTTGAGAATGTGGTCTGGTGGGGAATAACTCTACCAATACTGCTCCCAGCGGGCCTGGTTCTGTCGCCACCCACCCCACTCTTCTTTGCATTATCTTTTCTTAGCAATGTCTGCTAATATTTTTAACTCTACACCCTAGTTCTCACGGAGATTGTGGGTGAGCGCATCATAAGCATCTTAGATGTGTGAGCTATCCTCAGGATGAATCACTGTTTTCCCAGAGATTGACTTATTTTGATCCATGCCTAATACAGGAATGGGGAAGACGTGTCTTTCCAGATATTGGACTGCAACTCTCATCAATTTTACACAGTATAACCAATGTGAGGAGGAAAGAAGCTGTTGTCAACAACATTTGAAAGGCCATCCTGACCTAATAGAGTCACAGGACTTGAAACAATTATTAACCCCAATTAAGGGCATGCAGTTGAATCAATGAGACTCACATTAGTGTTGATGCACCAAATCTCTTTCATTCAGTCAGTCTAATCTGCTTGGACCAACATTGGGTTTTGCCAGAATTGAGTTTATAAATTGTGACAGAGTTATTGGAAGTTCTAGTGGACACCAGTAATTTCCTATGATAAAGAAATATTTCTTTGAAACATGAGAACAATATTGGTGCAGCTTTTTCTTTTCTTATTCTGAATGACAGGGCACATTATTTCCTTAATGCACTGCAGAAAGACAAACATCTGTGTTAAAAGTGGAGCATTTTCTTGCCTATTCCATGGAGAAAACATCATGTTGGACTCCAAACTAGATTGATATGGCACTAGAGGAGTAGCAGCCAAAATACTGCCTATGGGCTGGACACATTTTGCACTTCTTCCCTCAGCAGACCTGGGCTCCCAATCACCGCATATCACAAATCTTTTAAATTTTTATTTCTTTATTTTTTTCAGATGCTCAGATTGTTCATTTGTGCCCCACAGAGAGTGTGGTGACATTTTTGCCATGTTTCGAGGACCCCTCAGCATCTTGTCTCTCTCCACTACACTAAATGTTTAAAAAAAAAAAAAACAGAAAATTATTTGTGCACTAGAAGGCAAAAGGAGGTGTTTTGACTTTTAAAAGCACATTTGTAAAAACATTAAACAATTTTTTTTCAGTTAACAAGAACTGATTGTAGGAACCTTCATTTTAATTTTTTTAAAAAAATAATTTAAAAACTGAAAAGAATTTATTATCTTTCACCACATCCCTTCCCTTCAGCCCCTCCCTCTTAGGAATGTAGTCCTTGAGCTGCCTACAACTCTAAAAAGGGTGTCACTCCCACTGAGATGATCCACCCAACATCAGAATCTGAAAACACTGCTCACCTACCATACCACCACATTGTCTTCAATAAAAGGCTGTCTACGGACTTGTCTGCATGGTGTGAAAGGAGCAGCCTGGATCAGGCTAGATATGGTTGCTAAGACGTCCAGTATGCCATTTGGTATGATTGTTGCATATGAATGGCATATGGACCAAAAGTGACCCTTTTTGGTCTGTAGCCTTGAGGCTACCTGCACCCAAATAGGTCTGCCTCTTGACCAAGCCTTTAAAAGAAATGAAAAGGCCTGGAGGAAGCTTTCCATTTGTGTGTTTTTGTTTTTAAAGTGGTGCAGCTAATATTCGCTGCCCTAATACACACTTTAATCCCCCCATTCCTTGGCCCCTCCACAGAGCCAAGGAAATGATTAATTTATTAATATCCTGAAGAGGCTGTTTTATTAAGCCACTTCACAATATTGGCAAATTAGAGGAAGTCTTATTTTTGGTTCATTTCCAGGGATCACATGTACTGGAAACGGACCAAAACAGAGCAAGTCTATCTATACCATAAAAGTAGAAGCACCTGACAGGGGCTCTGAAAGGTGTGGATAGGACTGTTCTGAGGGTGGGCTGGTTCACTCCAGCAAAGACGTCATCTGTATGCTGTCTTTAGGAGCAAAGCAGGCCAAACAGTGGCCTAAATATCTGTGTAATCAGTCCCTACATTAGCTTCATAGTAATATGGAAATATTTATATGTAATGAGGCTCAGCTGGAGTCAAAAGGCAGGATGGATTGGTACTCACATGAAGGTACTTTAAAATATCCCTGTATATTATCATTACATATGCAAAGAGAGCAGGGGGTGGAGGTGACTCATCGGTCCTATCCTAGAATATCTGAAGTGTGATATTAAGTTGCTGAAATGTGCCACAAACAATACTCTCCACTACCACTAAAACATTTTCTGAGATCCATGAGGAGCAGCCAATGTTCTGAATTCCAAAAACAAATGGCAATTGCTTGCAGAATTACTCTGCGTCTGTGCAGATGACATTAGATAGAACGTCATTATTGCAAAGGAAAGCTGTACTTTGTTTATTTAAGCTGAACAAATACGTATAGCTATTAGATTTGGCACCAGGTTTTTACCAGCACCTGAGCCTATTTACCCATTACTAATTAATGCAAATAAACAACCACCACCACTGCCCTGTAGATCAGTGGATTTGTTTGCATTATTTCAACAGCAAAAGAATGGCTTTTTGTGTGACTGAACATGTGGTGCTCCATTGCAGTGCTAGTTAAAAAGCTGTGGTTCAAACTTTACATCATTCCGGTGATTGGGACAGCAATTGTTATATGAGAAGTACAGTGTGGGAAAAAAGATTTTCTCCTTCAGGAAGTCTTTCCTCTTCACATAGCTGATGAGCCACAAAAGTAATGATTCCGCAAGAAGTTGCTGCTTGGTTTTCAAATTGACAACCTTGGCTGCTCCTCATGTACCACAGAAGATGTTTTAGTAGTACCGGAAATGTCTCATAATTTTGTGTGGAAAACCTGGAATGGGTTGGGATGTCCAGTCAGAAAAGATAAGGGGCTGAGGCAGAAGCTGAGCTTGTCTGTTTAAAAAGTTCATTGCACATTCAGTGCATTTAGAGCCCCAGAGTCACTTATGTATTGTCTAAACAATAGGAAATGTATCCCCAAAAAACATAAGAAAGGAGGGCTCAGACTAGACTCAGGATGGAGTGGCCTTCATGAAAACTAAGGATGGGTTTGGACAGAGGATCATCTTCTGGCAATCTTTAAAACACAAAACTGATCTTTGTGCAGCAGGTCACATGGGCTATGGTGGTCATATGTCCTCTCCTAGGGAGGACAGTCCTCCATTTAAAGAGTTCCCAGAGGAAATTTTTTTTTTTTGAAGGTGACTTCTATTGGAGGGCTGTCCCATCCAAGTCTGATTTAAAGATAACAAACCACAAGGTCTCCAGAGATGCCCATCCACATGAGCACCTAATCGCCAAACTCAGCAGGCATGCAAGTCGCATAGTCAGTGTTTGTAAAATTTAAATTACACTATAAAATTATTTTTAATTTTACAACTGTACATATACAATAACATGTGGCTTTTTATGCAAGTCAGTGTCTTCTTTTGATTATACATATCCTCTTTTTTTGTGATAAGCAAGTGGCTGTCCTACAATCCTAGAATAAATAAGTTGGAAGGGGCCTTTAAGGTCATTGGGTCCAACCTCCTGCTCAGTGCAGGAGTTCAAATCAATGTAGCGCTGACAGATGGTTGTCTAATTTTCTCTTGAATGCCTCCAGCATTGGAGAGCTCACCAGCTCCTATGATAATTGGGTCCATTGCTGTACTGCTCTAACAGTTAAGTTTTTCCTGATATTCAACTGCATTTTGGCTTCCTGTAACTTGAGCCTATTATTACATGTCCTGCACTCTCAGATAATCAAAAACAGATTTGGGTTCTCCTCCAGATGAAATATTTCAAGTATTTGAAGAATGCAATCATACCTCCTCTCAATTTTTCTCCCTCAAGATTAAATATGCCCAGTTCTTTCAGTTTTTCCTCATATGCTTTGGTTTCCATTCCTCGATTTTCTGTGTTGCCCTTCCCTGTTCCACTTTGTTGGCGTCCTTCTTAAATAGTGGTGTCCAGAACTGGACACAGCGCTCTAGATGAAGCCTAACCAGTGCCGAATAGAGTGGAAGAATTATGTCACAGGATTTGGAGACTATACTGTATTTTTATTAATGCATCCTAAAAGAACATTTGCTTTTTGTGTGTGTGCATATTTTTGACTTATATTCCATCTTTCTCCTAAAACATGTAGTCAGGGTGTCTCACAATCACACTGAAACCAAATAGAGATAAAAACATAAGAGGTTCAGATATTAAAATACAGTTAAACAAATTGTCATATAAAAGCAATTTAAACACACCTTAATAGAGACGTTTTCTGAAGACGAAAGGATGGCAAAGAAAGAGGTGTCCCAGCACAGAGAAGCAAACCCTTTTGCCCCATCAAAAAAACATAGTCCAGTTTAACAGAAGGGCTCGGTATCCTGGAAGAGTTGGGTATGTACCAAATGTAATTGCTCCCAACTTGACCATGTATATAATTACTGCTGTGGTGATACTGTTTGTGCAATGGGCCAAAATATTCAGTGGCTTGTTTTGTTCAAATGTACCCGGAAAATACCATAATCATAACCCTGCCTGCTGTAAAAGTGCATATTGCTTGTGACACATGGGCATAGTTTGGAGAGCGAGAGCGCCCTGCCAAATCCTAGAGGAATTTTGTTTTTGTTTTTGTTTTTCTGAAAAGCTTAGAGGACCTCCTCAGACAGCCATATAAGTCAGTGGAAACGTGGGAAGGTCACCTCTACTGACTTTACAAAAATGAAAATGAGACAGCCCTGCACTGCCAGGATCATGCCGAAATAAACATTGCAAGACTGCGTCACCATTCAAGTTGGAGGGTAAGGGTGAGGGTAAAGGAACAACTAGGAGGGTAAGAGTGTGATCCATAGCGCATCAGATCATCTAAATGTATTACCACACAGGGTGAAGTATGTGGACAGCCGCTTAAAATGATATCATAGAATCAGTCAATAATTAAGTTGGAAGGAGTGTATAAAGCCATCAGGTCCAACCCCCTGCTCAATGCAGGAATCCAAATCAAAGCTGCTCTGGCAGACGGCTGTCCAATTTTCTTTTGAATGCCTCCAGCATTGGAGTGCCCACCATCTCCCGCGGTAATTGGTTCCATTGTCATTCTGCTCTAATAGCTAAGAGGTTTCTCCTGATACTTAGCTAAAAATTGGTTTCCTGTAATTTGAACCCAGTATTACATGTTCTATATTCTGGGATTATTTTGCATTCATTTATGCATCAGTATATTACTTTCAAAGTGCATACAAGTGCTTTGTATATTTTTCTGTTGCTTTCACTAAAGGGTTATTTTATTTTATTTTATCATTTATTAGAAATTTTAGAGTTATAAATTTACTTGTCTCTAAGCACGTGGCTGGATGTGGTCAAACAGGAGATGGCAAGAATAAATATTGACATCCTGGGCATCAGTGAACTAAAATGGACAAGAATGGGCAAATTCAATTCAGACGATTATCATATTACTGTTGTGGGCAAGAATCCCGCAGAAGAAATGGAGTAGCCCTGATAGTCAACAAAGAGTGGGAAAAGCTGTACCGGGATACAATCTCAAAAATGATAGAATTATTTCAATACAAATCCAAGGCAGACCTTTCAGCATCAGAGTAATCCAAGTTTATGCACCAACCACCAATGCTGAAGAGGCTGAAATTGACCAATTCTGCGAAGACTTACAACACCTTCTAGAACTGACACCAAAGAAAGATGTTCTTCTCATTATAGGGGACTGGAATACTAAAGTAGGGAGTCAAGAGATAAAAGGAACAGATAAGTTTGGCCTTGGAGTTCAAAACTAAGCAGGGCAAAGACTAATAGAGTTTTGTCAAGAGAAGAAGCAAACTATGGCAAGTTCTTAAAGACATGGGAATGCCTTACCACCTTATCTGTCTCCTGAGAAATCTATATGTGAGACAGGAAGCAACAGTTCGAACTAGATATGGAACAACTGATTGGTTCAAAACTGGGAAAGGAGTACAACAAGGCTGTATATTGTCTCCCTGCTTTTTTAAACTTCTATGCAGAATACATCATGCGAAATGCAGGATTGGATTACTCCCAAGCCGGAAGTAAGATTGCCAGAAGAAATATCAACAACCTCATATATGCAGACAATACCACTCTGATGGCACAAAGTGAGGAAGACAAAGAACCTCATAATGAGGGTGAAAGATAAGAGTGCCAAAAATGGTTTGAAGCTCAACATCAAAAAAAACCCCTAAAATCATGGCCACTGGTCCCATCACCTCCTGGCAAATAGAAAGGGAAGATATGGAGGCAGTGACAGATTTTACTTCCTTGGACTCCATGATCACTGTAGATGGTGACAGCAGCTACAAAATTAAAAGACGCCTGCTTCTTGGGAGGAAAGTGATGACAAACCTAGACAGCATCTTAAAAAGCAGAGACCTCACCTTGCCGACAAAGGTCCGCATAGTCAAAGCTATGGTTTTTTCCAGTAGCGATGTATGGAAGTGAGAGCTAGACCGTAAAGAAAGTCAACCGCCAAAGAATTGATGCTTTTGAATTGTGGTGCTGGAGGAGACTCTTGCGAGTCCCCTGGACTGCAAAGAGAACAAACCTATCCATTTTGATGGACATCAACCCTGAGTGCTCACTGGAAGAACAGATCCTGAAGCAGAGGCGCCAATACTTTGGCCATCTCATGAGAAGAGAAGACTCCCTGGAAAAGACCCTGATGTTGGGAAAATGTGAAGGCAAGAGGAGAAGGGACGACAGAGGATGAGATGGTTGGACAGTATCATCGAAGAAGCTACCAACATGAATTTGGCCCAACTCCAGGAGGCAGTGGAAGACAGGGGGGCCTGGTGTTCTCTGGTCCATGGGGTCACGAAGAGTTGGACATGACTTAATGACTAAACAACAACAACAACAAGTATGCAGCTACATTTTTCCTGCAGAAGAAGAATGGATGTATTCAAACCTTTTAAAAATTGATCATGCAACTGAAAGGACAATGCAAATCAGTCCTTCTGTTTTTGCATGAGATGTGGAGTCCCCCCCCCCCGCTGCTGGGTAGCTTCTGCTTTTTTCAAGCCAGAGTGATTCATACAATGTTTTCTTTACGTGTTCACTTGTTTCATTTGCCAAAAGGATGTGGCGGGGGGGCATGACTGTGGGTGGTATTCTGGTGATATACTGTACTAAGCTGGGTGTGATTCTTTCAATAGCAGAAATACCCACCCTCACGATATTTCTCCCTAGTTGCAGCCAAGTATATATTTTAACAAATCAGAAACTTTAGCACTAGGCAAAAACCAATAGGAAATAGAAACAATTCCAACAAACTACAGCAGACTACTATGTTTCCACAGTATGTTTATGTGTGTTTATATGTTATGGAGAACTAAGGAAAACTGTCCCTTTTCCATAATGCTGTGCAGCACTTTAAATAGCACACCAACATTACAATGGATCATAAAAGGAGAGCCCAGGATCTTCAGGGGATTGGACTAAAGGAATGGATGCTGTGGACTATGGCATCAGTCAAGCCGCATCAGATTGAGGGACTAGTGTGGGCACTGCCACCAAAACAAGCCATGGCCTCTGTATGATCACCTGTTCCAAACAGAAACATAAAACAGACTGTAAATCAAGCTGCAGTGTAGTCATAGCTTTACATAGATTGTTAGCTGCCCTGGGCAATTTGGGAGCAGAGCTGGATTAAGGGTTTACCTGCCCTATAAGATGATCCCAGGCAGGGCGGTTGAGAATTCTGACCCCGAGAGAGGCCCAGAAAACAACTACAGTACTAGAAATCGGGCCTTCTTGGCAGTAGCTCCACAGCTATGGAACTCTCTTCTGCCGGAAGTCCATCTGGCCTAGGGTTGCCTCTGTCTGGCAGGCAAAGCTAAAAAGCTTTAAAATGTCCAGCTTTTCTATCTTCACCTCCTCCAGTCATACCCAACCCTGCTACTACTTATAGCTTGGCCGGCCTGCCACCGCCAGCTTCTCTGGATCCTGGCCTGCTGCCTGTCGAGGCACTAGCACTGTGGCTGCAGCCGCCTCCTCAGATTTGGCTGCTGGGGGTAGTTATCCAGCGACTTATGACTCACGTGCCCGCAGAGAGGGCTCTGCGTGCCAGCTGTGGCATGTATGCCATAGGTTCGCCATTGCTGTTTTAGAGGCTGCAAAACTGTCTATAGAAGGCTACAAGAGGCGCAGAAGCTGCAAGCTGCTGACCCTTGTATGGGGGAATGCATAACCAACAAAAAAACTTTAGCTTGTACGAAAATGAATGGACATCGTTAAGAGCACACCAGTGCTTACTTACAAGCACCCCTACTTGTTCCAGTGGGGTTGAGAAACTATTGATAGATTGCATCCTTTAGCTATAGGACTAAAAATATCCAACACACTGTTTGTATTCAATACACCAGGGAAAGGAATTTATAGTTAATAAGCCTGTGTGCTTTTATTTCATGAAATATCCTGACTTGCTTTATCCCAGCTGGGGTGAGGTGATTGCCTTTAGGCTACAAGCTTGCTAATGAAAAGCAGATGGGGGAAGATGGAAGTTTAACCACAGAAAGAAATTGCCTTTAAACAAAATAATTTTCAGGAATTGGCAAACCCATTTGTATGGGGTCACTTGGCGAGGTTATACATATATAACGAGCACATCTAAAAACTAGGCCTCTCTTGAAGAGTTGGTCCCAGCAAGATGAAGAAACACCATTTTGCAACTCAAGTTGGTGCCCTGGCTGAGCAAAACAATAGCTTTGAACTGATTCAGGAGCAGAGCAATGGACTGTAGAGTGCCAGCTAAGCAGCTTTAGAAGTACACTGTGAAGGAGCTTGAGAAGTATAGCTCGCTGGTGTGTTTAATCTCTCCTTTTGATCACCTCTGGGATAGCGTTTTTGCTTTAGTGCCAAAGCTTGGGAAAGTTACTTTTTTGGACTACAATTCACCTAGTATGCCTAGTGAACACACTGGCTGGAAAACACATGCCAGCAAAGTAAGGTTTACAAGCTTTAATTTAGCATCACAAACATTAAGATTACTTCCCCTAGCCTTCTATAGATCAAGCACTTAAACATGACTGGATCTGAAGAGACAATTGGAATAAATCATACAATGCAGAACTGGCGGGGATAGGTTTCTTGTTTTGAGCCAGATAAGTAGCTACAGAGAAACTTAGGGCGTGGTTACACTGTAGAAATAAACTGAGAGCTGGTTCAGGTTTTTTGAAGTCGATTTATTGTCACATGGTTTTTTGTGTCAGTGTGTGCATCATAATGGGAGATCTTGTGGTTCAATGTAGTTTTTTGCTCCAGGGGACTACATGGGATTTCAAATTGGTGCATTTAGGAAAAAAATTGCACTCCAGGATTGGGGAGGGGCATAAATGTTGTGCTTCCTCTCCTTCAAGTGAAATCTATAAAGCGGGAGGGAGGCAAAGGTGGCCAGTTGGAAACACCCTTTTGTTGTTGTTATAACTATTTGGTTTGATCAACTGGCAATGGCTCCTGTTACCTTACGTAGCTCAGATCACCAGGTCAGCTCTAATGGACTTCTCCATGAGTTGAGTGTTTGTGTATATTTTTTGATTTTTCAAACTGGAATAGCGTTAGATCAGAGTTCCAGACTGAAAATATATATATATCAGACTGCAGGTTACCCTGTAGCCTGAAAAATGTGATCCTGACATCCAATACTTGATGAACACCACTGACACAATTTATTCTGACACAGGCCAGCACACATGCCAAAATAATTCAAAATAAATCAATTTAAAATAATGATAAAATCACAACCAAGTTAAAATAAACAATCCCCTCCTAGATGTTCAAAATGCCTCGCTTTTCAAATTTAAAAAAAAAACATGTTTCTTGGCCAAAAAAATGTATGCTTAGCTGTATGTTGTGTAAATGGATATTTTAAAATTGGTTTCAAGCATGCTAAACATGATGAGAACCTAGGAGTATTTTGACATGTAACTGAACCCCAAGATTGCTATTAGAATGCACCGTTTTGGGATGTATCTACTTCACCTAGCAATTTATATTAAACAGTGAGATGGAACAGCAAAGAAAGCACAAGAGACAGCAATCCCAAACCTAGAGTTGGACAATTTTTTAAATAAAAAAGACTAGCAAAAAAATGTCCCAGAAGACCTTGTAGGTTTTCAGGTCCTCTAGGATTCTTCCTTTAGCTAAGTAGTACCAAAAGCTCTGAGAATATGGGAGGAAACAAAAGGCAAAAAAATGAGGCCAGCATATTTCAGCCATCTGTTTCTTAGGCCTAGGCTTGAGAATTTCAGAAGTAATAACAATAGGCATGCTCCACAACAGTCAGAGGGTTGCATGTACCTTTTAAGAAAGCCTCCAGAATTGTTGTGGGAAATTACAGCATTACTTTGGTGTGTGGCAGAGAGGATACAGTTGTCTTGAAAACACATGATCCTTAGAGTTTGGAGGGGGAAAAAATACCCAAGTAAAAGCAGGCCAGTCTGGCCCATGAAAGCACCCCCGTTGCTTGACTGAGTGAGGAAAACCAATTGTTCGGTCTCCTTTTTTGTACAAACAAAGGTACCCTGTGTTTCTCTTTCTAACTCTCATTAAAAGTTCTTCACACCACAGGGCAGAGAGAAAATAGTGGTTCTTTGTATCCCTCCCTCCTTCCTTTTATATATTTGCCCATCCATTTGTAAATGTCTAGGAGCATTTTTCTGCAGGCTTTCAGGAGAAGCCAGCTCTTTCACAAATGCGCCCATAGGGTTAGTTTTATTGCCATGGATTCATGCTGGCATTTCTCATTATACATGATACCTGACAGAAGATAAATAAACCTAAAACAAGGTGAAATTAATTATTACAAATCTACAAATTGTTTGACTTGGATTGTTTCCATTGTTATTTTTAAAGTTATATAAACAGAGCTAAAGCTGGGGCATAAGTAGGAGTGAAATCAGTCTGACACTTCATTAGCAGATAGGCTTATCTCAAAAACAATCTCATAATTCTGCTATCCAAGAAATGGAAATTTCCACACTCTACTAGAGAGAATGATATTTTATAAGTGTGGCTTGAGCAGCACACCGGTATAACTCTAGCCCCTTCAATTCTGAGTAATTATTTTAAGGAAGACATTATAGGCTTGCAAGGGGATGGAGGAGGAATTATGTGTTGCTAGAGTTGGCAGATCTCAGCAAGCCTATGGAAATCTGAGGAAACTGCTCTGCTTCTCTGGGCCTCTGGCTAGGGACAACTCTCAGGGCAAGTGGCACTAGGAGAGGAGGAAGTTTCACTTTTATGTTTGACTCCCAATGCAAACCAGGCTCGCTGGCTAGACATAAGGATCTTGATGTGCCAGTTGTGTCTGCACCAAAATAACAGAGACCGGAAAGAGAGCTGGTGGGTACAGCTACTTGACAGGACGTAATGTGCCAGTATGGTGCCTCATCAACATTCCTTATGGCCATGTGGCAAGGTTGATTCCACCCTTTTCTCACTTGTGTTTCTGTAGATGCTTTGAAATGCTTTGGTTGGGACTCTTAACAGTAGAGTGTGAGGAACGTATATGACACATAGGTGTAACTCATACTTCATAGCAGGAGACATATTTGTTGTGACTAGGTCAGTCTTCTCTATGAGTGCATAAGCGCCTTTGAGGAATTCCTCAACAGAATTTGAGGAGTTATGGGACTCCTTAACACTATTTGGGATGGTGGTGGTCACCCTTAGGAAACAGCTAACTTGGGTAGCTCTTCAATCACAAGAACTCACACAGAAAAAAGCTTGTTGAAATCTTTCCTCCATGTATCTTGTATACACAGAGGACAGAAGATGGAGTGGGATTGTGCCAGCAACTTTGCCCCCAGTGCTGATGCCCCTGCTAGGTCCGCCTGTGAGGTAGCCATGCATTTGACATTAATCACCTTACATACATATGTGTGCATGAAGCCCCTCTTCTAGAATGGTGCCAAGTCACACAGCTAGACTTTGAGCAGAATATCTGCCCTGGGCTGGGATTAGTGATCCAATCCTGTTCTATCCCCTTATCCATGCACACCTTATATGTACAAATAAGGTGCACATGGGGCTTTAGTGTTTCAGCAGACCAAAACATGGAAAAGGTAATTGTTGAGAAATTCTGGGAATAGCAGTCAAAATAGAACTTTTCCAAATTCTGGTAGGAAATGTAAAAGTTATGATTATGGAAATTAAGATAAGCCTTTTGAAAATATTATGTTAAAATACTGTACAATATTACCTATAATTTAGCTGATTGATTGATTGATTGATTAGTAAAAATATTTTCAATGTGATTTTTAATTCTAAGCTCAAGAGGCTGATAATCACTATGGGATCAATTAAGTGCCTGTAGAATTAATATATAATAACAAAAGAGAGTGCCTGCCTGTTGGAGTCAAACTCCAAGTTTACCCAGACACCTGAAACTTGGCATGAATACTAACAGAAACAGAAAGGTGTGTGCTTAGGGGTTACTATATTTGACTTACAAAATGCAGCAATTAATTTAATGCATGCATATATTTCCATATGTTTGAAATCAGTCACTAGGCAGCAGACTTTTCTAACCAGAGCATAGCTTTGCAGGTACTGCAATATGATCTTCTGTCAGGAGGTGACATACCTTTCAAAATAGTGCACAGGTTTCCAGTCAATGCAGTTTGAATTAAGGCGGGAGCAGCATATTTTGATGAAGAGAATTATAGGACTGCTCCTTCCTCACTGCACCCATAGTGTAAGAGGGGTATGTTTAAAACACACACACACACACACACACACACACACACACACACACACACACACACACACACACACACACACACACACACACACACACACACACACACACACACATGCCACTGGATCACTCTCAATGGGACTGGTACCACCATCAGTGATCAGTTGGCTATATTTCACTAATAAAAACTCACTCACCTACCCAAAGGCTTCTACAGGACAAAAGGGAGTCCCAGGGAGGCTCCAAGGCTGAAATGAAGTGAGCTTTCAATTAATTTAAATTATTCTATTGTTTCTGGTGCTCCAGTTCAATTTACACCAGTGGAACTTCACCAGTAGGATTTTGTCCAATACGGTATGTCGAAGTTGAACCCTAGCATACATTTCTTGAACATTTTGGTGGATCAAACTAAGGACTATTCCAACACGTGCAGAACTGGGCTTTTCACTAGTAGAACTAGTATGGGAGGCCTTTATAGAATAAATGCTAATTTAAATGAATATGATATTGACCTCAGTGAGCTTTGCTCCATCCTTAAGCTAAGATCGATTCTGAAATTATACTTATTATGGGAAGATTCATTATAGCACTGATCATTGGCTTTGTAATGAATTTTTTGTTAGATCCTGCTAGTTTTGGCTGACCCTTTAGTTACTGGACTTTAGAGAGCTGACATTTGAGACCAAGTAGCTTACTAATCCGTGTCCTGGATGTTATATTAGCAGGAAAAATTCTCAGAGGATATAGATGGTCACTATATTTTTAGTGTGGAGAATAAACTATAGCAGAATTTCTAGTAATTTTTTTATGACTGTGGTCAGCCAAGATTGTGTCAGCAGGAAGAAATGCATGAATATTGGCACTGAACGGAGATCACATAAAGATTTCCTTCTCAATCCAAACTTTCTAAAGAATTCCAACGGACTCTTCTCCCCTATTCAAATAATTTAGACAGCCCTTTATTTGAGCATCTCTGGTGGTTTATTTGAGCATCTATGAGAAAGAGAAAGAAAGAAAGAAAGAAAGAAAGAAAGAAAGAAAGAAAGAAAGAAAGAAAGAAAGAAAGAAAGAAAGAAAGAAAGAAAGAAAGAAAGAAAGAAAGAAAGAAAGAAAGAAAGAAAGAAAGAAATCTTCAGAATATGATTCCGTGCTGCTTATAAAGATGCTATCAATAAACCTCCCCTGTGAATGAGGAGGAATATCCACTCATGGACAGCAAATTCGCCATCCCTGTGCCCTTACAAGACCCTATCGCCTGACCTCAGACCCTGAAATCTCAGGGGATGGGATTTTGCTGACCTGGCAACCCTATGATCAGTACATTCATGCAGAGGCTGACTCAAATCCAAACCTTGGTTTTAAAAATGCAGGCTGCACAATGAGAGTGTTAGTTCCTATCCAGTGCCGTCAAGTTGGAACCCACTTATAACTACCCTAATAGATTCTTCAAAGTAAGTGAGACATAAGGAGTGGCTTTTGCCAGTTCCGTGCTCCCAGTGATCTTCTATGGCTGCATGGGGATTCAAACCCAGATCCCCAGAGTCCTAGTCCATCATTTCATCCACAACACCATACTGGATATTCACACAATAAGAGTGGCACTCAGAATAACTTTTACATTAAAGCAATTTCAAAAAACCTTTAGCATTTTATATGTCTTGTGGCGCAGTGGTTAAATCGCTGTACTGCAGCCAAAACTGTGCTCACGACCTGGGGTTCAATCCCAGGTAGCGGCTCAAGGTTGACTCAGCCTTCTTCCGAGGTCGGCAAAATGAGTACCCAGCTCGCTTGGGGGGGGGGGGCAATGTGTAACTGCATAATTAACTTGTAAACCACCCAGAGAGTGCTTGAAGTGCTATGGGGCGGTATATAAGCAGCACACTTTTTTGCTTTTTACAATATTTATACTGCACAATGTATTGGTTCTCTTGACACCAATGAAGGAGTTCTACTAAATTGAAGAGAATGTTTTGGCTAAAAGCCAGATTCCCCAAATGTCTTCTGCCCACATTTTGTTGATGTCACTGCTTATGGATAAATACTTCTAGATTACAATAAACCCTCTTAACATGCATTTGTTTCTTTTACTTTTGTTATATTTGCATTATTTGCAGGTGAATTATTTCCAGTTTGTAGCCAGATGCCAGAGGCAGGAACAACTATATAGTATTTATATTCTACATGAAAAATTACTGTATATTCTATATATTTATATTACATGAGAAATTGGGTACAATTATACAGCAGGACAGAAAAAAACCAATCTCATTTGCCTGTATGACTAGATTGATTTCATGGACTTATGAAGGTTTGGTGTTATCCAGTGTTAATGTAGTCCTGGAGCAGCATTAAAAGTTCCTATAGTCACGCAATTACTTGGAGGCACCTTTCACAAATATTCTAAAACATGAGTGAGTTAGTGACTATGGCCCCTTATTTCTAATTCTGCATCTAGAAACCGATGACAGAAAGTGGATCTTTAACAGAATTTTTTTCTGTAATAAAACTCAGTAGTTCAGTGTCTGGTTTATAAATAGGTTTGGAAATAGGTACAGTTTCCCTCCCTGAGTAAACAAACTGGACCTTTCTCTGGAATGGAAGGCTTTTGATGGCTTGCGAACCTGACAGGGAGGGGGGCTCATCTTGAAATGGTGTCTCCCCGCTCCCCAAAACAGGTCCAAATGTTCATTACCCATGTGCAATGCTTATTTTTATCTTCTGTATTGTTTGGCATTGTATAGTTCAGTAAGTGAGAAGTATTGCTTTCTGGGCACCTTGATGGGAGCTAAAGTCCAGCACTCGGGGGGGGGGCATGGTTGTCTGTTATGGTCTAGATTCAAATGCCTAATTTACGGGGAAAACCAGTGGATTGTTGGATGGTTCTATGCACTGAGACCAGCAGAATCTTGTTTTGATCAGGATATTTTTTTTTTGTAGTTCTGTGACACTGTGAGAGCCACTGTTCCCTCCTAGTGTGAGGCAGGTGAGTAACAACTGATCATCTATCCCTCTATCCATGGTCTCAAAATGGTGCAGATCGTTCAAAACTAGGTCTATTATACTGGGAGTAAGGGATTCAAGAAAACCATTACTAGGAGTAAGCTTTACTCCTGAAGGTCTCTAGGAGGCCGAGTTTGAGTCACTAGCTCCCCTTGGGATTGAGTTCATTCTGAGGTCTGAGTTAAGTCCACTGAGGCTCAAGAGTCTGAATGTGGCTGTGGGATGGAGCTAGACAGCCCACTAGGGGAACCAGTGGCAACCCCCTCAGAGACAATGTAAAAAATTTCTATGACTGGAACATAAAAGATCATTTATTCAGGAAGTGGGATTATTTTTGTGTGACTTGAAAAATGCATGTATTAGTCTGAAGCACCCTTGTGGAAGCTTGGTAATCATGTTAAGCTGCCATTCTTTTGTCTTTGCTTGGCTTGTGTTAAGTGTAGCATTGCCAGTCAAAAAGTGCCACAGTTACACTGACTCAAGCATATCTCTGGCATGGAGCTGTAGAAAAACTGTTTGGATAGTGATAGCTAATGCAATTGAATCTGCTTTGTACCCTGGCATTCCTTTCAACTACCAGTCACTTCCGCTCTATGAGTTAACTGTAATCAAACAGCACTATGCTTGAAAAAGTCTTAATAAAACTGTAATGGAAACCCAAATTGGGCTCTCTGCCATTACACTGCAAGCTTGGCCATATGTACAACAGAGTTTGGAGGGGCTTGTCATCTCTCCATTCCTAATTACACATTGGATTGGATCCAGATTTAGGCATGTGCAATTAAGCAAATGTTGTCATTTCCTACTTCCTATTGCAACCTTTCCGTTCTCCCCAAATGCAACAACTTTGTTGTTGCTGGGCTGCAACTCCCATCAGCTTTAGCTGATGAGGTTGTTGGGCTCAACTTCTATTGTACAATGATAGGAGATGCTGGAGTTTCCAGTTCAACAACATCTACAACTTGATAGTTGCCTGCTCCTGGTGTAGAGGTACACTTGCCATACAGTGCAATAAAGCCATTGCACAAAACTATCACACAGGCTTTGTCTTGCCAGTAGAGAGCTGCTTTTGGTTGATGGCTGCCTGTTGAATTGCATAGGCTGTGGTGGTGGTGGTAGTGATTATGTTGCCATGGGATGAAAGTTTCAGTAAATATGGCATCCTTCCCATTTTTAGGACTCCCCAAACCACAGGCTAACCCATATTATCAGGGACCCCTGACTTTCTCTAATCAAAGGAAGCCAGGAGGTGCCATGAGAAAGAATCTCAGCAGCGCACTTGTCAGTCTGGCACCAAGCCATTAATTTAATTTCTCTTCCGTGTGTACCTTTTGAATGCGCAGGGAGCTGCTTTAGCACAGTGGGTAGGAGCACCAGGAGAAAGAGTTTAAGTCCCCACTTTGCCCCCTGGAAAAGGGGCCAGCTGACATCACTTGGAGCATCTGTGGCTGATGGAGTTATGTGCCTTTCCACCTCTGTAGCCTTGGGTGCGTTGCATAGTTATAGATCACCACTAGAGATGGCTATACGAATGCCCATATCTCCGCACAGCTGGAGTTAACAAGGGTCTGGCCCCTAGGGCCAGACTGTCCACTCACACATCTGGTGGTGGCAACAGCCCCTCTCTTCCTTCCAATCGCTCCAGAGCACCGCTTGTCTAGCCACTCGGCATCCTTGCAGGGAGACTTGTCCTCCCCTCCCTCTGCCAAGAGTGGCTAGACGATTGGGAAGAGAACGGCACTTGGGAGTGATTGGAAGGATGAATAGGGTTGCCACCATCAGCAGATGTGTGAGTGAACAATCCGGACCCAGAGGCTGGACCCTCATTAACTCCAGCTGCACCGGGATATTCGTATACAAATATAAATATCCCCATCTCTACTTTTAATAGTTTTTAAAAAAAACCACCACTGGATCACTGCCAATGGGCCTGGGATCACCATCAGTGATCAGTTGGCTATATTTCACTAATAAAAACTCACCTGCCCACCTGAAGGCTTCTACAGGGCAAAAGGGAGTATACAAAAACGAATAACCCCATCTCTAATCAGCACAAGAATGAAAATATGGTAAAACACTTCAGAGTGCTTTATACACAGAAAATCCTGGGAAGATTCCCAGCAGTCAGAGGCAACTTATAGCACGTCATTATTATATTATTAGCAAACAAGACATGACTTGTATTTTGTGCCCTTCCGGTTTCTATGTGATCTGGTTCCATTGTGACGCTTTTCTTACTGCAGTTATTACTTATATTTATAGCATATCTTCCTCCAGAGATAAAGCTTAAGCCACAATGTCCACAGGATGGCCAGAAGGTTTGTCTCCCATCCAGTAATCACCCAGACCCAAACTTACTTGACTTCTCTAGTACACTTTATCCTTGTTTGTCTCTCTTATCACAACATAATCCTAACTAAAATACCACAAAGAAAGTTGTACTGGATAGCATGAATCAGCAGGGTTTGGGATGCACTGGTGCCTCCATTACTCTAATCATCCCACTCTGGCAACATTCTCTTATATTTGATGGGAATGGAGTGTGATCCATATGCACAAGAAAATCAATGAGTCATTACTACAGACACAATGATTGACAGCAAAACATAAGTATGGACTAAAATTACCGCACCTACAATGATGTTAAGTAACATATTACTGTACTTACATGTGGGGTAGTTTGGGATAGCCTGTTTCTGAATGGGAGGGTAAAATAGTTTTATTTTTTTTAAATGCCACTATAACACTGAAAACCCTTTATACAAACTTCTACAAATCTGGCATGGAGTAAGTCCAGAGATTGTTACACTATGTCAGATGGAAAATCTTCTGTAAATACCTGAAGACCTGAAGAGGGCAGTTAGCTGCAAGACCTCTTGGAGGTCACAGGTTTGTAGGGTCATTGTAAGCTGGAGGAATCTTGATAACACATAACAGTTTTAGACTTATATTGTTTTATTTTCTTTGACACTTACTTGAGGATCACAAAGATTTCCTTTCAGCCACTGATTTAACCCTTGATTTCCTTTCAGCCAATGATTTTAACTCTTAGCCAGTAGGCTCTGCTTACAACAGTTTTGTGTATTATGTATACACAGACACAGAGAAATCTTTGCAGGCAGTTTTGCAGGGGTGTTGTGCAAATCTAGGACTTTGACCAAAATAAAAACCTGCTATACCATTAATACTATAGTCACCAAAAGAGGGACATGCATGTGTGAGCCAAGCCCAAATCAAACCAAGTCATTTGGAAATAGCTTTCATTGGATTGTGCCTTATCGATGAAGATGTTTTGGATGTTGAATTTCACTGCTTGGTACGGGGACTTTGAACAAATAGCTCACCGTCTTTTTAATTCAGGGATATAGAGTATGGTGCTGCAGGTGTTGAACCAAAACTTCCAGCCTTCATCCCCATCAATTGTGCTAGCTAAGGCCGCTAGGAATTGTAATCCAAAAACCTCTGCCCACCCCTGCCTTCATCTATGATGTAATTAGAGCAATAAAGATCAAAAGACAAATTGACAGAGAATGTCCTTCGCAAATTACACATGGTCCATAGACCTGACTGTGGATTTAGGACAGAAGAAAGAGGAATCTCTTGTTGACTTAACTCCTTTGTTTGGTGGAAGAAACAATACTGTAGTTTGGAAGTAGTAAATGGGTCATCTCCAGGCTGAATAAACAGAACTATTTTTCATCCATAACACACCCCAGTGGCAGCTGTTTGGTCTACAGAGAATTAATCCTTTGTCTATTAATGGTGAACATTATGAAAGGGAGGGGAAGGGTGCTACTCTCCCCTTTTCTGTTCTTTTTTCAAAAATGTCAGATGTGACTCTCTGGAGTGGCAAATGAAGACAAGGCTCCACACAACGTTTTCATAACCATTGGGGAGGACACAATAAGTGAAGGAATTAAGGTGTCCCAGAGGCTACATTCCTCTTGTCAAAAGCTGCTGAATGAAACAGCAGGACTACCCATGCCTCAGCAGTCCTGAAGCAGCATGGCCCTAATTCGGTGGCAACACAATTGTTCCATCTTACAATGGGGAAATAAATGTTCTATGAGGCACCATGGTGTAAAGGACCATGCAACCTTTAGAAAAACATACAGAAGAAGAGAAAGAGTGTGTGTTGTGTGTGAGAGAGAGGGAGGGAGGGAGGGAGGGAGGGAGGGAGGAAGTGCTCTTGTTAGGAGACAAATGGAGCTCCTTATACTTACTTGGAAGGCTGGGGAGAGGCATACAGGAGGAGATGAAGGCAGTGGATTGTGCAAAACTGTCTCCACTGTCTGTGTTCCACATTTTTAATGGAAGAAAAAATATTGTTGGAATTACTATTTCTTGTAGGGTCAGCTTCTGGATGGAGGTTGGGGATCCCACTACACAGTTACACAGGGCATCCCCTCGGCCACCCAGAAATGAGCTGCTCATTGTTTCTTGGTAAACATAGTGGTCCCTGAAGTTTAGATAACCTCCACAGGAAAGGGACTATATTTTGGTGTCATCCTGCAGATCTGGAACCAGGAAGTAACATTCATTAATGAGTCCAGTTGTACTCCACCACACTTATATACTGATACTTTACCTTTATTGGCATAAAAAGCGCATACAGACATACAAAGGGTACAAAGTACAACTTGTGGGGACAGCCCCTAAAACACTAAAACTTAGGATTGGATTCTCGTTCTGTATTAGTTTGGATTATGTCTAGCAAAAATTTGCCGAGGATAGTCAAAAAGTGCTCGTCGGACCGCTGTAAAATAAAGCTAAAATATGCTTCGTCAGTAAGCCAGGGCTTTCGTTGAGGAAAGGAGGCGAGGAATTTGTCCCTCGCGGTCAAATGAAGTGGGCAATGAAATAAGATGTGGGGTAACGTCTCTACAACATTCATCATGCAGGGGCATAATCTGTTGTTGAAGGGGATATTATTAAATCGGCCTGTTAGCACCGCTGAGGGAATTGAATTACAGCGGGCTAAAGAAATCGCCCTTCTGATTTCGGGATTATGCAGTATGGAGATGTAGGCCGGTGGGCTGCCTACTACCAGGGGAAGGTTCCAGAACAGAGGTGAGCAAGATCTGTTTGCGGCACTTAATAAGTTTTGCGAATCAATGTCGGCCAGTCTTTGTTTGACGGTTTTTAAGGCGGCCTGGAACGTGAGAGAGCCCAAGGTCTCCGGATCTAGACCAATCTGTTCAATCTTCCTTAGCCAGCCATCAGCAGGAGGGCAACTATCTTTTTTTAGATGATAAAGTAGGGTTGTTTGGGAGGGGTCAAAGTATATTCTTAGCCAATATTTGCAAGTTCTGTGCCAAGCAACGTCCTTTACTGGGAGTTGTCCCGTTTCGAGGCATAACGCCTCATACGGCACGCAGTTTGGCATAGCCATGATTCTTCTCAAGAAAACTGATTGGAAATTTTCTAATGATTTGTGATAGGCGTTGATCCAAATAGGGATGCCATGCAAAGCTTGGGAAATGGATTTGGCATTGAATATTTTAAGGGCTGCCGGGATTAGGCGGCCTCCTTTGTTATAGAAGAATCTGGAGATAGCCGTTGAAGATGTTTTGGCAGTTGCATGTGCCATATTACGATGGCCCACCCAGGAACAGTCGGCTGAGAATAGTAATCCCAGATATTTGAAGGTCCTCACCTGTTCAATTGAGTGACGATTAAAGGTCCATTTGTATATTTTGCGGGACTTGGAGAAAACTAAAATTTTTGATTTCAGATAGTTTAAATGAAGTTTGTTAATAGATAAATAGTCCAGACCTTTGTTAATTAATCTTTTAAGGCCCAGCCGAGAGCGCGAAATAAGTACAGCGTCATCGGCATATAAAAGGACTGGGATCTTGCGATCTCCAAGAGTTGGAAAATGACCATCGACAGTTAACAGTTCTGGAGCCAGATCATTTAGGAACAGGTTGAATAAAGTCGGGGCCAATGAGCAGCCTTGCTTGACTCCCTTATTTGTAGGGATCGCTTCCGTAAGGAGGCCGTCCCAAGAGCATCTTATTCTGCAGGAGGTGTTAGAGTACAGTTGCCTAATGGGGATAATCAGATTGGAAGGGATTCCGGTTTTCTCCAGCTTGGCCCAGAGTAGCTGCCTGTCAGTGCTGTCAAAGGCCGCTTTTAAGTCTAGGAAAGCTACAAATAATTTTGAATTAGCTTTTATGGAGTACTTGTAAGCGAGATGAGACAGGACTGCACAGTGGTCCAAGGTGGAGTGGCCTGGTCTGAACCCAATCTGTTCAATACCTAGGATGTTATTCTCAGTGATCCAAGTGTTAAGATGGACCAAAAGATAGTTGGCGTACAGCTTGCCTGCTATTGAAAGAAGGCTGATTGGCCTGTAATTCTCAGGGAGACAGGGGTTCCCTTTTTTGAATATAGGGGCAACAATGGCCTGCTTCCAGGACTCCGGGAGGGACCCGCTGGCGATAGCTGTTGAGAAGAGACCTGCCAGGATAGGAGCCCAGACATCGGGGTTGGATTTCAACCATTCTCCCATTATCATATCGGGACCGGGCGCCTTGCCAGGCTTGAGTGAGGCAATTAGGGTTTTGATTTCTGATGTTAACACCGGCGGCCAGTTTGGGGTTGCAGATGGTTCAGACACCACGTCTAACGGAGGGGCGGTGTTATCGAAAAAGAGGTTTGAAAAGTGCCGCATCCAGACAGAAGCCGGAACTGCTTTGGGGTCGTGGCCATTTGCTTTAAAAGAGCCGTTCACCGTCGCCCAAAAAGAGCGAGGATTAAAGTGAATCGTAGCCTGATAAAGTTTTTCCCATAACGCTGCCTCATAATTATTCTTCTTGATTTTAACTAGCCTGTTCAGGTGGAAATTTAAAGAGAAGTATTCTTTAAGTGCCTGCTGAGAGTTTAGCTGCCTGAACTTTTTGAAACAGTTTCTGGCCGCCCTTTTGTATTGTTGGCATTCATAATCAAACCAAGACGGGCTACCCTGACGTGAGGCTGAGCATGAGGTCTTTGCAGGTAGCGCTAAGTTAGAGGTGATAAGCTCTATTAGTTGGTTATACAGATTTACCACTTCCGATGGGGAGTTTGCCGAACGCATGGCGGAACTGAGTGCCAAAAAGTTGGGCTTCGCTAACAGAAGGGCCAGTTTAGACTGGGTTAGCTTGTCCCACTGAATTTTAGGGGAGCAGGACTGAGCCTTGACAACCTCAGCCGTTGGGCCCTTGCTTGTAGGGATGCCTCTCAGACTAAGTTGGAGAGGAAGATGGTCGCTCAGTTTAAACGCATCTACAGCGAAGTCGGATACTCTAGCAAGCAGCGGTGGGACACTAGGATATAATCGATTACGCTGCAGCCTGCCTCGGAGATAAAAGTAAATTCCTTAGCCTGCTCAAATAAAGCAAGTCCGTTTAGCCAAAGAAAATTTTGTTGGATGCTAAAGTTGGCAAGGGAAATGCCTGCGGGGTTATGTTTTTTATCTTTAGAGGTTCTGGGCCAGCTATAGTAGGATGGCAGCTCAGGCAATAGCCCTCCATTCAGAGTCATTTGGAAGATCTCAAGGCCGTCGCCAACCCTGGCATTAAAGTCAGCGCCTATGATAAAGTTGGCCTGAGGATGTTTGATAGACAAATCAGCTACGGTCTGTTCGAGATGCTCCCACATCTGGGAAACAATATGCTTATGAGAATTAGGAGGAAAGTAAATATTCATGATCAACGTTGGAAGGTTTTTATCTAATATGCGGACCACCAGGGAGCTGCTGTTTTTTTGAGAAGACAATACTAGCTCAGTTTTCATAGAACTTTTGGTCAGGATCGCAAGGCCAGCAATCATACGGCCATGCTTTTCCCTACGAAAGGCTGGCAAAGTAAAGCTTTGATAACCGGGAAGTGTTATTGCCTTGTCTGTCCAAGTCTCTTGGAGACAAAGGATGTCATGTTGCCTTAAATAATCGAGAAATTCCGCATTATGCTGTTTCTTAGACCAGCCCGCGACGTTCCAGGACAAAAGTTTCAGGATACCCTTGACAGGGGGGGCATCAACTGGGGACGGTGACCGACAGCCTAGTCAAGGTTGGGACGCAGAGAACGCGGGGACTATTGAATTAAGGTCAGGCGGGTCCGTAGATGGAATGTTTGTTGAGGATTCATTCCCGGTATCATGTAATTGCTTCATAGGCGTCGACTTCTTGGGACACAGAACCGAAGGAGTGGGGTTGTCTTGGAGGCCAAGGGTGGGAAGGGCTTTAGCCTGGGACACCAATTCATCACAGGCAGCACCTTTCTTTTCTGAGACAAAGGAAAGTGAGGTTGATCGAGGGGATGGATTGTTCTTGATGGTCGCCTCCACATTGTCCAGCAAACTAACAACTTGGAGAGAATGGGACGCCTGTCCGATGGGAAGGGGCTGGTGGATGGAGGTTGACCTTGGATGGTGTGCTGAGGTGGGTTTAATATCCCGGCACTCCAGACCCAGCGGCTCTTCAGCAGGTGGTTCTAACAGATGTAAAGAATTGGGCTTCATCTTGAAACGTAGGTGCCCACTCACCTGCTTGAAGACTCTCTGGACCCCGATGTTATAGGCAAGCAGATCATTTTTCTTTCTGAAAATTCTGTTGCATAGGTCCTGAGTTTTCACTGTAAGAAAGAGCCGCTTATATCCTCTGACTGTTGGTAGGTAGTAAAAACACTCTAAATCCAGTACGTCTGTGTTAAGACCCAGTAGTAGAGATAATGTTTTGGCAATTCTGGGCTTGTTGGACCATTGTCGGGCTTCACTGCCCGGGAGCGTCAGGAGCACGTCTCGGGGGGACCAAATCAGCTGAGTTTTTTTGTTGTTGGCTTCATTAACGTCCTCCTTCGAGACAGCTGGCAGTCTGGCATTTAGAGGTTCAAGGAGGCTGGCAGTGTTGGCTTGGAAGCATAGGTTAGCAGCCGAGTGAGTGCTCTTCCGGAAGTCGCCACTAGAGGGGTGTGAGCTCTGGTCTCCGGCCATTTTCGCCGCATGTGTTTGAATTGAGGCGATTTGCTTTTCAATTGAGCACAGCCTTTCCAGTAATACTAAAAAAGCACGGGCTGCAATCAAGCATGAGTCCCCCAACTTTTGCTCCAGAGACGGGGAGGTATCCGCAAGGGGGCCCTGCGGCCGTGATGGGGTGTTAGATACAGCCAAATATTCGCGCAGAAAGGATAGAAAATGGTCATTCAGTCCTTCCTTGTCTTTTGGAAATTGGCCAGAGCCAGAACCACCCTCCTCAGAGGCAAGGGAGGTGTTTAAAGGAGTGTCTTTAGCAGCCGATAAGCCCATTAAGTCCGGGGGAGAATTGCTTGCCTCACGAGGAAGCAAAAGGCTCGACGGCATTGGAGCTTGGGCAGATGAGGACGGTTCTTGAGGCTCTAGAGGTGGCTGCAGAAACGAGTCAATGTGAGATTGCACAGCCGGCTCCTGCCACTGTTTTTTTGGCTTCTTAATAGCTTTCCCTTTTTTATGGTCTTTGGAGGGGCTGGTCCTCCTTCTCTTGGCTCTCAGAACCAAAGACATATTGTTCAATAAATTAACAAGTAAGGGTTACCTGTCTTGTCCTCCTTCTTGTGTTAGGGAACGTCTTTCAATAGCCCAGGGGTGTCAAACTCAAATTCATCGGGGGCCGCATCAGCAGTTTGGTCCCCTTCAAAGGGCCGGTTGTATCTGTAGGTTAACTTGAGCCATTTTTAAATGAATTTACTGTACTCTGTGCAGGCACGGAGTAAATTCATTGGGGAAAAAAAAGGGGAGGCTGCAAGGCTGGCGGTGGCTCCGCGGGCCATCAGACGAGGTCTGGCGGGCCGGATTTGGCCCGCGGGCCTTGTGTTTGACACCCCTGCAATAGCCCATCTGAGTAAGCTTCCAGATTCCAAGTTAAATCGATGATAAATATAAAAACCTCCAAGGTTCAGTTCTGATTTAGATGAGAGCAAGTAATAAGTCTTCCAGCTCTAAGTTATGGCTGAATGCAGCTATTGTTGTTGTTGAGAGTGGAGTAGAGCAGAAACTATTCTCTGCGTCCTTCCCCTTCAGTCGCTAGGAAGCCAAACTCCCTAGGTTCTTATCGCAGTTATTAAAAAAAGAGAAAAAGTTAAAAAGACTTGCCAAAACCAAGATAAAAAGCTGGAGGTTGGAGTAATTAAAACTTAAAGCTTAAAAACATAAACTGTTTGGACTATCTAAAACTGTTTCAAACTAATTAAGACTATTAAAAAACTGGAGCAAGAGAACACGGACGCTGCTCCACCCTCCCTGCAATCAACAGCCGCCATGCCCTACTCCACACTTATATATTTTATTCATATTCTTAAAGGGAAAAGGATTTGAAAAGCTAGAAAGCTAGATCCATTCACTCATTCAGGTTTTGGGGACACTTGGACAAGAAACATCCAAAGACCTTCCATTTAGCACAGCTCTCCTCCCCACCTTCTTCCAAGCAGTATTTGAATAATGAAACAGATCCTCCTCTGGATGATTTGAAGGCCAAGTCAGGACTTTGGAGTGCATCCCAGTTCAGCCCAGGCAGATTTGTGCCCCAGTTCCAAGTTGCTGTGTAAGCCTCCCATTGGAATTTCAAAACAGCTGCCACGTTTTTCTTTTTGCACAACGTTTAGAAACATGTCAAAGAGTGGAGTGGCTGAAATTCTGGTGCTTAGTGTAAGAACATCCATAACCTTCAGTCCATTTTTAGCTGGCAAATAATGAGTCACTGTGATTCCTAGGGGTGAGCACACATGATGGCTTGCTGTGTGTACACTGCACCCTTCCCCCCCACCCCAAGAATCATGGCAGGGATTTTTTACTTGCTGGAAGTTATGAATTTTCTTATGCTAAGCAACAGGATTTCATAATGTGATTGCTGAGCATATCAGTAACATAAGAATGAGCAGAATAATCCTTGCTCTTGCCCCTGATCACATGGTGTGAATCGTTGTTCAGAAATAGCATCCCTATTTCTCTGTGAGGCAGCGGGTAGGGGTGGGGCTTTAGGAGGGTGGTTCTGATCCACTTCCCATTATGCTACCACTCAATTTTCCCGGGTAAGCTGATTGTGGTGGTCTCGGATTTGATGTTAAGAAACCCCAGGTAGGTGAAGCTGAGAGATAGTCCCTGACCCAGGATTATCCAATAGGATTTGATTCCATTTTCAGTACTGTAGACTAAAGTTACATCAAGCCAAAGCAGCTATGCCACACTTGTGTCTTGATGGATAAGTATCCATGAGATAATTAATGGATAAGAAGGTACTGTAAGGGTAAACGTTCCCCTTGACAATTGTCCAGTCATGTCTGACTCTAGGGGGTGGTGCTCATCCCCGTTTCCAAGCCGTAGAGCCAGCGTTTGTCCATAGACAGTTTCCGTGGTCATGTGCCCAGCGTGACTAGACACAGAACGCCGTTACCTTCCCATTGTGGTGGTACCTATTTATCAATTCACATTTTTACATGCTTTTGAATTGCTAGGCTGGCAGGAGAATTAATGGATAGGTATCTATAAATTAGACACATAATATTTGTGAAGGACTGTTATTTCCAGTGCACAAAGGCTGTTATTCACTTGACAGATCTTCTCTCTTTCTCCCCCAGCCTCTTGATTCCAAGACTTCCATCTTTTTTTCAGTGAAACACTAAACCCAGATTGTGGGATATCCAAAATAGGGCATAACCAAAGTAGTATTTTCAATATATTATTTTGTTCCTTATTACCAAGTTACTTGCTTCAGACCACTGTGGCTGCCCCCAAGTCTATCTTTGAAGCATATGGTATGCAGCTTTATTTCCTTTGTTTTCATTTTGAAAAATAAAGTCTGAGTTATGGAATGCACATTGCTACGAAGAATCATTCACATGGGAATACAACCAAGTTCGGTTTCTAGATTGAAGGAAACTGAAATATACATTAGTCCAATGTAGCCCTTTATTTATAAAAACTCATTTTCTGAGCTACCTTTTTAATGGCAACACTAAATCCAGTATAAATACTGTCATCCTTTGGAACATGCAAGTAAATTACTCCACTTGGTTTATGCAAGTCTGAGACTTGCTGTCCATATGTACTCATTAAAATAACACCATATCCATTTCAGGGGCCCCTGCTGATGAACAGCATGTTTGAAATGTCAGCCTGAATAATGACTCCTTGGTGCCTGCTGCTCTGACTTTATGTTCTGTGAGACAGAAACATTTCAATTTGACCAGCCTAACGTCGTCATTCGGGGAGGCCACATTCAAAGCCTTGTGCATGTGCTGGCTGTCCCACGACAGCACCTCCTTCCTTGTGGGGCAGAGGAGTAGGACTTGCCTTGCTGGGAACCAAGAAAGCTGAGGACCATGCTGGATAATGCCAAGGCCTTCTGCACTAGCTGCCCCAGCTCCAGTGGTGCCACAGTTGCTATAGCAACAGCAGCCCAGCTTCAGCAGGCTGCACATAGTATATGATATGATAATATTGTTTTGTGTCACCACCTGAAATCTGCTATTGGCACTTGGAACCTAATCAATTGTGTTAATTGGCAAAGCAGAAGGACCTCGCATGCCATTTTTTTTTCTCCATGCCACCCTGGGCACACAGGCCATAGATTAACCACCCCTGCTGCAAGGGAAAACATGCAACAGCTGCAATTGATGCAAACCATTCACATTTTACCAGAAAATTGTGGCTGGGAATCAGAAATGGGACCTCTTAGCAGGGATGCAAATCTGAGAGAAATGAAAGTTTGTCTTATGGGTAAGAACGAGGCACCCCAACATTTTTCTTCTCACATACAAGAGAGCTATATGTTTTCTCAACAAGAATTCTGGTGTCTGCAAGAATTATTTTTGTGCAAATTGCCCAACTGTCCAAATTAGGTACAACAGGGATAGCTCCTGCCTTGTTGTTGCAAAGACTTCAAAAAGTTAGATATTGTGTTGTGTACAGGTCTCTGATGTGGGTCCAACTGAAGTCTTCCATATAGGTACTAATTTGTACTCCATTTGATCCAATTTGTGCCCCCAGTCCATGTCAGTTTGCCCTGATATACATAGAATTTGAGGACACAATAAACTCTAAAGACTGGAGTAGAGCTATCAAATTCCAGATAGCTGACTTTTGTAAACAGCCAAGTTTTGTAAACTAGCCACCTTTAAAATTTATTTATTTCACACACGAAGGAAGGAAGGAAGGAAGGAAGGAAGGAAGGAAGGAAGGAAGGAAGGAAGGAAGGAAGTTGCTTTTTATTCTCACTTTTCACAGTAGTGCTGTTTAAGGTTTTATATTTTTCCCATTCTTTATTGTTCTCTTCATGTTGAGAATATCATATATAGCTCTTCATAATCCTAATAAAACCAGATGCATAAGACAGTGGTAATACAGTGGTACCTTGACTTGAGAACGTCCCTACATAAGAACGATTCGAGTTAAGAACGGCTCTGTTCTCAAAACGTTGCTTCGACTTGAGAACGGAGCCTCGACTTAAGAACCAAAAAAGGCGGAAAAAACCTTTCCTGCCCCCCCCTTTTTTTACCTTAGGTCAAAAGAAGAAGACAAATTGTCCCTAGTAGTAGATTCGGATTAACCAGCTTTGCACTAGTGGGAACTAATGCTTTAACTTAAGAACTGCACCTCAATTTAAGAACGAAAAACAGCAGATATGGATTAAATGGTTTTCACTGCATTCCTACCAGAAATGGTGTTTCGATTTAAGAATGTCTTAACTTAAGAATGCAGTCCCAATACAGATTAAGTTCGTAAATTGAGGAACATTGTGGTAATGTGATGAATTTCATTTCTATATGAATATCCAAAGAAAGAATGAGTTTATAAATATTCAAAGCGAGAAAAGAGAATGATAAACCAGGCACTAGAAGTAAATTTCAAATAATCATGACAAGTAATAAAAAAAGAGTCAACTTCATACCTTTGTTTCCCATTGAGGTCCAGTTTTCCTCCTGCAACTAGCTAGCAACTCTTGAGTTTTTCTTGATTTTATTTATTCACTTTTTATAGCTTTCTGCAAAAGGATTTTACCATTTTGTGTAATGGAATAGCTGGCAAATACATGTTTATGAAATTAAGAAGTATTTATGTTTGCAGCAAGGAAATGTTTCATGACTATGTAACATCTACATTACATCATGTTAATCAAAGGTTTGGACGGTCCATAACTAAAGTTCAAGGAGAAATCGGTGTAATAAAGTCAAAATGAAGTGCAGATCTGTCAACAAATGCAAAATGTGTTTTAGGAGCAGCAATTCTCCTTTTTGACCAACGGAGGGGCTGGGGGGCTTTGGAGGTGCCATGATCTGCAAAAACATCTGGAGGCCCCATGCACACCATGGGCTTAATGTTTCACAATATGGGGAAGCCTATTGAGTGCATGTAGAGGTTCCCCAAATTGTGGAAACTTGTGTGATCAGAATTATGGTTCATGAATGGAGCTTACATTCAACAAGCTTCTCCACTGCAGATATTCTCCCAACATGTGGATATTGTGGGACAACTCCAACATAGGCCATAATTGCAGAGAGAGGGAGCGCAACCACAGTCCTTGTCTCCTTCCCATAAAATTGTAACTGCCTGATTTTACATATTTGAGAAGGCCTGGATCCGAAGAACTATCCTTCCAAAGAGAACATCTACTCAGCCTTAGTATCCGGTAAAGCATCAGTTAAACAGTTTGTTTCCTGTTTCTTTAAGTCTGTATTAAAATTTAAATGACCTTGCATTCTACAATGTCACACACAACATCAAGGGTACTTTGACTTATTCCTCTTCTAATCTGATCCATGCCATCTTTTACCAACAATGCCCTTCTGCACTAAACACAGAGCAAATGGGACAATTTCCATGCAAAGCAATTAATGGACAGACATTAAATCGGACATCAGGAATGGCAACACACAGAAATCTGGTTCTAATCACTTCAATCTACCAAGACACTCTTCATGCAATCTGCAAGCTGCTGTTCTGGAGAAGAAAAATTATAGAACAAGAAGTCAGAGGGAAACAGCTGATATAAGATATAAACACATGCTTAATACCCATCTCAATCAAGTAAATATTAGCCAAGTGACTTTAAGCATTACCAAATGTGAAACACCAGCTCTGTTTTTATTCTTCTTCATATTTGCACACACATTTCCTTCCTTCCTTCCTTCCTTCCTTCCTTCCTTCCTGTGAAGGCTAGTCGTTTAGGGCAGTGGTTCTTAACCTTTGTTACTCGGATGTTTTTGAACTGCAACTCCCAGAAGCCCCAGCCAGCACAGTTGGTGGTGAAGGCTTCTGGGAGTTGCAGTCCAAAACTCCTGAGTAACCCAAGGTTAAGATCCAGTGGTTTAGGGCATTGTTCCACCTCAGACTATCCACATTACCCCACCCCAGGCTATTCCCAGTCAGCCAACACCTTATGCAAAAATTGTGTTTCAAGGCAAAGTTGTCTTCACTGCATTTCAGTGTAACTACTCTTGTGTTTGCACATGGATTTTGTTCTCATAGAGGGCCAGTGACAGAAGCTTTAATTTGCCAATTCCTTTGGATATTGACCAAACCATTTCTCTATGGAGAAGCATCTCATCCCAAATCTCCTTCCTCCAGAACAGTGATAATGCAAGGCAGCTGGTTATTAATTTGATTACTCCAAGATGTATGTTTTTATTTTATTTTACTCTACTGTTCAAGACATATATGTAGGTAGGAATCAGCCATTTTTTCCTCTTGTGCTTTGAGTCAAGTATTTCTCAAAAGATACTGCAAACAAGTTATCTTTGTTTATTTTTCTGTTTCTAAGCTCTGCAAGGAGAACAAACCTATCCATTCTAAAGGAAATCAACCATGAGTGTTCACTGGAAGGACAGATCCTGAAGCTGAGCCTCCAATACTTTGGCCATCTCATGAGAAGAGAAGATTTCCTGGAAAAGACCCTGAAGTTAGGAAAGTGTGAAGGAAAGAGGATAAGGGGACGACAGAGAATGAGATGGTTGGACAATGTCACCGAAGCTACCAATATGAATTTGACCCAACTCCGGGAGGCAGTGGAAGACAGGAGGGTCTGGCGTGCTCTGATCCATGGGGTCATGAAGAGTCGGACACGACTAAACAACTAAACAACAACAAAAAAGCTCTGCAACGTTTGTGTGAGGTGGTAACTTTCATTCAGTAGCTCAAGATCACTTGCCAGGCTTGATAGAAGCATCGCCTTCTCTTCCCATTCTGTACCTGGCAGATACTTGTTAGCAGAGACAGTAACTAGCTCTGAAGAAGAGAGTTGCCTTTCACAGTAAGGCTGAATAGTTCTGGACAGGTGGTGGGGGAAGGAATCTTCATTTAAACAAAACTCATTTTTGTGCCTTTTATGCCCATCAGAAGTAAATCTCAAGTTAGTTCCTTGCAGAATATATATGAGATTAAAGCTTCTTAGATAAATACAATTTGTGTTCTTTCTCTCTCTTCTCCCACATTTTTCTCATTCTTTTCTCTTGAGAGAGAGGGGAAATCGTTTTCTTCTCCTCCTTTGTTCCTCCTCCCCCCTCTCTCTCCCTCCCTCCTCTCTCTGTCTCTCTCTGTTGGCTCACAATTTCATTGGTTTCTTTCTGAAATGCAGTGCAATGTTATACTAGAGTTTATAAACCCATAAAGGTTGTTTCCCTCTTCATATTTTGTTCCTGGCTGTTTCTTGGCAGGAGAGAGAACACCCCCTGAATTGATCCATGTTGGAGGCTCACATCTTTAATGAGCATGTGGTAGTAATTAAAATAAGAGAATGAAAGTGAATAAGCCTTCTGCCCAGTTTATAAGAACGCATGCTTTTGCCCTTGCACTGCCTCTCACCCCAGGTTCCATCCACCATTGGCTGCTGTGCCTTTTGCCCCATCAATCAGGATGGGCACCAGCTGCCCCTCCTTCTTTCCTCAGATGTCCAGAACTGTCTTCTGAGGACTTGGTTTTTAAGGTGGCATCCCTTTTGTCACACGGCTATGATATCACAAATTGTCTCCATTTTATAATGGTGAAAATAGAAGGAATATCATATCAGTCTTTCAAAAGGGTTAGAGCAGTGGTCCCCAGTCTTGGGCCTCCAGATGTTCTTGGACTTCAACTCCCAGAAATCCTAGCCAGCAGAGGTGGTGGTGAAGGCTTCTGGGAGCTGTAATCCATGAACATCTGGAGGCCCAAGGTTGGGGACCACTGGGTTAGAGGAACCAGAGCTTGCAGGATCAGAATTTCTGATCAGCCGGGGTAATAATGTCACTTACTGGCTGGATTGCTCAGTGGTTTAAGTCTCTGGCTGCAGATCCAGAGGTTGGGAGTTCAATTCCCCATTGTGCCTTCTACACGTAAAACCAGTCAGTGTGACCTTGGATGAGCTGCACAGTCCCAGGGCGCCCCCAGAAGGAGAGTGCTTCTGAGTACTCTCTACCTGGAAAACCCTGAAAAGGGATGCCTAAGTCAGAATATGACTTGACAGCACAGGATGATGATATTAAATAATGTTATTTGTCAAACTTTCCCATTTCTTGTAATCTTAGATATATTACTTATAGTAGTTGAAAGCAGCATTTGGTTCTGAGCTGTCTTTGATGAAACAGAAAGTATTTGGGGTGTGATGTGGTCCTGAATGAGTCATTAGGATCCTTTAGCTTTACAAAAGACTTGTTTCTGGTGGAGATGATAACTACTATAATTGGTTTGTTCACTGAAAGAAAGTGTTTCTCCTCAGTTCTGGGAAAGAAACCCCTGGAAAGTCTTGAGCTAGTAACCAAGTCAAAGGTAAATAGCAAAAGCTTCTTCTCCAAAAACACAGGAAAGCAAACAAAATACTGTACAACACAACACAATGTTCACTCCTTGGACCAAGTTTTCTCAAAACATCCTTAGTGACTAATGTATACCAAAAGAGGCAGCCATGTTCATTTGTTAGTGCTTGCTACTTGTCTACATAGACAACACATCGATCCCTCACCATAGGCAGCATCAAAACTTTCCTTGATGGCAACAACTGTTAGCTACTTCCAAGAAATGGTTCAAACCTTTGAAGGTCGGAGAGGTCCAAAAGTGCTCACTGGAATCTCATGCCAAGAAAAACTGGCAAAATTTTCTACAACAAAGCTTGAGCAATAAATGTAGGAAAATTCTGTAATAGTACAAAACACCTTGTAGTACAAACAAATAAATGCTCCTAATCTACAAGTATTTATTTATTTTTATTTATTTATTGGACTTATATGCCGCCCATCTAGACATTGTCTACTCTGGGCGGCTCACAACAAGCAGAGTATAAAACAATTGATATATAATAATAATTAGCCAGGTCTTAAGATGGTTTTTGAAAATGCCCAGCAAAGGGGCCAAATGGATCTCGGAGGGGAGATTGTTCCAAAGACAGGGAGCCACTGCCGAGAAGGCCTGGTTTCTTGTGCCACAATGTGCATTACTTTACATTTTCTTTTCATTTTCTGCTGTCAGACATTTCACGCATAGCAGTGATCTGGAGGAAAGGAAGAAAAGAAATGGTGTAAGAAACATCCATGTCAGATTGCCTAGAGATTGTTCTTGTGCATCACAGGTGACCAGGCATATGGCTATTAACAAGAGAGAGCAACATTTTACCATCAGGTTGCAATGTTCACCAAGCCTGGCAAATAAGATAAAAAGTCTGACTGGATCTGTGGAATATCATATAACCAAGGTTAAGCTTATTGTTATACAGAATCCTGCAGCAGATGCTGGAAGGGGAACAATGGTGGCAGTCTCCTAACAGTTCTTCATCATCTCCAGCTGTTCCTTCTGATAGAGAATATGAAAAAGTTACTTTTTTGGACCATAGCTCCCATTGTCCTACAGCTGTAACTGTTGTCTATCTTATCTTTCCATTTTAGGTAGGCTTTTAATTGACTTGGACAAGCAAGGGCACTATAGAATGTCAAATTTAAATAGTTTGGGGGAGAAGATTTAAAGAGTTCTGAGTGGTAGGTTTTTACTATTGTTATTTGCTTATATGTTTTAATAATATATTTCAATATGATATTTATGGTCTTTTACATGATGTTTTCCATATTGGTTTATTTAACTGTGAACCGGCTTGTGGAAAGAAGGGTTAAATGAATGAATGAATGAATGAATGAATGAATGAATGAATGAATGAATGAATGAATAGTCTAGAAAGTAAATTTTCTAAGTTCCATGTACAGCATGCAAACTTCTTGAATTCCCTTATGTGCCCCCTGCAACAGGTGTAGTGGAATCAACAGCCATTCTCTACATGGAATGGGGAGAGGATGCCATCTTGTCTTTTATCTCAGGCAGCAAAATATCTTGGGCTGGCTCTCCACCTAACAGGCCCTGTTGAATCAGATCAAGAAGCCATCAGTTTAGCATATTGTCCCCAGAACATGTAAAAGTAACTTTTTTGGACTTGACTGTCTAAAATCCCTTTCCCAGCAGTTCCGGCTCGGGGATTTTGGGAAATAACATCTAAGGGCAATGTTTCCAAGCTTTGGCTGTTCCTCCCAGCAGTTGGACAGATGTCTCTAGGAAGACCGCAAGCCTTTTAAAAAAGGCAAGTGTCCTGTCCTGCTATTTGCCCTCAGCAGCCACCACTGAGTACTTCTGAACCTGAAGGTTCCATAATGTCTCCATGACCATGGATTTCATAAGAAACTCACCAGTCTGCTGAAGTGCTTGCCAGAACCAGCTGGATGCACTAGCATCCTATTATTTTCAGTATCAGTTTTAGCTTAGTGTGATCAATAAAAGCAGCCTCAGAGACCCACTGGAAAGCCTTTAGCAACCAAACAAAGATTGTTACTGATGATACCATGTCAAGGTAATTTTTTAAAAAACGTACACCTAGTGTCTCTTTCATGTTAAATTCTTTGGTAAAGTTTTTTTTAAAAGTCACTGATTCCTCAGCCAGTTTTTAATCTGTGCAAAAATTCAGGTAAAAGAATGGAGCTCCTCTTCCTCCCTACCCCTCAACATTCAACCATATTTCATTCTTCTGAATGCCTTCAGAACTTTTGGTAGGTGTTTTCCTTTGTGAAATATAAGCCTTTAATGAATGTTTCAGACGATGTTTGGTCTCATACCAACAATGTCTCCAGCTGAGGGCAGGAAATCCAAATTGCCTTTCAAATTAAACCACAGGAAAACCCCCGACCTCAACTTATCTCCAAAAAAAAAAGTTAATAGCAAACAGATGCATTGCCTGTGCTAAGCCACTTACATTGTATATTTATCCAATATTCATTCTTTCTTTTAGCCTTCTGGGTTTAAAATACATCATTCGGTGCTCTGCCATTCATTAGATTTGGCTTCTGAGTAAGCCAATGATATCCTATTTCTAATCAGTGGCCATCTCTCCTGACTTGCTTTGAATTAAGTTCGTTTGGTAATATAGTCTTTAGGACTCTAGGCATCCAAGCATGTTGATTCAGTGCTTAAATCCATAATTCCCAAAATGCATTTGTGCCAGTGTGATTGGTTTTGTTTGTAGCACATATTATAGCTAAAATACACTGTCAAGTGTATTATTTTGCTTATAAATTGTTTACTGAGGAATTTAGCAGGCATGGTGCTTTTGACTTCTCCTCCGTGGAGATCCAAGGCACCATGCATCCTTTCCCAGCCACAATTTGTCTCTTCTGAATAACCCTGTGAAATATACCAGGCTGAGAAATAATAACACACGGGATCACACAGGGAGCTTCATGACTGGATGGCTATCTGAACCTGCCTCTCCTTGAGCTTAGGGTGAGATCAAATGGATGCAAAAGTACATGCCTGACTGCAGCAAAAAGGTTGCTTCAATGGGAGCAATCTCCCTTAAAGCAGACCTTTATGTCTGCCAGGAAATGACTTCAGCCCAGCACCAAAAAGTAAATGCCCTACTGCTGCACCAAAAGAGTCCAGATGGGACAAGGATCAGGGTCAGGCAGGAGTGCATTTCCCCATGTATCACATGATCACCCAGGGGAAAAATGCACTAGACCACTCCAAAAGCAGTCCAAATGGCAATTTAGTTCCCTGTGTGATCACACCCATAGTCCAAACACAAGCCCACATAAGATGTGCCTGATTTCTTCTAACATACCAGAGAGGTACCCTAGTGATTGGATCTTTAGGCAATGGAGGGATGTGCTTTCAGCAAGTCAGAGCCCTGAAGAGCAATCAAGATTATTGAGGTAAACAGAAGCAAATGGGTGGGCAGGAAGCTGGCAATGTGAGCAACCCTGCATGGGTGCATAACTAAGATTTGGAAGAGTATGTCAAAGTCTTCACCAATACAGTGGTGCCTCGCTTAGCGATCGCTCCGTTGAGCGATGAAATTGCTTTGCAATGGACTTTTGGCCATCGCTGGAGCGATTGCTTAGCGATGTCCCCATGGCTAAAATTCGCTTTGCGAGGATCACGGGGAAGCAATCAAGGCAAAGCGAACTTTTTTAAACAGCTGATTGGCGGTTCCAAAATGGCCGCCACAAAAACAAAATGACCACCGCTGTTTTGCCTCACTTTAGAGGCACCCAAAATGGCCACTGCTATGGAGGAATTTCGCTTTAAGGTAAGTTTTTAGCCCATAGGAACGTATTAAACGCATTTTAATACGTTCCTATGGGCTTTTTAATATCGCTTAGCGATTAAATCACTTAGCGATGTTTTTTCCGGAATGGATTAACATTGCTAAGTGAGGCACTACTGTATATGAAACTTAGTGTGTGACCCTGGATCAGTTGCTGTGACTCAAAATAAGCCAACTCTCAGGGCTGTTGAAGCAGGAGGAGAAGAGCCATGCATAACTGTCGCGTACCCCCCCCAGTGACCCCTGTGTGTTTTGCCTCTCACACAAGTTCACCTTTGGACACTTGTTCTTTACCCTTTCTTTTCGCTGCCACCAGAGGATATTATCCTCACTATATCAATTATGAGTCTCACACTCTTGCTGCCAAATAAAAGAAGGTTTATTTAAGGATAAATAAGTGAATCACAGAAGGAAAATCATGGATGTTCTTTTATCATTTATTCATTAAACGTGGATTCGATTACTTATAAGCTTGCTTGCACTCATTTACTTTACTCAAGGTCTCAATATATTCTGACTGTCAATGTATTTCTAATTTTTTTAACTCTTTATTATTCTCTAACTAACCAACTGTCCAATATCTAGTCTAAACACTTCCCAGTCGTCTCTCTAACTGTCTAAACACTTCACCATCTTTTCTCTAACTCTCTCTCTCTGTCCTTCTCTAACTGCATCCCTGGCACTCCCAGTTCTCTTGACTCCGCCCCTCCTGTCCAGTCATAGGCCCCTACACTGGAGCTCTAAAATGACTGACAGGAGTGACGTGTGGGCTGTCCACCACCATAACTTCTTCTTTATCAGGAACACAGGAAGCCACCTGATACAAAGGCTGACCATTGGCCCATCCAGCCTCGTTCTATCAACTCTGACTGACCACAGCTCTCCAGGGTTTCAGGCAGGTCTCTTGGCCTTCCCTAAAGATTCATGGTATTATCTGGTGGTTCCCCTTCTGAGTGTCAATCAGGCTTGATCAGGCTTAATTTATGAAATCAGACAAGAGTGTGTTGACGGTAGTAGATCTTTTGAGGGGAAGATAGAAATGTAATTTATACATAAGAAATATAAAATAAAAACCAATGGCACTCTCTTGTGTTTTATATAAGGGGGAGTAGGATGTGATTAGTTATTTCAAGCAATTCACAGGTGTAAACTTTCAGGTCAAAATTCAAGGAGCAGAAGAATGTAACACTTTTCATCCAAAATCCAGAATATAAGACCTAATTTTTACAGTGTAACTTTGCTGGAGAGTGGTTGATTGGTTGGCTGGCTGGCTGGCTGGCTGGTTTGCAGCAGTGAAGGCAGTATTCCTTTACCCACCCATCCCCAGTTCTTCTGGAATGGCCCTACATTGTGTCCTCCAGGAGCATTCTGGGAATAAAGTGCCAGATTCCAGAAGTAAGATTCCAGGGTGCATAGAATTTTGTCTTACCCCAAATATCAAACTCCAGTTGAAAAAGCACTGTAGGATTCTTAAATTTCACCACTGCAAATGGGGCAAATGGAACAGGAAGGGGCTCTAATTTTTTTCTGATCACCTGACGTCTGTTGTCCAGCCATATGCACTTATTACTTTGGTAGATTTGTGGTTCCTCTTTCTATCTAGTTGTTCTGACAGCAAAGTATGCCGTGCTCTGGGATCTAATTTCCATGCTACCAAGAGAGCAACTATACATTACAGGTAACCCATCAGTATCTGGGTTTGTAAGGTTCATATCAAGATTATGTAAGAGTTCCAGAGTTGCAATTTAGGCAGGCTTTTATGTCTGAGAAATCAGATTTGCAAACAAAGCCTTTCTTTAGCTTTCAAAGTGAGGTAGCACAACTCCTGTTGTGACCATTACATACTTCTAGCAGTTAAGGAACAATGGGTTCTCTCTATAGTTCAATCTGTAGCTTGATTTCCCAGGTACCCAAAGACTGTGTCCAACAGGAAAGGAGAAAATAAAACTGGCTGATTTGTTCATCTAGGGCTAGGCCAAGGGCTTGACACATGTAGTTTTTAAAAGGTGGGCCTTGAATCACTGTGTACTTTGCTTAGTTTCTGAATTTGAGTTGCCACCTTTTTTACACTCGCCAGGTTCTCATCTTAAACACTGTCCTCTCTACAGGATGGAGATACCCAGTGTGGTGTAGTGGACAGAGCAAGGAATTCAGGAGGCCTGGCTTTGAATCCATTTCTCAGCCACAGAAACTCAGTGGGGATGTGGATCTGGTAAAGCTCAGCCCAGGGCTGGAGGAATGTAGCCAGGCTGACCCCCAACTCAGGTCCTAGGGAGATGAGTCCCACTGCCACTGGGCAAGAATCTCAACAGTGGGAGTCTCATACCTGCAGTAGTCAACCCCAGATGAAGACATTGCCCATGATAACAGACCCCAGCCAGAGGTGGGGGACTCTAGAGGGGGAAAACAGGTCAGGCAGTAACTGGGGACTGGAGAATTAAAGGAGGCACTGAAGGCTGTAGGCAAACTTGAGAGTTGGAGGAGAAGGGAAGAATAGAAGTCTCCAACTTGAACGTTCAGACTGAACCAGCAGAGGATGTAGGGACAAGGCCCTCAGAAGATGAGGAGGAAGAGGATGAGAGTGTTTGGGGAGATGCCCAAGAGGAACTGTGGGATATCTATCAAGCTGTGGAAAACAGGGAAGATGAACCAGAACTCCACAGTGAATGGGATTATATAACAAAGGAGGAGCTCTCGATTGGGGAAAGGGAGGAAAAAAAGTACAAGAACCCTAACCCTCCTCTGCATCCTTACTACTGAGGTGAAAGAACCTTGACACTGAACCAGCACCAGCCAAAGGATAATCAGTGCCAGCTCCAGTGCTAAGGGAGAACCAATGCCAACTGTGGTGCTAAAGGGGAAAGTTTCAGTGAGAGAGGCAGCAGCATCTCTAGGTGAAGCAGATCAAGATGTGGACCTGGCCAGAGAAGGAAACATGAACCTGGTACAGCATGGCCCCTGCCCTCACTGTGGGCATACTAGCCCTTGCTTTTGCAAGAGTCAAGGTTTAGGCTGACATGGTGTCCCATATCGTCATATAAACTCACCCACCCCAGTGTCGTTAACCTGGGGTGGAGAGAAAACCAAGATTGAACTGGGGCTAGTTCCGTCAAGTAGCCCAAGAGCAAGCCGGCCCAGTGAACCTAAATTTGTTGTAAAGCTCTTTCCAGTTAGAATAAACTCAATTCAGGGGCCCCCAAACCCATAATATAACTAGGGTGTAGCAACCGATGGTTTGACCCATGGCACTAACATTTGGAGGGCACTGAAATTTAGAGGTGACTCTCCTGATGAATGTTAGGAAAACAAATGCCAAGACTTCCTGGCACTATTCACGTTCTCTTTTTTGAGGGGGAAGCATAAACATTCCCTTTGGGGAAGGCACCTCTTCTTCTTCTTTTAAGGAGCTCCCACCAATGTGTCAGAGCAGAGTGGATGGAGGATGGTGCTGATTGCCCCAGGTACCAAAACTGCTACACTTCTGCCCATCACTTCTGGTCAGCCTTCTCTCCCGCTCCACACAGTGATTTCAGTTCTTGGGTCCCTGGAACCTTAGCAATTTCAGCTCAAAGAAATATCTACTGCTGCTGCCAAGCTCATGGCTGGTAAGCCATGCATCACCAGTCATATTTGTTCCTTGGTTTCTTCATCCATCATCTCATTCCTCTTCTTTATCTTCTTCCAACAATCAATGTCTTGCTCTCCTTCTTCATCTACCTCCTCTTTCTTCTACTCCTTCAAAGTGACACCAGCAAATGTTAACAAATAACTGATGCTACACTTGCGATACATAAGATCTAAGAGGAGACAGCATTGTAACTGGCACTCAGAAGTCCCTCCTCCCAGTCCAGAGCAACCAATCAAAGCAGAGCTTGACCCAGAGAGTAGTGTGGCCTTTGTGGCTGCCAAACAGCATCACCAAGAGAAGAGGACAGCCACTTTCAACTTCTCTTCCTCATACTGGGGCCCATACAAGGCATAACATAGAGGTTCCAGGTAAAGTGTGCCCCTATATCTGGAGCATCACACCCACAGTCTCTTTCTTCTGTGATTCGGCAGGTTTCAGCTCAGGTAGAAAACAATAAACAGCTGTTTACTAGAAACCCTTTCTTTGTCTTCCGCTCTTTCAGATTTGCAAGTTCTATATTATTTACATATTCTTCGCACCCTAAAAGGAAATGCCTGTGGTTTGTTTTTACAAATAAATGCCTTGTTCTTTATGCACAGGAAAATCTAAATATAATTTCCCACATGTCAGTGACCTACAAGTTTATAAGGTCACAACAGAGTGATTCTTCCAGTAAAATGTACGATAGATCAAGTCAAGCATACTTGGTCATTCCACTTTAACACATACAGACAGTGCCTAGGCTGAGTTACAGCTTGTCTTAACATATAAAAGAGACCAAAAATAGCACTCTTCCTCTTTGATGAACAACTATTTTGTGGTCAGGAATCTCATCAGATTCATGAATTCCGAGATCTAATGAGAGGTGGCTGTTGAGACAAGAAAATGCTTTTGTTTGGGAAAGCATCAGTGGTTAGGCACTCAAGAACGGTCATTTGGCTAAGTCATAGCAGATTTGTGACTGTGCTGGGTTAAAATAAAGATAAGAGAAATATGTTCATGGAGGAGAGGAACAAAAAAATAATCCAGTGTGTATTTAACCATGTAAGAAGTGAGAGAAAACAAATGAATCTGAAAGACACAGTGCCTGGGTAGTCCCTCTGTCAAGCCCACCTCTTCAGGTCAGTGAGCAGGGAATGTTGTTAAGTCCAAGGAATTGCCAACAGTGGGCACAGATAATTGTGCCTCACATCTCCCTTTATTCATAAATAGGCAGCTGCAACTCAGTTCAAATGCTCATAGCACTTTGGGTACAAGTAAATACTAGCACAGTTCTCTTCATTTTTTTTTTTTGGTCTGCCTTTGGTCAGAGGTCTTTGTCACTCTAAGTCTGCAAAACCAGGAAGCCATGTATCTGCAGGACACTGGTCTTTTTCAGTGGCCTCTGAATTGTGCTTCTCCCACACTTCCAGAAGGAGGGTTTATTCCAAAGCTGTTTGGCAGGCTGCCTGGGATGATCTCCTTGGGAATCTGTGGGGACCTGTCAAGCGAGGTCATGGCCTTGTCCTGCTCTCAAGTTCTTCCCTTCTCAGTTGGTTGTCCTGGAGCTGCAAGTCCAGAGACTCTTCTTTTCCGTCAAGAAAACATTGGCCTCTTCTCCCTTTGGCCAAAGCTGACTTGCACTCCTTCTCCTTCTCCACCTGTGTGCTTTGCTCTCTTCCATGTCTGGTGTCTAGGCAATGAAGACACAACACTTCTTGATAAATTGACCTTCTCTGCCTTTCAGTTGCTACAGTTTCTCCATATTCTGCTTGGTTCACAGTGGTGGTGTCTGGGAAGAAAGTCTGATGTTTGAACATCACCCTGAGAGCCGGATATAACTTTATAAACCTATAGGAAAAATCAGAAGCCTATGTTCATCACAATTGCCATTTATCCCAGAAAGAGCTAATTCCAGGATGAAACCAGAATCAGAGAGAGAGAGAGAGAGAGAGAGAGAGAGAGAGAGAGAGAGAGTTTGAATCTATGGAGGAGAATCCATGTTGTCTTTGTCTTTGTTCCAGGGTGCTGCTGCAAGCTGTGCCGCTACCTGTTGCTGCTTTTTGACGTCTGGTGCTCAGTATCAGTGTTGTTGGTATCCGGTGTGTGCGTGTGCGGCATGCCACCTTCTTGTATGTCTCTTTGCCTTCCTGTATTTGTATTTCAGTTATTTACATTTTCCCTCAACTGTAAACAAATGAATTTTGTTGATCCCTATTTTTTGGCTAAATGGATCTCTGCAGTTGCAGGAATAGTAAATGGCTTAAGTAGCATGTAACTGGGTAGCCAAAATGCTGTGGGTGTTGAGTGCTAAGGTTGGTCAGGTGGCAGTTTGCTCTATCCACATGAGGAGGGTTTTCACCCCTCAATTGTTTTGTATTCCTTACCTGCTGAAATATAAATACAGGAAGGCAAAGAGACATGCACTCATTTCACACGCTAGCAAGGTTATGCTCAAAATCCTCCAAGGTAGGCTTCAAGTATGTGGATCAAGAACTCCCAGAGGTACAAGCTGGATTCCGAAGGGGCAGAGGAACTAGAGACCAAATTGCTAACATGCGCTGGATCATGGAGAAAGCCAGAGAGTTCCAGAAAAACATCTACTTCTGCTTCATTGACTATGCAAAAGCCTTTGACTGTGTGGACCACAACAAACTATGGCAAGTCCTTAAAGAAATGGGAGTGCCTCACCACCTTATCTATCTCCTGAGAAACCTATACGTGGGACAGGAAGCAACAGTTAGAACTGGATATGGAACAACTGACTGGTTCAAAATTGGGAAAGGAGTATGACAAGGCTGTATATTGTCCCCCGGCTTATTTAATTTATATGCAGAATACATGATGCGAAAGTCTGGACTGAAGGAATCCCAAGCCAGAATCAAGATTGCCAGAAGAAATATCAACAACCTCCGATATGCAGATGATACCACTCTGATGGCAGAAAGTGAGGAGTAATTAAGGAACCTTGTAATGAGGGTGAAAGAGGAGAGTGCAAAAAATGGTCTGAAACTCAACATCAAAAAAACTAAGGTCATGGCCACTGGTCCCATCACCTCCTGGGAAATAGAAGGGGAAGATATGGAGGCAGTGACAGATTTTACTTTCTTAGGTTCCGTGATCACTACAAATGGTGACAGCAGCCACAAAATTAAAAGACGCTTGCTTCTTGGGAGGAAAGCGATGATAAACCTTGACAGCATCCTAAAAAGCAGAGACATCACCTTGCCAACGAAAGTCCGAATAGTCAAAGCTATGGTTTTTCCTGTCGTGATGTATGGAAGTGAGAGCTGGACCATAAAGAAAGCTGACTGCCGAAGAATTGATGCTTTTGAATTGTGGTGCTGGAGGAGGCTCTTGAGAGTCCCCTGGACTGCAAGGAAAACTAACCTATCAATTCTAAAGGAAATCAACCCTGAGTACTCACTGGAAGGACAGATCCTGAAGCTGAGGCTCCAATACTTTGGCCATATCCTTGGAAAAGCCCTTGATGTTAGGTGTGACAGCTTCCTCTCACGTCTCAAAGGAGGTGTCACGTCACTCTTACATACACACTTTACACGCTGCCACCAACCACACACATATCTGACTCCTCAGACAATGGTATGGATTTTAAAAATAAAATGATTGTTTATTGATACAACATAAGTAATAGTAAATCACTGTATTAACTAAACAAGGCAATCAATATAATAAAGTATCCCCTCATACACTCTCTCACACAGACCTTCACTAACACAGTACCTCATAACCTGCACATGCCCTAAGTCCCTAACAAGACCCTAACCAAGTCCCTATCTGACTCACACATCATTCACTCCCCCTTATATACCTTAGCTCCTCCCTCTGAAGTCCCACCTCCTGTCCTGCTATAGGCAGATGAACTCCAGCCATAGCAATGACAGGCAGGTGACATCATTGCAGCCGTCACATTAGGAAAGTGTGAAGGCAAGAGGGGAAGGGGATGACAGAGGATGAGATGGTTGGACAATGTCATTGAAGCTACCAGAATTAATTTGACACAACTCCGGGAGGCAGTAGAAGATAGGAGGGCCTGCCGTGCTCTGGTCCATCGGGTCACGAAGAGTTGGACACGGCTAAACGACTAAACAACGACGACCCGCTGTACCCTTTCACGGGCAGCCATCAGTCATGAAAGAGATTCTTTTGCAGGGCAATATTATTGTACATTGATCTTGCTTCCAGACTTGGCCAGACAGCTGGCTGTTTCGTAGTGGCTTTTAGTAAACTGCGGTTCAAACTTCATTTTTGAAGCACAATCCACGTCCTGTGAATTTTTTCCACGCCTCTCTTAATTTTTTTTCACCCTATAGACAAAAATGTTCATGTATTGATAGTGGTAGAGAAAATATGGGGGCAGCAAATCCCTTCTTTTTCCTTTGTATGTCCAATAACACTCCTGGTCCTGCCATAGGCTCCTCTACCGCCAGGAAGTTGCTGGTTGTTGTCAGGATGAAGTCTATGGCAAAGAGGGAGAGGTCCAGCCAGGCAATGGGTCTGACATCAGCCTGGCATCCGCTTTTGTGATTATTACACTGATACTAAATGATTTTTAACCCTCATCCAGGCAGACTGGACAGTTTGGTATATTAGAGCAGCATTTTGTTGCAGAATTCAATCAGAAATAGATTTGCAAAGTAGGGCTTCTATAACACAGTTGCCTGAAGAGCTGTAAACAAAGCTGGCACGTTTTAACCACCTGCCATGTACAGCTTTTTTTTTAATGCCAAAAATGCCTGAGGCAAAAAGAAAAGTCAGAATAAAATTATTATATGTTGCCATTGGTCTGTTGTTTTTCCATTCTGCAGCTCTTTCCTCCTCAATTTCCAGAAACATACAAATACATATATGAATCCAAGAACAAATTGATACCAAACCTATTCGATAGTCAATCCAGTTGTTCTTCAGTCCTGCCACTGGAATAGCATGTTCCATTGCACCTGAGGGTAGTAGTTTAACCTTAGAGTGAATGGGGGGAATTGGCAACCGAGCAGGCAGGTGGGTGGTGCAATCAGGCAGGCGGGCAGTGTGATATGGCTGGTGGTGGTGGGAACTGAGCAATTGGGTGGATAGGGCAGGTGAGTGAGTGAGGGTGAGCAGGCAGGTGGGTGAGCAAGTGACCAGGTTAGTAGCAAGATGATAAGGTGGTGAGCAAGTGATCCAGCAAGTAAGGGGGTGAGCTAGCAATCAGGTGGCAGTGGGGCAGTCAGGGAAGCAGTTGAGCAACTGAGTGAGTGAGGGGGCAAGGAAGGCAAGTGGACTGTGATGCCTCATTCGTTCGTTCATTCATTTCATTCATTCATTCATTCATTCATTCATTCATTCATTCATTCTTTCTTTCTTTCTTTCTTTCTTTCTTTCTTTCTTTCTTTCTTTCTTTCTTTCTTTCTTTCTTTCTTTCCTGCTACTTGGTATAGTACTGCACCAGATAGCAGGATTTTTTTTAAAAAGTGGATGGGGCGCTCACATGTTTCCAATAAAATGATTCTGCATCTGCCACAAAAGGAGGATCAGAAAAACTCGCTTTCCTGGCACTGTAGTCCACGTATGGATATGCCTTGTGTGCGCGCTTAAATTTAAATCTTTTTTTTAAAAAAGCAGAACCCGGAACAACCGTAGGTTTGATTGTCAGTGAGGCTGAACTCTCAGTGTAAGCAGTAGAGGCCTGTTGGACTAGCCTTAAGAGCTTCTCCATTATCTGCCCTCTGGCACACACAAAGCAGTTTCAGATACCAGTGATTCAAACCATGACCTGTCTTTCTAGCCCTCTTATTATTTATTTATTTAAAATATTTTTATCCCAGCCTTTCTTCTTAAAAAGAACCCAAGGCAGCTGAGATGCCCATTGACACAACACAGTGCAGGAGTGCCACCTTCCTCAATCCGGTGCCCTCCAAATGTGTTGGATGAAAACTTCGATAATTTCTGGTGAGTGTGCTGATTGGTGTGTGTGTGTGTGTGTGTGTGTGTGTGTGTGTGTGTGTGTGTGTGTGTGTGTGTGTGTGTGTGTGTGTGTGTGTGTGTGTGTGTGAGTGCGTGTGTTAGTCCACTGTCACAGCAGAATCAGTAAGAAACAGGTGACCTTGGGAAGTACATAATAAAAACCAGAGTAAAACGTCCCTCCTCTTTGTAAAAGTACAACAACCCTGGTTTAGTAGAAAGGGAATTCCCTTGTCAATGTAGCTTGCATTTTAAGCCGCACAGCAGCAGTTCCTTAAAGAAATAACAGACTTTTCATTTCACGAACATTCCATACATAAAGGCCTAATTACATCCAATGTCAAACATGAAACGTGACATGAATCATGCATTTGAACAAGCACACACAACCTGGTGATTTTTATTTAGAGGAAAAGCATCTGGGCACTCCTGGTCCAAATCAAGAGCCCGTCATATTTGTCTCCTGAAAACAGATCCCTGTTTGTACCCAGTGCCTGAGTCTGAAGGTGATGTTTCCAGTGAACCCTAATTTTGAGGATAAAGGGAGCAAAGGAGAAGTGCTCTTCAGGAGAAAAACAGTGTGAAGTTTCCAACAAAGCCAGAAATGTTCTGATTGCAAAAGGGAAGAACCAGAACATGATTCCAGGTGTGACTGTGCCCTCGGTGTCACAGATTTGCTGGTCAGAACAGTAGCTGGAGCTCCCAATCGATGCTGCAACCAGGGACGTATCCTTGCCTTCCCAAAGTGGGGCAATGGGGAGGAGCAAAGCTGCTCACAGATTGAAGCATCCGTTTCAGTGGTTATTCCCAAAGCAGCCATTTGGGACTTGGAAGCTTTCTATATTCTATGCTTCTGTACATCAGGAGAAAGTGCAGGTCTGGGGAGTTTCTGGAACCCAAATATAGGGATATATAGCAATGTCTCCTGCCTTGAACTCAGCCTTTCCCACTGGGAGGAAAATGGCTACTCATTTTGATCTCTGATTTTAGAATTCAGTTTGATTTACACTGCATAAGTAAAGTAAGTGATCAAGCAAGAGCATCTACTTGCACTTCTGGCTGGCCATCACAAGAGACCAGTCACTTACTTATTCATATAATGGATAGCAAGCCAGAAGGAAAAGCCACTGCTTGATAATCCTTATGCATATAGTTTTTCTCAGTAGGATGCTGGCCTTTATAAATATTTATAAACATATGTAGACTAGCATCATAATTTAAAGAACAGTACAAAATACAATAACACCTATATACAGTGGGCCCTCGACTTATGAACGTCCCTACATACAAACTTTTCGATTTATGAACGGCTCCGTTTGCAAAAATTGGCATCGACTTGCGAATGGAGCCTCAACCTACAAACGAGGTCGAGGCTCCGTTCGCAAGTCAATGCCATTTTTTGCGAACAGAGCGATCGGCACCTTCGGAGGTCTCAAAGGGCTTTCCCCCCGACATCGGAGGAAACCGTTTGAGACCTCCGTAGGCAAAGAGGCAGGGAGAAAGGGTGGGAAATTCGAATTTCCCACCCTTTCCCCCTGCCTTTTTGCTTTTGGAGCTCTCAAACAGCTTCCTCTGATGTTTGGGGGAAAGCCCTTTGAGACCTCCAAAGGCACCAATCGCAGTGGCAGGGACCCCCCAGGGAGATCTCCCATGGTGGTGGGCAAGACCTCCCAGGGGTCCCCCATCACCGTGATCAGTGCCTTCAGGTGTTCCCAGGGAGTAGACCGGACCCCAGGAGGTCTTCCCCTGGTAGGCCCGGTCTACTCCCCAGGAAAGCCTAAGGGCGCCGATTGCAGTGGTGAGGGACCCCTGGGAGGTCTCTGATGGCGGCGAAGTCTGAAACTGAACAAGGCCTGGCTTCCAGCACTTGAAAATACAGCCTGCAGAAGGTCAACAAACTCTACCCAGCCACAAGGACCAGGGGTCATTGCACAAAAAAGACCCGCTAAAGACACCAAACAACCACAGTGACAGATAATCTCTCCACTTATCACAACAATATATCCACAACAAAAACACATTGATCACTCTATCTCCTGAAAAGGACAAAAGCTGTTCCCATAGCTATAAATGCTTAACTATCCAACAAACAGCAATAGAGCATGGACAGAGTTCCTACTCCAGTCCTCTGAAGATGCCGGCCACAGAGACTGGCGAAATGTCAGGAAGAACAACCTTCAGAACATGGCCAAAGAGATCGAAAAACCCACAACAACCATCAGATCCTGGCTGTGAAAGCCTTCAAGAATACATTCTTTTCAAGTTATTTGAATGAGTTACAACATGCTTTCAGCAACTCACATCTGATTATAGTTACACTGTTGTAAACATTCACCTTTCCGCATATAAGTTGAATGCTTCCTTCACACTACACTTAAAATAATGTTGTTAATAAAGTAATAAAAGTTTAATGATTGTCAACTTTTTAAAGAACTATTATTACCAAACTAAAGTGTTGTCATCTGAAAGATGTGCAGATCAGTGGGGCATTTTTTCCACCCTAACAAATGTTGAATTCAGGAATGATATTGCCCTCTTCTGGATAAGAAGTGAAGTGAACTTTTGAAAAGAACAGGCAATGTTTACTCGTGTCTGATCCATAAGCTAGTTCTCATTTGAAATGTAGCCAACTACAAAGCAAGTCTTGTAAGCGCCGAAAGACTTGAATCAAAGGTTTTGGTTTGTGCATTTTGTTGTGCAACACGGGAGACCCTGGCACCTTCTTGGATACTACCACCTTCATTCACTCTAACGGAGAAGAGCAAATAATCTTGAATCCTATCAGAGTTAGAAAGCTGAAATCCCACTGAAAAGAAATGTATTTGCATTAATGAGGGAACTGCCAAAAAAATGTCATCAAAAGGATATTGGAATGACTTGGCAACTAAAACACATCTGCAAGTTCCTTTTTGGCCTTCTAAAGCTGATACAAAGTGATTTATTTAATATTTTTTGCTAGAATACAAACAGAGTCCCACCCCTCCACATGCACCAGAATCATATGTGGTTAGGACAAAATGGACATTTCCTCCAATTCTAAGTGGTTGGTTTTTTAAGCCACTGAAAACACATTCACTAGTTGTGGTGCAACTGTGGGGCCCTGAAACTTAAGCTTCATTAGTTTCATACTAATGGACTGGGTACCAAACCACTGTGAGGAACCTCTTTGACAGCTGTGTATCTCACCTGTAACTGTAAATATCAGGAAATGTCTCAAAAGAATTAGAGGATCTATATTTCAAATCTGAGAGGAGATCTGTGAGAAGCAAATACTAGTTTCTGGGGGAAAAGAATAACAAGGGGGCAGAAAACTCTTAATGCATTGAAAACTCTCAAAACTTTCTGCTTGCCTGAAGGTAAAGACAAAGTTGGTGCCTCTCCCACTGTATAGACGGACCACTCTTACATGGATGTGGGCACACTGCTGCCCACAGCACCTGAGGGTAGCAGGTCAGCTTAGAAAGATGCAGGGATGGCTTCTGACCCACATAACAGCTTCCTGGAAGTGTTGATGGCACGTGATTGGATTACCTACCATTTTTTCCCTCATCTTCCATAATTTCAGCTTCCATAATTCAATTTAGCATGTTTTGTTTTGTGATCTGTCTTCAGGCCATATGCAGATTCTTCCTTTTTAAGTGTGATTTCTCAGACACATGGGACTGCAGAAATCACATCTCTTTACACTGAAGTGATTTCAGATCTAACAGTGAGTTATCTGTGACACACAGTGTGACTCACTGACATCATTAGACCTGTTTTCCCTTCTTATGATAGTATTTTGTCCCCTGAACACAGATTTGGATGTATTAATTACTAAGTTGCCCTCCTCAACCTGCTCCATGCCTGAATAGTGACTGCTGCCCAACCCATTCTGTGCTGTTTTAGAGACACTCTGACGTGATCCTTGTCTGGGTCTGTGATGAAATCTATATGCTTCTAGGGCTTCATGAAAAGTCCATTCCTGTGAATGGGGAAATGCAAAGATCAAGGAACAAGTCATAGACTGAATGGTGCAAGCAGAACAGAAGTGTTTCTGGCAGGGCAGCATCAACTGACAACCGGTTGTATTCCTGTTTTAAGTTTTAGTTTTCCATTTCCTTTTGCAGCTGCCCGAAGAAAACCTTAGTCTCACCAGTGACCAGGGCAGATTCCTAGGGCAGCCATAGAGCAGAGAGTGAGAGAGGGACTTTAAAAGAGCAACGGGCACTAATCCTCTTTAATTTCTTCTTAAAAGGGCAATGTAAGGAGCCTAATCTTGCTGTCCTTTCTCTCTTCTCGTGCCTTTCTTCTCTCAGAGGTCTATAATCTGTAGTGCTGCAGCCAAAGTACAGACTATGGCAAGGAAGGAGTACTAAGGTAAAAAGCTATATTTCTTCTCTGTTGCCACCAACTCAACATCTTCTTTAGTTTTTCCTTCCCTTTCCCCACTTCTAATCATGATGTGTAAACATCAGATTTAACACGAGGGATCCATAAGGCTGCCCATCCATCCCATAAATGCCCTGGGATCTTTGTTCTACCCTGTGATTATCCAGGAAATGCACAAATAAATCTGATTTGGATCTTATTTACACATTTGTCTAAAGACAGTTCACATTCCTATTCCTTACTAATATTCTTCTGTAGCCAATTTATATGTACAATTAAAGTTGCTAGCTGGAAAATTCTGCATGCTAAAACTCATAAGTGTCTCATTGTTTATCCAGGTTAATTACGGTAACTGGAAATCAGGATATGTATTTTGGCTAGATTGCTTCTCTTAAAAGAAGAGAAGAACTTCAAAAATTATAGGACTATTACAACTGTATGAATTGATGGGCTTCCTTGGACCTCAGCTATGATCATGCCTGTGACAAATACCCCTCTCTTGCTTATTCCTTCTAAGAAGCATCTTCTGGTTTAATCGTCACTAGCCAGAGCTTGGAAGAGCCTAGCCATGTCTGCTGGGGGTCCTCATTGCTGAGGGGTCCTGGGAATCATAATCCATGGAAGTAATTTTGCCAAGCTCTCCTTCTAATATAATATGCCATCCAGCCAGTTACAAAGATCCAGAGATGAGGTAATAACAAGAGTAGACATTGATAGTAACTGCCAGGTCCCCAAGCGAGGGATGGACAGGTTAAGGCCTCCCAAATGAACACTCCAAAGATGGGCAGATGGGTCTGGTGGTATCAGCACCTGGCTGGAGCACAGCAAATATTGCTCTCTTTGTCACAGTATTCTTTCCTTGTTTTTTTTCCTGCTTTTAAAAAACCTTTCAGAATCAGCAGAACAGGTACATAGAGTTACCAACATCTTTTTTTAACAATTTATTGTTATTTTCCAAAGATGGGTAAAGTCACTTTGGAGAGCTACAACAGGCTCTGCTAGCTGGGGTACTGGAGTCCATTAAAATAAAACCCATCTCTGTCTATTCCACCATAAATAACTGTTTATTCCCTTGTAAATGTCTTTAGCATCAGAATAACAGAAACAGACACAATTTCTGTTGTTGGGACGGTTTTTATGATATCAATTTGAAACCACATGCTGAAGACTGTTTCTTTTTGGTCCCTCCATAAAATCAAGGTTGGCAAGCTTTTCTCTTTTGTAACACATCGGTAATGCAAAAGCCATTGTGAAGCATGGAGCGGCTACAAGCTGGGCTGAGGGAGAAAAAGAGGAATGTTAGTTGTGAGTCAGGGGATAAGATGGGGGCAAAACCTACCCAGCAGGCCACAAAGGTAGCTCCTGAAGGGCACACACGTTCTGCTCCAGATGAAAGCAAGCCTCTGCCCTGGCTAGAAGTGTATAGGAGAATTGCACTATGACAAGAGCTAATAAATTATTAAAAAAAAAAAACAACAGTTACTGTTATTATTTTTATATATTATCTTTATTTTAAAAATAAGCAGAAAAAACTAAACATTTGTGAAGTCTTCTATGGCCACTAGTATGGTGAAAATCTTTATACAAGCTGAGGAGAAACAGTTGCTGTGGAAAGTTCATGTCTGCTGAGATTAAAATCATCTGTTTTATGAGCCTTGAAAAAACAAGTGTCTGAAATGAAAATCCCTCGGATAAGTAACTAAGAAACAGAGTGCTGGATAATTCCTCACCAGTCACATCAGTCCACTCAGGAGAGAATAGATCCCAAACCTAAATTCTTTGGGTTATATTTACAGTTGATGCATTCCTGTTACTATTTACGAGGAATACGCTTTTTCAAGGCTGTATCCCTCCATGTTGCCTGCAGTTCCTCCAATACTATTTAGTGTAGTTTTATGAAGTATTGTCAGCAACATATGCTCTCAAGTGAATGGGAAATGCAGAAATTGGGCAAAGAGCCAAACAAACACTGCAAAAGACTGAGGTTCCTGTTGTAAACCACTGGGATCATAATCCTCGTTAGTCAAGAAACTAAAAAGCATTATTTATACAGATCATTGGAAAGATGGAAATGGCCCCTGAAAAAATTAGATATCAACTGTTGGAGACTGCCAGATAGAGAATGGCAAGTTACCATGCAAAAGATAATAACAGGATTTCAGCAGGTAAATGAGCGTCTCAGCCAGATCGAATATTTGATGGAAGAGAAATAATCAATGTTAAACATCAGTTAAAGGAACCTGTATTAACTCCAGAACTGTGTTCACTGAGTGCGATGCCAGGTAATACAGGTGGGATTAAGTGTTACCCAGTAAGCTATTTAGCTACAACAGTCAGAAAATGGGAGGTTAAAAATCGGATTACTGTCCTGGATTTGTCCTTCTCTTAAAAAAATGGAAGAAAACAGAGCCATGGAAACAAAAGAAACATATTGAGAAAATATGGGAAGTGATTGAAATGTATACTTTTTCAGTTGTGCTGAATGTATGTCCAAGACAAAAGGAAATTGAAAGAGGGGATGTATTTTACAATTGGTCTTGGTTTCCTGATAGTGTTGGAGTAACTTAGATTCAAACCAAAACATAATTGTAACTTGAAAGCTAGAAGGTAATCAAACAGTTTTTAAAAAAAAAGAAGTAAAAAGTTGATCTTTTATTGAAAAATGAATAGATTGGATGCTTGTATACTTAATATGAATAGATTGGAATTCTGTGTTTTCCTATCTTCAAAACACTTTTATTATTTATTATTATTATTTATTTTATTTATATCCCGCCTATCTAGTCGCAAAGGACTACTCTAGGCGGTTTACAACAGGGAAGAATACAATAAAAATAAAACAACAAATTACAAAACAGATAAAAGTAAAAAACAATAAAAGATAAGAAAATCAGAAGTAATCTGGTGAGAAGGCCTGCCGAAACATCCAGGTCTTTAGTAGATTCTTAAAAGTGCCCAGCGAGGGAGCTCCGCAAATACCAGGAGGTAAATTATTCCACAGGCGAGGAGCGACCGCCGAGAAGGCCCTATTTCTTGTTTTCTCTTTTCGGGCCTCCCTCGGCGTTAGGCTCCTCAGCCTCACCTCCTGGCTCGCCCGTGTGACCCGGGTAGAACTTGGTGGGAGAAGGCGTTCCGCCAGATATCGAGGCCCTAAACCGTTTAGGGCTTTATACGTAAGCATTAGCACTTTGAAGTCAATGCGGAACTTGATGGGCAGCCAATGCAATGCGGCCAGAGTGGGCGAAATATTTTGGAATTTTTTCACTCCACTGAGTAATCTGGCCGCCGCATTCTGCACCACCTGTAATTTCCGCAGCAACCTCAAAGGAAGCCCCACGTAGAGCGCATTACAGTGGTCTAATCTCGAGATTACGAGCGCGTGTACTAAGGTGGTGAGCGCCCCCACCTCCAGGTAGGGCCGCAGCTGGGCTATCCGCCTGAGATGAAAAAAGGCGGTGCGGACCACCGACGCCACCTGTGACTCCATGGAGAGCACCGGGTCCAGATGGATCCCCAAGCTGCGTACCCCATCCTTTGCAGGGAGGGTCACCCCCCCCAAAAGAGAGGGAGTTTCCCAAATCCCGGACTGTGTCGTCCGCGTACTGGTGACACGAAGCCCCACACCTCCTGATGACCCCACCCAGCGGCCTCATATAGATGTTAAATAGCATTGGGGAGATAATCGACCCCTGTGGAACCCCACAATTGAGGCTCCATGGGGCCGAGACTCTCTCCCCAAGCTGAACTCTCTGGGGACGGTCCTCCAAGAAGGAGCGGAGCCAGGACAATGCCAGGCCACCTATTCCCAGCTCGGAGAGCCTCCCCAGGAGGATACCGTGGTCAATGGTATCAAAGGCCGCTGAGATGTCGAGGAGGACCAGCAGGGACACTTTGCCCCTATCGGCCTCCCTCAGTAGGTCATCACACAGGGCGACCAAAGCCGTTTCTGTGCCATGGCGGGGCCTGAAGCCCGACTGGAATGGGTCCAGGGCATCTGTTTCTTCCAGGAGCACCTGAAGCTGGTCGGCCACCACCCTCTCGACTACCTTGCTAAGGAAGGAAACATTGGCGACGGGCCTGTAATTGCCAATTTCGTCCGCCGCCAAACTAGGTTTCTTCCTGATGGGCCTAATGAGTGTGTCCTTCAGGGCAGATGGAAATCTGCCCTCAAGGAGAGACCCATTTATAATAGCTGTGGCCCACTCCGTTGTTAACGGCCTGGCAGCCTTGATTAGGCAGGCCGGGCAAGGGTCCAAAGAGGAGGTGGTGGCACGACAGCGATCAAGCGCCCTGGAGACAGTGTCAGGCGTAACAGGCTGAAAGGTGTCCAAGATCACCGGGCAAGACGGAGCGCTGGACATCTCAGCTCGACTCACTGTACTCAAAAAAGGAGAGAGGTCCCGGCGGATGGCCTCCACTTTTGATTTTAAAAATGCTGCAAATTGGTCCGGCGAGAAACTAGGGGGAGGCCCATCGCCCGGACCAACTCCGGAGAGGTCGCGTACTATACGGAATAACTCCGCCTGCTGGTTGGACGCCTCGCTTATCCGGTTAGCGAGGTATGATCTAGTAGCAGCCTTTACCTTAGCTAGATAAAGGTTAGTAGCGACCCTGACAGCTATCTTATTAAAATCCGTCGGGGCCCCTCTCCATCTGCGCTCTAGCCATCTCCTGACCCGCTTCCTCGCCCGGAGGTCCCGGTTAAACCAGGGAGCCGGGCGATCTCTGCGGCGGAGAGGGCGTTTAGGTGCGATCATGTCAGCAGCCCTAGTCGCAGCGGCAAACCAGCCATCTACCAGAGCCTCGACAGGAGCGCCAGCCAGGTCAGCCGTAACACCTCTCATGGCATCCTGGAATCCAACAGGATCCAGTAGCCTTCGAGGGCGGACCATAACAATAGATCCCTGCTCCCTGCGGGGGGGGGGGGGGGAGAGCCATTTTAATGGTACACTTTATTAGGTGGTGATCCGACCATGACAAGGGTACCGACTCAAGGTCAGTCACCATTGGACCACTTTTCCCATCCCTTCCACTTCCTTTCACCCCTTGTATTCCCTACCCTATCCCTAGTAGTTTTAAAATAAAAAATAAAAAAAATAATCCTCATTAGTCAAGATGGCCAAAGGGCCAAATGAGCCAGCATAAGCTGAAGCTGTGCTGAATTGCACTTCCTTCCAGTCTAAGATTTTTGGAAATCATTTAGAACTCACCTTGCCTTAACTTTGTACTGGCACAGTGGCAGTGCCCTTCTGATGGGGGAGTTTGCATCTGACATAACTCATTTCTCCCCCCAATCTTCTTCCCCATTTTTTCTTTGACTCTTCTGCCAACAAATTTTCATCAACTGTCCATTTTTTTCTAGCAGATCTTTCTGCTGGCAGATGTCTGGCAGGAGAAGGGGGTTCTGCCAGCAGCAGAAGAGTGTTTTTGTTAGCCTAAGAAGCTTCTGTCTATTCCAAACCCCTACAGCTGATGCATCTTCAAGGTACGTTACATTGTTAGGCAAGCTTTAGAAGAGGTAGCCAGGTTGGTCTGTGCAAATATATAAGGCAAAATCCAAAGAAACAAAACAATACAAAATGAGAGAGGGAAGAATCTGCGACACCTTAAAGACTAGCCACCATAATAACCTTTCTATTCCAGTTTTTACCTTCCGCTCAGAAACAGCCCCGGATTAACCATTAAGCAAAATAAGCATAGGCATCAAAAAGGGAAGAGGGCACCACAGAATTTTTTTAGTGCTGGATTTACTATGATCATGGTGCAAATGGTGGACACTCCTTAACAAACTACATCCATCTATGCAAATCCCTCTGCTCTCTCCCATCCTCCCTCAAGAGGCCCACAAGAAAACCACCTCCCTACTTAAAGTAACTGAGCATGAACCAGTAAAAACTGAAAAAAAAAATATAAAAACTCACCTAGTGAGAAAACTCATGTTTTGAGTGAAATGATCAATCATCATCATCACAACTTAAAAAAATCTGTATTTTGAGAGGTTGGGTAGTAATAAGTATAAAAAGAGGTGCTGGTCATTTAAACCTATGACCTATCACCTCTGCACTATATGTGCAAGCCAAAGAAATAACAGTCACTGTTAAAAACACCCCAAATGGGGCTTTAAGATCTTGCTTGAGCTTTTCAGTTTACAGATTCTGACAAAATCTGTTTACATTCATCAAAGCTTGAAAGCACAAGATTTGGCTGTAGGCTGATAATTTGAGTGTACGTATAATTTTGCATATAATTCATGGTTCTTTTTTGCCACGTGCTGTAGAATTAAATTACTGTATTTTCATACATATATTTTTCCCCGAGCTATGGGACTTGCCATGAATTTTATTTGTAATCCTTTCAGTGTTTAGGGCCCCTAAAGGTCTTAATCCTGCCCTGCTCACAAATACATCAATCATTTCTTAAAGCCAAAGAAAATAATCATAAATATTTTTTATGTGCAAGATGTTTATATTAAATATATTACACAGTGAAGCAAAGAGAAAGAGGACTACAATAAATGATACTGTCAATAGGATTCAGTCATCTGCATGTTTGCCTTTGTAATAGTTGACAGCAGAGAACCTGTAGCCACCCACACATTCATGTGCTAGGGAAAAGCCTCAACTTTAACCTTTGCTTGGTACAAATATCTGTCTGAGTTAATCCTTCCTCATGTTTGCAGCTGACAAATCCCTTCACCCAGTAAACAGTGAAAGCAATGTGTGCACTCTGAAAGTTTCCCTGGTCACAATGATTCCTTTTTTTTTTAAATACAAAAAGCAAAGCAGATTTTCATCACAGTTAGAATAACAAATGCAAAAGTTGTACATTATAATAGTGGCTGTAAGAACTGGGGGAAGTTACTTTTTTGGACAATGCAACACAATACAACAGAACACAACACATAAAGTGCCACGTCTTCATTATGAATATGGAAGCAAAACTGGACATTATGATGAACACAGGGGTGCCACTGGACACAGGACCTGGATATTAAATTCTGCTGTTCCCTAACATAATTTACAACAGAATTTACTCTATCCTGATGCCATCATACTATGTTTTTCACTTCAGATCCCTGACAGGAGTAGCTGCCACCACTGTCAAGGATGACAAGGAAACATTGATTACACATTATGGAAGGGATGAACTTTGCCTAGACTAGAGCTGTCAGTTTGGGCAGCATTCCTTCTTTTATTGATTAGAATGAGCCATTCTCCTCACACAGAGTTCCCAGGCAGTCCTCAGCCAGCATTGAGGAGAATGGCCCTGTTTGTTGATATAGTAGCAAATGCAGCATAGATCCTCAAACCAATCTCAGAATAGGTAGGGGCGGGCACCTGGACAAAGTATAGCCTGCTAGATGTTGTTGGACTGCAACATATGTCAGGTTTGGGAGTCTGACACTGATCATCCTCCTAAGAGTTCTATAGACCTCAAGGGAAAAATCCAGAAGCCTGTGTTTGTCACAACTGGCACTTATCCCGAAAAGTTACATCCGGAATGAAATTAGACACCTATTTCCCGCATATCAATATTCATCCAGGTATCAAGATATAAATCTTTAATTGTTGCAATGATTCCAGGCATCACCAGATTATCTAATTCTACAAGTGTATTTATCTACATCACTTCTATGTTTCACATGCACAAAAGTACTCCAAAGTTGTTGAAAACATCCCACGGTCTTACAACTATAGAAAAACTCTTTTAAAAATATGAAAAATAAACTTAAGTCGCACTTAAATACCTCAGTTGGATTTCAATCCAAAATACAGTATAATAAAAGTACAATAAAATATCAAAGATAATGTTTTAATTACTGTATTTTTCTGTGTATAAAATGACACTTTTTCCTAAAATAATTAAAGGAAAAATTGAGGGTCATTTTATACTCAGAACTAAGGGGGGGGGGAATCAAAGCGCTTTGATCCCTGCTTTCCCCCTCCATGTTTTGCAAAGAAAACGGAGGAGGAAAGCAGAAATTGCTTTCCCCCTCCATTTTCTTTGCAAAACATGGAGGAGGAAAGCTGCTTTTTGCAATGAAAATGTAGGGGGAAAGCAGAAATCGCTTTCCCCCTCCATTTTCCTTGCAAAAACATGGAAGAGGGAAAGCTGATTTTTGCAATGAAAATGTAGGGGGAAAGCAGGAATCGCTTTTCCCCTCCACTTTCTTGCAAAGAAAAAAATTGTGGTTAGAAAAATTGGGGGCCTCTTATTCATGGAAAATATGGTACATTCTAAAAATACAAGTGCTTATCACTTAAAAAGTCACAAACAAATGGCAGAGTATATAAACCAAAATATATAAGATATATCAAGTATGTAAGAGTATATAAAGCAAAATTCATTTCTTAGCTTTTAAACATATTATAAAAAAACACAATTACTCTAAACACATCCAGCCATACACAGTAAAACAATTTATAACATAAATTTCTATTGCTTCTACAACTTTTGTAAAAAAACAATTCCTGTAAATCAGAATCTGGCAGTTGCCACCATGATGATAAGAATTATTGTTTTGACTAACAGGCGTTCAGGCTTGCTAAGCTAGCCCAGGGTGTAAATCACTTGAAGGAGTAAAATAGGGGCAGAGCACATTACTGGAACTGCAAAGCCACCTGCAGGACATTTAACACATTGTAACATTATACAAATTAAAACCAATTATTTCAATACTTTTCCAATTCTCTCCTTTGTTTCAGTTTTTTTAAAAAAATCATTTGTAAAACTGTCCATTTGTCAGGCATGAAAGAGATTCTTTTGCAAGGCAATGTTATTGTACAGTAACCCTGCTTCCACAATTGGTTGGAGAGTTGGCAGATTGTTTTGCACTGGCTTTCAGTAAATGGCTGTTAAAACCTTTTTTAAAAAGTTTACATTTTCAGGGGTGCCCTGAAATTTCAGCACTCTGTATATAGTAGGACCCCCATATCAGATACTGAAAACTGTGGCTAATAGCAAGCACTATATATATATATTTTCAGTACACACTTTGCTCATTGATAAAGACATTGAGGACACACTTTGCTCATCGATAAAGACATTGATAACTTTTTATGGTCCATCTATCCACCCTGTTTTCTAATTCATCTGGGAAATGTAAATACAGGAGTGCCTTGACTTGCAAACATCTTGACTTGCGACCAATTTGAGTTATGACCAGCTCCTGTCGCAAAATTTTGCTTTGACTTGGAATTGGCACTTTGAGATACGACCGGAAAAAAGGCTCCCTCCCTCCTTTCCTGCACTTTTTTAACCTAAGAGGTCATCTTAAGTTAAAAAAAAGTCTCCCCCAGTGGACGGATTAACCGATCTGCATTAGTTCATTTAATACTATGAGACACAACGAAAGCCTTGAGATACAACAACAACAACAAAAACCCCCGGCCAAAACAGATTCCTCACGTTTCAGTGTATTCCTATGGGAAATGGTGCTTTGAGTTACGACCAACTTGAGTTACAACCATCATCCTGGAACTAATTAAATTCACAACTCAAGGCACCACTGTAAACCTGTTAGTCACATAGTGAAACGATCACATGACTACTAACCACATGATAAATTCTGTATCAGTGAGTCTATTCCCACATTCTCAACAGGGCCAGAGTGAGGCAGAAACCTTGGAGGGGAGGAGAGATACTGAGCATAGAATGGCAGCAGTGGGCTGGAGGGTGGAGCTAGGTGGATCATGTGACCGGCTATCTTGAAATAGAGTAGAAGACTTGGGCTCATTATCACCATAATATCTAACCCAGACTGGTCAACTTCTAAACAGGCAATGAGATTAGGCATTAGTGTGGCCTCTGCCTCAGGTAGCAAAATCTGTTGGGTCAGCATCTGTTAATACTTTCTTAACATTCTTTTTCATATATTCTTTTCAAGAATATATGAAAAACAATGTTAAGAAAGTATTAACAGATGAGGATAGAGAAATAATGGAGAGAACAATTACAGAGGAAGAGACAGGTTATTATAAATAAGTTAAAGTTAGAGAAGACACCTAGCACAGATGGATTAGGTGCAGAGTATTACAAGACCTTAAAAAAATCTTTATACAAAGGATTTATACAATGGTATATTAAATGGAGAAGGAATTCCCTAGTCTTTGAAGGAATCATTAATAATTTAATTTTAAACTATTTATAGGTAAAAACTCTATAAATATGGAATCTTACAGGCCGATTTCACTGATAAATCAAGATGCTACGATATTCACAGCAATTTTGGCAGCAAGATTAAAAAATTTCATAGGGAAATATATTGAGAAAGATCAAAACGGATTCATACAAGGTAGAGATGTCAGATGAAATGAGAAAGGTGCTTAATCTAATGCACCTGGCAAAAGAATCAAAATGTAAAGCAGGAGTGGTTTCCCTAGACATTTTTAAAGCCTTTGATTCAGTTGAATGGGATGCATTAAAATCTTGATTAAGCAGGATTTGGCACCCAATTTAGACAAATAATCCAACAACTATATTCACAGAACTCTGCAAAAATAATAATAAACAATGATATGAGTGACTCATGGCTGAGGAATGAGACAGGGCTGCCCCTTACCTCCAAATCTATTTACATTGGTAATAGAACTGCTGGCACAAGTAATCAGAAATGATAGTTCAATTAAAGGCATAGATACCAGAGAGGATAAAATAAATCTCTTTGCAGATGATACAGGAGTATTGATTTTATTGATTCAGTTCTTCAGATTTTTTGTATTTCATAAAGGCACTGAATTCATATTTTCAGGATCTAAAAAACTAAGCACATATTTCTACACAGAAGTGTATTTTATTTGGCTGCACTGAATATTTGGTTGCAATGCCTCTGATCAACAATATTGGATGTGAACTTTCCCAGAGAAATATGAGCCTTTTGTTCCTGGTGCACAGATGGCTGTGGCTCACCAGAGGCCACATCCACCTCAATTAAACCTCCAGAGGTTGGTATCTGTGTGAGAGAGGAGACAGCCTCTTGTCCAGGCCTTTTATTTACTACATGCACAGATTGTAGGTTGTAAATGTGAATTGCCTGTTGGACATTTGGTAACAAAGAAATCAAGATCATGAAAATGGAAAGTTAATACTTTGCTCCATTACATTAATAAACATTGCCCTGACAAAAGACAGCATGTGGAAATACTATTGACAGCTGTAGTGGAATCCTGCACTTTAAAAAACAGAACAAAATAGTGTGCTGTGTTCATCTCTGTGGGCACCTTCTATTGTTTGATCATTTTTATAGTGTATATTTTGCATTTAAGTTTCTGTAATGGACTACAAAATGATACAAGAAGCAGTTACTCTAACAGATTCACAGCTCTGGAGGGCCAAATTCCTTATGCTAAGGATGGAAAGAATGCAAAAACAAATTATTAATAAAGAACCTACCGATTATTTGCCTCAGTTTTCTTAAAGAGAACTTATGAAGACTAGCTAGCCAAAAATAACTGGGTAAAATGTATTTTCAATTTAAGGGACCCTAAATATTTTCTATTGCTCTGGATGTCTGAAATACAAGGTATCATTGGCAAGAGTATTTTACTGCAGCTCCACCACATAGTCTTTCCTATTGAGTAGAGTGCAATTTATTGTAACATGCACTTACACCAACACTTTCTCTCTTGTAAATGTCAATTCCCATTTACAGTGACCCTAATAGTTTCTGAGGTATGTGAAATATTCAAGGAGTGGTTTTCCCAGGGCTCCTTCTGTGTGTTTCCATGGTTGTGTGGGGATTTCAACCCTATGTCCTAATCCAACACTATCTACTACACTAAACTGGCTCTCAAAATACATGCAAGGATTGGAAAGAGGAACACATGGATGGCGGAACATACAGGGTTTAAAGTTTCTTTGCAAAAAATAGATGAGAGAAGTGGAATAAGATAAAAAGAACCTGTAAATACAGATGTCTACTGTTTACTGTTAGCTTTCATGACTTTACACCAATGGTATGCTAGAATCTTCTCTACTCCTCCATTCCTTTCCAGGCATCTCATTTTCTTTCACTTCTGTAATTTTCCCCCTTGTTTCCCTTTCTATTTTTCTTTCCTTCTTTCCTGTTTATGTCATTTCTTCACTTACTTCTGGTCTTCTCTTTGTTTTGATTAGGATGAAAGAGGGCAGGGCAAGTGGTATTCACAGAAGTGGGTATGCTGTACAGGTTGACTGCACAGTACAAAACAGTGAAGGAAACATGGCTCCAAATCCATCTGCTAATCATAACTAAAATAAACTCATTAATTTACATATAGGCTGCTTTAGTATCCAGCAGCAGATTCACTCTATCTATTCTAATTAGGCATAGCACAACTGTATTTAGGGCTCATAGTGTAGGCCTAGTATTGTGTGGATAGAATAATTCCGAATGTGTAACCAGAGAAATATTGGCTAACATGCCATTCATTTTTCATTTCAATGTTGTATATTGTGAAAGAATACAAGGAAAGGCTGGTAGGTTACAAATAGATTTATTAAAGCAAGTACTATTTCTGATTTTTGTAGTATGAATAGACAAATACTCCAAAAAGGTATTTTTCTCAATAAATATATAGTCTTCCCTGTAATGTTTTTACCTTTGTAAAAATAAAATCCTTGCATAGATGTAAGAGGGCACAGTGAAGTGCCAAAATTTCTTTACTAGAAAAAGCTGCCCTTTACTAAATTCTTTAGTTCTAGTAAAACTGCTTTTGTTGTAATTTATTAATATAAAAAGACACAACTATAATACAATGCATTGGGACAAATTAGATTTAGCTATGCTGGCCACACACACTCTGAAATAATGGAAAACAATTCTAAAATGAAGATAATGCCACTCTCCCATTTAAGGACACATTTGTCATAATGAAAACTCTGGAAATAACAGAAGATATAGCCAAATTAGTTTGCCTGCAAATCCTGCCTTGGCTCAGGTACAGAAATTCTGGAATACATTGGCCCCTTCAAGCCAGTTTCGGAAGCAATTGAGCCCTCTCTCCCGTATTTGCTTTCTTCCTTTATCAGTAATGACTTCCCCAGTTTGTTTAACAATCACAAGTTTAGGAATGGCTGTAATGTTGTATCTCTTCTTCAACTCACTGTAAAAAAAAAAGATGGGAGAAGTTAAGCAGATTGGTATCAAATCTATAAGCAAACAGAAAACACCTGAACAACTTACTTGATGCTTAAGTATAAAGCTCTTCAGGGTTTGGGATCACACTACATGTTGGAGCGTCTCTCCCCAAGGTCATGGTCTGACCCTCTAATCTTCCCAGGCTACGCTCCTCTGGGTAGCCACCCTAAAGGAGGCATGGAAATTATCCATGAGATATTGGGCCTTCTTCATCGTGGCACCGACTTTGTGGAACCAGCTCCTGGTGGAGTTATGCCTGCCCCCCTCCCTGTTATCGTTTAGAACGGAGATCGTCAAACTTTTTCCTACCGCGGACCGGCTGAGTCTTTGAAGGAGGCAAGGCGCCCCTTCGTGCTCTCGGACGCATGCACGAAAGGTTGGGGGAACTCTTGACCACCCCATCACCGCCACCAGGAGGCCAGCAGCTGGAGCACACGGCCATGCTCAGCCTCCCGACTCTGGGCCACTCCCGATGCTGGGCCGCAAAGACAGACCTCCCCCCTGCACGCATTCCCCTCCCCACAGCTGCTTTGCCTGCGCGGGCGCATGCCTGAAAGGGTGAGGGAACGCTCACACTGGTGCTGGCACACGTGTGCGTGCGCAAAGCAGCTGTGGGGAAGGCAGTGCATGTGGGGGGCGACGGGAGGTCTGTTTTCACGGCCCGGTTGGGCTCAAGCCACAGACCAGGGGTTTACGATCTCTGGTTTAGAAGGCAACTTAAAATGCTGCTTTTCAGAGAGGCCTTCCACATTGACCCCACTTGATTTTATGCCTCCTGTTCTGCTACCAGATAGAGAATTTGCCTTTGGTGCCATTTGTTTTTATATTGTTAAATATTTTAATTTCTTATTGTTTATTTGTTGTTTATTACCACATTTTATTTATTGATCAAACCACCCAGAACAGTGCATCACACTAATGGGGTGGTATATAAAGCAAAAAAGTAAAATGAATAGACACACTTGGTTTAAGCTTTTCAAATCCTCAAAAAATTAATGCTGATATTTCTAAAAAAACACACAAGCATCCATTTAAGTTATAAAAATATGAATCTTTTTTTTAAAAAAACTTGGTATTACATGGAAATTCTGATTTCTTCAAAAAGCTACATGCTTTGTCTGTAGCCAACAATGTTCTGCAAAATATTCAGTGCTTTTAAGACCAGAACTTGAAGCTCCATTAGCAGCACCTCCTTCTGCATACTTAATCAGAAGTAATTCCTACTGCATTTAGTGAGACATACCCCCAAATTACACGGACACGGCACTACAGCCAGAATGTGTGTCCCCAGACAAACCCTATTCTAGATGTCCTATTTGGAGGGTTTAGATTTCACCAGCAATTTTCAAGATAAGGCCTGTTGCTCTACTTATAATCTTGAGATTTCAAAATGCAACCTTTTGCCTATATAAGCTAGTACTCAGTCTTGTAAAAGTGGTACAGTATATACTTTAGCCTGTTTCCTAAGGCTATTTTACAAATGCTTATTTCCTTGGAATATAGAGTGTATTACATGTATTTATTTCATTTGAATCCCACCTTCCCTCTAATGCAGTGGTCCCCAAGCTTTTCCCAACTGTGGACTGGTTGGGGGGGGCTGACATGCTCACACGGGGGGGGGGGCGTGTTGCACTTGCTGGGGGGGCAGGTGATCAGTGTCCGTGGCCCGGTCCTGCCTAGGCCGCGGACTGCTGCCAGGTTATGGACTGGGGGTTGGGGATCCCTGCTCTAATGCACTCAAGGTTGCATACAAGCCTCTCCTCCTTTCCATTTTATCTTCACAATAACTGTGCAATAAGGTCAGATAAAAAGAGAGTAACCGGCTCTAGCCTGCATAAAGAATTTCACTTCTGAATGGACTCTTGAACTGGGCTTCCCAAGTTTCAAATCATGACTCTGAAAACTAAACCACACTGGCTCTAAGCACATGATATGCCTTAAAACTTGGTGTGTAATATACAGATAGGATCTTTCACCTAAATTACTAAGTTCTGTGCTAGAGGAAATGTTCTACTAGCCTGAGTAAGCTTATGGCAGATTAACAGTGATCTCATATCATTTGTAGGGGCTTACCTTCTTCCCAATTTAAAAATGCACCCATCTGATACACCATTTCTTCCATAATATTACAGTGAACCACATAACATTTTTTTTTCAAATAACAACACTGTACATGCATCTAACCAATATCACTAGTTCCTGTGGCAGAGCACAGGAGAATATACAAAATAGGGAGGGTGGTGTCTTTGCAAAGTGAAAGGAGGATAAAAGAAAATAAGTAAAGACAGCACATTAAATCCAGACAAGTCAATGTACTGTATGTGATCAAGGACACAATTACATTTAAACTTGAGAAAAAACGTGTGAGACTAGCTCCCTAATCAGTTTAAACACTTCTGGCTGCTTGCTGCATCTTAATATAGGTAAACATCTAGGCAGAAAAACTAATATTTATGAAGCGTCCTTAAAATATTGGTTGACATATCTAAAAGCACATGCTACTTCACAGGGAACAGTCAAATATTGGGGAGAAAACAAGTCTCAAGTTCAGCCCATAGCATCTGCGAAAGTCTCAAAAGACCGAAAGACCTGGGGAGATTCTGCTAACTGAGATGGACATTGTTCATGGGCTCCCAGTCCAACTCAGCAAAAGCCAGCTTCCTACGTTGCATGTTTAATGAGAGGTCATGTGAGAGTTGATGCTATTAGGCACCTAGATGATCTCCATGTATCTCAACTACAATCTCCACAAATCCCTGCCACTGTGGTGAATGATCAGGGATTATGGGAGTCAGAATCTTTACCAACTATGATCATGAAATTACCATTCTGCTCCTTTCCCTGGTACAGCATAGAAAGAGAGTGGGAATGTCTTTTTTAAGAGAGGGGGGAAAGCCCCCTTTTTCTTCTTTCTGTGCGCTTGGGGGGGGGGAACAGAAAATGCTTTCATGTAATGGGATGAGATGGAAGATGCTATTCTCCTCCAAAGTGATCAACCTAAGGGGAGAACAAGTAACCAACTACATCAAGAATTAGTGTTCAGAGACAAACTCCAGATGAGATGTGGTTTAAATCAGGGGTGGAGAATCCTCCCTCCCCCACCTTTCCTGTTGAGGGTTGCTGCATTCTTCAGGGGCAACATGTCTGAGACTACTCAGTGACCAAAATCCTGTTGCTTAGCACAATAAATTGCACTAGAGTAGGCTAAATGACTGTAAGTCAACTCCATAAATTCTATTTATTCAAATAGGTCTCCCATAACTGTGACGCTATGCTAAGCAAAAGTTGGTACTGTATGTTAGGGCAACTTTTTCCCTCTAGAACTTGTAAAAGTTACTGTTTGAGACCCTGACATTCAGAATGCCCCAGGGAATATGGCTAGTGACTGAGGGATTCTGTGATTCAAAAAAGTAACTTTTCCAAGTTCTGGTGCAGTCAAGCCTAACTTCTCTAGAAAAGGGACCATCAAGGTCAGAGCTCAAAAAACCGCAACTCCTAATCACCATACTATCCAGACAATTTTGGGAGTTGCAGTCTAAAAATACAACTTTCCCAATCTCTGTTTCCTTCTCTCCCTCTCCTCACCACCACATCCCTACCTAATGAATTTTTGTCAGAGGGACAGATTGAAAAATCTCAACAACAACAGCAACAACAACAACAACAACAACAAAAGCCCACCCCCCGCCCCGGCCGCAGAGATAGAAGAAGGAGAAAGCCTGAGCTTGCTTTGCTTAACTCCACCGGGACGGACTTGTGGAGAAAAGCCGCTTGGGCTGCAGCTGTGAGAAAGTCAACTCCGGCTGAGAAAGTGAGAGATCAGGGGACTCGAAGGAGCTCCCTCGCCCAAATGCCATGAAAGAATTTAATAATAATAATAATAATAATAATAATAATAATAATAATAATAATAATAATAATAATAATAATAATAATAATAATAATAATAATAATAATAATAATAATAATAATAATAATAATAATAATAATAATACAGTGGTGCCTCACAAGACAAATGCCTTGCAGGACAAAAAATTCACAAGACAAATGGTTTTGGCAATGGGGTTGATGACTCGCAAGACAAATGTTCCTATGGCTGTGCTTTGCAAGACGAATGTTTTCCGTTTTTTGTTCCTGCCTCATGTTTGCTGATTTTTAAATGTTTTTCTATGATGTTAAAAAAGTTAAAGTTTTTGATTGAATTTTTAAAAATCATCTGCACTATATGTATGGCTTTAAAGAGCACTTAATAAACCCTTTGTAAACCAAATTTGACTTTGTTCTGACTTTTTTTTTGCCCATAGGAACACATTAATTAGATTTCAGTGCATTCCTATGGGAAAACATGTTTTGCAAGACGAATTTTTTGCAAGACAACATTAACCGCGGAATGAATTAAATTCGTCTTGCGAGGCACCACTGTAGTAGTAGTAGTAGTAGTAGTAGTAGTAGCAGCAGTAGTAGCAGTAGTAGTAGTAGTAGTAGTAGTAATAATAATAATAATAATAATAATAATAATAATAATAAGAAGAAGAAGAAGAAGAAGAAGAAGAAGAAGAAGAAGAAGAAGAAGAAGAAGAAGAAGAAGAAGAAGAAGAAGAAGAAGAAGGTGCGGCTGAGCAGGGGGGCGGGGAGGGAGAACATTGGGAATTATCGGCTCCTTTTGATCTCAGCCGAAGCCAGCCCCTGTCCGTCCATGTCCTTCAAGCAGCGCTGTGGCGGCGGCTTCTCCAGGGCACCCGCTTCCTTACCTGGGTCATGGAAGCCCCCCTGGAAGGACTCATCCCCCTCCTTCCTTGCGGAACTCTTACTTCTGAGCAAGCATGCCAGAGGACCGGGTGGCGGCTCCCCGGACCCCCACCCCCTCCAGTTCAAGCCGGGGTGCCAGTGCCTCTTGCTGGCTGGCTGCAGCTTGCCCCGGCATTTCCAAGCCAAGGTTGCACTGAAGTGAATGAAGTTGACTGGCGGCGAGGGAGATGTGGAGCGAGTGGCTGAGAGCGAGAGCCAAGGAGACGGACAATGACGGCCTGTCACAGAGGAACTGAGAGGTGCTGCCACTGCTAATGCTGCAGCTCCTTGCAAGATGGGGGAGGGGAAACCGGAGCCTCTCGCCGGCGGCTGTGTGTTGTGGGGCCGAGGGGGCAGGAGGAGGAAGGCGGGAAGGAGGAGCGAGGACCAGGGTTCGGGCTATGGCGGTTGGCCGGTGGCGGGGCAGCGGTCGGTGCCCGCCCAAGTCTCGTTGCCGGGGGGCGTTGTCGTCTGTGCATGGGGCTCCCGCCAACTTCCTGAGTTGCCCCTTTCCTTCCTGTCACCCGCGAAGGGGAGGGCGGGCCTCTCGGCCGCTCTGCCATGACCGCCCGGCCACCTCCAGGCAGGGCTCGTCTCTTTCCTCACTGGCAGCAGCGCCGGCACGGTAACCTGACCTGGGCAGCCGAGGGGCCTGGCAGGGGTTGCTGCCACGGGAATGGCCACAATGGGAACTGCCGGAGCCAAAGCAGCAGTACCATCAGCAGCAGCGCGTCCATTGAGTTTGGCGGGGCTCTTTTCCCCTTGACTCTGGTGCGCCTGTGTCTCTATCTGTCTCTCACTCGCTCACTCCTCCTCCTCCCCACACACACCACTTTTTTTCTTTCTTTCCTTTTTTTGGAAAACTGATCTTTGGCTCTCTGTGTGAAAGTGATTTGAATTTGGCTTGGCAGGGCCCACAAACTATCATCCAGCAGACCACAACTGGCCCATGGGCCGCGTGTTTGAGACCCCTGCTTTAGGATTATATTTCTATACCACTTTTCCTCCAAGGAACTCATGGCAGCACATGATGCTCTACCTGTTGCAATTTACATGTATGATAGCACTGGGAGGAAGGTTAGATTGAAAGACAGCACTGACTGTCAGCTAAGTGAGATTTTGAACTCTGATCTCTCCAGGCCTTGTCCAGCATTCTGATCACTAAATCAAGCTAGTTATTGTAATTGCAAATATTATTTTCTTACGTTATAATATTGTTATAACACTACATAAGTTTTAAATTCTCAGGAAAGGATAAAGGAAAAACTTCGAATAAAGTTGATTTTCCCCCCACTGTGGACTGGCACAGATGAACAAACCAGGAGTATGAATTTTGACATGGGTACACAGGAAACATGTAGCTGGCTTAGATAAAGATGGTTAGATAAAACTTCATTAACTTCCCCATCTCTCTCTTATCTTACTGAACCATTTCTTAATCTATGTGCCTCTTTGACATGTTTCTAAACTTGGATGTGATTGCAGACCTCTGCACCCTTCCTTATCCGATTCACACAGGTTGTAAACTACAGTACATGTGTAATTTCACATTTTCAGCTTTGGAGTCCACCTGTTCTCTTGACTGGAGAAACTTATTTCGGACATGATGATTGTGCTGGTGTAACTTAGAACTATAGGGAATTGGAGAAAATTTGAAAATCACATTTTAAAAATTGTTTGGTCACTCTAACACTCTGTAATTTTTTGTTAATTTGCTAGCTCTGTCTGTCTGCCAGTTTCTTTGAATAAATCTGAATAAAACTACCTTGTATTTGTATCTGTCTTTCTGATTTTCCGCTTGGGCCATGGGCTAAAATGGGTGGAAAAATCTACAACAGTTATTTCCCAGGAAGGCCTGTACAGTGTCATATTTAATAATCTTTAGGTACTGGATGAATACCTTTTAAATTTTTTTTTATCCAGGCTTTTAATAAAGAATTACGGATCCAACTGGTAGTCCCAATTAGAGCAGTCCTATTTAATCAATCAAACTTTCATAAGTGTTGATCTACCAAGTCCCCACCAAGTTGGTAGGCCTACTCTTTGTGAGGGTTCAACTTCCGGCTCCTTTTTTCACTCAAATAAATCAGGAGATTTATGTGGTTTTGAAACAGGTGTAACATTTATTGGGGTATTCAACAGGTAACCAGTGTCAATGAAATTAATCCAACATTTATCTCCTTCTGACAATGGGTCAACAAGGGGTTTCCAGTCTTCATTCAGGAATGGGTTTCCTTCACCCGAGTTCCATGGTCCCGGCCAGTCCAGTGATAGGTGTAGATTTAGTGTTTGTCCTGTCTCATCCTCCAGCAGGGGCACAGTGTCATCGTCCCCGCTGTCCATCCACACAGGGTCTCAGGTGGATGTGTGTGTCTTCTAGGGTCCCCCGTATCCCCTCATCCTAATTCCTCTCAGCCTCCATTCGAGTCTCTCTCTTCTCTCTCTCTCTACCTTCTCCCCTCTTAGTCTTCTCCACTCCTTAGCCTCGGCCTCCCCCCAATCTGGGGGGAATCTGTCTCCTTTTCCTGCAATCGGCCTCCTCTCTCGGGAGTCTTAGTCTCTCCCATAATTTGATCCAGGGATCCTCCATCCAGACCCACTCCCACCCTGGCGGCAACTGTTCTTCCTCCCTCTTTATATCTGCTACCCCCGCCTCTATCTCCACCCTCCTCTTCCGCTCCACTCCTGCCATTTTCCTCTCAATTCTTTTGACTGCCAACTTCCGTATTCCTCCCTCTATATCTCCTACGTCTGTCTCCGGCTGCTCCGTTCTCTTAGGGGATGGGATGGGCGTGGTTTGTATCTCCATGCCAGTGAGAGGGGCACTGCTCTCACCCCGTCTCAGACCCTTATTGAGATTAACAATTGGATTTAGGCCTTAGCATTCAACTCTGCTGTTGCCTGCTCATTTTATGGACTTTTGAACCTCATCTACAATTTTGGTTCTATTTTTTAAAATGGGTTATTTCTATAGCAAATTCATTAACTAGTTGCATACCGAGCATATAGTGAAAATGGTGTCATACACAAAAGCAGGCTCAGAGGCACCTCAACATATTGTATATGTAGAAAAGCAAGTAAACAAAAACAATCAGCCTGGATAAATAAATTTTAAAAAAGGTCTTCATCCAATACCCACGCCTACAGACACATTTAGACATCTATGTTTTGCTCAGCTGGGCCTACTTGCTGCTGTTAATGTGCAAAAATGGAAGCTGTTGCAGTGCTTTCTGGGTGTTGTAGTTCTTTGGAAGGAAATTGGTTCCACTGTAGTGCTGATCTAACAGTTAAGAAAATTTCGTGATATTCAACCGAAATCTGACTTCCTACAACTCGAGCTCATTATATGTCCTGCACTTCAGGGTGATCAAGAACAGATCCTGCCCCTCCTCATTATGACTACCTTTCAAGTATTGAAAAGTGATATCATAACTCCCCTCAATTTTCTTTTCTCAAGGCTAAACATGTCCAATTCTATTAGTCTTTCCTCAAAGGGCTTAGTTTCCAGTCCCCTGATCATTCTTGTTGCCCACCTCTGAACTCATTCCAATTTGTCAGCATCCTTTTTTAAGTGTGGTGTCCAGAACTGGGCACAGTACTCAAAATGGGACCTAGCAAGTGCTGAATAGAGGGAAACTAGTACTTCATGGGATTCAGAGACTACTGTTGATACAGTCTAAAATAGCATTGACCTTCTTTGCAGCCACATTGCACAGTTAGCTCATTATCAGCTTGTGATCTACAAGAATCCCAACCTCTTTCACTCATTTATTTATCTAAAATATTTTTATCCCACCTTCGTCCTTACAAGAACCCAAGGCGGCTAGTATTACTGAGCCAAGTATCCACATCTTGTAATTGTGCATTTCATTTCCCCCCACTAGGTGTAGAACTTTGCCCAGTTTTCAACCCAGTGCTCAAGCCTATGCAGATCATTTTGAATTTTGTTCCTGTCTTCCAAAATATGAGCTATTGCATCCAATTATGTGTCACCTGCAAATTTCAAAAGTATTCTCTTCCCGTCTCATCCAAGTCACTAACAAATATATTGAAGAGCACGAGACCCAAGACTGAACCTTGTGGTACCCCACTTGTTACCTTTTCCCAATTTCAGAAAGACCCATTGCTAACAACTTTTTGAGTGTGATTCTGTAACCACCTGATACTTGTTCTTATCCAGCCCACATCTAATTAGCTTGCTAATCAGAATAATATGAGGGATCTTTGTCAAAGGCTTTACTGAAGTTTCCCCTTTTTTCCTGGGGAAAATGGAAATTTTTGGAAGTTTACATCTCTAGTCTACAGCATTCTCACTGTCTACCAGGGAGGTTACTCGATCCAAAAAAATCAGCTAAAGTTAGTCTGGCAGGATTTGTTCCTGATAAATCTATGTTGGCTTCTAGCTATTACTACATTGTTTTCAAGGTGCTTGCAGACTGACTGCTTTATAATCTGCTCCAGAATTTTCCCTGGGCTGACCAGTCTATAGTTCCCTGGTTCCTCCCGTTTTTGAAGATAAGAACAACATTAGCCCTCCTCTGATAATCCAGCACTTCACCCAACTCCATGATTACAAGAAAATAATAGTCAGTGGTTCTGAGATTTCTTCAGTCAGTTCTTAAAATATCTTTGGATGCAATTCATCCAGTGTTGAGGATTTGAACTCATTCAAATAAGCTAATCCTTGACTATTTATCAATCTGAAGCTGCAATCCTGTCCCCTCTTTGTACTTCACATTTGCCTGTAGGGTCATAGACTGTCTTTTGGGAAAAGGCTTAACTGTAGTAGGAATTGAAAACTCTTGTCTTTTCTTTATAGTCTGTTATCATTTTCCATCCCCATTGAGTAGGTGAGCCACTATTTCTTTTCCCTGTCTTTTCTTATGCATATACCTGGGCTTTGTTTGTTTTGCTTTTAAAGTTTCTTGCTAACTTCAGCTCATTCTCAGCTTTTGGCTTCCTAACACCACCCTTGCAATTATTCGGTACTTGTATTTTTTAATTTGTGGCCTTCTTTCCACTTCCTATGTATGTCCTTTTTTAGTCTTCAGGTCCCCTCTGAGCTTTCTGTGAAGCCACATTAGCCTTTTTTGCTGCCTTCCACCTTTCAATTAATGACCTCTACAAACTCCTAACAGTAAGCACATTGGCTGCACTGGTATCTTGCAAACTAAACAGCATGACTTCTTTTACTGAGTTGATCCTCTATTGTCAGGTTAGATTGCATTATGCATCTAAATTCCTAGCAGGGTTATCCAAGGTGGAATGCCTCTTAGTCTGACACGCAAGACTAAGAGGCATTTATCCTGTTAAAGAAATTATGGCTGCATGAACAGAAAACAGATAGTTACGACAATGATGGGGTGGATAAATTCTTAAATGGCAGCTACTGAGCAGCAACAATAGCGGAAGGTGGCACCAGCAGAAGATGCTTCATAGACAATGGCAGTAATACTAAATTTAACTCTTGTGAGGAAGGTCATGGTGGTAAACAATTTCTGAATATTTTATACCTCAAAAACCCTGTAACACAATGGGGAGTTGTTGAAAAATCCCCCTTGCTCCTTTTAGTGGCAAAACCATTTATTTAAATTTAAAAATTGGTGTAAGGGGCTCCAAGGGTGCTTGGGGGACATGGACACATGGCAAAATTGACTACATGGCCTGCAGGGAGGCATAACAAGACATTCTGAGCCCAGCTTTTTTCCACCAAAAATATATTGTTTTGAAAGATTTTGGGGGAATGCAGAGATCCTCAAGAGTGCTGGAAGATACATTTGAGACCCCGGGGACAAAATGGAGATACAAACTGTCTAGGTGAGATGTTGAGGGAGTTGCCTATGTTTGGCCTTGAGAGGAAAAAATAAAGAGTTGATAAGACAAGCTGTCTTTAAATATCTGGTAGGATGTCATTTGGAACATGAGCTTGTTCGAAGCTGCCTCAAGGCCCAGGGCATAAACCAGTGCATGCCAAAAAAGTAGATTTTGAACAAAAACATCTGACTGAACCTTTAAGAGCTGTTTGACTGTGGAACAGATTACCTTGGAAAGCAATGGATTTTCTTTCACTGAGTTTTTTTTTTTTCTACACTGAGGCTGGATGGCCATCTATCCAGGATGCCTTTTTAGCTGTGGATGCTCTGCAATGTTCTGAATTATCTTTGGGGTAACTCTCAAAGCTACAGTTCTATGATTCTGTAAGCCAGCTTTCATATTGCCCCTAAACTACCCCCCCAAAAAAGTGGCTGGAGCTGAACTATAGAAAACGTGTACACGTTCAAGAAGTTCCCTTTCTGTTGTCTTTAAGTACATTTGTGAGACTTCTCCAGAGAAATATTTTTATTACCAAGCAATGGAATGTTGACAAGAAATAGGACCACCTAAAATCAATTAGTAGGTCATCTTTTTCAAACATATCCATATTGAATGTAAATGGTGGAACAAGCCTACGTACAACAGTGAATTCCTCCTATTAGACAGTGAATTGATGAGCCTGGATTCCAGTCTTGGATCCATCTACCTCCTCAAGTTCCAAACATGAACTGATTATCCCTCCCTCTGTACACGCTGCAACAACACATAATCACCACTACAAATCCAGATGGTAACTGAAGCTGAAGAAAACACTTTTCATTGGTGCCAATGGGAATTTTTTTTTTTTTAAAAAGTCATCATAGCTTTGAAGGGAGGATTTCCAACAGAATTACACAATTGATGAAGGTTTTGCTCTGACTTCTTTTCTTTCTGTGCTCTCCCCAGTCCTCCATCATAAAATGTAAAACATGGAATTAAAATAACGTACCAGTGCAATGAATTAAGGCAATAATTTAATTTTTTTTTATTTTTGGTAACAAGAACTACATTTCAAAAGTAAGGCAATGAGTGGCAACAGCATTAGTTGTTCGGGTGTAACAGAAATGTACTTTAGTTAATTTAAAAGTTATTTAATATTGGCTATTTTAAAGGTGCCATTGTCTCTTAAAGGTGATTGAAAATAAGTGAAGAGCAAGTGCACTGTATATGATAAGTGGGGAACTGAAAGAAGAAAAGAAGCGGAGATGAATGGCATAACTTTAATGCACAATTGTCAAATGTACCAAAGCCTTCTCCAATGAAGCACTTTCCAGATGGATGACACACTGCATCATTCCTAGCTGGCAACTTAATTTAGGTATTTGTTGACATCCAGAAAGTGTCATGCTAGAAAAACCAACTCAAGATCCTCAAAGAACACTTTCAGAGGAGGCAAAAAATAATAATAGTGTCTTGTAGGCAACTGTATCAAGTGAACTATTAGATGCGATTGGTTCTTCATAATAAAAATAAAAGCAGAATTACTATGGTACTTTTAAGATTAACAGATTTATTTCAGAGAGATCTTCTGTGGATAACAATCCACGTGCATGCAGTTTATTCTGCCAGCCCTACGGTTTCTAACATTAACATCAATTATCAACCCAACAGCTCCTCAAGTAAACAGATTTGACTTCTGAGCTTGGTGACAGCTAACTGTATGTATTACGTCCCCCACTTCCTTTAATTAACCTTCCCCGTTAGAGCCAAGCAAAGCATTTATTCCTAATTTTATTTGCATGACTTCTGTACAATTTAAATAACCCCAGTAATTACATTAAAATCTGCATATATAGCTGTAAATTAGTGAATGCAAATTTTATGCAGAGTGTCATCCTATGGGTCTAGACAGAGACCATTTATGTCTGGCAACGGTCCAGAACTTTAAGCATTGAGGAGAATATGTTCTCTGGTCTTTCCATGCTTAATTTATTTCAGGATCCACAATGAAGAACACTACAGGACTATCTGTATGCTCTGAACTTGCTACAATCGAAAATAGCACCTGGATTGCACAGAAAACTTGAGACTAAAATGAGCTCTGAAGGTATTATCTCTAAGAAGACCTAATGCAAGGGTAAGATTAATTATCCTCATTGCAAATTCTCTGCTACAGCTACAAGCCAAATGACTGCTTTCCCCACAGTAATTCATACGTCTAACCTGTGGTGCAAATGTTAAAATAATCTACTATCTGGTAAAATGACATGGTCACAGGAGGGGGGTAATGGGTGTTTAGGGATTAGGTAATACAGTATCACTAGTTCTTCCTCCAGTGCACCTAAACTGTTTGGGATTGTTTATTTTTCTTCTGATGGCTAAGCCCCCCCCCACTCCAGTAGCATCTCAGTACAGCCTTAAAATTTGGGGTGGGGAAATTAAAGGAGATACATGCTGTGCCCCCAAAGAACACCCCCGTTCCTTCACACTGTACCATAACCACACTATTCTATAAATTTCTAACAAATGCATAAGAATTTTCTTAAAGAAAATATTTGTGTGTGAACCCATTTCCCTTTGAAGCAAGGGTACCTTAACCTATAATAAAATAGTGAGACATGTAATTACAAACTCAGATAAACAAAAACAAAACAGCTAAAGATACTTGGTGGAGGCAAGCATTCAATGAAAGAGCTGTAGTGTACCACTTCCCCTTGGAAAGGGAAGACCAGGATTCAATTTCTGCTTGATGTACTGAACTAACAAGTCAATGCTCTTTAAATCAGGGAAGGGCAACCTGTGGTTTCCAGATGGGAGACCCCAGTCTTTCTACCTTTATAACAGAGCCTGAGAAGTAAAAATAAATCCTCGGATCCCCAGCCAGCATTGCGAGGGGTGGGATTCTTGGGATTTTAATACAAATGATTAATCTCCCAAAGTTCCGCTTCAAAGTCTTCGCCTTCATTATCCTACGGGCCTTCCCTTCGACAGGATCTCTTGATTTCCAATACTGTACTTTTAAAAAGAACCGTTTACACGCGCTGAGGCTGCAACGGTTTAACGTGATACTCGTCCGTGTGAATTAACCCCATATATACGAAGCATTCCGTAACTAACCTTTTTTTGGTCAACTCTCTCTCTCTTTCCTTCTTTCAGAGACGTGGGAATGGGCTTTAAATTAGGAGTCTCAATCACTAGGCAAACGGGGAAGGGGAAGGCCTCCGATCTGTTGGGGGGAAAGTTGCTGGAGCGAAGGAACATCCACTTTCCCAGCTACCTGGGAGCGCTTGGCGTTGACACGCATGTGGACCTCGGCGGGCCACTTGCCCTCCCGCCCTGCCGGCCCGCTCCCTCCCTCCCTCCCCAGCCAGCCCTTCCTTCTGGTACTCACTGCTTCAAAGGGTCGTGGAAGGGCAGGGCCAGCCAGCCTCCGTGCATGTCGCGCATGTACTCCAGCATCTCCTCGGCGCTGCGGTCGGAGGAGATGAAGACGATCTCGAAGGGGGCCGGCGGGTCGGCCTCCTCCACCAACTCGCTGTAGAAGTCGCCCAGGACGGGCGTGAAGTCGCGGCAGAGGGAGCACCACGCGGCCGAGAAGTACAAGCCCACCACCTTGTTCTCCAGCGCTTGGTCCGCCTCCACCGCCCGGCCGCTCTTGTGGATGAGGAACCGCCCGCTGAACACGTCCACCATCCTGGGAGAGCCCGCGGGCGCCGCCGAAGAAGAGGGAGGGCGCGCACGCACGCACACAAGGAGAGACGGCGCACGTCTGAAGGGGGGAAGCGACGAGCCAAGCCCGTGGCAGGGAGTCGGGTGGGGGGGAGGTCGGTGAAGGAAAGACCTCCTTATCTCCCCCCCGGGAACCGACGACCGACGGAGGGCAACTAACTGGGCTGGCAGGCGGGCGAGCGGGCGGGAGCAAGCCACGTGCGAGCTAGGCGGCGCTGGGATTTCTACCCAGACTCCTGAGCACGTCTCTGGAGAGGCGCCAAGACGCCAAGGAAGGGAGAAAGAGGGAAACCGACCTCTTTCGCCCTCGCTGTCCTTTCCTGTTTAGGGTCCTGGAAGAGTGGGTTGTTCTCGAAGACAATAAGGAAGCTTCTCTTGAGCCAAGGCCGTCGACCGCAGACGCCCCCTCCCCTCCTTCCTTCCCAAAGGTTCCCTCAGGGAAGCCTTCGACGTGACAATGGCGGTCGGGCCAAGCAGGCGGGAGCTGAGGGCGGGAGTTGAAAGAGCCTCCCAAGGTTGCCCAAGTCCCTTAAGCGCCCGGAAAAGCAGGTGCCTTCGGGTGACGCCGCCGCTGCCGCCGCTGCCTTGGTTGCGAGGGCTGGCCGCGCGAGAAAGCCCTTCTAAAAATAACCCTCGGAAGCCCGACTTAAGAGGAGCCTTCGGAGCAGCCTCTCCCGCGGCCATGTCGCTCGGGCGGGGGAGGCAGCCAGAGGGTCGCCGGCGAAGACGAAGCAGGCAGCAGTGCATTGGCGCACCTCCGAGGAGAAAAAGGACAAGGCAGATTTTCCCGCGGCGAGACTGGCGTCAAGGCTGGACTCTGCCGGTTGCTTGGAACCCTCTCTTTGAAGGTTTCTCACCTTTCCAGCCCAGAAGGCTTTTAACTGAAATAATATCAGCTGTGGGTCTGATGGCAATTTTTAGAATATATATGTTAATTGCATTTTAATTATTTTGCCTTTTTATTTTGCCTTTTTATTGTATTTTAAATGCTGTAAGCTGCCCAGAGACCTTCGGGTAGTGTGGGTGGCATATAAATAAAATAAATAATAAATAAAATAAATAGAGCAAATAGTTCTTCTTCCCCGCTAGTGGGGAACCTTTGGCCCCTCTAGAGTTAGAATTGGAGGTGCCACCATTTATTAACTGTAATCATTAAATGGACCAACCTCTCCATTGGCAAGCACCAAGTTAGCTCAGAAGTTTCACCCCTGAAGTGGAACATCTGAAAGCAGTAAAAGAGCTTTCCAGATCCCCATTCTTCAACCTAGAGGTTAAGCCTAGGAGGAGAAGCCCCCAAACCTTGGCTTGTAATAGATTCAAAGAAGTAGACACCTATGCCCCATTGTGTTTGTTGGGGTGGAGGGTGCACCCACTAAAGCTGGGTGGAGCCAAAGGAAGAGCCCAGACTGGTTGGAGAGAGTGGAGACAAAGGGGGCAAGTGCTGCTTCTGCCCAGATGAATTACCCCAGTGATTCCTAACCTTGGATCCCCAGATGTTTTTGGGCTACAACTCCCAGAAATCCTGGCCAGTACAGCTAGTGAGAAGATTTCTAGGTGTTGTAGGCCAAGAACATGTGGCGACTAGAAATGGGCATGAACCAAACTATAAACTGAAAAATCCCATGCTGTGAACTGGGCTGTTTTGTGGTTCAGTTCGGAGTTGGTTTTGGGGACCCCATTCAGCTGAAACAAAAAAACAAGGTGCTGAATTTTTTTCTGCTTGGTGCTTTGTTTTCATCAACATGAATGCCCCATCCCCCTTCCCACTGCCTCTGTTGCCTCCTTACCTGGTCCTGCCACTTCCTCTTCGTCCTCTGCTGCTGCCAGCTGATAGATGTGCGCATGTGCAGAGACAGTGGGCCTGACTCCTAGAAGGGAAGCTGGGCCTCTATCTCTAAAGATAGCAGCAGCAGAGGATGAAGAGGAGGAGGAGGAGGCGGGAAGAAGGGCAGAGAGGGTGGGAGGGTCTTAGGTTCCCCTCCCCGAGGCACGAACTGGGGGGGAAAACCCACAAACCAGTTTGTTTTTTCAACCCGCCTCCCAAATTCATGGTTTGTGGCTCTTCATCTTTTTCCATCTCTAGTGGAGAGCCAAGGTTGTGAATCAGGAGACTAGTCTGTACTGTTTCAAAGCAGGAGAACTTACATCCACTTCGGAGATAAATATTCAATAACAGATTTTGTTGAAGGGGTTTTATCTCCAGGTAACTGTGCATAGATTCCAGGAGTGGGGAACTTGTGGCTCTCCAGATGATGAACTGTAACTCCCATCACACTGCCTACTCCTGTGTGGCCCTGCATTTCCGATGGGGCAAAGAGTCATGCTGTTTTACATATACTGTATTACAGATCAGATACTGGCTTCCTTTAGCTTTCAGAAACTGCAAGACCGTTGTTTCATTAATGTGCACTTTTAAAATATTGATTTGTCAGGATAGCTTCACTTTAGCTTGACTCCTGTTCAAGATTTTCTGCAATAAGGTTCAGTGAGTCAGCAGTGTAGGTGTCAATCTTCGCTAAATTTCATTGGCTAAAATGCTCTTGTTTAGCATAGTTTATTTATTTACTTATGTATTTATTTATTTAATTTATACCCCACCCATCTAGACCGAAGTCTACTCTGGGCAGCTAACAATAAAACTTACTCTAGTTACTTGCAACTAGAGTAGGCCCATAGAATCAATGGAATTTATGGAGGAGTTGACTCACCAAATCTCCACAGCTTTAATGGGCCTATTCTATCTAGTTGTGACTTAATAGAATAAGCAATAGGATTTCAACCAGTGATTAAGTAAAATCAATCAGAGTTTTCATTTACATATTTTGTGGAATTGTGATGCCATCTTATTTTTGTTTTTGAAAAAAAAGGAATCCTGTGTATCAGATCAAATGCAAAATATGTGTGTGGGAAGTCCTGTAGCACTTTAAAGGTTTGTTTTTGCAGACACTTGAATGGATTACCAGCATGTATACTGTTCAAGCCTCAGGTGAAGGCGTTCATAAGTCAAGTGGTGCCTTGACTTATGAACGCCTTCACCTACAAACATTTTGACTTACGAACAGCTCCGTTTGCACAATTTTGCTTTGACTTGTGAACGAAGCTTTGATTTATGAATGAAAAAAGGCAGGGAAAGGGGTGGGAAGTTCAAATATACTAACTGTTGGTGGCAAAGAGGCTGCTTCTTTGTAGGTCTTTCGCTCCAACAGTTTGGGAAAGGGATGCAGTGGTGGGGGTCCAGCTGGGAGGCAAGGACCCATCCCAGCTGGGCTCTGGCTCCCGGCGCTGGGTCCGTCCCTGCTGCTCGCTTCCCAGCCGGGCTCTGCCTCCTGGAGTCCAGCTGGGAAGCGAGCAGCACTGCTGCCCGGAGGGAAAGCTGGGGCTCCGGAGGAGCAGGAGGCAACCTGTGGGCGGTGGAAGCGCAGGAGGCCACCTGGCAGCGGTGGTGGAAGCCTGGGACGCTTCGGACTGGTAAGGTGCTGCTTTTTCCTTTTTTAAAAAAATGTTCTGGGTGGGTTTTGGAGGGTGGGTTTGGACTGGGGGATTATGTTTCTGTGCTGTGTTGTTTTGTTTTTGGATTTGTGTGTTTTGTGGGGTTTTTTTTGCAGTCCCAGTGTGGGACTTGCTCTGTTTATTTTTATTTGTATTTTTTGAAATGCTGGAATGTATTAATCCCATTCCCATGCATTTCAATGGGAAATGGTGCTTTGACTTACAAACGTTTTGATTTAACGAATACCATTCGTTATGGATTAAGTTCGTAAATCAAGGCACCACTGTATTCCCAGTCTACAGTTGTAGAAATGGAATCAGATTGAAATAGGCAATTGCATGTTGATATTTGTCATAAGTTTTAAAAAGGAATAGCTGTATGTCTGTGATCAGTGTTACTATGCATTTGTTCTTTTCACTCTAATCCCCACTCCAGTGTAGGTGACTTTGGCGGGGTTTTGAACATATCTTTTTCCCAGCAGTCTGTAAGCGTGATATCAGGCTTACTTCAAAACGGCATTGATGAATGAAAGTATGAAGAAAAAACATGGAATATATTTTACCCATGGCTGATGCTGATGATGCATGTGAATCTGAAGAAATGAATTATGATCTATGAAAACTCATTATAAAATAAATTTATTAAGTCTCAAAGCTTCCACAATATTCTTCTGTCTGTTGCTGTTATGCTATTTTATTGTGCCTTGGTATAATAATTCTTTCCATTGATAATCATTTCTGATGTTTTGCAGTTTTGGGGGTTACATTTTGTGTGGTCCAATATTGTATGGCTGTGTGTATGTATGCACACCACATGTTGTTTAATCTAAACAGATAGACTTTGGCAATATAGGGTCTGTTCTATAACTACTGGATATGGATGTAAGTGTCAGACTGCTAAATGTTTTTTATTGCTGATAAAGAGAAATCAAAAGCACTGCTTTGAAACATTTCCAGTGATGCATTAACTATTGCAGAAACCTGTCTCATTGTTATGCCTTGTGGCATTCTTTGATTTAACCAGAGAATATGTATTCCTCTAGGAATTTTGCATGATCTTGGATAAATAAGTGCTAATAGTCCCATAGAGAAAACATTGAATCTGCTGTAGTTTAGAGATATAGCTCTCTTGTTTGTAATAAACAAACACAAGATCTGTATCTATTTATTCTTTATTTATTTTTCTGATACTAAGTTCCCTAAGCCTCTCTGAGGTTTATCAGTATGTGACTATTTATACAGAGGTCTCAAGAGAGCAAATTAGCTTTTGCTTGAAGTCATATTAGCTGATGGAAATCTAGTAAACACTGTGTGGTTGCTGTCAAGTATCAGTTTTTTAAATTCAAACTCAATTGTTTAAATTCATTTCGCATTCAAACAGAGTTCATTTATATTTCAGTATGTCAATAGTGTCTTTTTAAAATTGTGATTAATTCTTTTACTATAACAGAGATGTCGTTTACTGAAGCAAAACCACAATTCTTGAGAACTGAGAAGTATGTGGATGGGGGAATCAAAACTTGGAAATTTACCTTGAATGTGTATAATGACATGCTGAAACAAGTAGTATTAGGATGATGTTCAGAAGACGTGGTGGCACTGTGGGCTAAACCGCAGAAGCCTGTGCTGCAGGGTCAGAAGACCAAGCAGTCATAAGATCGAATCCACTTGACGGAGTGAGCTCCCGTCCTTGTCCCAGCTCCTCGCCAACCTAGCGGTTTGAAAGCATGTAAATGCGAGTAGATTAATAGGGACTACCTCGGTGGGAAGGTAACAGCATTCCGTGTCTAAGTCGCACTGGCCATGTGACCACGGAAGATTGTCTTCGGACAAAATGCTGACTCTATGGCTTGGAAACGGGGATGAACACGACTGGACAAAAATTGTCAAGAGGAACCTTTACCTTTACCTCTGGGATTCAAAGCTAAGAGAAAACATAGCAAGAAAAGACTATAATAGCTGAACTTTTATTGCTATTTAAGAGCATCCAATTTATTTAAAATATATTTAACACGCCTTTTTCCTTAAAAGGACCCAAGTCCGATTAAGCACTTTTGAAATTTTACAGGAATGCAGCATTAATAGGTCAAGGACTGAGAGATGTTTCCTGTTGATTATAAAATAAAAGCAGCACAATGTTCAGCCGTTCTGTCTCTATAAGAAAGAGAAAGTGGGACTATACAGGCTGTCTCCCAAGATCTTCTGCTATTCCCTTCCTCACATGGTGTGCTGGTGGGAACCTACAAGTTCCATCACACAGGTCTGGCTTAGTTATGTTTGATTGTGTTATTTCAACCTGTGCAGAGGTTGGTGCAGTAGCTAAAGGGGTTGCAGTGGGGGTCCAATGCACAAAGTGCACTTCCTGTCTACACAAATTGAATTGCATTGCGTTGCATTGTATAGCACATAGAAATCCTGAACAGCATTACAGTTCAGACCTGAGCCTTTCTCAGACATTCAGAACAGGTTTGATCTGAATGCATAAAGGGAGTAGGTAGCCCATCTTTCTCCACTGAGTTAACTGGGAGTAACTCACCAATGAGTGTGGCATTGAAGCCTAAAGGTATCCTTCCTGGTCCTCTCCCTGAAGAAAGTAACTTGTCTAAAGTTTAATTCTGTGATCCTATATCAGTTGGTTAAAGACAGTGTTTATCCTCTTGAGTATTTTATGCTTAAACTTCAGTAATACCACTGTCTTAACCCAGACAACTGTTTTCACAATGTAAGCTGGACAGTGGAAATGTCATCCCCAACTTTAGATCTGTTGGTTTCAATTTGTTTGAACCTCCCAGCAGTTTTCTGCATGTTTAAATGCAAATACTGTATTCCATATAGGCAGTTTAGAATTTTAGTCGTCTGTTGATCATGTGCTTCTGTTCTCTTTATACTTCTCCCTTGAATTTCACAGGGTCAGAGTAGCACAGTTTTGGTTATACACAGATTTTTTCAATTAAATAAATGAATATTTCCACATTTCTATCAATAAATATTTCAGTAAATAAATGAATGAATAAATATTTCAGTAAAAACATTCAGTGAATACTGTGCTGGTATTCATATCCAGAAAGTGGCCTGTGAAGGGTGGGTCTTGTACTGATGCCCTGCTGTTGCTGATGTGCTAGTCCCCTCCCCTGGCATGGCAGCTCCATGTGGCAGCCACAGAAGAGCTGGGGAATGTTGTAAGCTCATATGTTCTGTATCTGTATGTCTGTGTGTTTGTGTGTGTACGTTAATCCAGGGGTCCCCAACCCTCAGTTTGCGGCCCGGTGCCAGTCTGTGGTCTTGGCAGGACCAGGTCGCAGAGACAGATGTCCCGCGCATCCACATACACTCCCTGACGCACGCTCACAGAAATGCACAGCCTGCCGACATGCACGCATGGGTGCCCCTCCCACTTGTGCATGCACGCAAGCGCTCCCTGCCCACCTGAGTGCGCCCCACCCACCCGTGAGTGTGAGTATGCCCTGTGAGTGCGCCCTGCCCACCCGAGTGCACCCTGCCTAGCCACACACACGCATGAGTGCACCCCCACCACTTGTGCATGCATGAGCATCCTGCCCACCCGTGAGCATGGGGGGTGCCCCCCATGCACAGACCCCCCCCAACTGGTCCACGGTTCAGAAAAGGTTGGGAACCACTGTTTTAATCAACTGTTTATGCTTCATAGTTACATGGTTGGAGACATAAGAGATATATATGGATTTTGGATTACACGGAGTCTGACGCCTGTAACTGAGCATTGTTGAAAGTGTATATAGTAGTACTTCCCAAGGATACCCCCCTTCTGTTCACTACGATTCACCCTTCTTGAAAAACAGTCCTGAGAGTTGCTTTGTGTTTGGATGAGAAGTGGTTAACTGATGAAAAAAAGGAGTCACCTTAAGGGATTTTCCCTTGCATGGTGTCACTTTGTGAATGGTAGTGGGCACAAGAAGGTATCCTGTAGACCATCTTGACTGCAGCCATTGAGGTTGCTAACATTCAGGCTGCAGTTTGCTATGTAAAGCTTGGCATCCTTTTTCCTGTTGGCAACCTGGGCATGATATTGTGCAGCAATATTGAGCCATTCCCTGGCTTTTTGAATTGTGAGTACAGAATCACAATATCCTACATTCAAAAACCAGAGGGTTTTTTTTAAAAAAAGAATTGAATAAAAATATAGTAATAAAGGAACAGTGTTTAAGAGAAAGGGAGGAATTGATTAGGAGCAGCAAGTAGCAAATGATACCCTGTTCCACATAGTTATCCTTATAGGTACAGTCGTGTCCTGCTTGATGATTACCCTGTTTAATGATAAATCCGCTTCATGATGATGTTTTTGCGATCACAAAACGATGTTTGGATGATTTTTTTTTTTTTTGCTTAGTGATGATCAGTTCCCTGCTTCGGGAACCGATTTTTCGCTAAACGATGTTTTGGTGGTTTTCAAAATGGCCACCGGCTCTCAAAATGCCCCCCCCGCTGTTTTTAGGAGGCATTTTTTGCAAGACAGGCACCAGAAAATGGCCGCTGTATGGAGGATCTTCACTTTATGATGAGGTATTTTGCCCATTAGAACACATTAGCTGGTTTCTAATGCATTCTAATGGGCGATTGATGAGGATTTCACTTAACAGTGATTTCAACGGCACGGATTATCCTCGTCAAGCGAGGCACCACTGTAATTGAATCTGAAATAAGTAGGGGGGATAGAACTGAAGAAAGGTCATTATTACAAACTGAAAACTTATATTTAGACCAGAGTGGGCAACTTTATTTCAAAAAATTTGAAATAATGAGTACAGAAAAACAATATCCCAAATTCATAAACTGGAGGGTGTTTTTGAAAAAATAATCGAATATTTCACAAAAGAGAGTTAGGGTGGTATAGTGGATAGTGTAGGACTTGGAGTCAAATGAGTTAGGTTCATATCCTACTTAGCCACAGAACCACACTGGGATGTGCATGTCAAAGGTAAATTAATCCTTGAACATCTAAAATACCTTGAAAGTCAGATTAGGATTGTGATATATCAGAAGCATCTTGATGTAACCACACTGCTACAAGATAGGAATCTGATGGGTTTTTTTAAAAGAGATACCAGTGTCTGGGAGTGTCATGCACTGGGTTGCATGGGGTGGAACCACCTGAAACCTATGCTGCTGTTTAAGGAGATAGCAGTCTAGTAATTTCCAATTCAGAAGGCAGGTACCTAAATGCACATGCTCTGAAAGCAGTACTTTTTCTAGGCATTTCCAGGCAAGCGCAGTTGTAAAAACAGCCATTGTAGTTGCTTTATATTTGGGTGAGATGTGGCGTGCTTGCAAAAAAAGTAGTCAGGTTGTGGGATTATCCCTTTCTTGGTGTTGTTTGTGAAAGGTAGGGAGCACAAGAGGGGAACCTGTAGGCCATTTTGACTGTTGATGTTGGTGTCAGCAATTGTCAGACTGGCCTTTGCTATGGCATCTTTTTTGCCTGGCATCTTTTTTTCTGTTGGCAGCATGGACATGATAATGCAATGCAATGCAATGTTGGATCATTTCCTGGAGTTTTGAATCATGGATGCAGTAGCAATATGCTACATTAATAAACCAGAGATTTTGAAGAATTGAATTATATTACCAGATTATGCATCTGATATGAATTTTGTATTTTAGGACTAGCTACATGATCTGTTGCAATTAATGTGTACATTTGTGAATAATGGTCATACAGTCATGGCCAAAAATATTGGCACCCTTGCAATTCTGTCAGAAAATGCAACCCTTCTCTCAGAAAATGGTTGCAGTTGCAAATGTTTTGGTACTCATTTGGTTTGTGTTGGAGCAACACAAAAAAACAGAGAAGAAAACTCAAATCTGATATAACCTCACACAAACACCCAAAAATGCACTGGCCAGAATTAATGGCACCCTGTCTAAATTGTAAGAAATAATTCCTTTTCAAGCATGTGGTGCTCCTTTAATTTGTATTTAGACACACCTGTTGTAAGTAAGAGGTGTGGGCAATATAGTACAGTGGTGCCCCGCATAACGAGGTTAATCCGTTCCGGATTAACCCTCGCTATGCAAAATCGTCGCTAAACGGGTAGGGGAAATGTATTGGAACGCATTAAACTTCGTTTAATGCGTTCCAATACCTTTGTTACTTACCCGTTCAGCGAGGATTCCAGATGCCGGCAGCCATTTTCGCGCCTTCGCTAAGCGAGGGCAGGGCACGAAAACGGCTGCCGGCAGCCATTTCCGGGCTTCCGGCGGCCATTTTGGAACCGCCGATCAGCTGTTCAGCGGCTCCAAAATGGCCGCCGCAATACCCGATCTTCGCAATGCGGGTTTTCCCCATTGCGACGATCGGGGATGTTTCCGTATAGCGATCCCGAAAAAGGGATCGCTATACGGAAACATCGCTATACGGTGCGCTCGTTAAGCGAGGCACCACTGTAATTCACACTTGGAATGAGTTAAGGTGGATAAAAGTTGACTCAATCTTTGTGTTGTGTGTGACACTGATCATGGAGAAAAGAATGAAGTGTAAAGAGTTGTCTGTGGATTTGAGAGAAAAAATTGTGGAAAAAAGTTAGGTTACCTACCTGTAACTTTAGCTCTTCTAGTTGTACTCTGTGAATTCACACAAATGGGTCAATCCTGCGCCTGCACAGGATGTCCGGAAGATTCTAGAACTTTGAAAAAGAAACAATTTAGTTCCCCCCCCCGGGGCATGGTATAGGCTCTGCCCCCTCAGCCTTCCTTTCAGTTCCCTGAGTCCGCCGTCACAGAGTACCACTAGAAGAACCAAAGTTACAGGTAGGTAACATAACTTTCTTTGTAGTGGTCTCTGTGAATGCACACAAATGGGTGATTAGCAAGCTGTACTCAGCGGAAGGAGGGCCGTCATGATATCAAGGATGACAGTATGGCCCGTCCAAAGGCTGCTTCACTTTTGGCTCTGACATCCAGGCAGTAGTGTCTGGCGAATGTCAGAGGGCTGGCCCAGGTAGCCACCTTGCAGATGTTCTGTATCTGAATACCCTTGAATAGAGCTGTCGAAGTGGAGACTGCTTTGGTAGAGTGGGCCTTCAGTCCGTCCGGTATAGGCTTATTAGCAAGCTGGTAAGCCAGTTGTATGAGCTGGACAATCCATCTGGATATTGATTGCGGAGAAGCAGGAGCACCTTTATGTGGTCTATGATAGCACAGGAGGAGACGCGGTGAGTGCCGAATGTGTTTGGTACAATGAAGATAGAAGGCAAGAACTCTTCTGACATAGAGGGTATGGAGTTTACACTCTGTTGGCTCGGATGGAGAAGGGAATAATGTTGGAAGCACAATGGGCTGGTTGATGTGAAAATCTGATACCACCTTTGGTAAGAAGGAGACATCGAGGTATAAAGTAACTTTGTCAGGATGCATTTGGAGGTAAGGAGGGTCTGACCGGAGTGCGGCTAGTTCACTTGCTCTTCTGGTCAATGTGATAGCCATGAGAAAGGCAGTCTTTCTTTCTTTCTTTCTTTCTTTCTTTCTTTCTTTCTTTCTTTCTTTCTTTCTTTCTTTCTTTCTTTCTTTCTTTCTTTCTTTCTTTCTTTCTTTCTTTCTTTCTTTCTTTCTTTCTTTCTTTCTTCATTTATTTATTTATTTATTCATTCATTCATTCATATCCCGCCCATCTGGTCTGGTCTTGCGGCTAAGAAAGGACAGGTTACTTACCTGTAAACATGGTTCTTCAAGTGGATTCTCCATGAATACACACTAATGGGTTAAACAGCACTTGTGCTGGGCCCCTCGGAATCTTCTAGAGCTGTAGGAGAAAAGTAACAATGTTTTAGGTTACCCTGTATAGCGCATGCTCCGCCCGCCAACGGCTCAGTTCCACATGTCCACCACATGGAGAGTTGGAACCTATAACACCCACCAGTGACGAACAGGTGGGGAGGCCGGGCGGGACGTGTGTATTCATGGAGAATCCACTTGAAGAACCATGTTTACAGGTAAGTAACCTGTCCTTCTTCAACGTGGTTCTCCATGAATCCACACTAATGGGTGACTAGCAAGCACACTTACTGGATGGTGGGCCGTCACTGGAATAGTGAAGTTAAAACAGCCCTTCCAAACTTAGTCTCAGCTTTAGCCCAAAGGTCCAACTTGTAGTGGGTAACAAAGGTAGAAGCATTGGACCAAGTAGCAGACCGACAAATCTCTTGAATGTCGATTCCTCTGAGTAGGGCCGTAGAAGTAGCCATGGCCCTGGTGGAATGGGCTTTGAGACCTTCAGGAATAGGTTTCCTTAGCAGTTCATATGCTAGAGATATGGTAGAGACCAACCATCTAGAAAGGGAAGATGACGAAGCAGGAGAACCTTTACGAGGCCCATAAAAACAAAGAAACAGTCTGTGGGCCTTTCTGAAGTCTTTAGTCCTGGTGACATAATAAGCCAATGCTCTACGAACATCTAAAGAATGGAGCATGCGCTCAACTTCTGTAACTGCATCAGGAAAAAGAGTTGGTAAAATCAACGGTTGGTTAACGTGGAATTCAGAAACAACCTTAGGCAGAAACGTGACATCAGGATGAAGGACCACTTTGTCCTTAAAAAACTGCAAATAAGGAGGATCGGCACGTAGACCAGCCAACTCACTAGCTCTCCTAGCCGAGGTAATGGCTACCAAAAATAACGTCTTGAAGGACAAGAACTTCAAATCACAAGAGGCCATAGGCTCGAAGGGATGCTTGGTAAGACAGTGCAAGACAGTCTGCAACGACCACTGAGGTATTGGTCTTTTGGCCGGAGGTCTCATGTTGCAGAGTCCTTTGAAAAAGGCCTTAAGGGTTGGGTGAGAGAACCATCGGGATGACTCTGAACCCGGAGGTTGAAATGCCACAATAGCTGAAGTATACACCTTCAGCGTTGACTTAGACAGGCCCAAATCAAAAAGATGTCTAAGGTATAGTAGTAGAGTCGATAAGGCAACAGGTGAGGAATGTAGTCCACGTTCCTCAGCAAATCTAAGAACATTTCTCCATTTGTAGCTATAAAGTAACTTAGTGGCAGGTTTCCGTGCCTTGTCAATGACCTCTGTCAATGATGGGAAATCCTCTACGCAGTCAAGTGGAGTGCCTCGAGGTCCGGATGAAGAACATTCCCTCCGCTCTGAGCGAGTAAGTCGGGATGCAATGGCAGTGTCACCTTGTCCACTGACGCTTGAGACAGTGTGGAGAACCACGGTCGACGTGGCCACCAAGGGGCAATCAGTATTGCTTCTGCCCTCATCTGTAGTACTCTGACTATGACCCTCTGAAGGAGCGGTAGAGGCGGAAAAAGGTAGATAAGGCCTCTGGTCCATGGCACCATAAATGCATCTCCGAGAGAACCTTCGCCTCTGCCTGCGCGAGACGCATAGAGTGGACACTTCGTGCTGTGTTGTGTCGCAAACATGTCCACCAGTGGTTGACCCCACCTTTGGCAAAGGGTGGCGAACACCTTCTGGTCCAGCTGCCACTCGTGGGATTGAAAAGGGCGACGACTGAGCTCGTCTGCCAGCTGATTGTCCGATGTGGCCACGTGGATGGCCACCGGAAAAATGTGCATCTGGTAGCACCATTCCCAGAAGTATACTGCCAGAAATAGAAGAGACTTTGACCTTGTGCCCCCTTGTTTGTTCAGGTAGTACATCGTGGTGGTATTGTCCGTCACTGCTTGCACCGCTTTGCCTCTGAGAAGAGGGAGAAACGCCCTGAATGCCTTTATTACTGCTAGCATCTCTAGATGGTTGATATGCAGAGACGCTTCCTGTGGGGGCCAAAGAGCATGAATCTGGTGCTGTAAACAATGGGCTCCCCGTCCCACTGGGCTGGCATCTGTCGTCACTTGTATGGTAAGTTGCAGAGGATGAAAAGGTCTCCCGATCAGCAGATGTGGAAGAAAAAGCCACCACTGTATTTGGCTTGCAAGCTCTGGAGTGACCCTGAGGCGCTTGTGCTGACTGTCCATCACAGGGCTGAACAGGGCCAGTAGCCAAGATTGGAGAGAACGCATCTTGAGTCTCACATGAGGCAGGGTGGCCGTTGTCGAGGCCATGAGGCCTAGCAGATGTTGCGCTAGTCTTGCCGAGACTGTCCTTCTGGGCTTGAACTTCAGAACTGCTTTTCGTATTTTCTTGATACGTTCTGGAAGTATAAACAGGCGGGCTTGCACAGCATCCAGCCTGGCCCCTATGTAGTCCATCACCTGAGAGGGTTGTAAATGAGACTTCTCGTAATTGATGGATAGGCCCAAAGCCTGTAGGGTCTGCAGAACTTGACGAGTGTCTTGGTAGGCTTGCTGTTTGGATTTTGACACAATCAGCCAATCGTCGATATAGGGGTAAATTTGAATCCCTCTTAGACGTAGATAAGCTGCTACCGGGGCCATACACTTGGTGAAGGTCCGCGGAGCAGTGGAAAGGACGAATGGGAGAGCCACAAATTGGTATATAGTGTCCTTGAATATCAGACGAAGGTACTTTCTGTAGGTCTTGTGGATCGTTATGTGAAAGTAAGCATCCTTCAGATCCACCACTACAAACCAATCTCCTTCCTTCAGCAGGTGAATGATCCCTTCCAGAGTAACCATCCTGAACCTTCAAGGATTGAGGTAGGTGTTCAGATCCCTCAAGTCCAGTATAGGTCGAATACCTCCATCCTTTTTGGGTACGGTAAAGTACCGGGAGTAGAAGCCGTTCAGGATGTGTCTGTGAGGTACTTTCTGGATGGCTTGCTTCTGCATTAGGGTGAGAATCTCTTCCTCTAGGATGGGGTCAAAGGATGTATGCCTGACCCATCCTAGAGGAGGCAATTCTATAAACTCCAGGCGGTAGCCGGAGCTGATAATTGTCAAGACCCAGGTGTCTCGAGTGATCCTGTACCAGTTCTGAAGGTAAGGAGAGAGGCGAGTAGGATGGTGGGTGGTCCGGATGCTGACTGGGAAGTCAAAGGTATTGCTTAGACTTCCGACCAGAGGGTTTGAAAGATTGACGCTTGTTGCTCTGCGGTTTGAAGCTAGAGGCTGAGGAAGAGGCCTGAGAAGATCTTGCAGGTGGTTGGGGTCTGAATTGACGGTATGTCGAACCTGAACCCTGCTGGTATGGCTGCTGCTGTGTTCTAGAACGCCATAGAGGCTTAGACGGCCTTGGCTGTTGCTGTATAGCGTAGGATTTAGCCGTCTTTTTAACTCTCATGTAGAGTCTTCAAATTTTCGTCAGTCTTTTCACTAAAAAGACCAGTGGCATCAAAAGGTAGGTTCTTAATTCTAGCTTTGATGTCATCCACTATATTTACTGAGCGTAACCAAGCGTGCCGTCTCAATGTGATGATAGAGGCCAAATTCTGAGCATTGGCATCAGCCACATGGCGCAAGGCCAAGCGCTGGTGCTTAGATACAGTCTGTGCCTCAGCATGGGCATTAAGGCATGCTTATCTGATGTCCTCTGGTGCCACCTGAAGTGCTGGAAGCACTCGTGCCCATAACTGCTTTTGATAGGCCCCCATAGCAACAAGATAGTTAAGGGCCCTAAGGGCAAAGGTGGTCATGGAGTAAAGCCGTCTCCCAAGTACCTCCAAATCCCTTCCTTCTTTATTAGTAGGGGTTGGATGACCCTTGGTGGGTAAACGTGCCGCACTGGACTCTACAACAAGAGAATTAGGGGCCGGGTGTTTCAAAAGACATTCAGTCTTTGGCCCGTGGACCCGATACATGTTTTCAGTCCTTCTTGGAAAAGATGGGGAATCAGCTGGATGTTCCCAATATTCAGTGATAAGGTCCATGAGCTCTGGTACATAGGACAAGCTAACAGGACGAGACCTCTCTTTATGAATGTCCCCAAAGATGAGGTCATCTTCACGCGAAGGAGACTTTTCCACCTCCATTCTCAAAGTGGCAGCCATCCTAGAGACCATCTGAGGGTAGGATGAAAAATTCTCTGATGGAGATGAGGGGTGGATGTCAGCTGCATCAGATCCCAGAGGCTCAGCTGGTAGGGGAGTCTCTAGAGAGGCATCAGATGTACCCTCCTCCTCCTGGTCTGAGGAGGGCACAGAGTCTGGGTCATTCTCATCCTCCGAAGACCGAGGCGCAAGAGACTGCTGAGTTCCTCCTGTAGGCTTGGAAGGCTTTGGACGGAGTGGTTTACTCGGGACCAGAGGGTTATCGGGAGGGGTCGACGTTGAGGGGACCTGCTTAGTAGGCCGCCCCCCTGTCGGTGTAGCGTGCTCCTCGTCGTCGACAGCAGGCTGTTTGCGATGTCGACGTTTCTTCGGAGGAGGCGTGGAGGACGTGGATGAGGAGGAGTAATAGGTCCTCTTCCGTCGCCTTCTCCTATCCCTCGATGTGGAGGAGGAATCGGGGGAGGAATCTCTCCGGTGTCGATGGCGCCGTCGAGACCTTCGTCTCTCCCGACTATCGTCGGAGTCCGAAGAGGAGTAATCTCGACGACGATGTTTCTTACGTCTATCGGTGTCGGAAACGCGCTTGCGTTTGCGATGGCGCTTGGGCCTCTTAGGCGGAGGCTCCTCCTCGGTCTCCGATACTGGACGTCGAGGAGGTTCAGGTTCAATCGGCTCCATCGGTCTCCTCGGAGAAGGCATGGGAGACTTGGTGGCCGGTGATCCCGGTGTAGACGATCGGGATTGAGATGCCCGCCCGGTTAAAATAGGGCTCTCGGGCACATCGGTCAAGCCAGAGATGATCTTTCCAATCTGGCTTGCCGTAGGAGACCTCTCGACAATGACCAGTGGTTCTTGTCATGGCGGGAGAGAGGCTTCAGGCTCCGACATGGACTCTCGATCGCGGGATGAGTCCTCCAAAAACGGTGAAGGAAGTGAGGCGGAAATAGGAGGAACCACTAGGGTAATCTCCTTCGATTTCGACACCGTTTTCACCGATTTCTTTTTCTTCTTTAGGTGCTCGGACGTCGATGGGATTGCGGAACCAGTCGAAGTCGAGGTAAGTACTGTCTTAGATGAATTTTTCTTCTTAGACATGCCCTTAGAAGCTTTCGTAGGGGGCATGTCCTTAGGAGTCTCCGAGGAGGTGGATTGGACTACCCTAATCTCTGACCGTACGGTGGAGGAGGAAGGCGCTACCTCCATATCGGATGGTTGAGAGGCTGACAGGGTTTGCTTCCAGAGAGAGTATTTCAAGCGTTGCTGGCGAGCCTTCAGGGTAACTTTAGTGAACCGCTTGCAGTGTCTGCAGTGAGATACGGAGTGCGATTCGCCAAGGCAGTATAGACAGAGCGAATGTCCATCCTGGAAAGGAAGTTTCCGGGAACAGGCGGTACAGAGGCAAAAGGGTCCTCTCCTCGGATATGGCTTTTCCTTCGGAGGCATAGACTGACCTGTATAAGGCAGGTAGACCAAGAGTCCTGAATCCTCGTAGAGAGCTCGACGGGGCTTGGCTAAAGGCAGGTAGACCAAGAACCCAAGGTGAGGTAAAGTCAGCGGGTCTGGAAGTGAAGAAATCCGGTAGGCACGTGGCTCCCCGCAGGAGGCCAATTAGCCTCAATTGGCAAGTCTGGTTGGTGCATGGCGCCTCAGTGGGAGGCCTGGAAGGCCAATTAGGCCAAAACAGGCCTGAATAAGACCGCCAGAGGCAAGAGAGAAGTTAAAAACCAGTCCGAAGTCAGGGCAACAACAAGGAGATCAGCCATGTTCAGTCCAGTCAATGATAAATGCGAAAATATAGCGAAAAATAGGAGCTCTATCTGAGAGGTTCCAACTTTCACAAGCGGAAAAAAGGAACTGAGCCGTTGGTGGGCGGAGCATGCGCTATACAGGGCAACCTAAAACATTGTTACTTTTCTCCTACAGCTCTAGAAGATTCCGAGGGGCCCAGCACAAGTGCTGTTTAACCCTTTAGTGTGGATTCATGGAGAACCACGTTGAAGAAACAACTTCTCGGAACAAGTAGGCATAGGTTGAAATGATGGCTTGATAAGGGTTTCCAATACGAGTGGAAGGGACCATTGTGGTACAATGTGCTGTGAAGGAAGCCTGACATTCTGGAGGCCTTTTAAGAATCTTTAAAGTGTAGGATCGGAGAAAAGCCTGGTGGAGTGAGATTGAGGAGGTTGATGAGCCACGATTGCCTAAATATAGACTTTGAGATTGGAATGAGCCAGTCCGAGATTGAAGAGGCGTAATAGTGGATATGGATGCTGGTACTGTGACCATACCTTCAGCTTGGGCAAATTTAGTAAAGGATTTCCATTTACTGTAGTAGAGACGGGAAGTAGACAGCTTTTGCGCTTGGTCTAAGATCGCATGGAATTGGGGGTTATCCCCCACGCCGTCAGGTGAAGAGACCAGAGATCAGGATGGAGAAGGGCCCTGTCGTTTTGCGAGAGGAGGGACAGTATTAGAGGTAAGTGGAGTATTTCCTCCACAATTTCCGATAGGTGGGCAAACCAAGGCTGGCGTGGCCACCATGGAGCAATGAGGAGTTTTTTTGATACTGAATGATTCTGGTTAGAGTCTTGAGGAGCAGTGGTATTGGAGGAAACAGGTAAGTTAGTGCCCCGGACCACGGTATGAGGAAGGCGTCTCC